>NC_051178.1:116902761-117502761 GCF_013339695.2 Rhipicephalus sanguineus
TGACAAATTTGCGAATCTTCGCACGTTTGCAAGCGAGGTTTGTAGATTCCTACGACAGCATGTATGGCAGAAAACATACATTTATTAGTGAAATGGACGTGCATGGTGTTGAACGCACTGGCGATCGGGAACACATCTAACTCGACGGCCGTAAAAACATGTGCCGCAAAGCTGGCATGATAACCGCGCAGACCGGTTATCAAGGCGACGCTTTACCGCGTCTCCTAAAGAGCGACAATACTACCAGAATTATAGCTCGCGTGGTCATCATTTCTGCCCGCCACAGCTAAACTATATCTTCACGATAATCCGCGCGGGCCACCAAATCGCTCAGCAAACGTTGAGCCCAGCTAGGCACGCACACACGGCCTCACCGCACTCTCCCTAGCCCCTAGAGCAGGGGATGCACGTTCACCTGCGCCCCCTCCCATCGTACAGCCCTTACAGACACACACAGGGCACGCTTCGCCTCCTCCACCCTGATATTATTCAATAGAGCTTTAACTATGCATGGATGTGTGTTCTATAGCACAAAAACAAAACCGAAACCATTTAGGCGTTCGTGGAGGCTACTTTAATCCAAAGCCGAAGCCATCAATACGAGACAGCCATTTTGGTCTGGCGTCGTTAGACGGCATTGTTCGTGATCCGTCTCGTTGTGGTCGTTCTTTAGTCCGCCAGAATAATCTGTGTCGTCAGGCGTGATTGCAAGTGATTGTTTTGCGTGACTTTCCTTCCGTGCTATGCATTCGTGGCGTAGTATCGTGTCGTCGGCTCACGCTTGCCGTGACTGGCTGAAGCAGTGTCACTCAGTGTTTGGGAAAAGCAGCCTCCGGACGGAGAAGTCCCTGCAGTAAGCTTCGTTTCGTCGTGAACTTGCCTGAGCCATATGCCTGAGCAAGATGGCAGCGCATGACGGATCCCAGTGGCACCGACAGACGAAGCCTGTGGACGACGCTCCTACGGTCGTTATAGATTTCAGGTGAGTTCTGCCGGCTTCTGCCTACAACTCTTTTATTCGCTTCACACGTAGCTTTGCCACTTCTCTTTCTGATGTTCCAGTTGCACGGATTTTGCTATCGTGTTTCAATGGCTTGGCAACGACGAAAACCGCACTGGACTATCCAGTAGCTGGTAAAACGGAGTGGTGCGCGCCAATATCGTGTTTCCTTATGCCATACATCTCAGAAAAACATGAAATTGCGAGTTGAAATCTCGGTTGCAAGTCGAGTGTGGTGACACGTAGAGCAACGTTGCACCGATATATATTTGAAGGGTAAGTAAGATCAGCTGATCAAAATCAATCTAATGCACCCGGCCCGAACATGCCTGATATCCAGATCATGATTTTGGCTCGTGAAACTCTAGAATTTAGTGTTTCTTTCCTTTGCTACCCAGACGTTGAAACACGTTTAATACGTATTTATTCGCTGCATATTCGAACTTCTCGCCGTGTTTGCTTGTTTGTTTGTTTGTGTGTGTGTGTGTGTGTGTGTGTGTGTGTGTGCGCGTGCGCGTGCGTGCGCGCGCGTCCGTGCGTGCGTGCGTGCGTAACTGCTATAAAACTTTGATGCAATAGCTTTTGTAGCACGGTTTCATTTAATTGAAACAGTGGTGACTTGATCTTATGATGCTAAAAATTATCATGCAACAAAGGTAAATGTGAGTTCACTTCAAAGTTGTAGTTTTTTTTTTTTTTTGTCCACAAACTGCATACGAGCATAACCTCATCCTCCTGTGAGACTTGCTTTGTCTAATGTGGTGTGGTGCTAGTACCTAATAGTAAACACAACACCGGCTAGTAATAATGGCAGTAAACATACTGCTCAAACGCTGTGTTTCGTGGATATTGGATGCCTTTGTTATACCAGCCGTGGTTCAGTTCGTTATTATTTTCAACACAAAGATACAGTCTACAGTGATGTTGTGGGCAGTGGACAAAAATCCTTTAAAATGGACTTGGAAGCGTTACGCTGCGAAGCCTAAGGACGCGGGTTCTATTCCTGACCCCGGCAGCTGCATTTAGAAGGGGGCGAGATACAGAAACTCCCATGCCCTCTGATTTGTGCACGTTGAAGAACTCCAGGTAGTTGAAATTAATCCGTGATCTCCCACTATGTAGCACCGCTTAATCGCATTGTGCTTTTCGCTCATAAATCTCTAGCAATTATTGCTTCGTCATTATACCTCGAAACACTCGCTGTATCCTATTTGAATTCTATTCGCCATAGTCTGCAATGAATATTTAGCACTTTTTACAGCAGGGTACCTCATTTGACATTCTTTTACAATGCATCTTAATTGTCCCAATTTCGTGCCATAATCAGCTGTTGTTTTTAATATGTATATAAGTCACTTCAGCACTGTTCCTTTTTGTTTGACTGCTTCTCATCACCTCGATTGTTTGAGGTTTGAGGTGATGTTTGTGCTGCACAGTTTGCCCGAGTTTGCTCCCAACCCTCTATACTGGTCAACGCTGGCTGGTGGGTTGTCCTTCCAGACAAACGGAAAAACGAGACCTTTGCCTGTTGATATAGATCTGAAGAAAAAATGGCACATTAGGCCTTTAGAATAGCTGCACCTTCGTGCAGCTCTTCTGAAGCCAGGCACTAGAAGGGCACGCTCACAATGATGCGACAGAAAGAAGGCAGTGAAGGCAAGCCTAGTCTTGTCGTACATTCGCCATATTTCGTGTAGCTGTATACACATTTTGTCGTTTTCTTCGTTAAACTAATACTAACATTTGGCGTTTAACATCCCAAAACCACGATATGATTGAGAGACGCCGTAGTAGAGGGCTCTGGAAATTTCGACTACCTGGGGTTCTTTAACATGCAGCTAAATCTAAGTACACGGGCCTCAAACATTTTCGCCTCCAACGAAAATGCAGCCGCCGAGGCCGGGACTCGATCCCGCGACCTACAGGTCTTTGTTAAAATACTGCTAGTCTAGTGGTTATGGTGCTCTACTGCTGACCCGCAGGTTGCGGGATCGAATCCTGGCCGCCGCGGCCGCATTTTCGATGGAGGCGAAAATGGTTTAGACCCGTGTGCTTAGATTTAGGTGCACGTTAAAGAACTCCAGGTGGTCGAAACTTCCGAAGCCCTCCACTACGGCGTCTCTCATAATCTTATCGTGGTTTTGGGACGTCAAACCCCAATAATTATTATTATTATTAAAATACTGCTGCCATGCTATACAGGGTGATTTTTTTTCAGACAGTACATATCTTTTATAAAAAACCTCTATGACAGTCACGCTCCAGTAGTACTCTAGTTTGAGGCGGAAATATTCTGCTGCAACAAAAAATGCGTTGACGGGACTAATTAACAAAAACCCGTTAACTAATTTTTATTTATTGACTTGAGGGCAGTTGTTTATATTAGAAATTTGTAGTGCGTGCCGCTTTATGGTATACCCATTTTTCAGAAATCATGAAAGTTTTACGTAACTCGAGATATTTATAGTGAAATTTTAAGGGCTAAATCAAAACTGATCGTGTCCGGCACACAGAAAACGCGGTTTTTCTGTTACGTCAGACCGGAGCTGCCCGCGACAAGGGAGTGACGAAATTTGAATGAAGGCGCATGGTGGTCGTACCTTTTCGTGAAAACTGACAAGTCATCTAACTTGTGTCAGCGGATCGCCTTACCTTTGCATGTGGCGTTTGGTGCTCATTTGTTTCTTTCGAGATGCGCGCATCCGAAACGGCAGTAATATCAACCTTTTCTTTCTATGTTTACAGATAAGTACCACACATCGCACCCAAATAATAAGCTGTTTACTTGTGTATTTCTGAATGCTTGCAGATTTTCCTGATCACATTCTGCTTCGGCCCACCTTCATTAAACTATCATCACTTTCTTTTCACGTGTAGCTCCGAGCTTACGTAACAGAGAAGCGACGTTTCCTGCACGTCAGGCGCTATCAGTTTCGATTTCGTCCTTGAAATTCAAGGATGAATATCACGAATTACGTGTAACTTTCGCGATTAAAAAAAATGTGTATGCCATAAATTGGCACGCGATACAACTTTCTAATATAAACAACTACCTCCAGGTCAGGAATTAAAAGTCAATTAATGAGTTTTTGTTAATTAATCTCTTCATTGCCATTTTAGTTGCAGCAAACTATTTCCTTCTTGACATAGAGTGTGTGCGCGAAAACATCTTGAGTGTGACTATTATACAATTTTGATAAGAAATATGCGTTCTCTAAAAAACATCCTTCTAATTGTACGGAGGTCATGCAGCGGAAACAGTTGCAGCTGGTTAAGGGAGTAACAGACCCTCAAAGTACAGCAAAGTTAATAAGTATCCCTGGTTTTGTTCATTGCCATGACACTTCATGGAATCTGGTGTGTGAGCGCATCCCTTGTCAGATTAAAAGGTGATCGACCTGTCTGTCATCATGTGTTTATTTTTGTGCACTTGACTATTTCAGGTTGCTTCAAGACTGCACATTGAAGCTCTACAGCTGCATTTGACCAGGAAGCCTCCTTGGAAACTTCGTGTCTCGAGGTAGTCAAGACGTGTCCAAGAATTCGGAATAGCCACGCTTAAGGTCTGGCCGTGAGTGGTCTCGAATCAGTGCAACCTGCTGTCCTTTTCGCCAGAATGCCACCTGACCCTGACATGGTCTGGGAACACGACACTGCCAAGCTCATGCACGCAAGCTGTGTCACCTATTGCGGTCCTGTATCTCAGATGACTACATAAGAATCCTGTACTACATGAGAACTACACATGTTCCATGTTTTGCGCTCTATGCCACATAAAATATGTAATGGATGTCGCAAAGAAGTGCTTGATGGCTGGCCATTGATTCCTATTCATAAAAACTGACTGCTGGCTATGCTAATGTTTATGCCAGGTCTAGTATATTGCCGCATTTGACAGTAATGAACGATGTTAGCGAAACTATTGCTTTTCATATCTCACTCATTCTGACAGTAATGTGTCTCGCTGTATTTCTGGACGGTGTTTCTGTATTTCAGTTCTGTACAGAACTCTCCATACCACCGCTAAATATATATATTTATATATATCATACCTTATATATATAAGGTACTTGACACACGACGTACGTTTTAGCATTAGCATTGTGCTAAAACGTACGTCGTGTGTCAAATGCCTTCCTACAGTATCAGGACCTTCGTGATCTTTCTGTAGCTCTTATATTTAAGGGTCATTCCATGCCAAGTGTCCCAGACGTGGCGCTCGCACATCGCAGCTTTTGCTGATAAAATTTGTGCCTTTTTCCTGTGCCACATGGAGTATTGTGGCAAAACATTCTTGCTCGAAAAAATTTTTGATGGTCCTGGCACCCCCTCGAATTTCGCTTCTATTTATTAAACTGTACCTAATAGAAAAATGTGTATAAAATCTACTTTTGTGTGTTGAGCTTCTAAACTGCGCTTGCGCTATCGCAGAGGTTCTGTTTAGTTGTCCCATTCATTATTTCCGAATTTTTGTGTTTCACTACCAGCTACGTAGCTTCAAAAACTACAAAAATCTTCAAAGTTCGTGAATTTTTCTTGAGCTATCTGGAACTCACCCTAACCAATATTAATAATAGCCTGATTTCCAGGAAAGTGTATTTTAGTACAGAAATGTTTAGGGGTAAAATAGACTTCAGATCTTTCCGAAAAAAATTGTGAAATTAGAGAAAATGTACGATTTGTTGCATGTTTGACCATATTTTTCATACTGATGCGGTCAAAGTAAAAATCCTCGTCATGCGGCGTTTGATAAAAGACTTCATCGTTGAGTAATGAAAAAAGTCTTATCAAATCATTTTTTTCTTTTAAGGAAGAAAATAATTTTTGAATTTGGCCCTCCGAACGCGCAGTGCATTTCATTTCGTTGCCACTTCGCCGCAAAGCACGTGGTAGCCCTTGCAGCTGACACTCGTCACAGGCAACGGCCAGATGCGAGATGTATGTCAGTGGCTCGTGAGTGGTCGAAAGTCTTGTCACGTTGATGTCAGGGCGACGAGTAATGAATTCGCGTTACAATGTGAGCTTGCTTGGCGGGCCCAATGGGAAGTATGGACGCCCGAGAGCAGCCTATGGCGTCGTTGGCACATTGTGCTAGAGGCCGTCTGTACAACATGTATACCCTGAGAAAGAAGTGTGTACAGTGTGCATTATTTCTTTCAGTATGTGTATGCTAGTTGTGCAGACGTCCCTCTAGGACATTGTGCCAACAACTCCACATGCTGCTCTCGGGCGTCCATATTTTCCATTGGGCCGGCCTAGCAAATGCTCATAGTAACGCAAATTCATTACTCGTCGCCCTGACAGCGCGACAAGACTTTCGACCACTCACGAGCCGCTGACATACATCTCGCATCTGGCCGCTGCCTGTGACGAGTGTCAGCTGTAAGGGCGACCACGTGCTTTGCGGCGAAGTGGCAGCAAAATGAAATGCACTGCGCGATCGGAGGGCCAAATTCAAAAATTATTTTCTTCCTTAAAACAAAAAAAATGATTTGATTAGACTTTCTTCGTTACTTAACGATGAAGTCTTCTATCAAACGCCACATGACGAGGATTTTTACTTTGACCGCATCAGTATGAAAAATACGGTCAAACATGTGACAAATCGTACATTTTCTCAAGTATCACAATTTTTTCGGAAAGATTTGAAGTCTATTTTACCCCTAAACATTTCTGTACTAAAATACACTTTCCTGGAAATCAGGCTATGATTAATATTGGTTAGGGTGAGTTGCAAATAGCTCAAGAAAAATTCACGAACATTGAAGATTTTTGTAGTTTTTGAAGCTACGTAGCTGGTAGTGAAACACAAAAAAAATCGGAAATAATGAATGGGACAACCAAACACAACCTCTGTGATAGCGCAATCGCGGTTTCGTAGCTCAACACACAAAAATAGATTTTATACACATTTTTCTATTAGGTACAGTTTAATAACCCTTTCAGTCACGGTGTGTACATATGTACACATCAACTTCTAAGTCGCATCACGCACCGCGTGTTTCTTCAAATGACCTGAAACTTGATGTGCACATTTGTACAGGCTTCCTGAGTGCACAACTAGCGCTTATTTAACTTCATTATGCTGTATATTTCTGCAAATGATCACTTTGCTAGAGACACTATCATCTTCGACGATCGTTCAACGTGCGACGTTCCAAGACCAACGTCAAGAGTATTTTTTTTCTTCACTCGAAAAGCATACAACCAAAAAACAAACTGCGCATGCATTTTAGGCCTAATAGCTGATTTCTTTTATGCAAGGACTGAAGCTGACCGATTGCAGAATAATTAGATATTTAATTACATGCTAATTAGCATTAATTATTGTAACTCACACAAAACAACACATTCCTTCATTTTATTTCTTGAAATGTAATACTGAGTGCCTTGAAATCATGCCATGGAAGTTTGATGCATTTGCAGACAGTGCTTCATAATTCGTGACTGAAAGGGATAAATAGAAGCGAATTTCGAGGGGGTGCCATGATTGTCAAATTTTTTTTCGACCAAAAGTGTTTTGCCACAATACTCCATGTGGCACAGGAAAAAGGCACAAATTTTATCAGCAAAATTTGTGATGTGCGAGCGCCACGTCTGGGACACTTGGCATGGAATGACACACACACACACACACACACACACACACACACACACACACACACACACACACACACACACACACACACACACACACACACACACACACACACACACACACACACACACACACACACACACACACACACACACACACACACACACACACACACACACACACACACACACCACACACACACACACACACACACACACACACACACACACACACACACACACACACACACACACACACACACACACACACACACACACACACACACACACACACACACACACACACACACACACACACACACACACACACACACACGCGTAGGCATCGGCAAGTTGGTAATTCATGTTTGACTTTTTGAGCGCGCAAAAGAACAGGGACGAAAAACGACGCAGACACAGCGCTGACTTCCAACATATGCTTTATTTTCTACAGTGGTACATATATATATATATATAGACAACAAAAAGCAACGCACGCAGGCGCATTGTACAGGAAGGCTTCATGTAAAACCACAAATAAGTATGCATGATAAGCAATCAAACAACCTGATACCGGATTTTTATCTTCTTTAAGAGATCAAGCGGTCATTCCTGACTACCACTATCGTCTAGTCACCCTGTGGGCCTTGTTTAGAAAGTCTAGTTCTTTTTGGATAGGTCAATTGAAGGTGCACTAATGCACATGTCTCCCAAACTTGCAATCTTCGCCGTTTCAATTATCTCACGTGTTGTTCGTGCCTGGCTCCTTCCTGTCGCAGTGCACTGCGAATACATGGGATTGCACCCACACTTCCTGCAGTGGAAAGCCAAATGTCCCACACTTCCAGTTTGCACGTTATTTGCGTGCTCACGCAGCCTGTCATTGGCACACCGTCCCGTCTGCCCTATGTATTTCTTGCCACAGGACAGCAGTAACTCATAAACGATGTTGTTCTCACATTTAACAAAGCTTTCTTTGTGCTTTTTTTGGAACCTGGGTTTTTCAGAACCACTGTAGGAGGCCTTGCACAGATTATAAAGCTTGTTTGGTGCTGAAAGGACGACTGTTACATTGGCGTTATTTCCTATCTTTTTCAGCCTATGTGAGACATCGTGAAGGTACGGTATGACGGCGCATTTCTGCTTGACAGGCTCCGTTTCTGGTGAAGCCTGCTCCTCACCCTCGCAAGCATGTTTGACAGTCTTGAGAAGGCCCTCCGCCACAGATGTGACGACATACTGAGGAAACCCCGCCTTTTTCAGGCAGTCAGCTTGCGCCTGGAAACTACACGAACACTTGTGAGGACATGAGCGGCGAAGCGCATTCATTAGGGTTAATTTTGCAATACCCCTTTTAACTAGCTTGGAGTGGCCCGAAGAAAACGGCAGAAGCGGCTTATTGGCCCTAGGCTCGTACGACCAGCAGACCTGGTCTCGCTCGAAGAACATTCGTAAGTCAAGAAAACACAAGGCGTTGTTTTGCGGCATTTCATGCGTGACTGCGAGCGGTTGCAGGAAACGCGTGAACAGATCAAGTACGTTTGAAGAATCATTGCCAAATTCGCCTGGACTTGATTCTAGAAAGACAACGTAGTCGTCTACATATCTAAACACCTTCTTTACATTTGTGCCTGTTACTAGAAACTAGAAACAGAGCTAACAGGCACAAATGTAAAGAAGGTGTTTAGATATGTAGACGACTACGTTGTCTTTCTAGAATCAAGTCCAGGCGAATTTGGCAATGATTCTTCAAACGTACTTGATCTGTTCACGCGTTTCCTGCAACCGCTCGCAGTCACGCATTAAATGCCGCAAAACAACGCCTTGCGTTTTCTTGACTTACGAATGTTCTTCGAGCGAGACCAGGTCTGCTGGTCATACGAGCCTAGGGCCAATAAGCCGCTTCTGCCGTTTTCTTCGGGCCACTCCAAGCTAGTTAAAAGGGGTATTGCAAAATTAACCCTAATGAATGCGCTTCGCCGCTCATGTCCTCACAAGTGTTCGTGTAGTTTCCAGGCGCAAGCTGATTGCCTGAAAAAGGCGGGGTTTCCTCAGTATGTCGTCACATCTGTGGCGGAGGGTCTTCTCAAGACTGTCAAACATGCTCGCGATGGTGAGGAGCAGGCTTCACAAGAAACGGAGCCTGTCAAGCAGAAATGCGCCGTCATACCGTACCTTCACGATGTCTCACATAGGCTGAAAAAGATAGGAAACAACGCCAACGTAAGAGTCGTCCTTTCAGCACCAAACAAGATTTATAATCTGTGCAAGGCCTCCTACAGTGGTTCTGAAAAACCCAGGTGCCAAAAAAAGCACAAAGAAAGCTTTGTTAAATGTGAGAACAACATCGTTTGAGTTACTGCTGTCCTGTGGCAAGAAATACATAGGGCAGACGGGACGGTGTGCCAATGACAGGCTGCGTGAGCACGCAAATAACTTGCGAAGTGGAGGTGTGGGACATCTGGCTTTCCACTGCAGGAAGTGTGGGTGCGATCACATGTATTCGCAGTGCACTGCGACAGGAAGGAGCCAGGCACAAACAACACGCGAGATAATTGAAGCGGCGAAGATTGCAAGTTTGGGAGACATGTGCACATAGGTCGGCAAACTCACTCATGAGTCGACTCACTCAGACTCATATCGAGACGTGAGTCTGAGTCTGAGTGAGTCCGGGTGAGTAAAGTTTTTGTGAGTCTGAGTCCGAGTGAGTTCGGTTGGGAAAAATTTTGGTGAGTCTGAGTCCGAGTGAGCCCTAAGGCAAAATATATTGCATGAGTGAGCCCGAGTGAGCTCCACATTTCTTGCCGACCTATGGTCCTGTCTACTCAACTTCAGGATTACTATCAGCCTTATGTCGGCTCACATTTATACTCCCGTGTAGTCCCGCATACGTCAACGTGCTACCGTTCATACGTCAGCTCATTATTTATTGATCAGAGGCGTGAGATGAGGAGGGAGAGGGGGAGGAGGTGCCTTGGCCTCCCCCCGCAAACTTCTTCATGGGAAGTTACTGATAAAAATATCTCGTGTGAGTCATCTCTTTCAATAAAACGGTCCTTATTGAACTACAAAGTCAGATAACTCGTATTTGAAGGTACGAGATCAAAAGGTGCTAAGTAGCGCACCGATTATGCGAAATATTGGCGTTAAAGAGCATTGACATTATGGTAGAAAAAGGCTAATTATAGGTTAGCGGACTCATGAGTCGACTCACTCAGACTCACTCAGACTCAGATCGAGCCGTGAGTCTGAGTCTGAGTGAGTTCGAGTGAATTATATTTTGGTGAGTCTGAGTCCGAGTGAGTCCGGTTGAGAAAAATTATAGTGAGTCTGAGTCCGAGTGAGTCCGGATGAGGAAAAGTTTGGTGAGTCTGAGTCCGAGTGAGCTCTAAGGGTAAGATATGTTTCGTGAGTGAGTCTGAGTCAGCTCCACATTTTTTGCCGACCTATGCATGTGCATTAGTGCACCTTCAATTGACTTATCCAAAAAGAACTAGACTTTCTAAGCAAGGCCCACAGGGTGACTAGACGATAGTGGTAGTCAGGAATGACCGCTTGATCTCTTAAAGAAGAAAAAAATCCGGTATCAGGTTGTTTGATTGCTTATCATGCATACTTATTTGTGGTTTTACATGAAGCCTTCCTGTACAATGCACCTGCGTGCGTTGCTTTTTGTTGTCTATATATATATATGCACCACTGTAGAAAATAAAGCATATGTTGGAAGTCAGCGCTGTGTCCGCGTCGTTTTTTGTCCCTGTTCTTTTGCGCGCTCAAAAATGTCAAACACACACACACAGATATATATATATATATATATATATATATATATATATATATATATATATATATATATATATATATATATATATATAAAATGCTTAACAATTGTGGTGACGTGGCTAAGGACTACGCATTATTCGCAGGATGTTGTGCCTATAGTTTAGGTGCTTACTGATAAAACAGTAGGTTGTCATTACAATGTGAACATGTATGAAATGGCATGAAGTGTTTAAAACCGATTCAAAGAATAATTTTACGAATCGCAGAAATTTCAGTTTGTTTATAGGATGAAGGCATGCAGACGTGAAAGAGAAGACACAGACAAACCAAATGCTAGCGTTTGAGCTGTCCGCATCTCTTCTGTTTCCGTGTTGCATGGCTTACTTTCTTCTAGAATCAACATTTTTTGTTGTTTTACGCGAGCGGAAATTGTTCTGAGACTCATCTATATAAACTTCGAGTAGTATTTTATTTCCCCCAGAGGAATCGAGTGCAGCACTGTAAAGTTGCTACAAAAACTTGTTGCGGCTGTCATGCATCCACCACAGTGTTCCTGTTTGACTAAACCCGGTGGAAGTGCCTTGTTGAGTAACAAGAGGTAGCGGCACCAACTTTCGTCGATTGTCAGATAAAAACCCTAATGGTGTTCGCTCTGATTTGAAGTTCTTTTGAAATTCTTGATCAATCTCTATAAAACTTGTTTAGTTTATGTGTATTTGTACGCTGATTTTGAAAATGCAAATATTTTTCTACTATTATATGTCGTGTTAAGTATATCAAACATTTCATGTGCCATGTTAGGCCTGCACGAGTTACAAAGTAAGCATATCACAATAATATGAAATGGGAACTGTATGCAACATAACCAGAATGCATGTCCTAAACCCACTTAACAATAGTCATAGTATGCTGAACATTGACCAGTAAGTGTATGTCTAGCTGGTGATTCGCTCACGAGAGTTCAATATTACGTAACTTTTAACTCAAATGGGTTTAAAACGCGAGTTCGTATGTGGGCTAGTGGGTTCATGAACATTATGCCAGAACAGCGCAGTAAACTCCTTTAAAACTATTGCATACAGTTTTTATCCCCTAACTATAGCGATATGTCGATTTACTTTGTAACTCCGAGTTTGGAAAGGCTTGCTCATCAAGACACATGAAATTTTTATGTGTAAAAACTGCGTTTTCTTCCAGATAATTGCATATTTGAAATCGCCACATAAGTAAACCTAAACTCAGCAAGTTTCATCAATATCGACCAAGAAGAAAAATAAATGCATTATTTGTTGCAGAGTGTCTCATTGAGTACCACGAAGTGGTCACACTGACTCTTGCCAGGGGAGTCATGTACCCACTGTCCTTAAGGACAACGGAGTCAAAGGAACGCTCCAGTGGGGGTCAGCGTTACCATGGCAAAGGGGTCACCCTGACTACCTAGAGGTACTAGCGGGAAATAAAAGGTAGTCACGTAGACTCCTGCGTTGGGAGTAACGTAGACTCTCTGCTTGTGAAGAAGGGAGTCGTTGGTCTGAAGAACGAAGGGAGTCGTTTGACACCCCAAATTGTGAAGAAGGGAGTCGTTGGTCTGAAGAACGAAGGGAGTCGTTTGACACCCCAAAAGGTCATCATATGTGTAGCGAGGCGATTACCACCCAAAGGTAGTCAGTACAGACACCCTTTTTTTTAAGAGTGTACAATGGGCGGGGGGATGTTATGAACTTCGACTTTATACAGGACATGACGGCAATGGCCGTCATGGGTTGTCCATGTAAGTGTTATCGCAATAAAATAAACTTTGCCTTAACACATTTACGATAATCAGGTTTAAGTCTTTATGTTGCGTTTGGCTGAAGGCTGTCTTGAGCAAAAGCAAAGCTTGCATAAAAGTGAATGTCACCGTGAATGTAAAACTCATGGAGTAAATAGCTACATTTTTTGGCAGTGTCGCCAGAAATTGTAGAACGTCAATCACGTTACTGTGCATTTAGTGTTGAATGTATTAATTATTATTAAGTGGAAGCGCTGACGGTGTTAATTTTTTTGCCATGGAAAGGAAACATTCCAATTTAGGATGACAGCACTCCTATACGGGCGAGGCTGAAAGACCAAGTGCTGGTGACCAATGTCCTAGAGCAAAAATGCACAAGTTTTACTGTAGAACTACGAAACAGAGCTATTTACTCTTCCTTGCAAAGTTGGTGGACTCACAGGGTTGGTGGTTACACAGTCGGCACCAATAAGTCCTAGTTCATATTCTTAAAAAAGAATCTAGCAACCGCAGGAGGTTAGGTAGGGATAAGTTTAAGTAAAGTGTAATCTTTATAGTGTAGTTACAGGTCATTCTGCTAAAAAGAAAGAAAAGGGGATGCTTCTATTTCAAACAACACAGCTATAAAAGGAGATGCTGCTATTTCAAGCAACAGCGCTATGGGTTGCTATGTCCCTGTAAGGCATAGAACTTCACTGTGTCTTCTATAAGAAAGACCGTCAATCTGCTAGGCGCAGCAGAAAAGCAGCCACATTACACAGCCCATGTTAGAAAGCAGGAACAAAAATCGTACTTTCATTTGCCGAGCACAGATTTAGTATTCGTTTTCTTTGCCCGCGTCCTTGCTCGTGCTATTTACGAAATACGTTCGTTAGAACGTTTTTTGCTTGAGGAGCTAGGCTCTAAAAGGCAACAACGTGTATGAGGGCACCGTGCAGCAAAGGAAGTGATTGCGCTTAGCAGTTTACAGCAGCATCATGGAGGCGGCCAGCCACACACAGAGCACTCACACCACAGAGCTGTTGCACCACGGGCTGCAGAGAAGAAAGAGGTTATTATACCACGCGCTTGTTTGCTGCTCCGAGGTTGCCAGAACATTTTTGACGCTGAGGCCATGTGGTTGCCTCAGTACTTATTTCGACAAAGTGCGCTGAGGGAAAGAATAAGAGAACTAAAAAAATGCCATTGCTTTACGCAGACTGGACTAAAGGCGAGCATTATAGGCGGACATTATGTGCGGTGCTCAGAGCGGTATTCCTTTTTGTATGAAAGCTGGCGGGCGAGGAAGGGTCCACAGTTTTCTGCCACGACGTGTTTATTACTGACGTAGGGATGAAATGAAAAAGAAAGGATAAAAATAACTAAACATTCTTGTCTTGACTTGGGTGGTTGGACGACGGAGGTGCTGTTGCACCGTATATGGTACTCATAGCTCGAAAACTGCGAGTGTTTGATGGTGGGAATCACGCACACCGAGCTAATAGGAGTTTGAGAGTTGTTGTGACATATATCTTTAGTTTGAATGATGTAATAAGAGAGGTCGCAAAAAAAAAAATAGTTGCTCCACCGAAAATGCCGTGGCCGCAAAAAAAAAAGAAGAAAATTAGCTTGCCGCCTTAAATGCCGCGACATTAGTTGCGAGCTGCAGTCGACGAAGCACTTAATCGTGCTTGATCATCCCACTGCAATTTAGTATGCTGTCGAGGTTTGCGATGCTTTTGTAATTAGTGTACAGTCGCCCATTTTTTTAACCTGAACGCGCGAGCGTCGACCGCCGAGTTGATAAACGCCGTACAACGGAGCGCAGCGGCGAAATGAACGAGAATACGCGCATGCGCGCTATGAGCAGTCGTGGGCAGCTGCCGTCTGCTAGGCTTTTCCGCAGATGGCAGCTGTCCAAGACTGCTCATTGTGCGCATGCGCGTATTCTCGTCCATTTCGCCGTTGCACTCCGTTGTACGGCGCTTATCAACTTGGCGGTCGATGCTCGTGCGTTCAGGTTAAAAAAATGGGCGACTGTACATCCATCTAATTTCATTCTCTACAGCCGCTCATTCCGCTATATCGAAAATTCCCCCTGCTTGTACTAATATTTGCCGTCTCGATTCGTTTAGCAGTAACTTCACATTACCGAAGTACATTGTCTCGTCTCGCGTATATTTCTCAATGCGTTCCCTGTTCCTTTGACTTTGCTGCCTTTTAAAGTTCGCTTCAGAATTAGCTGCTGAATCAAAGGGACACTGGGGGTTGTCGGTGTGGGGTGCGTTTTGGAGGCTCATATACCCTTTGGCACCATTACTGTACCCTATAGCAACACATAGGACATGTCCGCAATTTGTATCTTCTAGAATTACTTCTGTAAAAAATACGCCCGAAAGATTAAATGTCTGTAGATAAACGTGCAACGCAGTCGCGAGAACTTCGCTTAGAGAAAATGAAAAATTGAAGACGTTAGAAGGGGCACGCAATCCATGTTTTCGTTGACCTCTTTGGAACACGAAGACCCCGCGATGCAAGCTCCACTTTACGCAGTACAGCGACAGTGCACGAGGTGCTTCGACTTCCCGTGAACAGCGAAGCTACAGAGAAGGTGTGCTGTGTCAGCGTCATACAAGTTTTCACATGAAGCTTGTCACCGCATCCAGCTCGACAATAAAGGATCACCGCAGGTTATTCGTATCTCCATATAGACAATACAGGTATAACAAACAAAGCTTCAGGAGTTTCTGAAGATTAAAGTTTTTTTGAAGAAGCGAGCCAGTGGAACAAACCAGAAAAGTTATATAACAATTAAGAGAGAGAGAGAAGGAATATAGGAAAGGTAGGGGGGTTAACTAGACTATACGTCCGCTTTGGTACCCTACATATGGGGAGGGGAATATGGGAGTAACAGAGAGAGAGAGAAGGAGAGACACATCTCACATCTCACACACAGTGTGGAGTTTCACAGGCGGTCGCTCAGTGAAGTTGCTTTCAAGTACTGCAGGAGGGCTCGTGTGGCTTTCTGGGCTGATGTGCTGTGCGACCAGGCTCCCAAGATCTTTCCTTCATTAAAGGGCCGATCATCGAGTCTACTCAAGGCACACTGGAGAGTCCGGCGATATTCATCAAACTGGAGACAGTGGCACAAGAGATGTTCAGTAGTCTCTACACAGTTGCAGCTTTCGCACATAGATGAATCTGCCACGCCAATGCGATGGCTGAATGAGTTGGTAAACGCTACACCGATACACAACCAGCGCAGCATTGTAGTGTCACGTCGAGAGATCTTGGATGGCAGTTGTAGCTGGAGTAACGATTCAAGGTTCTGTGGGCGACGATTGGAGTTAAGCGGAGAATTCCAGTTAAGAGTGGCATTGCGTTTAGACTCACTGACTTACCCGACGCGGTGGTCTAGTGGTTATGCACACACGCACTGTTTACGGATTTTTTCATTGCTAAAAATCGAGTTTCTTGTCCGAAGGAGCCATGAACGGTTTATTGGCGCATACGCATGGTATTTGCACTATTCGTCTGCTTCAATTATGAATCGTGTGCGGTCATATCGGTGTGTTAATCCTTCAGAAAGGCCACACGCTCTGGCATTCCACTCCAAGAAACCTCCTTTGCCATTGCGGAAAGTGGTCGACAATTGAAGCGTGATACTCGGAGGGCGTGGCTACTAGTGGTGAAGGTGACGCTTTGGGTGAGAGCGTTCATGATGCATGGTGAGTGTGACTGCATCTTGCAAACAGTCGTTCAGTCTGTGGTTTTCGGTGGTTCCGGCGGAGCCCTGCAATCCTTCGCAACGCTTGCCTGCCTGTTCCAGCCGCTTCGCGCGGCGTTGCCGCTAACATGTTTCCTTAAAAACCTGTATCTGGTTGAAAGAGCTAACCGCTGCATCAGCTGCAGCCGTCATATTGAAGGTCTAGATGGCAGCGCAAAAGCATAAACGACAGGAACAACGTTACTGCGCTTACTGTAGAGGTAGTAATTCCTGTTTCGCAAAGGCATCTTTACTTTTAAGGCGCGTCTGTATATGCAATGTTTTATTAACATATGCTAATATGTGCCTCGGCTAGCGCAGGCAATGTATAAAGCGTCCTTTGTCTTAAGGAAGTTGAGCAAGAAAGTAAAACAGGCAGTACTTCACGAATACAATGGGTTAAGTCACACAAATAGTTGCAAAGCAAGTCAATATTTGGACACCATGTAATAAACGAACGACGACCACTTTCACCCCGAGCACATTGCACAACCTTATTGCAAATGTGTTCCATTCACTTCTACCCTTTTCGCCGTTCAAAGCAGCCTTAATACCTATAACAAAAGAATCAGAGGACACCGCAAAGACAAAGTAAAATCTGATGTTTGTGATGGCTTACGAAATCAACTATGCAATCAGCATTGAAGAAGACTGGAGCGTACAGAACTGATGGTAAAGCAGGAATCACATTTAGGTTAGCAGTGCATGTGTAGGTTGCGTTCTGTAAAGCGTAAAAGTCGTTTGAATGTAGCCCACGGTCGTGCCGTTCGTGCACGTTTTGCCAGCGGCTCAATCTGCCGTGATCGTGGCAGTCGTCTGCGGACAGTCTTCTCTCCGACGTAATCGCCTTTCTCAATATGCGCATAACATAGGAGCGGGGAGACAATCCTCTCCATCGCCATTGTGCCGCCGCAGTATTCGCGTTGTTCTCATTGGGTATTCGGATACGGCTGCACATTGAATGCATATGGTGATGGTGTGCTTCCGTTTGCCACAGGCCATACCTTTCCTTACCTAGTTTTCTTTTTAAAGCCAGTGGTGAGGAACGTCTTATAACTTCCGCACGTCGTGGGGGCATTTCTTGTCCTCAGGCAAGATAACCGTTTTCTCGTCTAGAAATGTCTACAACGGAACAAGAGTGGAAATATCCGTCCATCTTATTGCGCACTGCGCAACCAGAAGAACATCTAGTGTACAATTTGAAGCTTTCATCGCAGTGGACGGTGGAACGAGGAATGTCGGAGTGTAGTCACTTCCCACACGAAGACGGGTGTTTTGACAGAAGCGCTTCTTGCAGCGATATTCTTGTTCGAGTGTTTGCTGCTGCTGCGTGCGTGTGCGTGCTCGTGCGTGGGTGCGTGGGTGCGTGCGTGCGTGGGTGTGCGTGTGCGTGCGTGGGCGTATGCACGTGTGTGTGTCTGTGTCTGCGTGTGTCTTACTTCCGCACATCCACCATTTGGTTCATAAACGAGAGGTAAACGCAGGGTCTGGGTGGTGGCTGTCTCATTTATACACGGCGTTGTATTAACAACAGGTTAAGGAAACATATACACGAAGCACAGGTGCCTCAGTCACCAGCACCGTTAGCTACCGAACCACTGCACATGATGCTGCTGCGAGCACATCATTTATCAAAGTAGAAAGTTGACTCTTTTCAGCTCCAAAAAAGCAGTAGAAATCTGGGAAGATTCACCATCATTCTCAGCCTATTCTCTATCATTGCAAAATGAAGGCCTTTCCCTATCCTGTGCTTACCGATTCCACTCATTGCTCGCAAACTTTTATTGCGGTAGCTATTATATGGACACCCTCGGCTGGTTTTTGTCGTCGTCTGCGTCGCCGTCATGTCCCGTTTATATATATATATATATATATATATATATATATATATATATATATATATATATATATATATATATATATATATATATATAAGCCACAAGCAAAAATAATTCAGAAATACATTCCGACGCGCGGGATCAAACTGGCGACCCCTGGTTCCGCAGCGCGCGGCGTTTGACGGTTAGGCCACGAGGAGTACCGTCTTTCAGCATGCTAACGGCGAGCTATTTATATTCACCATGTACTTCAGCGTGCTTCTTGCTCACCAGCGAGATGGCGCGAAGTGCGCGAGGGGCGCGCTTTAAAGGTCATCGCGCGAGCGCGCCTCCGTGCACTTCGCTCTACAGGGCGTGGTGCACAGAGGGGGAGGTTGTATGTATGGAGGAGGGAGGGTTGAATGTATTGTGCTTTCACAGCGATATCCGCGCCAATGTTACACAGCGTACGAAGGTCACTACGCTCGCTGCAGCGGCCGCGTTTGCGAAACGAGCACGCTGTTCACACAGAAATAAGTAACAACTGTGACACTTGATAGTTCGCGCTCGCCTTGTGTGTGTTCTTTTCCTGCGTCCTTTGCGCTTGAGCGACGCGCTGGAAATTTCGAGCTGCTTTCCGCTCTTCGCGTTACATTCCAATTTCTTGCTATCGCATTCATTGCTTCGCCGTTGCGGCGAAACTGTGACTTTTTTCATTTCTTCACCACACCAAACTCTTTGCCGCCCTTGGCAGCCTTTCCGATATCTCGATAATCATTCCGTGACTAACTGCTTATGATCACAGAGTCACCATGCAATTAAAGGGGCCCTGCAACACCTTTCTTAGTTATATTGCAATAGTCTCATTATTGACGTATGACTCTTCACGAGTCATATGCTGCAAAAATTTTTCGAATCCATCAAATCTAAGTGGTGTTACCAAATTATAAAGATCACGTTCCGCAGCTTTCTCCCTCAACTCAACGCCGCGAGCGCGCGGAAAGCTAGGCAGCGAGTCGAGCGAGGGAGCGCAGAGGAGCGAGGCTCCGCCCATGAGCGCCGGCGGAGTTTTTTTCTTCATTTTTTTTCTCTCTGACGTCTGGGCGCAACCACGTGGTCTGTGCCGCCACTTCCGGTCGGCTTGCGTCGTTCTCGTCGAGTGGGCCGATCGCACTGTGTATCGCGCGTGCTTGAAAACTGCGAGTCGGTTTGGTAATGTTGGGTGCGCACCTCGAACGCCGTAGTGTTTTTATTGCTCTGCCAACCATGGAAGCAAGCTTGCGCGCTCGTTTGGAACGAACGACAGCTGAGATTGGTTTCGGCCCATACTCCGATACACCGCCTCGTAAGACGGCATTGGCAGACGACCCCGAAGCGCCGCCATTACCGGACGCCAGCATTGTTATCGAAGACACGCTGCGCCCCTGCCTCGGTCGGTCGTGAGAACGTGCCGACGATGCAGTTCTCAGCTGACGAGGCAACACTCGAACGGCTGCCACTCTCAACGGCAACCGGCGATGGTCAAAAGCACAGAAATATTCACGTTTTCGGCGCTGCGCATGGCGAAGAAAACGGAACCACGCAACTACGAGCAGACGAGCTGTCGGTGAGACCGGAAGTGCTAATATTAATATTTGTTCGGTGTTTTTAACGCGATAACAGAATATAAACATACATATTATCTTCTTATTGAACTCAAAAATAACAACGAAAGTAATAATGAGGGTGTTATCGTGATTATAACATCAGCCAATGGTGCAACTGCCGACAATCGCGTCATATTTTGCGGACTAATACATCATTTGTCGAGAGAAGAGGGAGCGATTTTCAGCTGATTTTGAAAATCTATTGTAAATTCCAGGCCGAGCGCATCGCTATAATATTTGGCTCGCGTGTTCTCGGGAGCCTCGACTACCGATCGGCAGCGCTTTTTGAGCATGCTCGAAAAGTGTTGCAGAGCCCCTTTAAAGTTCATTCTCTCTCTCAATAAATTATTTTGGTTTATTCGGTTGGATGCTTCCGACGTTAAGAATTTACAACCAAACTTTTCTTTAAAAAACCTTCGACAACCCTTTTCTTAACTTTATGCTGCTCACACATTTTCCTGCATTTCGAACACACGAAAATTGTTACACCATCTTGCTCGCCAACAGTTGCACTAAGTTCGCTAACATTTTTCGCGTTCCTGGTTGAACATGTATATTTCGACAACTAATGTAACTTGAACTAAAAAGACAGCAATTTGTGAGAAAGTGCCGTAAAAAGAGAAGAAAAATCCTATTCCATGATGCGTAATCTTTCGGCAGAAACATTGTCTAACTTCATGACGAACCGAACAGCAACAGCAACAGTGCGCTTTTTTTTTTTAAATTCTCCGGTCGTATTTCAGCTTTCATAAACAGGTGAAGGATGGAACGAGCCATGCGGAAAATACGACGTAATATATTTCTCCTTGCACTGTCGTTCTTATTGATTTATTTTTACTAAGGGAGTGTCTTTGTGACGTTCCGCCGTTTGGAGGGCGTACAGTATTTATGGTCTTTTGTAGAAGTCACCGAACGAGACACAGCACCGAGAGATCAATCATTCCTGGTCCATTAGACAAAGACGTCGCAATTCGTCTCTCGCAAACATGCCCCTTTGCCCACTTTATCACTATTATAGAATGCACAGAGAGTATTTGTTGCGCAAACCTGGTTTTCTTAATGACAAAAACACAACAAAAAAACAAGAAGCTTTTGGCTGTAGCTAAAGAAAACAAAGAAAAGTTTAGGAGCCATTCCACTCTGTGAGGCATGATGAGGAGCGAAGCTCTTTAGCAAGAGACGCAGAGGTGACGCTGAACTTCGAACCTTAGTCTACCACACGCCCTGCAACTAAATAAGAAATGTCTCTCCGGAGAGTCCCTTTTGAATTTAACGGATTCTCCTTTAAAGTGCGGGTACGCCGCAGGGCTCTGTGCTTTCCCCCATGCTTTTCAACCTCGTCATGATCGGGCTACCGGAGCGTCCCGACGCGATAGAGGATATCAATCACATGATCTATGCAGACGACATGACCGTGTGGACCACGGAGAATACGAGCGTCGGCGAAATGCAAGACAGACTACAGCGGACGGTCCGAGAGGTGGAGCAGCACCTCGAAGACACGGGACTCATCTGCTCTCCAGATAAATCGGAAATCCTGCTGCATAGACCGCGCAAGAAAGGACTTCACCCACAGGCTGTAGTGGACGCCCGTCGTTTGGGAATCCACGTCACGACCAAGGAGGGGACCCGAATACCGATTGTGTCCAAAATACGAGTGCTCGGCCTGTGGCTGGAAGAGAACGGTGCCAATCGAGAGCTGGTTGCGCGACTGCAGAAGAAAGTGGCCGCCGTCATGTACCTTGTTCGACGGGTAGCGAAAAAGAGCAAAAGGCTGATGAAAGACAACGTGACAAAGCTGATACATGCGCACGCGCTGAGCCACATAGCGTACGTCGCCACGTACGCTGACTGGAACAGGAGCGAAACCGACAAGCTGAACGTGGCGATTCGCAATGCCTTCAAGACAGTCAAAATGGCTGACTGGGCTAGTTGGTGATTCATTCTGCTTCCTTGAAATACGAGCGCGTGACGTAGACGAAGACAGCCCTGGGTGTGCCCCAGTACACGGAAACCCATAGGCTCCTCGAGCTGGGCGTGCACAACACGCTCGACGTGATCGCCGAGGCACAGATAATCGCACAGCTCGAGAGGCTGTCGGGCACCAGAACAGATAAGCGCATTCTCTACCAGCTCGGGATTTGATATCACGAGGCGCGGGGACTGAAAGAAGCATTCCCACCGGAAGTCAGGGACGCCAAACTGACAGAAAACATCCCAAGGAACATGCGCCCCGTTCACGACTTGCAACGCCGAAAACGCAAAGCGGTAGCGATCCTGAAGCAACACGGAAGACGAGAGGGCGTCCTCTTCGTCGATGCGGCCAGGTATCCATGGTACTCCGGTGACGTCGACCGGGGACAACCACAACCACGGCCGCTCCAACAGAACGTGCGAGACGAACTGGGGGCGCCACCACCGCCATCGCTACTACTGCTCCGACAACAACGGTAACAGCGCCAGCGGCAACATCAACAAGGCCGGCCGACAGCGGCGGTACCTACTGTCTCCATGGTGGTCGTGGATACGAAGGGAAAGGTCCGGGTCACGGCGTCGGCGAGGCTGCCGTCGGCCGAAGCTGCGGAAGAGATGGCCATAGCCCTCGCGTGCGTTGACAGGTCGCAGGCGGTGGGCCTGAGGCGGCTGCAGACGGGAACTTTCAACAACCCCTACCACCTGCACCGCCTGTGGCCCGCGCTGCACCCGTCGCCTGGCTGCCCGTGGTGCGAGCACGGACGGGCTGGTATAGCCCATGTACTTTGGGAATGCGAAAGAAATGAAGATAGGCTACGAGGAAGGACGAGGACAACTGAAAGACCCTCTGAAGCGGGGTGCCTTGCTAAGCGATGACAAACCGCCCTTCTCAGCGAGGCCCCCGAAGACCAGAAGTGGGCCGTCCAGCGGGCCAGGGCCGTCGCTGAGGACCTCGGCAGATGTTCCTCGAATAGTAGATCCCTGGCAGCTTAGCCCCGGGCACAATAACAAGCGTTGGACAAATAAAGTTTATTGAACTCAACTCAACAAGTTTTCCGTGTGAGCAGAATACGTCTTTTTGCCGCGACATGCATCATCTCGACTGGCTTGCCGCATGCGCTTGGCGTTTCGTGCGCGATCTTAGCTGGCGTATACCGCCCGTGTGTCCACTTCATTTTATAGCGGACCAGTGGTGATTAGTGGGGTTTTCCCAATTTCAGTGGCACGCACGTCGGTGTTCACGGCCTGTCTGTTTCCTACATATTTAGTGGACCAGTCGGTGGTAGTGGGTTTTGCCAAATATCTGTGCTACATACCTACGCTAGGGGTTGTTGCCCACATACAGACGGAATGTCCTAGCCATACACAGCTTCGCTGGAAATGAAGCGAGTTTCGAATGGGAAGGAAGAGAAGGAGAACAAAGTGACGGATGTGGGACGTGACCATGTCAATGTGACAACAGCTCATGATATAGCGCGATTGACAGGGTGTTGCGCGCGCAGTACAGTGTTTATAGGCTCCAGTTCAAGTTCATGCTCAATCTTTACCTCACCAGAAAAGTTTCGATGGTGTCCAGAGCTAAAAACGGCTTCGGACAGCTTGAATAGATTGATGGCCCTTACAATGAAGAGCAATTGGAAGCACAGAAAGCACAGGAAGTAAACGCTAAAACATACCAGTTAGCAAATGTAAATAATCAGGCCGTGGAGTATATCTATGTGGATAATTGCCATAAGGAGCTGAGTTATAGTATAAATCACTTCCAATATTAACCACGACGTGAACAATGTCATCATGTTATTATAACAAATCGCAGCACTTAGAAACAGTGTGAAATTGAACTTTAGGAGATTTCATAAGTGCTTTAAAGCGATAACTTTATGAGAACTCGTACTTTCGCAAATGTATCATCATCATGTTGTCTTCAGCACGTTGCTCTTGTCACTGAAATAAAAAAACAATAAACAAAAAACCGACAAGATCAAAAGAATGTTTGGAACTAAGTGACGCAATGTTTGTGAAGTGGTAACACACGAGCATAACATGGCTGCCTGTAGCTATCCGTTGCCCGAGTCGAAAGAATGGAAGCGATGTTTGGGGCTTCTCGTGAACAAAAAAATGCTGCCTAGGGACATATGTAGAACGAGGTAAGACCAAAACAGTGAACACTTCATGTTCTGTGCATGTTACAGCGAATCTGTACCTGACATGTATTCCATAATTTCTTCGTCTCCGTTTGCATCACATTCAACAGCAAACCATTCCTAAAACACACATAAATTGGTACGGTGTTGAAGGGAGAGAGGCTCGCTCCCTTCAATAAAAGGAACAAGAACTACATATTATTATAGAATTGATTATCGGTAGCCTTTTTCTTATACTTCAATACATCTGTGTTTTGTGATATCTGCCCCGATTTTGTGATGGTGGGATCGAAAACTTGACATCCAGGTCAGCCGCACTATACCCTAACCAATATGCCTGGTTCGTTCATAAAACGTAGGCTATTCTCGTCTCATAGTCACTCACTCAAACGCCGGTTGCATGTATCACGTGCAAGTTTGTCGCACTATTTCTGTGAAACTGCCGGCACAGTTAGCTGTAGCGCTAGACTGCATAGTTTTCGCGATCGACCGACATCATCAGAATTCGTTATCAACTGCATGGGCCCGTGTTTTGTTCAAAAGAATACTTACAAAGAGTCTGAGCGTCGTCTATGTTGCTATCGCATCAGAAAAATATGGCACATTCTCCTGGAGAGTATGACATTAAGAGTATTTTAATTCGTGCCAACCAGCTGGCAGTCATCTTGCCGTTCTCTAGTCTTGTTCCTTGTGGGCTATTCATCCTCACTGGATATTATGTTGTCTTCTTGCGGGAGATTATCAGCTATAGGGGGAGAATAAGCTACAGCGAGCTACAAATGAACAAAGCTGGCTTGCCGTTCTAACAACCATATAACGCCGACGCCAGCGTGCACACTCTTTCCATTGGGCACTTCTACTTGAACTCTACATCTTGGTTTAAGCATTTAGGCCGTTCGTGGTAAGGGATATCTTCTGGTGCAGATCTTACAAAAATTTTTAACGTTTGTTTCACCTATTTCTTGCTTTTTACACTTAGCGCGCGCACAGGATACGTATGTATGCTTGAGCATGCACACCCATACACATGCGCTCGTGCGCGCACTCTGTCCTACACACGTATATATGCGAAACATCGACACTTATTCGCAAGCAAGCGCTGAAGGATCGCTCAAAATCGAAAGGAGAACTCGCAGAAAGGAAGAGTGACGATCTCATATGAAACTGCTTCAAACGCTTCATGTTTGAAATGGTTCGCTCGTGTGTGTGTGTTTGGCATTAGATCTAGAAATTGAAGGATTTGAGATATATGTATCATCGCTTTGAAAAAGCACGCAAAAGACAGGCAGGCTCTTAAACATTGCGATGGCGGAAGAAGCTTGTCAAAGGAGCGGCAGAACTTGGCACAAAAATGGGAAGCTTTCTGAAAACCTTTTACCAGTGAGCCTTGGTGAATCTGCCATACTTTCTTATTTTCGCTTGCCTGTGCTCCAAGCTCAAAGAAACACGACAGCGTCTTGTACGGTTCTCTCACTTATGCCCCGCCTCCTCATCTTTTTTTCTATTATATTAGTCTCTTTTTTTCCTCGTTCATTTCTGTCACATATATATTTTTGTACGACCTTTCTAAGCAGTTGGAAAACACGTTGTAGGCGTGCCCTGACCTCGTACCTATATGCGCTCACCTTCGAGCCCACGTGAAGCGCACAAAAGGGTGTAGCTGCTTGGTATCGCAACACGAGCCCCCATTGTGTCGAGTACGCGTTCTCTCGAGGCATTTTTGTTGCGTGTTTGAGTGCGAAAGGAAATGGAATCCCGAAACACCAGTGAAGGGCCAAATTTCGCTTCCTACTGCTGCACTGTGATGCTTTCGCACAATGTTTTATTGGATGCACCACGAGAGAGATGGGTCTGGTTACCGGGGGCGCAGGTTGCTCCATCTCTTTGCTCGCAGAAACCTCTGTAACCTGAAACCGTCAGGATTTTCTGCGAGTTCCGGAAGAATCGCGTAGCTAAAGGGCCTGTAAACAACATTTGAAAGTACGAAACGAGGGTGTTAATCTCTACTGGCGTTTCTCGTCTTTTCGGCACTATTCGTGACGCCAGCAGTCTGTTCGTGTGACGTCACGAGGAAATAAGCCCTCGATTCGTAGAAATGCGAGGAATTTTGTTGCGATTTGTGTCCTACGCTGCTTTGTCATGCAATAACGCAACCGTCTTGTCTTGCCTCACATGAACGTCGTGCGCAATCGACTGATTTCACTTCGTTTTGTGCGTTTTCGACTGCGCAAGCGGAGATAACAGCGTGAAAGCCTGATAGACTGAAGGCTCAGCGCTGACATTACCCATGTGTTTTATGAAAAAATAAGTGGCGAGGAGGAGGTAGCTCCGGTAGGAATGGTGTGGAAGGCGACCAAGAAACCACTCTGTCGCCTTTGAACTCCGAGACATTTAGGCGCCCTTTCAAAGTAACACAAACAGATATAATAATGATATCTGGGGTTTAACGTCCCAAAACTACGATATGATTAGCAGAAAAAGACAATCAGATACCCAAAATAATCGAAGGATAAAGACAACATGTATTCGAGCAAATTTTCGACGCGAATCTACCGTGCAGAGTTTCGTTTTCAACTCAGTAATTGTGGACTAATTGTAGCACCTTAAAATTGCTTCTCTTTTATTAACTATTCAAGCCTATGACTTCTCTGATGCCAGGATAAATTGCAACTAGTGTTAAAAACTCGGGCAGCGTACTTAGTGCTTTGATTACTCTTTTTCGATAGCAACTCATGAGAAAAAAGCGTTTCAGACTCGTGAATTTGTTAGCAGGAAGTCATAAGAGACGCCGCAGTGGAATAACGGGTATAAAATTGCAGTCCTAAATTTAGCAAACACCGTATCCATATCCAAAGCAAGAAGCCATTAGCTATCTCAGAGTGGTAGTACTTCCCTCTTTCGCAAGACAATTAGAAAACCACACGAGTAGGTTAGACTAAATGTTTCTTTTATAGAACCCGATGGCCGGGTGGCGCCGTCTTTCGTGCGACTAGGGAAAACATTTCTCAAGGGATATCGAAGTACGAAAGAACTCACTTGAACGTGCATAATCCAGACGCTTTTAACAAAAGCTAATTCATTTGTATGTTACATGTAGCACCGTCTTGTATATGCTGAAGACGTTTAAAAAAAGCTTCGTTAAAGATGTGGCGTCAAGTTACCGTAAAGAACTTTTTTTTTTCAGTGGAGCGGTGTAGGAGGGACACCACCATGGCACCCACTTGCTATGCGGGAGGACATGTAAAGGCATACGCCAGACGCTGAAGTACTGTTTTTGAATGCGTGCACGCTCGACGTGACTAGTCCACTGCAACGAGACACTGACCAGACATGGCGAAATGCAATTGCCCAATCAATCGATCGGCTTCCGAGCGCCGCTCAGCGCTAGCAAGCGCAGTGATCGACAAACATATATGGAACTGGATAACTCTGATAGCACTCTGAGAGCACTTTCTGTGCGCCACCGGTACTGATGTGCTTGTGGTTAGCAGAGTGTTATGTCGCCTGCATGGCAAGGCACAGCTAGGAGTTCTTTCGCACTCTTCTTATACTCGCTGCATCCTGTGCAACTCGAGATGAACTGAGACTGAGCTGTGCTGCGGTTAAGGCGGATATACTGCTTCCTATGGAAATGGTTGCAAAAGTCTAGCTAACCTTACCTAGAGATTTCCCTGGAGGGCCCACTAATGCCGGAAGTTTTCTAGGCTGCGTAGATACGTGCAAACGTCTTCAGCGCCACTCTCTTCGTCACTGGAAATGATCGAATAATCTTTTTGATCGATTAACGAATAATTTTTCACCACCTCAGCCATTATTCGATGAGTCTCTATCGATGAGTGTTCTTCCGTCGAATAATCGATTAATCGACATTTTTGGCGGGCGCATTTGAAAAGCCTCAAGCAGTTTGCACTCATATATAGTTCACACAGTTCCACCTTCAAAACAAATAAATAGAGCGGGCTTTAACTATTTGTTTGTAAGGCGGAAGGAAGGTGAAATAATTACTGCTTAACAGCTTGGTCAATAATATTTACTTTGTTAAGCACTACGTATGATTAGTGCTAATGAATAGTCAAGTGATAAACAACATATTACGTAAAGCCAAACAAGACAAATTCAGGGGATGATGGAGACATGAAGTGATGAAAAATCGTCGGCAAGGTGTCGACCAAGTGGCTGAAGTGCAGTGGAACAATGAATGCTGCTATGAAATGGTGCATATTGACTGCGCATATTGGGTTTCAGTTTTCCTATAGTGATAATTGCTTTGCGTGACAGAGGGATGGACGGACGGACGAACAGTTCTCTCGTTGAGCCGACATAGAAGTGCTTGCGCATTTAAAAACCCTCTCTAGGACAATATGTCAAGCCAAAATTGAGGATTGTACACATCTTAGGATTATTTATACTTTGGAAAAGGACTACTAAACTTGCGCATCGGTGGTGGCGGCATGCACCTTCTGTGGAGCTGTTCCTGAAGATGACGACCTTTGAATAGAGGATGAAAGGCGCCATACTGATGCCGCCCGAAAACAGTGATCTAGCAAAAGCCGCAAGACACTGTGGGTATAAATGACTAATTTATTCAAAGTATACACTACGTGCCTCATCACAACGATCCCATTGATGAACGAGCCCAAGGATTCCTTGTTCCCAGAATTCCTGTGGCCGTGACGAGACCCAGTCTTTCACAGCGTCCCGCAGTTCGTCGTCCAAGTTGAAGCGCTTCCCTTTCAGGTGTTTTTTCAGGGGACCAAACACATGGAAATAACATGCGATGAATGATGGCCGGTTTAACACCTTCCGCTGTCAGAAATCGTTTAACGGCCCGGTACTCCTCGATCGTCGAATTTTGCAATGTGAACGCCATCCTGTCCTCACACGCACTGCCGCGTCAATTGGACGGCGCTCTTTATAAGAGTCTGTGCTCTCTACTGCGCATGCGGGCGCCCTCGCATGTTCCAATCCACGGCACTGACTCCAATAGCATTTCTAGGCATATTCTCCTATAGCGACATAGGTATCTATGCAAGCGGTCATGTTGTTACGACGTTTCGTACCTTTTCATTTGAACACCCCTTTTATAAATCTCTTCACTTACGCATCACTTAGACAACTTGCAAAATAGAGTGTGTGTGAATTTTACAGCGAAGCCATTTACCTCTAGCCCACGCGTTCCCAGGGTGAGGGGGAGGAGGGGCGGCTGTTCTCGTCGGTTCGCGTCCATATCGGTCTTAATTTCGACAGGAATAGAAACTGGTAGGGGATATTGGAAAATAGTCTGGTAGTGGCGCTTGCCCAGGCGTAGTGTGATGGCGCCGCTGCAGTATGACGTAGAGCACTGCGAGAAACCGCAGATAGCGAGGCGGCGCAGAGCGCTCACGCCGGAACAACAAGCGGAGAGGCGTCGACAGCCGCAACGTGAATACCCACAGCTGAAACGGGGTCCGTGCAAAAGCAGGGAATGCTGCCAACTACCGCGAGGCCGAGGAAGAACGTCGCCGTCTGCAGTCGTTCATGAATGAGGAACGAGCGGAGAGCCCTCTTCAGCGGAAACGCGAATACAGCTTCGATGGTGATCTGTACCCATATGAATGTTGGGACCCCACGAATTTTAAACAACGAAATTGTTTAGCAAGTCATTCCTTGTCCGACGAACCAAAAAACTATCATCACCTTAAAAGGGTATGTGCCACAGAAATGAGTTAAATCTTACTACTGACCACTGGTCCACTAAAAATAAAGAACGCAAAAACTATCATCATCATAAACGGGTATCTGACACCGAAATTGGGTGAGTCCCACTACTCACCACTGGTCCACTAAAAATTAAGAAGGCAACAGTTACCTCGACAACATATTGGTGCGAAGCGACGGCGGCTAGTCGAAGAACCCGAGTTCGTACGGCGAGAGAATATTAGGCAGCGGGAAAGGAAATGGCGGTTACGAGAAGACCCTGAAGCGATGGAAGGCCTATACACCAACGACGACATGCCCGTAGATCTATGAGAGGTGCGAACGCTTGGTTTCAGCGCGAGTTTGTTTCTGAAGTTTGGACAGTCGTGTCGTGTCTGTGACTGTTTGTGGTTTAACCCGTATCTCTCTGCGCTTAAATCAACAACCTAGCGTCACCTATAAACAAGCAACCTATAAAGCAACCTATAAACAACCCGCATCATCTAGTTAAGGCCTAGAAACAACCTAGAACCAACCAGATTAGTCTTCAGAATCATCCAGTGTCGCTTTGTGGCTTGGTGCAAGCTTCGCCACTATTTCTCTACTCTTCTTGCTTCATCTTCTTTTGTCTTTTTTTTTCTTTTTTGAAATTTGTAAGAATTCAAGGGCTACTATCCCGCTCAAAATGCATCGTGCGTCCGCGCTGCTGTCCATAGGAAAGCACGGGTTCTTGCCAAGGCGGTTTGTTTAAAAGCTCCTTGGTAATTACGTGGGTATTACATGACAGTGCCGTATTACAATAGATGGCAAACATGACTGTACCGTTACTGCTACAAGTAATAATTCTGCATATCCTGTAGTGCACTTATGCTCGCTAATGCCGGCTACTGTTTGCTAAATGGTGACTAATATTGGCTTGTGTCGGCTAAATGACGGACAATGTCGGCTAGTGTTGGTTAATTTGATCTACAGTGTGGCCATGGGCACTCACAGGCGCGAGGGGCCCGCCTCTTTAACAGCAGTGCTGTGGTGACGGCGCGCCACAATTGTCATACACATGCAGCATGAGAGCCGTATCGCGACGCAGCACATTTTAGGCTTGAGTTGTCTGCTCGTGCCACTTGGGCACACCTAACATACGGTTCAGCCACCGCATGTTAGGTTACCGCATGTTCGGCCACGCATATACAGGATAACTGTTTTAGAGCGCACCTCTTAGGCGCCTGTTCTTGCGTTGAGCGGCATCGCCGTTGTTGGCTGTCGTCGTCGGAGTAATCGATAGAGCCAACGAGGACGAAAGAGAGCGAACGCGGAGTCTGTCGATATCGCGAGCCACTGGCCTATAACATCGCTCTCTTCATCCGTCACGCGCGCTGGTCCCTCGCTGGTCCCACTGGCACATGGACTGCGACTGACTTCGCTTGTCGTAACAAGGATGTCGGCATTTCGCTTGGTTTGCGAAGCCTGCAGTGCACAGAGTGGTGTGAGTAGCACTCGAGCGCTGGCAGTTTCTGTGGCAATATGTAACGAATGTTACACTGATGCAACTGTGGATAGCCAAAACTTCAGAAACTGTTGGCGTTGCCCCGACACGAAGCTCCACTCAGAACTTCCATTTGGCAGAATCGTAATCGTCGGTGAACTTCTTTTTTAGGGGCGAAGCACCTTAAGACCTCACAGTATCCGTCCGTTCGCCGTAGTCTACAGTCGAAGCGCAGGTGCAAAACAGCTGTGCATAAACCGTCTACAGAGCGAGCATAGCGCGCATATGGTTTAAAAATAGACCGTACTCGGCGCGGCGCCGCTCGAAAGCTGCTTGGAAACAAGTGCATTGATTAACAGGTGACAACATGCGCAAAACCGTCTACAGAGCGCGCGTAGCGCGCACATGGTCCCAAAATAGACCGTTCTCAGGCGCGGCGCCGCGCGACCTCGTTTTCGCCAACTTCTGGCTAGATCCGATCGAAGAACCTTTGGCTCTACATTTCACGGACCACAAAGGAGTAATGCTGAAGGCGAAATGGCATCCACAACTGAACACGACATACGAGTTATGACCAATAAAACACACTGCACATATCTCATTTACACGCGCGAGTGGGCAATGTCACGGAAGAATCACGGGTACCGAACGATCGCCAGTGCTTCGCCCACTCATCATCATCCACTTCGTGGATATGCGTGGATTTTTCTCATTCATTCATTCAATGCTATGGCTATCGGCGTTTCTTTTGGTTGAACCTGTCCCTTGCTTGGTAAGGAATTCGCAGCAACTTTTAGAGGGCGCCAACCAAGGCAATAAAAAACATGGCTGATCCCTCCGTCTTAGGAATCGGGATAGCGCGAAAGTGAAACATGTCTTCACGAAAGTAGTGCTTATTGTGTAGTGATATAGGAGAGCTTGTACAATGCCTATTCGTGTTTGGCCGCTATAGCACCGTTTGACGTGGACGCACACATGTTCACGCCTAGTGGCATGTCTCCATCGCGACGACTAACGCCCATGGTCATGATTAAACCTTTGTGGTAGCTGAAGTTGTGAACATATATTTGGACACAGCGAATCGTGAATCCCGCGTGAAGGCGACATCAACAAGCTCATAATCAACACTGGTACCCGATATACATTTCTTCAAAACGTCGTCAATTAAGGAGAGAAACGGCACGGTGTGCGCTTTCTAGTAATGGGTGACCGACGCCTATGCTCATGCATACACTACCACACTGCGCTTCAGCAACACAGGAGGCAGAGATCCGTAGCTTGAGCCGCAAACGCGTGCGTCCCACTGGCCTCTGTCTCGCTCCACTGAGGCACGGCATTCACCCGTCGAAATCGTGTCCTTTCTGCAACGCGTATTGCAGCAGTTTTGTCAGGCGGTGCTCTCGCAATCGAAGTTGTCAGCTGCGGAGAATTCCCTTTGCTGCATGTGGAAGCTGCACTACTCCGGTGAGCCGGCGCACGCTAACACAAAGCGAAAGGCAAAGAACGTAACTGCGTCTAGGGTGCCTCGGCTAGGCCAGCGGGGCCAGTGTCCCTCGCGGGTAACGAGACGCTTTAACCATGACCTCCGATATCGGGCGCAATCTCGGAGTAAGCGCTAGTAAGTGTCGAGCATGACGCATTACTTCTTTTCACCTCTCGCAGACGGCGGCACCGCCCTGCTCCACCTTGCCTACCTACACCGCCAACATAGAGCACCTTGCGAGAGTGAATGTGTCCAGAATCTGCCAAGCTAGCTTAGTCGGTTGAGCGTCGGGCGCTTACCGTCGCGGCCGCTAAGTCGTGGGTTCGATTCCCAGCGATGGGTGTTTTTCTTGGTTTTTTTCTTTCTCACCCGTTGGCGTCCATTTTATCGACGTCATATTCGTAACGGATGTACTTGGTGGACCCCGGCATAAAACACTTTCGTGTTTAAAAGATTGCTGGAGTGGCAATGATTTCTCAAGAGTGAAGCCATCGCCGGCGTTCGGCGAAGGTAAGGGAGCATTTCCGTTGCATGGCAGACGAGGTTAATACGGCGACTTTTATGGGTCAAATACTGCTCCAAGTGTGTTTTTGTGTTACTAGTTTCCTTTAGTAAGCCTCGAAGTCATGGCAAATTTTATTGGAGGTCAAGTCGCCAGTACTCGGCTACTTTCGTCGGCAAGAACGATATTAGGGGCGAAGCTCCTTAAGGCGGCACCCGTTCGTCCCTCGTAGTCGTAGTAGTAGTCGTAGTGCGTAACCAGTCTTACGCTTTGACCTCCAAGGTGGTGCCGGTGGGAGATTTTTCCTGTGCGTTGTTGAACAATAAAAAATTCGCAGCGTGCGCGTTAACTAAAAGCCGAATTCTTCTGTCTCTCATTCCCCATTAGCAGCCATTGGCATGTTCCAGTAGAAAACGTTAGTAGAAGTAGAAGTGTAAGTGTTAGCTAAGAGCCGACTTCTTCTGTCTCTCATTCCCATTAGCAGCCATTGTTTACCTCCAAGGTAGTGCCTGGTGAGATTTCTCCTGTGCGTGATTAAACAATATAAAATTTGTTCAAAACGCCGTTGATTGATGAAATAAACCAACGAAACACGCCAGATGTTTTGTAAAAGCAAAACGAATGAACGCCAGATGTTTCTAAAGCAAAACGAAAAGACGCCAGCTGCTTAACGAAAGACGCCAGATGTTTTCTAAAGAAATGGTTTTCTAAACAATGAAAATTCACAGCGTACATGTAAAATTAAATTGAGCTGCAAGTCGTCATAACTCATTCAACCTTTAGTATAAACGCGCCCGATCTCACCTCGGTGATGATGTACTGGGCAGAATTCACGGAAGATTCACGGCTTACCGATGAACCTCCGCAGCTTCGCCCACTCATCATCATTCACTCCGTGGATATGCTGTGATTTTTTTTATTGTATAATTAACGTAGTATTTAAGCTAACAGATCAAAGGAATTTGATGTCTAAGTAGGCACCACCAGAAAAGAGCACGTTTCCGATATCTCTGGTGGGCAAAAACTGGCTTCACTTTTGCTGTCAAGGCGTTGAGAGAGCTTCCACTCCAGAATTTTTTTTAAACCTCGTTGGCGTCAACCCAAACATTTTCATTATCTTGCAGTTGTTTGGTTAAAGGATGACATGGAAAGGTAATTCCCTTTCTGTTGTTCTTTTTATTGTATAGGTTGTAAGTGAAGCTGTTTGGATAGACAGTAGAGTTCTGCAACAAAAACAGATCGAACATGGAGGCTATTCAGGATTACATGGGCTGGGCATGCGCTTATATTATGACTTTATTGATAGTCAGGAATTCCTTGCCAGGGTGTAGCAGCTCTCCTATAGTTGCCTATATACATCAAAGGATACGATAGTACTAGAGTGACAGAAAGCAGTACCTTATGTCACACGGGTAGTCTAACCAAAGTTAAGTACGACGGCCGTTAAGTCTAACAACTTTTTTTTATTTCTCTATGGTCTAACGGCTCTCGTACCTTGTCACACGACAATCCTAACTGCTGTTAAACCGCTAACGACCGTTTTCGTAAACGGAGGTAGGCAACCCCTGTTAGCGCCGTAAACTGACAACATGGCGGCCCCCATTTCGGACGCGAGCAGCTCGGCTCCCAACGACATATCGAGCCAAACGCGTGTCAACTGGACCGTTGCGACGATTGAGGCGTTGATACACATTTGGGAAGATAAATTACCGGCTTTGAGGTACAAGTTTGTCCGTGCTGCAAAAATCTCGTGTGCATTTCACGAGATTGATACACGGCTGCGTTCGTTCATTGAACAGGGCTTCACGCTATTTGATAGACGCGCATCAAAACACGCTGCTGACGTGTCCATAATCGAGCGTGAGGCCCCGTAAAAGGCGATGTTATAGCGGTGTTGCACGAACGCAGCCATGTATCAGCTAAAGAACGGTTGGAAGCGCTAGAGGCGCACAAGCGCGTCTATTTAATATTTGGCGTGTTTCGCGCGTTTTTGTTTTTTCTCGGAAAAAGCAACCAGACAGGTGTGACAGCGCCTCTGTCTGGTTTGCGGTAACTGTGGTTACGTCCGCTAACTGCAGTTGGGTATAACAGCGGTTAAGCTTACCCGTGTGACAAGGGTATATGTTGCAATGTGAGACTATTACTTGGCTCACTGTGCAGACCCGTTTCGCGAGAAGGTTGTGGTAGAAGAGCGGAGCATAAGTTACATCGCGGCCGTAACGGCCATGGTTACATAATCTGTTTGCATAATGGTGGAAAAAAGTGCGTTGGAATACAAAACGCTGGCAGGCAATTCACTAGACGGCACCCAAGTCTCCGACAACGCGGAAGGCAGAGCCATCCTGGTTACCAGCGAGCTGCAGCTGCAGGACCGCTCTGAAACACGCATTTGTTCACTGTCTTTGTTGTGCAATTATGTCATGTGCAACAGCTGCTTTGTCTGACTTCGCAAAGTCCCTAGCCGAAAACCCCCTGGCAGCATCAAGGAAGTCACAAAAGTTTTGATGGAAATGACTGCGCAGTTTGTTAAGGCTATGTCTGACCTTACTGCTACAATTAAGAATCAGGACCCATCCATCAATGCTATGAAGGCCGAATTGATAGCTGTCACAAAGTCAATGGGGCACATAAATGACTGCTTTGTAGACTTTAGAAACGAAATGAAAAGCTTGCGCTCGGAACTTTCAGAGGCAAAGACACGCAGCATAGAGTGTCAAAAAGAAAATTCAAGGCTAAATAAGGAATTGAAAGAAACTAAGAAGCAACTAATTGAGCTTAAACAGTAAAGTCGAAAGGAGAATATTGAACTGAAGGGAATCCTACAGGTACCTAATGAGGACCTATCTCTGACTCTCAACAAAATGGCGTAGTCGCTGGGTGTAAAGCTTGATGAGAACGCAATTGATGCTGTTCATCGTGTACCAACGCGTGGGAATGGCCCTCCAAACGTGGTGGTGAAGTTTTTGTCTAGGTCGACACGAGATAGGATCTTGAGGGCAGCCAAAAAACACAGACTGAACAGGTCGACCCTTGGTTTTGAGGGAAACGAGCCGGTGTTCGTAAACGAACATCTGTGCCCCGAGTACTAGGTTCTGCTTGGGAAGGCAATTCAACTAAAGCGAGGAAATAACTGGAAGTTTGTGTGGGTGGCTGACGGCAGGATCCTGATGCGTAAAAGTGAAAATTCGCGCGTGTTTCATGTGACATGCGAAGACGACCTTGGCAGTGTGGCATAAGTATTTCTCTTGTGCCTATACCCAGCGCACGTACCCAGTTCAAACAAAACGCTCCGCCTAAATCAACAAGACGATTGCACTCGCAGAAGCATGTCGATATTTCTTAGCAACGTTCGCAGCATAAGGAAAAACCTGAATCAGCTTCTCGCATTTATTGCCCAGCAGCCACAACGCCTTGACGTGATCGCTGTCACTGAAACTTGGCTAAAAAGGAATGAAAACATTGTTATTCCTGATTACACAATGCTATCGCAGCCACGTGACTCTCGTTCTCGAGGGGGCGGTGTTGCTCTTTTTGTAAAAAATGAGCATTCATTTACAATTCTTCCTTCACTATCATGCAGCACACGTGCCGTTGAATTACCATTCATCAGGTTGGAATCCTCAGTTGCAGTGGGCGTAGTTTATCGTCCCCCAAACGCGTGTTTTCTCTCCTTTCTTGAAACACTTGAAATGATTCTGAGATACTAACAAACAATGTCAAACAATCTGCTGTTATTGTTGGTGATATGAACATTGATAACCGTAGTCCAGCGAACGATAGTTACATGTACTTGCTAAAATCGTATCACTTTCGCAACGTCATCACTGCACCAACTCGAATAACAGCAGCGTCTGCTACATTGATCGATCACGCACTGACAAATTCCGAGACACATATTAGTGCCGGAGTATATGATAGGCCTATCACAGATCATTTCCCCATATTTGTCTCTGTCGATTGCCTAAAGAATAAAAAACGTGACGTGCCGAGGTTTGTGACAAAAATAGACTACGTGGCTTTAATAAATATTCTTCTTGGATCTAGTTTTAATCAAATATATCATGATGACGTTAATATCGAATTTTCGAACTTGATTACTCTTCTTAAAAACGCGATCAAAAGAAGCAGCAGAAAAGTTTCGGTTCATTCACGGGAAACGCCATTATGTCCCTGGATGAACAAAGAAATCTTGGAAGTCATAAGAAGCAAGGATTACTGGCACGACAAATGGAAACGGCGCAAGCCTAATAAGTTTTATTTATGCCAGTTTAAAACAATGCGTAATAAATCAGTAGCCTTGATGAGAATGAGTACAAAAGAATATTATGCACGACAAATAAAGCAGGCGAATGGTAGTTCGAAAAAACTTTGGCAAATTGTAAATGACGTTGTCGGTAACCCTCCCGCGTCTAAGGTGTTTCCGGATGTCATCAATTCCAATACGGTTGAATCGTTTAACACTTACTTCGCCTCCATTGGTCCAACACTAGCTAAAAAATTCAAGGAACCCAGCCATTAACATGGTCTCTCAGATTCTAATCCGAATTCTTTTGTCATGTATGACATTGACCTTGAGGAAATCACATCAATTGTGTCAGGAATGCCAATGAATAAATCGGCAGGCCTAGATGGGATAACTGTAAGGCTTCTCAAAGAAAATTTAAACGTCCTGGGGCCGGTTTTGTGTCGCCTATTTAACCATTCTGTGACAGCAGCCATGTACCCATCTTGTTTAAAAATCGCAAAAGTTATTCCCATACATAAAAGCGGCGATCACTCTCAACCGTCAAACTACAGGCCCATCTCCGTTTTGAGCATAATTAACAATATCTTCGAAAAAACTCTTGCCAATCGTTTCTATAAATTCATTGCGAAATATAACATGCTCTCCCATCAGCAACACGGATTTAGACCAAATTATTCTACCTCTACCGCCGTTATGACCCTTAGTCAAGTTATAAACACAGCATTGAATGAAAAGAAATTAGTAACAGTTATCTTTCTGGACCTCAAAAAAGCCTTTGACACCGTAAACCACAGAATACTGCTAAGTGAATTGCCACATTATGGTTTCCGTGGGACCATATTCCAACTTCTTTCAGATTACCTGAAAGGTCGTCAACAGGCTGTATTAATTAATGATTTCATGTCTTCTATGAGGCACTTGAGTACTGGTGTTTCCCAGGGCTCGGTGCTCGGGCCATTGCTCTTTTCCTTGTATATTAATGACCTTCCGCAGATATTACAGCCTTCTAACATACTGATGTATGCTGACGATACTTGTGTCATAGTAACAGGTAAAAATCTAAGTGATCTTGAATCGAAGTCCAATGTCGTATTGGAAAACGTTGCTCATTGGTTATCGAATAATAAACTATCAATAAATACCGATAAAACTAAATGCATCACATTTCACTCTAGGTGGAAATTCATAAATGCTAATGATATGCACATAAAAATTAACGATTCTGTGATCGAGCAAGTGACCACAATTAAATATCTTGGTGTCACTATAGATAACAACTTACATTGGCAGATGCAGATTCAGAATGTGTGTTCCAAATTACCCTCAGGGTGTCATGCACTTACTTAGGCTCATCAACATTTTAATACCACTACTCTTCGGATACTTTATTATGCTTTCATTCATTGTCACATCTCATATTGCATTGAGTCTTTGGGCGGCACGTACACAACACTACCTGGACTCGGTTAGACGACTTCAAAAACGGGATGTAAGAATCATTACTCATTCCAAGTATAACGACCCCAGCAAACATTTGTTTTCCCGATTACTTATTTTGCCCTTCGACAAGCTATGACAATTAAAACTAGCCAAATATGTACACACAGTTATTAATTACAACCACCCTTTTCATGTTTCGATGTTTTCCGCACCTTCTCGTTCTACCAGACAACTAACCTTTGGTAAATGGAATATTCCACGAACTAACAATGTATATGGTGAACGGCTTTTACAGTTCGTTGGTATTAAAATCTGGAATGTTATTCCTTTTGAAATAAAAATCTGTTCTAATTTCACTAAGACACTAGAAAACACTATTTAGAAGAATGTACTCATTTATTAATGTCCTGTCATATTTAGTCTGATGACAGTCTTAATTTTAGTATGTAGGTTGGTGATTTTCTTTCTTCGTTCTTTCCTGTGTTGTAACGGTTTCGTGCGGTTATTACATGTACTGTAATGTTTCTTTGCTGGATATTATATAACTTTTTAGTTGCACTTTTCCGAAGTGCCATTATAAAATGTTTCTTTTTGGACCCAAACTAGCCTATGGGTATGGGTCCACATAGTGCATGCAAACTTTTTGTAAAAAATGTGAGCAATAAAATTCAATCCAATTCAACCTTCTGGCCTAAGGATGGCCAGTTAACTTAGTTTTAAATGCGAAGCATTGCTTAGCGAACTTCTGCAAGATTGAGCGAATCTATCTATCTATCTATCTATCTATCTATCTATCTATCTATCTATCTATCTATCTATCTATCTATCTATCTATCTATCTATCTATCTATCTATCTATCTATCTATCTATCTATCTATCTGTCTATCTGTCTATTTATCTGTTTATCTGTCTGTCTGTCTGTCTGTCTGTCTGTCTGTCTGTCTGTCTGTCTGTCTGTCTGTCTGTCTGTCTGTCTGTCTGTCTGTCTGTCTGTCTGTCTGTCCACGACATTGTGCTCTCCTAGCCGTTTCGTTCATGGGATGTATACCAAAATTGGTATGGCAGAACGTGACTGTATTCGGAACACAAATGACATGCCATGACATGAAAATCATGACATGTATGTCATGTACAGCATGATTTTCATGACATGGTCTCGGAGAGCTCGCGGGCGGTAATTTAAATAGATATATACCAAAACTGGTATGACAAAAGATTTCTAAATAACGAACATACCGGAGAGGTGGTAACATCAAAGTCATGACATGCATGTCATGTTTTGCATGACAAACCTGCCATGCTCATGGTGCGCTCAGGCCGTTTCGCTAGCTCGACATGTACCAGATTTGGCATTGCGCGACGTGACTGTATGACGAACAGAAATGGCAGGTGGTAACACGACAATCATGACATGTATGTTATGTAGGGCATGATTAACATGCCACGCTCATGGCGCACTCGCGGCCTGTTCTCTTGCTTGACATAGACCAAAACTGGTATTGCGTGATGTCACTATCACCACCGCAAGTGGTGTAGGCTGATAATACTGTGTTGTTGTTGTTGTTTTTCTTTTTGCAAATAGTCATTTGCAATCTTTTTAGCTCACGTGCCGTTTCCCCATATTCTGTCTGAAATAAACTTCAGTTGTAAGTCAGCGTTCTTCTGTGTTTCGTCCATGTCCCTTATCCCTTTTTGCGCTGTTAGTCGCAAAATGATTTACACGTCACACTCATTGTGCGCTCTCGGCCGGTTCACTAGCTTGACATACACCAAAGCTGGTATTGCGTGACGTGACTGTATGGCGAACATAAATGACAGGTGGTAACATAAATACTATGACATGAAACTCTTTTGGTGCGCTTCTGGCTGTTTTCTTAACGGGAGATATACCAAAATTTGCATGGCATGAAATCAGTGCCTGACGAACATAAATGGCAGGTTATGCATTATACAGTATGCACCAGAATATACGTTCCGCTAGCATGGTATATACCATACTGTAAATGCCAGATGCATGCATGACAAACATGTGATATATAGTGGGCTAGATGTCATGACATGAATGACTTTATTTGCCTCAAAAACAAACAAGTCGATGTATGCAGCTATTTGCTGGCTGCATCGCATTACATCGATTCCCACAGTGCCCGGGATCTACCAGATATTTCTGTTAACAATTCACCGTTCACAAGTTTAACCACTAATCACTATCGGTGCGGCTTTTTTGTTGTTGTTGTTGTTGATTAACCTGCATTTTTGGCAGGCGTTTTCAAAACAGCTGGAACCGAGCTTATACTTATGAACTGTCCTATTTATTTGGTCCGTCTGACAAACACAAGAAACAAAAGTGCTTAAAGATTTCATTGATAAATGATAAATGTCTGCTTAGTTGATCTTGCGGAGTGAAACAGAGCAGGAAGAAATAAGAAAATAAAAAATTCGGCAGATCCCACGTACCGTGGGAGTCGATGTTATGCGAAGCATGCGGCGGGAAGGTGACTGTGGCGTAATTTTTTTACTGAGCGAAATGTTACAAAATGACGCTAAAGATTTGTATAAATTTTATGCGCACACATATATGTTGAAGAGCCCCATATGTGTTATATAACCAATTGTTTACAGTTGGGTAACGCTGCCAACGGCAATGTGGGTATTGTACCAACACCAGAAGTGGTAGGCTGATATGTAGTGCTTATACTTTTCCCTTATGGTGGAGAACGCACGCACGTTTCACGAACGCGTGTGCACGCGTGGAAGAAGTTCTTGACAGATCTTTAACAAGGTCCTCATCACCGTGATCAGTGAGCACCAGCCTGTGCTGATGACATGTTATCAGATCCGGTCGTGATCGCGGTGACGAGGGGTCCATGTGTAATGAAGTATGAGGCATAGTACAGCTGTTGGAAATCGTGGATGCCTCGGTCATTTCGTCGACAAATTGTCTGTCGATAGAGCCGGCGACATGTCGGAATCTGAACGCACCTTTCGGGTTGGTGAAGTATGGGCCGTCGAGACTGGTAGGACTGGATAGTGCTACGTGGACCAACGTCAGTGGATGGCGCCTGTCGTATTCGTAGACTACCTGGGCGTAGGTGGACTACGAAGCCTAGTCTACAAAGCGGCTGTCAATCAAACTGGCATCATCATCGGTCAGCATGACGCCATCGCCCAGCCTCGTAAGAAATTGACACTGCGTCGTTCTGGTGGACTAAGTGCACATTGCGGTGCGATGATGTGACTATCATATGTAACTTTCGTTAATGTATTCCTTAGGGGTCAAGCAATGCTTCAATATAGCTTGCCGAATAATAGGAATACAAATGTAATGTTTACTAGACAGCTATAAAAGCGGAGCCAACACTGGAACCACAGACGTTAATCTGATATGACGCCTGCATCGTAGGAGTGTACGCATCGTAGGAGTATCATGTAGTGTTTATTGCTTTCTTGTAAAATTAGATAGCAAGCACCACAACCACAATTGACGTTGCACCGACATTACACCTGCATAGGCAGTTTTTCCAAACCAGTTTACGGACCTGGCGTGGCTCTGTGGTGGAACACCTGATTGCTACACAGAATGCTTGGGTTCGATTCCTGCTGGAATCCTAATTTTCACTCTGTCCATTCGTCGGTTCAAGGCCGCCGATGTCGGTCTTTCTTAACGCTCTCGCATTTAATGTCTGTTCTCGCCGTTCCTGGGTAGATATCAACTGTCAATCACCTGTGGCTCATACCCGTGCACCGCGGCCCGTGGTAAACGGGTATGTGCCACGCGTGTTTGGAGGAAAGGGTTTGACGACGTACGCGACAGGATTTTCACGCTATTCATGTCATAACCCGAGAGTCATATTCCCCAATCCTCTTACCCTCCTATGCCAATTTCGGTCTATACACCAAGTCAAGGAGGCGATCATGAGAGCCCCCAGACGTAGGCGGCTAGATAGATAGATAGATAGATAGATAGATAGATAGATAGATAGATACGTACATGGAAACGCTCAAAGTGCCAAAGGTTCGCTAAGAAATGCTTCACATTTAAAACGACACTGGGGAAAGCTGCGGTTCAATATAAAATGACCCAAAATCACTGACTCAACGTCGTAAGGACTGATTAAGCAGCGGAGCTAGTGACATCAACTGCTTGGCTCTATTCTCCTTTTCTTTTCATTCCATGTTATTTCTTTCATTGTACATTTATCCTCCTTTGCGTACAATTTCCTTTTGCTAGGCTTGTATTTCGCTTCCTCTACGAGCTTTTTTTTGCGTTTTCATGCCTCTAGCCCTGCTGAATAATAAGTCCGCGTGACGTTAAATCAGTGAAACTGGGTTAACTTTTCTTAGATCATTTTTTTGGAATTAAAGTAAGCGCAATCCCTCTTCAATCTCGTTTATATTTTGTCTCCCTGACTCTTCGGGACCAGAGCGACGCCGTCGTTGACGTTCACGTGCCAGTTCCCGTTGTCGCTCCCGGCGGCCAGCTTGTTCCGGAGAGCGTACGACTTCAGCCATCCCCAAACATTGCAGCGATAGACAGGTTCTTCATTTTTAGTGGACCGGATGTCAGTAGTGGCGCTTGTACAAATTCTATGGCACATACCCACTAGGCACTGCGAATGACGCTCGGTCGGGATTAACGACAACTTTAAAAAGCTCCTCTGTTAAAATGCGCATGCAATTCGAATATCTGAAATAAACGAGAGGGAAAAAAAGGCGTTTTGGTTATTCAAACCACTATCTCTTTTCAACACAGCAAAGTAATGTCCATTGGTAGAGATTTGGCTGTCACTGGGTCAACTGGCACCGCTAACACTGTTGTTTGGATAACAGCCAATACCCCCAAATCCCTAAGACTCACGGCCTTGCCATTTGATTAGTATGGTACGCAGACAAGGATGATTGTGTTTAAAAAAGTCACGCTTTCGCGGTAACGGCGAAGCAATGAATTCATAGCAATAAATTGGAATGTAACGCGAAGAACGGAAAGCAGCTCGAAATTGCCAGCGCGTCGCTCGAGCCCAAAGGACGCACGAAAACAACGCACACAGGACGAGCGCGAACTATCATGCGTCACAGCTCGACACTGGAAGCGCACTGCTCAAACATAAAGCAGGACGCACGAAGCGAACAAACAGGTACACACAGGGAGTGTAAACCAACTGTCCCAGTTGTTACTTATTTCTGTTTGAACAGCGCGCTCCTTTCGTAAACGCGGCCGCTGCAGCGAGCGAAGCGACCTTCCCACGCCCTGTGACTTCAGCGCGGGCATCGCGGGGAAAGCACAAGACATACAACCCCCCACTCAACCCCCCCCCCCCGCCAGCCGCCCCCTTCTTTCCTCGAGATAAGCGCACGAAGGCGACCACGCCCTGTAGGTCGAAGAGCAACGGCGTTCGCAGGAACGGGGCGACGATCTTTAAAGCGCGCCACGCGTGCACATCGCGCCATCTATGTGGTAACTAAGAAAGCATGCTGATGCAGATGGTGTATATAAATAGCTCGCCGTTAGCAGGCTGAAAGACGGTGCTGTTGGCGGGCTAACCGTCTAACGCCGCGCGCTGGAAAGTGGGAGGTCGCCCGTTCGATTCCGCTTTTCTGAATTATTTTTCTTCGTGGCTTCGATATATATATATATATATATATATATATATATATATATATATATATATATATATATATATATATATATATATATATATATATATAGACATATACGGTGCATGACGGCGGCGACGGCGACGGCAAAAATCAGCCGAGACTGTCCATATAATTGCTATCGCAATAAAATCCGGCATATCCCGCGTATTGGGGGGAATAAACGTCATGCGAAGTAGTCAGTGTGCGGCAGCCTATGCCACATTTTGCAGCGAAAGCTGTTATGAGATCACAACAAGGGCCGTTTTGGCGCCGTAGTTTTGGCGCCGCTGCCGCCGCCGCCGGTGTCCGTAACCACAATTTCTCGAAATAAGAAAAAAAAAACGAAATACGGATAAATATCCGGGATGAAACGAGGTTCGAACCTGAGCCCTCTGCGTGGGAGCCCACTGTCCTACCTCAGAGCCATGCCGGTTGTTTTTCTTTAATGCATGGGAATAATGCCATCAAATCTCGCCATCTATTACCTCTGAGGTGCTTGAAAATGCCTTGCAAAAAGACCCTTTGCAGGCTTGATGTCGGGAAGGAACCACATTAACATATGTAATGTAGTGTGGTAGAAGAGTAAAATGGCAACCAAGAGTCACACAACGCGAATTTTGTAACCAGGCGTCAGACAACGTGAATTGTGCAACGAGAGGGTTGTTGAATACTTGCAACCCATTACAAGGGGATCTGCCGTTTATTATTCATCGTCATCACCCTATTGAAAATCGTGGGTTGGTGGATGCTGGAAATCTTGGTGGACATGGTGGAAACAATAGTGGTCAAGGTGGAAAGAATAGTGGATATGGTGGAAGCTGTGGTGGTCATGATGGCTGATGATGACGAGAGTGGAAAAAATGGTGGCAGATGGTGGTGGCGGTGGCGAGCTTCTTTTGGTGTTAAGTGGAAAATGCTGGCTGATGGTGGCGAGCAAAACATGTTTTGGTGGATGATTTAGCGAACAAGCTGGATGACGGTGGCAGGATGGAAGCATGGTGGATGACGGTGGCACGATGGCAGTGAACGTGATATTATGTGAAGTCGCTGTCAGTTATGTTTTCCTCTTGAATGTGCAGAAATATATGCAGTTTAAAGAAGCCAACACCGATCATTAAGCTTTCCAGCACAATTTTTTTTATTCATGCGGCGCCAATAACCGCCACAAGTATTCTGGATCACAGCAGCCGTGAATGTTTACATTTTACGCACGTACTTATCAGGTTTGCATCCGCGATCTGCTGCCGCATTTTGATGTTTACAAGTCTAGAAGTGTCGGTGTGAACAGCGACAGTAACTGTGTTACATCGCCGCGCATTTGCCGAGAAGTAAATGAGTCCTTTCAGCGGGGAGACCAGAAAAAAGCCTCAATTGATACCGCCACGCTTGAAACGCAACTCTGGTAATTCTGGCACACTCACATACCTCAGCGGCACTTTAAGGTAATAGTGAAAATGCATGCAAAGCTAAAATGCACAAACTTTTACCTTCGGCCTGCGTCAAGATAAGCCCCACCAAGTATGACTACCACCATCATATCCTACCACCATGATTGCCACCAAAGGTTAGGCATAGCGTAGCGACCGAGTCCGTCTACGTGTTATCGGCGCTTCTGGTTTCAGTATAAACGATTCCGGTGAGTACGAATGACTTTACAGCACACCTGTGGCATCGGCTAACCAAAATGAAGCATTTTTTTCTTGTGTACGGTGTCCGCATAAGAAGCGATGAGCATAGATGCGACGCGCTTCCAGCAAACACCTCCGGTCACCAACCGCCGCCGGTCGCACTCGCCGGCGCTTCTCTGACACGTATGCGAGCACACAGACTTGTCAATTCGTACGCCTTACTGAACCAATATGATGGCATATTTTTCCCGCGCACTGCACTTGTTTTGGCCCAGCTGTTATGCAGTTGTAGCTAATGATACAGCGTCAGATCAGCGCGCTGGCACGGCTGCGCTGTACGTTGCACGAAAAAAACATCACAATACTCAATCAATTGTACGCGCGTATTTATCGAATGAGATTAGAGTCGACAGAAAGCCTCTGCACATGTCGCACTTTGGAAAAAGCGAGAAACGGCTATTAAAACTTCCCAGTAACACCCGGTTAATTAAACCCGCTCCTCGGTGCACTTGACATTTTTTTATTGGAGTTACGTTGTGAATTCTGGAAGAAAGTTAGCGCTGTTGCCATTATCGACGTGCCATTCGTTACTGGCAGCAGTTTGTTTGCGTTTAATAACTACGGAAATTTTAGTAGGATGTGAAGAGCGCGTCTGTCCCCAGGATGAGACATACAAGGCTGAAGTCAAACGGCGTATTAGTATGTTGACTAGCCATTTTGCAAGTCGGGAAGCAAGTGTCAGCGTGGCGTAGTGGTAGAGTACTCGGCTCGGGATCCGCAGGTCGGGCGGTCGATTCCCGGTGCCGGATGTTTTTTTTTTTTTGCATACGGGTTTTTTTCTTCTTTTTTTTGTACTGGTGCTTTCTTTCTACATCGCCTTCTATACAATTATTTATGTGCGACGGCTAGGCACGATGGTGCCGACGCTGTAGAGCCGTTTTACGCTCCGTCATTCTCCAGCATCCATCATACGCCAGCATCCAGCATACACCACGTGCCACCATCTTCCAGCACCATAATCCACCATAATGGTGGATGGTGGAATCCACCATTCCTCATGGTGGATGAATTTTCAATAGGGCAGCCGCTGCATCAACAAAGTGAACATAATGACTTACAGATATTTAGCGGGTACCACGGTTCTGCACAGCTGCATCCCTTCTTCACAAAAATTATGATGATTTATAGCGTAGTGGGTTCCTCGTAGTGCACTTCTATTGGTTGCCAAGAAAGCCTATAAGGCTCCCATGATCCATTTCCTCAAGGTCTCAATAAGGTTAATTTCCTCTCTCTCAATCTTTCTCTCGTTAATGTATGTTATAAAGCCTGGTGGGAGAGTTCAATAACGACCGAGCGTGACAGAATGCGAATTACGTAACTAGTGGGTCGTTTAAAGCTTCCAACCCATTACAAAGGGCTCAGCCATAATTCTTCATCGTCATCAACCGTCGCATGAGCATGATGCCTTACATATGGAACCTCGCTTCTCCACTGAATGACGAATAATGTCGTGGTGGGTGCTTCCCAACTCCACAAAAATTATGATTTGCGGCGTAGTGGGTACGTTACTAGTGTACTTGTATTAGTAGCCACGAGAGAGTTTATAACACTAACACAGAAATCCCGCTCTTCCAGCTTTCATAATCCACATCGTCACATATGCACATCATCGCATATGGACATCATATGCGATGATGTGCATATATATAGCTAAGTGCAGCGATTGACGACAGCTTGCGCAGTCATAGGTGCATGTATGTAATGTTTATCACATTGAAAAAATCGCATAGCTAACTCTGCAACCGCAATGGGCTTTGTTCTGACCTAACGCTTGTGCAGGGTCTTTTTCTAAAGCAGTTTGAAGCCCTAGCGTGGGTCTGTGGTAGAATACTTGACTGCCATGCAGAACCGCTGGGTTCGATTCTGACTCGGGCCGAGATTTTTATTTGCTTCAGTCGGGATCTTTCACCCATCGACAATGACGACAAGGGCTCGTTTCTGCGACATGGGCTCCTTCACACTGTCGCGTTAAAGGGACACTAAAGAGAAACAATGAATCGGTCTGGATCGATAAATTGTGCTCTGAGAACTGTAATGTCGTTAATTTCGCCATCATAGGTTTATCATTAGAGGAGACAATCAAGTTCAATGTTTCATTTTTAAATTTCGTGCCGAAATTTCCCCGCGCGACGTCACGGATTTCAAAGTGTACTTATCGTATTTTAGCACCATTGGCACAACAAAAATACCCCTAACTTGTTATGTTAAGTTTATGGCCCCCTCAGAGGACAATGTGCTTCCTTTTTGCCGATTGGAAACTACGTAGTCCCTAGTAGGCGCCATCGAAACAAGTGACGTCACGGCGAATGGTGCGGAAACTTCTAGGTGGCCCACATTTCGTTTTCGCTCGTTTTCTCGCTTACTAAGCGCCTTCTCGCTGCAAGCGTGGTGTTTTTGGTATCGTGAAAGAGTACTTTACTTATGTGAGAAAAATTGGCCGCGTATCTGCGTGCTTCGCTGCAAATGTCGTCTAAAGACGATAGAAGAGGCGCTGCGTGAGATATTGACGCCATCTGGCAATACGTCGGGAAACATGAGTGCTGTGTTGCGGGCTGGTAGTCCCGGCGCAGCGGCAGGCGAAGACCGGCGGTGACCAACGCGACCGGTGGGGACGCCGGCCAGCCCGAACACGCTGTTTGGCGCGATGCGCCGAAGGAGAAGAAACGTCCGCACTCAACGAGTACTCTCCACAAACTCTCTTACTTACACGTCGCCTGGGTAAAACAGGAATGCCAGAGCGGCGCCCCCTGTCATTCGTACAATGCAATACTGAACCGAAACCGAAACACAACATGAGCTTGTGCAGAGGGCACGGAGGAAGACAAGTTTCAGCGTAGTCGCATTTTCAGCGCACCTTAAGAAACTAGGGTTGTAACATTGTAGGGCGAGTAGGGCCAGAAGGACAGTCATGACGAAAACCTGCCTCCTCAGTCGTATTCGCCTGGAACGTTGGTGTGGCTTCGCGTTCCCTCCTCCGCTCCTGGCCTTTCCACCAAGCTACTGCCTAAGTACGAAGGCCCCTACCGCGTCCTACGTGAAGCATTCCCAGTTAACTATATGATTGAGCCTGTTCAATCATCTACGGACCGCCGTCGTCGCGGCCGCGAGACTGTTCACGTCGATCGACTGAAGCCGCATTATGACCCACCAGTTGTACCTTTTCCTTAGGTCGCCAGGATGGCTCATTTTCCGCGGGGGAGTGATTTGTAACATGGTAGGGCGCAGACAAGAACGCCTGCGAAAGAAGACGAAGACGGTTGTTGTTGGCGCTCGCGCTTGCTTGGCTTGGACCGCTGATCGCTTCAGCTGTGGCAATGTTTTAATAAATGCGTTACTGTCTCAACGTTAAACGCATACCATCAAGGTCTTTAAAATTGCGTATCTATGTATTTTCTATTAAAGGAACACACCACCTAATACTTACCTAATGATGTTACGCCTCAGATATGCGTAATATTTACTTTTTGATCGACAACGTTCACAAGTATGAACAGCCGTACCAGTTCAAGATGGGTGGGCGGTAAGCAAGTGGTGCAACTTTGGCCGGTTGGCTGAATCGGGTGACGTGCCGACAAACAGAAAGACAGAAAGACAGACCAAAATTTCTGCGTTTAAGTTCCCCAAGAAAGACTACCGTCTTTAAAATCGTTTTGCTCTTTAGTGTCCCTTTAAGATGTAGGCGAATATGTGTATGAGCCATACGTGACTGGTGGAAGGCATGACGTACGCGGCAGGGAAGTCACATTATTCAGGCTTGTGGGTTATAGACTGATGTCTTCTAGCCATGTTCGGTATATACCTTAGTTGAGGAGGCGATCACGAGAGCGCCAAGGCTTAGGCGGTTATATATATATATATATATATATATATATATATATATATATATATATATATATATATATATATATATATATATATATATATATATATATATATAGAGAGAGAGAGAGAGAGAGAGAGAGAGAGAGAGAGAGAAACAGTCTAAGTGCTCTTGGTTCGCTAAGAAGTGCTTCGCATTTAAAAAAAGTGACAGTTTCACCGTAAAGGCGAAGCAGTGAAGGCGATAGCAACAAATTGGAATGTCACACGAAGAACAGCAAGCAGCTCGAAAGTTGCAGCGCGCTGCTCGAGCACAAAAGGCGCATGAAAAGAACACACACAGGAGCAGCGCAAACTAACAACTGTCACAGCTCGACACTTGCAGTGCTTAAAGCAAAGAACGCACGAAAGCTACGCACAGGTACAACGAGGAGGAGCGCGTACTAGCAACTGTCACAGCTGTTACTTTGTGTTTGAACAGCGTACTCCAAGTGTCGACTACGCACAACCAGCCAACTCCTATTTTTTAAGGCGAAAGCCTTTAATGTCTCATACTTTCGTGCGTCCGTCTATCCGTGGGTGGCAGCTGTAGCCTCTCCCTCTCACACTCTCTCAGCAATGACGTGATGACACAGCGGCGCATAGCAACAGTTGCGCGTTGCTCCTTCCAAGGCGTGTTGCGCAACGCGGTGGCGGCGGCGTCTGTCGGCGGAGTCGAATGGCCACAGGCTTTCGCCGAACATACTTCGGAATTTACAATGCGTCCTTCAATTTTTTGGCTGTTCTAGCTAGCAGCTCACTCCTTTTGCAAACACGGCCCCTGCAGCGAGCGAAGTGACTTTCGTGCGGCTTATAGCTTGAACGCAAGCAAGTTTGCGGTGAAAGCACAAGACCTACAAATCTCCTGTCCTCACGAGATCAGCGCGCGAGCATGGGTAACCACGACCACGCCGTGTAGGGCAAAGTAAAGGTCGGACGCGCGCAGCGTAACTAGAAACGCTGGACGAGCGCATCCCAACTCCTGGGTAGCACGAGCGGGGCGACGACTTTTGATGACGATGGTGTGTGTGGCTGATTACCTTTTATATCGGGTGAACTCTCTGTTCGCCCCGACACCTTTGAGTGGCTCCGTCTCGCGTGTGATGTCATCGCAGACATTCGGGTGACGCTCTTCGCGCGCGAGCTCGCTACGTGAAGGCTGCTCGACGCTGCCGGCCAGTCTGTCCTGCTCGAGTTATTGAAACGTTAGTGGGCAAGTTGATAAAACAATTCGTACTAAATTTTGAAGTAAAATGCTCCGCGAAATCGAGCGGAGTTGCCGTCAGAAGCACGTTCAGTGTCACCCAAATAATAAAAACAAAACAAAACAAAAAAACTCGGAGGGTTCTTTATGCATTCACTTAAGAAGACTTCAAGGCAAAGTTGTCTCTTTCTTTTTATTCTCAATCGATGTATCGATCCTCCCCCGCCCCCTCCGAAAGCTTTCTGCACCTAACGTGGTTTCGCAATTCCTCCAGGATTGGATACATAGCAAGCTTTCAACACCTCACCGGGACCAGCCTCCGCGATCGGGCCACCTTTGACCAAGCAACTCGTCTTTTGAACAGGTATCGCCATTTCTAAGGTTTGTTGTCGGCGCAAAGCAACGGTTTAATTTTTAAAGGTTTTTTTCCGACTTGCTATACAGTGTGGCCTTTGTTTGCTCTATGAGAGGCTAGCCGCTATTTTACAAAGTAAGCTGTGATGAGCTCACAACAGCCGCTCGTGGTCGAGATTTCGTCCGCCGCCACCGCAGGTATCCGTCGCATTTCTCGCAGGCATTGCGAAAACAAAGCAGTTTTCCATACGGAATCGAACTAGGGTTACCAATTCCTAACTGAAGGAAGTCAAGGCCAACGTTACGTCAAGGCGGCGGGGGTACACTTACATAGAGAGCCAGTGAAATCAGTTTTCTGTATTGCAGTATCTTCCAAAAAATTCATTCTTTCTTTATTGTGGCGGCCCCTTGAAGCGGTACTTCAGCTGGCTACATGCTGCTCGCAATACCCCCTTTGCTGGAGCATAGTACACTTATCGCGCTTCACGCGGAAGTCCAGCTAAAGTGGCTAAAGCCTCCTCGCAGCCACCGCTAGCCAGCGGAACATTGCTGCGTGCGTGCGATTTGTGCGAACTTCATGTTCCGTAGCTTGACGCTCGTTGTTGAGCGCGCGTTGGATCACGTAAAAATTTCTAACTGGATGGCCGCAACAAATTCGGGACATATAGCTGTCCCGACATGGATGGCACTGGACTCGGGACACTGTATGAAAAGTCGGGTCAGCCACGCAAAATCCTAGGTGGTTCGTAACCCTAAACCAAACACAGGCATTCTCCGTGGCCGTCAAGTATTCTACCTCAGAGCCGCGCCAGTGCTTGAAACTTCTTCGAAAAAAGGGCAACGTGCAACGTAAGCAGGTGTAATTTTGCGTAGCAGAAGCACCGAATCAGATTTCCCGTCACGCCGTGTGAACTGCATAGCGTGTGAGTTGCTGAAAGCTGCCCACCCATTACAAAGGGCTCAGTCATAATTCATCATCATCACCATCATCATCATCATCATCCACCGAATCGGCAAAGCGTGCAACCTTACATATCCGCACTGGCTGCTTCGTTACTTCATGAAATGATGACGAATTGTGGCGTAATGGGTACTTCGCAGCTGTGATTACAGTAGACACCCCAAGCGAGCTTACAACGGGTAATGAGAAGGCCGCTCCTCCAGCTTGCGCTGGGACCGCACTGTGCGTTACGCGCAGGCCTGTAGCCTTTCTTTGGGGCGAGTTTCTTGCTGCTCCCTGTTCGTCCTCGTTTTAGATGCGAAGTATCTTAAGGCCGAGCTCAATCGGGTGGTGGTGGTGGTGGTGGTGCGCGGCGTGACCACCCTTACTGCGCATGCGCGTACCCTCTCCACACACCTCCTCTCCACTCCCCCTCACCATTCCCCATGTCCTCTACCCCTCTCCCGTTACACTCTCCACTCACCCTCTCCCCTTCCCCTCTCCCATTTCCCTCGCCACTACCCCTCTCCCTTCCCCTCTCCACATTCCCTATTCACTTTTCCTCTTCCCCTCTCCCCACCCCCTCTCCACTTTCCCTCTCCCCTCCCCCTTTCCACTCTTCCTCTGAAACGCGGGCTAGACATGCCGAAATTCTCTCCTGCGCAACGCCGCGATGAGCTCGAGCGCATGCGCGTCCCCTCCCCTTCTCTCTTCTCTTTTACGCTGCCCCCCTCTCGCCCGCCTGTCGACCGCGTTCCCCGCTCGCCCTGTGAGAATTAACGGCCAGGCTAGATGGAAGATACGACGCGCGTAGCGTCCCTCTTCGCGTTCCACGACGCGAGGTCGGTAGTATGCCCAACGAACGCCAACGGAACGCGATTGTGCAGGTGCTCCGGCTTCGCATCGCCTCATGGTCCCCTTTAGCGGGAGATGGTGTAATTTTCGTTTCCGCTTCTATAAAATTTCAACTTCGCGTTCCGTGAACTCAATCGCTCTCCAGTATTTCTGTAAACTATTTTGCTTGTTGAAGCCCATGTAGTAAACGAAATTGTTTAGTCACTCAAGCGATATGACAGAGAGGAAAAGCGTAACTTATTTGGAGTTTTTTTGCTGTGTAAAACCTTGAATAGTTAAGAGTTTGGCCATCGAGAAAACTTAGCCGCCAGAGCTAAGTTAACGTCGTGCGATACTGAGAATGAACAGAGTCGCAACCACTGTTTACTCACATTGTCATTGTGATTGATTTCTGCTGATTTTCATTATCCTGACGAATGTCTCGGGTTATGCTTTCCTTGAATGCCCCGACTGCATAAAGCTAACTTCACGCAACGACGAACCGTTGCACGATGGCCGCAACGAAAATTGGAGAAACAACACCGGGAAGCTGATTCAGGGAAACAGGACCGCCCACCTCCCTTGAGCAGCCGCGGTTTGTAAACAGCGAGGTTGCTGCCGTTCTGTCACACAGGCGGCCGGGCCCTTGGCGCGCTTCATTGTTTTTGTTCGTGGCCTGTTGCCCTGCGGGCATAAATCGGCCCGCTCGTCCTTTCTTTCACTGGCGTCGTTTGCTCGGTTCCACGGCCACCAGTTTGCAAACTCGAGCGCGTTCGTTGAGAGACCGTGTTTGTCGGAGCCGTTGCTCCTTACTGCCTTAACAACGGCTTTTTTTTTACTTTTATTTCCTCTTCTAGTTACTTAACTATAATACTACTTTTTTGCCAAGAAAAGTTTCTGCGCGGTGTTGCTTTGACCAGGACTTTGGCTCAACGTGTAGGAGAAACCTGTATAGTCCTAGTAAGAAGGAACCAAACATTTTTGATGCGCTTCTTCCTTTTGGTACATACGGGTGATTGCTTCAGAGTGCTCCGGAGGCTCTGGAAAATTTACCTATAAGAGTAACTAAGCATTTGTACTAAAATAAGCGGGCCAATACATGATAAGGAAGGAGGAACATGACTCGCATACCTGCTTGTTCTTGTTCTAGAGCTTTGAACTTCTTGAATTTGCCACTTTCAAACACGGTCAGACGACCCGGATGTGCCATCTGTTAAACACAACCAAATGAATTCAACAGAGAATTAAGCAAAGGAAAGCAAAGGGGAGATTATTTGTTGTTTTTAAATGTAGTCTAGTACTTATGACATACATTGAAGGGATTTAAAGTGAACGGAAAAGCACCCTTTCTGTCGGTGGTGTCTGAACGCGCAAACTTCGAATTGCACGTCCGATGCTCCGCCATTTGAGCTAAGAGGGAAGGTGCTTCCCCGTCCACTTTATTATTGCGATAGCAACTATATGGACAGCCTCGGCTGGATTTTGCCGTCGCCGTCGCCGTCGCCGCCGTCATGCACCGTATATGTATAAGTATATATATATATATATATATATATATATATATATATATATATATAAAAAGCCCCAAAGAAAAATAATTCAGAAAAATACTTCCGACGCGGAATCGAACCAGGGACCTCTTGTTCCGCAGCGAGCGGCGCTATCCACTACGCCACGAAAGGCAGATCCTCCACGTAGCTAACGGCGAGCGTTATATACACACCCTTTAGCGCTGGACGGACTCGGAGACAGCAGGCGATAATAAGCGTTTCTTCATTACCAGCGAGATGGCGCTAGGAGCCCGACGGGCGCATTTAAAAGTCATCGGCGAGCTCGCTCGCTTCTTCTTATATTTGCGCATGGGAGAAGCTTGCGCTTCCGCTGTCTGCTCGCGCGGTTTTCTCGTGATGAGGGGAAGAGGAATGTTTCACGCTTTCACCGTGATGTCCGCGCTCATGTTACGGAGCTTACAAAAGTCACTCGATCTCAAGGTACGCCGCTAAACGAACAAACAGAAGATGCGCGCGAACTATCAAGTGTCACAGCTCGACACTTGAAGCACGCTAGTTTCCTTCGCTGCTTCGGCCGCCTTTGCAACAGAAGCGATGTTCAAACTGAGAGTATCCATCGGCGAGCCTCACTTCGTATAGCATTAGTTCCTTGCTATCGCATTCATTGCTTCGCCCTTGTGGCGAAACTGTGACTTTTTGTTATTCATTGCCTGCAATCCTTGGGGGTGTTAGCCAGCGCCACTCGCCACCGTGGCTGCAAGTGCAATGTCAACTGCATTGTGCCTTATTTTAAGCAACCTGACGTACGTCGTTTGATCATACCCGAACGTATTGTTACACCGTGTTCTTCTATAAACGCTTAATCAGTGGTTGTTCGGTTTTCTTTTCTCGTATTTTGACGAAATCTAAAATTATTAACTCCCGAAACACTTAAATGCAGTTTATTTCATTGCTCTTCTTTCTAATTTTTTTCTAGAGGTTCATCCACGGACGGACACACTATTTTAAACGTCTGCGCTTGCACATAAATATGTGAGAAACAAAATTATTCGCTCGTGTTAAACAAAAACAGTAGCAATTGCCTTAGATAACAGAACTTGGTCTTCGTGTACACTCAGTGAGAGTTAGTTTGTAAACATTATTGTTACATTATACGGCATTTGATTTAGCCCAGTAAAAAAACATGGCAACGCTATTACTGGAGCCACATCTTGACTCGGGCCCCTTCGCCGTGTCTTTTTAGTGGCCGCATCTATCCAACCTTTTCATACACAGGCCCAGGATTTGTGTCGTTAAAACTCACGTAAACAACGTTATTGCATCTAGCGGCTTGTTCGTTATCTACCACGCGGCTGCGATGACGTTGCGTTTTACGACGCGGCTTCGCAATCAAACGGGAATGATCCCCGTAACGACCATTTTCCCGGACGCGGAAGCGCATTCGCTGTTGGCGACCATGTCGCGTCTAGAAGTTTTAATCTAATACTAGGATATATAGCGGTTTTCCTTCTCCAAAGGCGTCGTAAACTCTGCCAGCGGCTTCCAACTTGCAATCACAAAAGGGAGCTATATGGAATCAAAAAGGAGCGAAAGATTTCTGCCGGCTTGGCTAAAGAAATTGGAAACTAATTTCCAGCCTCGACAGTAATATTTCGAAAGGGTTGCTGAACTTTTTTTTTTACATAACCGTCGAGATTGCATAATGCCTCAAACTTTTAGAACAACATATTGAAAGGCTACGTGATAAGAAGTTGCGCACATACAAAAAAAGAAAAGCAGAGAGCAAAATACAACTTAAGAAAGGAATAAAACCATTATGAAAGCGAGGAGCTAGTCACGGACAATTTGGCATGCATCATTTTTGCAGGCAACACAACTTTGTCAAGCAAGACACGTCTGATGAAATATATTTAGGTTACTTCCCGTCATATACTGCATGATCAAAATTAAGGTTTAAATCAATTAAAAGTTAGACCTTATAAAGCATCGAGGCGGATTAAGTCTTAATATTCTGGATGCCGAACACGCCGCCGCGGTAGACCTGTGTGTTGTGTTATTTCTCAACAGCAGCGCACAAATACTGGCACACATACATTTACTGGCACTGACGCTTCAGCACGTGAAAACGATGCGTAACCGATGTCCAAACTTGTGCGATAGATATGTGCCAGGTGGGTATATTGATATAAGTGTGTATTACTGTACGCTCTATTGGAAAACAACAAAGCAGTCATGAATATGTTCAATCAATAAACATACATCCATGACATTGCTGTCAAGAGAAACGGTGGTATTCGTCTACAGCTTCACTCATAAGGCATATTTTCGACTCCAGAATTCTTTTAAAACCTGCTTGGTCTTAACGTAACGTGTTTTGCAAAGTCTCGTTGCTCCGCACTTTTTAACACGAAAGTGTTTTATGCCGGAGTCCACCAAGAGTTCAGTGACGTATTTCCGTCACGGAAATAACGTTGAAAAAATTTACACGATCAGATGGCGAAGAAAGAAAGTTCCGTCAACGGGCATCGAACCCACGACCGCTCTGTCCGCAATAACAGATGCCGGGCACGCTATCCACTGCGCCACGGTCACAGACTTTGTAGGCTTTACAAACGCGCCTTTTATATCTACCACTCTCCTGGTCGGCGGGATGATGGTGTCCTCTGGGAGCGGTAAAGTAATTCCTCATTACTGTGGCCTCCGCGATTAGTACCTGCAACGCGTTACACGTCCGTCCCATTCGGCGCGTTTTCAATAGAAGTTCAATTTTGTCAATGCCTTAACACATCGAGAGGTGGCGATCTTAGTCCAAGCGTCGTAAAAGCGTCGGCCTCGCTGATTGCATCACGCTAATCGAAACCAAAAAAATCACAGCATATCCACGGAGTGAATGATGATGAGTGGGCGAAGCTGCGGAGGTTCATCGGTAAACCGTGAATCTTCCGTGAATTCTGCCCAGTACATCATCACCGACGTGAGATCGGGCGCGTTTATACTAAAGGTTCGATGAGTTATGACGACTTGCAGCGCACTTTAATTTTACATGTACGCTGTGAATTTTCATTGTTTAGAAAACCATTGCTTAGAAAACATCTGGCGTCTTTCGTTAAGCAGCTGGCGTCTTTTCGTTTTGCTTTAGAAACATCTGGATTTCTTTCGTTTTGCTTTTACAAAACATCTGGCGTCTTTTGTTGGTTTATTTCATCAATCAACGGCGTTTTGAACAAAATTTTTATTGTTTAATCACGCACAGGAGAAATCTCACCAGGCGCTACCTTGGAGGTAAAGAATGGCTGCTAATGGGAATGAGAGACAGAAGAAGTCGGCTTTTAGCTAGCGCTGCGAATTTTTTATTGTTCAACAACGCACAGGAAAAATCTCCCACCGGCACCACCTTGCAGGTCAAAGCGTAAGACTGGTTACATACTACGCTACGAGGGACGAACGGGTGCCGCTATAAGGAGCTTCGCCCCTAAAATAGCTCTGCGACGCGCTCCTGCCTCGCCTGGCTGTAACACCGCGTTCCCCGCTTACGCTGGATACGAGAAAAATTGCGGCCGGGCTACTGGGGCGGCACGACGCGCTTTGCGTTTCCCTCTAGTCCGGCCGTGTTCTGCGTTCTGCGTTCAATACGCTCTTCTGGCTATCACACCTCGCTCTCTCACTACGCTTTCACTGTTAGCTACTACAGCTTCCACAGAGGTCTGTTTAATCATTTAACATGGACGTTAGTCGTCGGGATGGAGATGTACCACCAATCATCAAAGTGGGTGCATTCACGTTAAGCGGTGCTATAGCTGCCAGACATCAATATACATTGTACAAACTCTCTGATATCAATGTACAGTAAACATTCAGTTACTTCTGTAAGGGCACGCTTTACTTTCGTGTTATTCCGATTCCTACGACGGAGGGATCAACCATCTTTTTATATGGATGGCAGCGCAGCAGCGCGTAATGAAGCTTTTGATAACGCTCTTTACAATAATATCAGACAGTAAAAACACATTGTCTAAGGTCTTCAAGATATATATATATATATATATATATATATATATATATATATATATATATATATATATATATATATATATATATATATATATATATATATATATATGCACAGGAAGCATAGGGGATGTTATTTGTAGTAATTAGAATATAAACGTGAAGAAAGTAAAGGGGACAAAAAGATATATATATATATATATATATATATATATATGTGTGTGTGTGTGTGTGTGTGTGTGTGTGTGTGTGTGTGTGGTGTGTGTGTGTGTGTGCGCGTGGTAGGATGAAAACAGTCCACAAGAAGCACGTTCCGTCGTCATTCATTCGATCCAATTTCTTCCGTGCGAGTCGCGAAGGCAGCTCAGTAGTTCGGAAATGAACCGAAGTGATAAACGGAACGGCTTCGCTGCTAATTGTTCTAGCAGGCAGCCTTTTTAATCCGCATATCCAATGCGTTGCTGCCGAGTGCTTATAAATTGCACTACCCATTAGGGTACCGTTACGTATACTTCGCATGAAAACTGAACTGTGTTCATTTGAATTTCAACGCGCACTCAGAGAATTAGCATAACCCATTCGGATTCAGTTGCCTGGCAGTGGGCTTTTTGTGTAATCTTTCTTAATGTTTCTAGTTTTCGCAAGTCTGATGTACCCCGTTCAAAAGGCTGTGCGTGTTCTTTTAGGAATACTCGCTATTATGGAAATGGCTGGATAACATTGCTAAGCAGGCACTTCGCATAGCTGTTGCACATCAATGATGCATATGCAGCGCGTATTTCTCATATTTGAAAGCATACGTATATTCCATACACGTAGTGGATGATTTACAGGTACTACGTGTTACTTAAAGTCGTTCGAGCCATCAAAAATCTCTCGAAAGGGAGCACAAGCATCCGAGCGGCGCGGATTCTCAGAAACTGCCAGCGTGAAAAAATTATTGAAATAGTAAGGATCCTTACCCACACGGGGAACCCTGAGAACGAGGAGGCGCACTGCGTAGCCCGAGGTCTTACAAACCGGAAGACGCCTCTCTCGGACCCGGTATTCCCTGGTGAGGCGCCGACTTCCTTTGATGATATAACGAATATTTATAAAAATAAACGGTGTCTCCATCCTCCACCCGATGAAAACCTCACGAGAGCGCCACCCACGATCCTCCGCCGCATTAAAACTTGCTCTTTCCTTAGTCCTCACCGGCTGACGCTTATTACATGCAGGTCGGATAACCAAATCTGCCAAAATTGTAGCGCGCAAGAATTGGCCACGCATAACCACATATTGGGGGGCTGTGACATCAAGGCTTTCGTCCTCCCGAAGCGCTCCTGCCAGCTCGATCGTGGTCAGTGTGAGAGGAGCTTATTAAAAGTCCCATTAAGAAAAGGCAGCTAGCTATTGCTGCTTGGGCCGAAAGGGTCGCTGCCCACATGGAGCCACCCTGAGGACCGCGCCATCTTAGTAAATAACGTTTGTTCCTCCTACAGATGCTGCGTGCAATCCTCAGCTTTATTGTGAACTAAAGAATAAATAAATCACCTTTGTGTAGACTTTTTCACCGCATACAAGTCAACACGTGTGGAGACACGATGGAAGTTTCGCAGGTTATATTTGGTAAGTATTTTTTTTGTAATTAAAGTGTTTATCGAGTGCACTGAACTGACTTCAAAATACTCGCGCAATGCTGGATTTTCGATGAAGCTTGAATGCCTGGTAAAGCCAGGCTAACGTTTTTTGCATGCGCACCTCCGTTATTGATGCAAATAAATTAAGTTGTATCCGCACTGCATGAAGTACCAACAGTCAAACGTGTATTGTCTGGTAGCTAAACTGCACAAAATATTCTGCCTGGGAACTTAACACATATAGGTCGTTGATATAGATATTTTTGAGTTTGGTCATCACCATTGCCACAATACTTATGCACACTGCAGAAGAAAGGCGTCTTTTCATCTTACGTCATCGAGACATTTTCATATTACGCCAGCAAACTTCATCATTTCGACACAACACACGATCCTCTGCTGATCTTGTAGGAGGATGGGGACGATAACTGCCAAAAGATAGAGACACAGGTAGGATGAAATTTCAAACATTCTTACGGACTGATTATAATTCGGCACAATCGACATGATTATGTGGAGAATATGGCTGAACAAGCTGGCCGCAATTTTTCGCTTCTTTACGTATTCGCCAACATAGCATTTGTCACCAGCGCAAGGTGATGACAGCACGGAGTTTTCTCATTGATATCAGACATATCTATGTATGCAGTACTTGTGATGGCCCAAGGGAGTTGTAGTTTAATTGAATAATTGCTTAATCTTACCTGGCTGAATCTGAATTGACGTGTATGGCAGAATATATATACTCTTCTTCCATACAGTGTTCCACATGTTTGCGCGGGGCACCACGTTTAGGCATGTAGCCACATCAGCAACACACCTATGCACCGTATCAAGTGAATGCACTTCGCGAAATATTCTGGGTCACAGATACAGTCACGTGGAACTCTCATCTTGATTACAGCTGCTAGTTTAGTGAAACGCGGTTCCTCGTGGCTATTTGCTGCAATGTAATAATATTCCGCGTATACATAAAAAAATACTCTGCTTACATACTTTTCTATAAGTGTTAGCCAGTATCCTAGGGCAAGTTGAAAATATGTTAAATTTTAAATGCGCAGGACTTTAATTGCCCAGCTTGCCGTCCATCCATAGATATCATGTGGCGTGATTGCGCCTAAAATCAAGGGGTCAATACAGGCCTAAAATAAGGCTCGCAATGCTAAAAACCGGGTTAAAGAAGTGAAGTAGTTCTAAAATAATATAATTAACAGAAAAAAAAACAAAGAAGTAATTGCAATATTTAGCTCTTCCCACCGGCGCTTCTCCGGCGCTATATCTGAAGGGGGAAACAATCTGAAGGAACTCGCTGTAGGCGGCACGTATCTCAGCTGCCGTAGCAAGCAGGAAGTCGATAAAGCGCAGCAAAAAATTGGCAGATCCCACGCAGTGTGGGAATCGATGTTGTGCGAAGCAGCCAGCATAGAGCTGCATACATCGTCTTGTTTTTCATTGAGGCTAATGAAGTCATTCATGTCGTGACATCTAGTTCGCTATATTTCGCGAGATTGTCATACATGCATGCGTGTAAAATCTGGTATATGCAACGCTAATGAAACATCTATTCTGCTACATATATACGATGCGTAACCCTCTATTTATGTTCGTCACGTACTCCTGTCATGCCATACGAATTTAAGTATATGTCCAATTAACAAAATGGCCGCGAGTGCACCATGAGCGTGGCGTCTAAATCATACCCTACATGACGCGCATTTCATGATTTTCGTGTTACCACCTATTATTTATGTTCATCACACAGTCACGTTGCGCAATACCAATTTTGACGTATATCTAGCTAGCGAAACGGACGCCAGACACCATGGTCGTGGCACGTAAGTCATGCTGTACATGACATGCGTGTCATGATTTTCATGTTACCACCTGTTATTTGTGTTCGTCACACAGTCACGTCGTGCAATACCAATTTTGGTGTATATCCAGCTAGCGAAACGGCCGCCAGCGCACCATGAGCGTGGCACGTAAGTCATGCTGTACATGACATGCGTGTCACGATTTTCATGTTAACTCCTGTTATTTGTGTTCGTCACACAGTCACGTCGCGAGGTACCAGTGTTGGTGTATATCAAGCTAGCGAAACGGCCGCCAGCGCACCATGAGCGTGGCACGTAAGTCATGCTGTACATGACATACGTGTCATCATTTGCATGTTAAGACCTGTCACTTATGGTTGTCATACATTCTTGTCACGCCATACCAATTTCCGTATATATCAAACTAACGAAACGGCCGCGAGAGCACCAAAACAGTGGCATGTAAATCATGTCGTTCATGACATGGATATCATGATTGTCATGTTATGACCTGTCATTTATGTTCGCCATAAGGTCATGTTACGCCATACCAATTTTGGTGTACATCCACAAAGTCGTAAGCGGCTAGATAGATAGATAGATAGTTAGATAGATAGATAGATAGATAGATAGATAGATAGATAGATAGATAGATAGATAGATAGATAGATAGATAGATAGATAGATAGATAGATAGATAGATAGATAGATAGATAGATAGATAGATAGATAGATAGATACGCTCAAAGTCGCAGAAGTTCGCTAAGAAATGCTTCGCATTTAAAAGTAGTGCGCATGTCGCACACCGAGTTTGCAAATTTCCCTAACAAGACTCTACTCGTGCCGGGGAAACATTACATGCTTTACTCAAACATTGGCGTCATCGACGGTTTGGTAAACGGAGAATTGAGAACTCTACGAACGGAAATCGCTGCGTGACCGTGCTACGCACTTCCTTAGGGTTTAGCCAGTAGTGTAGATGCATTTAGAGCAGGATTTAGAACTACACCAATCGCTGCACAAGAACGACAGTTTTTTTCCTATGGACTTGAAGTGATTCTCACAGGCAACGTAATTTCGATAGCAGTTACTAGGGGTCCATCGGACAAGAGTAGAGGCTTGGACAAGTTAATAAGATACAATGAAACGAACACAAGGGCGAATACTGAGAGACGGCGTCCCCTTTCTCTCACTTGAGCCTGGTTTCTACTTTTATTTCACCATGACCCGTCTGGCTTCTCGCGGACATTATGAGAGTAACTTTACTGGCATTCGCACCTCACGCCTATTGCGGATGGTTTCTGCAATTTATTTGAATAAACTATATAAGTATTTAACACCAACCGCTTACAAAATTTATAAAAAATCTCGTCTATCGTTTCCTGTTTAGCCAACAGTATAAATCTCGCCATAGTCGCTTCGAATTCCACGAGAAGGGATAATGAAATACAGATCACACATACCAGAAACCAACATGAAGAGAAACCACAGCAACAATGACGACAACGACGACTACGATGTCGAGAGTACCGACGACAGGCAACGCAAGGCATTGTGTTTAAGTCACAACGATAAGAAAAAAATTCTTGTCTCTAGCAAATGTATTGAGCTTTGTATCAGCGCGAACTGCGTGTGCCTTGCTCGTAATGAAGCATCGAATCAGCTGTACCACGCGACTCAAATGTACTCGTTAGTGGTCTTCCGTTAAACGTGCGTACTGTAAAATTGTGCGCAGGAGATTAGGCGTAAAGACATGCCGTTAAGCTTTCGCATAGGAGCTTATTAGCCTAATGAGCGGATTACGGAAGTTTCGGGAACGTACGGGCCAAACGTCAGCCTTTACTTCGCTCCGCGTCGTCTTAGACAGTTAATTGGCAGATATATTAGAGATGTGAGGTAGTCCTCTTATGGAAAGCTTTACGAACGCTCACTGTGAGTGTCTTTTTTTTAAACTGCGACGACTGTTACTTTTCCGGACATTTATACGTTGGCAGTAACTAGTTATCTAGGTAACATAGAGTAATGAATGCCGACACCAAATATTACCCCTATGACGGCTGGAATGAATCCAATTCGTTATCTATTCGCTAACCACATGTTACATTTCTTATACGGGTCTTCAGAAATAAAGGAACAGCAACCATAACCAAACAAGCAATGCTACGGCAATGAAAAATCACCGCCCAAACGCTCCATACAAATGATCAACCAGCGAGGCTGAAATGTGCTGCCCCGGTGTTTAGCACAGGGTTACTCCCTATGGTCCATTAAAGTCATTTTGTTTTTTACTGAGGTTGCACACACGTTTAGCTTTGGTTGATCACATTGTTTATTTTAAATGCCACACACTGCTCTTCGCATGGTCGCCATGATGGTGGGGGAGGAAGAGTATTATGATTTTGTAGGTTGCCGGGATTTCTATCCTTACGAGATTTGCAGGCAATCGCCCCGCACGGTTTCCTTATTTCAGGTGATGCTGCAAACGCAACGATTTTTTTAAAAGCGGAGCGCGGACAGGCCATACCAAGGAGTCGCGCAGAGCGCGATGCAACAATGCACATGCCGGTGGCCTAGGAGCTATCACGCATACGGTGCTGTGCCGGGCCCCCATATAACACACCGCACCCCTGCATAAGTGTCACTCGTCACCAGTCACATGCGAGGCCTGTAACGTTTGAAAACTTCAAAAGTAGCCGCGACACCTCGTTCCTGAATGTCCAGTTACCACGGGGAAACGCGATAGCATTGACACTGTCGTGTGGAGAGCCTAAACGGTGGAGTCCTTCAAATAAACATTGACGATCTTTCTCAAGTTCACTGCACTTAAGCAAATAATGTACTATATCATGACAGGTTTTGCAAGCCGGGCACAATGGCGTCGTGGAAAGTCTGATCTTGTGTAGCCATGCTGGGGTACGCGCCGGCCCCGTCCGAATGCGATGTAACAGAGAGGCCACTGCCCTAGTCTGTCCTCTCGCCACAAATGGCTGGTAAGTCGTTAATCATAAAGAACGGAAGTGCCCAGTGAAAGCTTCTCTTAAAAGACGTTGAGGTTATCTAGGAGCCTGGTTCGTTGGCCTAAGTTTCAAAGCATTCCGAGCAAGTCCGTCAGCCGCCTCCTCACTCACTCTAACCACGAATCCGTTGAAACGTTATATTAAAGTCCAACGCCGTGCAGGCTACAATGAGTGGTTCACTGTGCTTGGTAATGCGTTAATCCCATTGGTTAGTACTGCCTTTCACAGTTGCCACCTGGTGACACACCGGGGCTGCACGTTTCAGCTACGCTAGTTAACCACCTGTACGGTGTTTTTTTTTTATTTTTGCACACGCTCTGTATCCGCACCTGCTCTTCATTTTTAGTGGGCCAATGGTTTATTAATGGGGTTTGCCCATTTTCTGTGGCACATGCGCCCTAATTGTTTTTGCGCACATAGGACGGACGAATTTTGGTTTCGCGTAGCCGTATACACCTTCGCTGTTAAAACGTGCTCTAAAAGTTACTTTATGGGCTATGTTGGGTAAAATAATCACTAACTATTGGAGTTATGAAGACAGTAGTAAGTACGCCCATTGCCTGCATAGTTTCGCGCTGTTGTGGAATAGGATAGGATTGACTGATGATCATCTCGCCTACGCGCGCAGAGCACTCGATCGTACGTAACCAAGCCTGCTATGTACAAGCAGGCTCTCATTTCTTGATGCGAAAGCTACCTTTATACACGTGTAAGGAATACGTGAAATCTTCCATCTTTATTGCCTTTACTAGGTTCTTGCGAAAACACATTTCGGACACGGCCCTATCGGGAATTCCAGAATGCAATCCGAACGATAATGCTACTCTAATGCCTTTTGAGGGTTATCGCTTTTCTTTTTATTTCCAGCCGTACTTATACTTCTCCCAGCTCGAGTTGCATGGCGGAACTTTCCGTGTACGTGTAGACATCCATTAACGAATATGCCCGTAGGGGCCTTCTCGTGTACTTTGTAAGGGTTTGCGTGGACAAGCCAGATTTCACCCGGCGCCTTTTCCCTGGAGACCCGATGGTGCTGGATAAAGGCAAAACGAGAGAGCCAAACACACTTTGGCCATCGCGGTCATCGGTCAAGGGTGAAGCGAAACTTGAATAACCATGAAGAAGTTGCGAGACAGTGCAAGGAAGAAGATAAGAAGGACAGCTTACACAAGAGGAAGTTTCATGTGTTTTTCAGCAGCTGCCAGTCCCTCGGGACCATAAGCAATTCTCTTTTGTTGTCCCCAGAACGATAGCTTTGTGCATGCCTTCTACTCTCCAGTGTGCCTTGATGAGACTCGACGATCAGCCTTTTACTAAAGGAAGGATGTTGGGGGGCTAAGGCTCATAGCACATCAACCCAGGGAGCTGCACGAGCCTTCTCGCAGTACTTGAAGGCAACAGAATCAAGCGACCGCCTGTGATATGCTGCACTGTCCGTGCGTTGAGAAATGTGTCTCTCCTTCTCTCTCTCTTTTACACCCTTATTCCTCTCTCCATGCGTAGGGTAGCAAACTGGACCTAGTCTAGTTAACCTCCCTGCCTTTCCTGTATTCCTTCTCTCTCTCTCTCTTCTACTCACTAGGCGTAGCCTACACGCCAAGGAAAATAAATGAGCGTGTGTTACTCTTATAGACCAGTCTAGACTTGTATGTGACTCTATAAAGAGACACCATAACTCCCCTTTGGATGTGATAACTCTCCGGCGAGAGTATAGCGATGTCCTATGAGCGTTCACGTGTGTCTTTAAAGAGTCATATACCTGGAAAGTCACGACTCCTTATTTTATTAGAATGTGTAGCTAAGTGCCAGGTGGTTATTATACCGCCATAAACACAAGCGTCGACACTTGCACGCTTCAATTCGTTCATCATCTGCCACTTTACGGCTGAGGACGACAATGCTGAAGTTTCCACACGTGTGTGCGAAACATGTAGTTGTCACTAGCAGCTATGCAGTTTACGCGTTCCCACTTCAACTACAGCCTAGCGGCTGTGCGACGCACGTGCATACCGATCGATCTGTCACGCGATATACCTCCACTGCTGCGTACGTCATCCAAAATATATTCGACTGTGTCGTAAGTCAAAATCAGCGGCCAGGTTACTTGTTCTATTCGAGGAGGTAATTTTATCTCTCTCCGAAGATACTTCCCGTACACGGAAGATATTCGGCGATGCCAAGCAGGCTCTTCAAGCTATAGACAACGTCATGAGACCAGGTCCGTATCGTCTTTACCTCAAGAAATCACAGAGCTTGTCGATCTTACGAAAACAAATGACCACGGTATCCCCTTTCAAATAACACGCTGAAAGAGCAGCAATAATCAGCTTTATATAATGCCACTCAATATGATGCCTTGCGGTTTGGGGAACTGACACGAGCGCCCTATTTTAATGCAGCGTAAACACAACTCCATATTTAGGCACTAGTTGCGGCTAACCATATGAAAGACTGAGGAGAATTTCAAAGAGAAGAGCTAGAAATAGAGTTTCGCATGCCTCAAAAACTCAAGCGAAACACAAAGGGTATAATTCGATGGATCCGTAATGGTGGTGCATTCACATGGCTTTGTGCACACCTCACATGTTTCAATGAGTTATAGAACATTGTCATCTGCGAAAAACACTTGCCCACGTATTTTGCTTGTGTTCAGCAACAAACGCTTGTTCCTTCCATCGTATACCAGATGTTCAGTGTATGATTGTGTGGCGCAAGCGCTCTGTCCACTTGGTCTTTTACTATGCTAAGTTTGGGTGTACTGTTGTGCGCGTATGTGCGGCATCCTATTCTTCGATGCTGATGCGAGGGAATTTTCCCTGACTGGCAGCGTTCATTTTTTTTTCCGTTTTTCATGAATAAGGGTATTTAGACGATCGGGAACCCCCCAAGATAAGAATGTCCTGTTTTGAAAAAATGCATTTTTCCTAGGGTTAAAGGATATTAGTTAGAGACGCAAAAAAATTCCCATAATGGTGTAAAGTGGTTTACTGTGCATCCATTGATAACTAGATCGTGATCTGACCAATTTCTGTTAGACTCTTAGCCGGACACAATAACGTGGTCCATTGTGTCTCGCTCTTCTGTTTCGTGCGCGTTCGCACTTCTGAAATGTGTCCATAACGCGCTACACAGCATTCGCTCATCTGGCAGGTAATTCAAGTGTGAAGTAAAAAAAATCGCGATGTCGAGGCATTGGTGCACCTACGAATGACGACTTGTAGATCTAAATGCTTTAGCACTAAATCTTCGTCGAAATGTTCCGTATAACTTTAGTCGAAATGTCAACTCCCATGCAGCTGGCTTCAGGAAATAAAAGCACAGCAATCAACTTTTGTTTTCCTGCAGGAAATTCTCGTAGTTGGGCTTTTAACAGTGAAGCTGTTTAGCAAATCGTTCCTTGTGAGCCGATCACAGAAAACTATCATCATCTTAAAGGGTAAGTGCCACTATGCGTCTACCTGAGAACCAATACAGAGTGAGAGAGAGAAAGAAAGAAAGAAAGAAAGAAAGAAAGAAAGAAAGAAAGAAAGAAAGAAAGAAAGAAAGAAAGAAAGAAAGAAAGAAACGAACAGAGATACGGAAAGAATGATATAAAGAAAGAGAAAAAATCTTGCCGAAAAAAAATCTCACGAGGCGGGATTCGAACCCAGGTACCCTCGATCCGAAGGCGCGCGTCCTAACCACTCGGCTATCCAGGCACGCTGGCAGAGTATAGCGTAGCTTTGTATAGTATAGTGTAGCAAATTGTTACGAAATGAAGTGAGCGTGAGGAGGAGAGATGCGATGCCTAGGAGAGGGAAATCAGGAAGGGAGAGAGTAAAGCGTAGCACAGAAAGAATGAGAAAGAGAGAAATAGAAAGAAATGCAGAAAGAAAAAGAAAGACAGAGAACAAGAACGAAATAGAGGGACAGAAGTGGAGAGGGGAGAAAAAAAAGATAAAAAGGGGAAAAAGCATCGCGTCTTCCAGCGACAAGATAGCGCACCACCTGGCCAAGCGGCGCATGCGCAGTAGCTAGGCCACACCCACCAACCGAAACATCGCGCGCAACCTCCGCCCTATAGTGCATAGCCTGGCTGCGTACTCCCGACGAGGAAGCCGCGCATCTCGAAGCTAGGGTGCTATGCAGGATAGCCCGAACTTCTCGGGAAGACGAGTTTGCTCACAGCGTGCACTTCGGCGGTCATGACAGGAAGGCAGTGCGGAACGCGTGATAGCAGCGCTAATGAAAACGGCTAAAAGAACGAGCATGGCGTCACAAACGCATGTGCGGCATTCGCGGTGGTTTGGAAGGAATAAAGTCACTGGAACGGGAAAAGTACCGCGTTCCTTTTCTCTTCGCCGCCGCGCCCTTTCGGCGGCTTCGCCACATAAATGGTCCAGCTCGCTCGCCTCGCTAGTGTCTCCCGGCCGCAGACGCACGGCGCTTTGGAGGGCGATTCTTTTTATAGGCTCAGGAAAGCGTGCAGGAACATTACGACATCCCGTATCGTTTTGAGACTTCATCGAAAGCCTATCCAGGCATCGAAGAATGCCCGGGTGCTGCACTTTTGGGTGCAAGGCCCTCTTTGCCATTCTCAGCGGGAAAAAAGGATGCCAAGCGACGGGCCGTGTGGCTGCACAGAATAAGGCGGGAAAAATTTGTTCCCACGACTGATACCCGCCTTTGTGATGTAAGCGCTTCATTGAGAATTCGCGAATGTTGTTTCGGGGATTGTTTGCGCCTACCCTGCACTAATGCAGCTTGTTTCGCGTGGTTGTCGCAGGAGGTTCATGCACAATAACATTGCCGGGCTGCTCTTTATTATGTTTGGCGTAAAATTGACGTCTTTGGGCTCACATATAATGATCAGCGCGCCATGAAAACTCATTCCTACAGATTGGTACGGCCTGACGTATGACGAACACAAATAACAGGTGGTAGCATGAAAATAATGGCTGACGCTCTCGCGGCCGGTTCGATTGCTTGATATGCACCAAAATCGGTATTGCGTGACGTGACTGTATGACAAACATAAATACCCTGCGGTAACATGAAAATAATGGTACGCATGTCATGTAAGATCTAGTTCACTATACAATGCATGTTTGACATGCATGCATGTTGAATCACAACGCGAATGAAACGTACGTATATTCTGGTATATACAACGCATGACCTGTAATTTATGTTCGTCACGCACCGATGCCATACCATACTGAGTTTGCTATACATCCAGTTAACAAAACGGCCGGAAGCGCGCCAAGACAGTTTAATGCAAATCGTGCCGTAATGTCGTGCATGCTATTATTTTCATGCTACCACCTGTCATTCATGTTCGTCATACAGTCAGGGCGCGCAAAACCAATCTTGGTATATATCAAGCTAACGAAATGGCCGCGAGCATAGCGTGCCATCCAAGTTATGCCATACAGACACACAAGTCATGATTTTCACGTTACCACTTGTCATTCGTGTTCGTCATACAGTCACCTCACGCTATACCCATTTGCGTGCATTTCAAGCTAGCGAACCGCCCGCCATAGCAGCATGAGCGTGGCAAGTAAGTCATGCCGTACATGACATGGAAGTCATGATTTTCATGTTACCACCTATTACTAACGTTCGTCATACAGAAATAGCTCGTCATAAAAATTTTGGTACATATGCATTTCATTAAACGAACGCCAGCGCCCCGAGATCTGTTCGTTCCGCTTGTTCGTTCTCCTGGGGAAGAACAAGCGCGCTGATTGGCTGAAGCGGGAGATGCCACTCAAGGCCGGGGGGTGTCGCCATTTCTTTTTTTGCTTGATCTTTTCTTTTTTGGTCACGTCATATCGCGTCATAACGAGTAGGGTGATCGCAGATTTCTGTTCTGCGCCGTTCGTTCTGCAGCCATTCTGGCGGCGCACGCGATTAGCCGAAGACGGAAAAAACCACTTCTCTGAGGGGCGTAACCATTTTTCCTTTTGCTAGATCTTTTATTTTTTGGTGACGTCATACCGCGTCATAACGAGCATGTCGTCTGCTACAAACGAACGGATCGCGAGGCCGTTCGCATGCGTTCTCTCGAGCGAACAAAAGGCTTCGCACGGCATGATGCAGTGGTTGCGGCTGCCGCAACAGCTGATTTTCAGAAAATGGCGCTTGCGACTTGTGCTTCTCTTGCGGTTGGAGGTGCGAGATGCGTTTAAAGCCATGAGCGAGTGCGGCGTCGCTTTCGGTTCTCGAAACGAACAGTGCGAACGAAATGAACGGGCCTGCCACTGGGCTGTGGTCTTACGCGCAGGGACTTCTTAGTTCAAAAGTGCTACCAGCTCTTGCCACGTGTCGTCCCGGTCCTCACTCGTGAACGACGGCCCCAGCGGGCGCGACGGCGTAGCTATCATTGGGTGCTCTTTTATAAAAGCCAGCAGAAGCTCCCTTCGACGATCCCACACCCGGGAGCCAAGCCAGACATTCCGATGGGACGACATTTTGAAAAACTGCGCCAACCACTACTTTTCCTTTTTTTTTTTCGCGTGCGCGACTTAACATAGCAAGCACGTTAGAAAAACTAACACCAATAAATATCAGCACTCAAAGCTTTTGCTGTTTCAGAAACTGCTTGAGCTTAAAAAGAAAAACAATATCTTTTCGTATAACAACTGTATTTATTAGAAGGCGAGAAACATTTCGTTTTGAAATATTCGGTCCCTTTGCCGAGGACAAACGATGCGCGTCTACTTCCGGAAAGCTCGCCGCTCACCGCTTGACGATTGGCTGTCCGCTTCCTCTCGGCGGAAGAGAGCTGCGGACCGCCCACTTTTGTGACGTAACACCGCCAGAACGAACGCGGAACGAACAGAGATCTCCGATCCCCCCCCCCCCCCCCCATGTCATGTAAATCATGTTTTACATGGCATGTCTCTCATGATTTGCACGTTATAACCAGTCACTTATGTTCGTCATACACTCTTGTCACGTACGCCATACCAATTTTGCTGTGCATCAAGCTATCGAAGCGGCCGCGAGTGCACCATGAGCACGGCATGTAACTCATGCCGTACATGGCATGCATGTCAATATTTTCATGTTATCATCTGTAATTTATATTCGTCATACAGTCATGTTATGCCATACCAAATTTGGTGTACATCCCATTAACGAAGCAGCCAGGACAGCACAAAGTCGGGGGCGGATAGATAGATAGATAGATAGATAGATAGATAGATAGATAGATAGATAGATAGATAGATAGATAGATAGATAGATAGATAGATAGATAGATAGATAGATAGATAGATAGATAGATAGATAGATACAAAGTCGCAGAAATTCGCTAAGAAATGCTTCGCATTTAATAAATGCAGACAGCCGAGCGCGTAAACGCCGCGCAGTTCGCATTTCTTTATCGCGTTAGTACGCGTGCGTGCGCATGTAATCAAGTGAAAACTGCCGCTATTTCTTTCCTAATCAGTCAGAGAACAACGGTATGCTTCATTCGGGGCTGCAAAAGCGCACGCAATGCGTAAAACGTGCTTTACTCCACGTGAAAAAAGCACCGCACCGCCGCCGCTTCGGCCGCGCTGGACCAAGTATGGCGGCGCGCAGGATGGTCGCGGTACTTTTCCCGTTCCAGTGACTTTAGGAAGGAACACCGCGTGCAAATGCGTCAGCGCCGCCACTCAGTCAACATTTCAACAGTGCAGCGACGTCAGCGTGATTGCCGCGCTATCTTTTTGCCAACTCAACATCGCGCCTCCCATAGGCATGTGCGTAGGCGTTTGTCCTTTTCAGGCAAGTTCTTTCGTTCCACCTGCAACATGGACATTGCCACTCGAAGGCAACGAGGGCGCACACACATCACTCTCGTGCAGCTCGTTTCGCTTGTATCGGATATTACAATAAGTAAATGGACAAGGGTGCTATGCAGGATGGCCCGAGCTTCTCGGGTACACGAGTTTGCTCCGAGCCCGCCCTACGACGGTCATCATAGGAAGACAGTGCGGAGCGCGCGATAGAAGCGTTGATAAAAACGGCTACAAGAACGATAATGGCGTCACAAACGCATGCGCGGCATTTGTGGCGGTTTTCAAAGGAATACCGCGTGCGAACGCGTCAGCGCCGCCACTCAGTCAACATTTTAACGCGATAGCGTTAGAGGGCTCGCGTCGCAGAAATTCCGCCGTCGGCGTCGGCACCGTTGGTTGTGAGCGAAAAATCGACCGTGAGCGAAAAATCGAGAAATAAGCAAATAAAAATTTCGGTCCCATTGAGGATCGAACCCGGGCCGTTCGCGTGGCAAGCAGGTGTCCTACCACAAAGCCACGATGTTTTATTTTTGCTTTATTGCCTGCTTCCAGACATAAACCACATCACAAACACATAGAATAAATAACATCAAATGTTGTCCGTCCTACTGGACAGACATCAATTTTAAAATTCCTTGAGCACTGTCAAGGGTTCCACTCTCGATAACCACTCAGGTACAATCTCCTGCGTTTTCTGCAATTCAACAAATTTCGACATACACTCTCGAAAGTACATTCTTGCGGGCCTTGCATCTGGATCGCGGTGAAATGCTGCCATACGAGCCCGCCATAGACAGTGGAGGCCGGTTAACATTATTAAGTCTAACGGCAATCCATTCTCATTATCTATTGGGAGAAACCTGATACCATATTGATCTAACGGGAATTCCTTCTTGATTGTCCTCTGTAGTATATCCCAAAAGTACACGCCCTCCCAGCAATGTAAGAAAACATGGTCAATAGTTTCTGGCTTATTACAGATAAAGCTTCACACAGGCACATTGCATGTCAAGGTATTTCTTGAGGAGCGTGTTTTTTTCTTACAAAGCCACGATGTTACTTGCAGCCGCTTCGGAAAAAAGCACTACATAAATGCCATGTAATGGAAGGAGTCTCCTTAACGCATTTTATTCGACAGGTGCCACGACCAAAACCAGCCCATTCGGCGATTTTTAGGCGCATTTGGGAGGCCATCAAACTATGTTGAAAAAGGCCGAGATAGTGCAGCCATCGTCGCTAAAAACACACACGAACTTTCAAACAGCTCTAAAAATGGACAACTATGTCCATCTAGCGGAAAACATATCAACAAGCAAACAGCAAACGCTAGGTAATGTGCTGCCATCTGTGAGGCATTGTGAGACTCTTCATGGCCTCCGAGATGGCGAGCGCGCGGCGTGTATCTTGGAGGCCATGCGACTCTTGCTTTAGATCAAAAACCTGTACCATTCGCGCGCGCGCGTGTGTGTGTGTCTGTGTGCGTGTGTGTGTAACAATACAAATTAATAAGTATGCACTTAGTGGTTGAAGTGCGCACTAGGGGCCGGATTTCGCTATTGCGTTCAACTCTTAAAGGCGAAGCTTAAGGGTCCCCCAATTTTTTGACAGTGCAGCGACGTCAGCGTGATTGTCGCGCTATCTTTTTGCCAACTGATGATCGCGCCTCCCACGGGCGTGTTCGTGGGCCTTTGTCCTCTTTTGGAAAATTCTTTCGTTCCACCTAGTGCATGGAAATTTCCACTCTCGAAGGCAACAAATTAAGGGCGACCACGCAGCACTCTGGTGCAGCTCGTTTCGCTTCTCTGGAATATTACAGATAAATAAATGGACAGGCTGCAGCTATACTTACATTGCACGCATGAACATTTTTTTATTAGCGAATCGGTAGAAACAGTGTCTCCGCAAACGAGTAATAGTAACATTTTACGCCGCAAATCCCACCAGGGGCACTTGCTTCATAGCTGTGAGTAATACGTCGTGAGAGCGGTGAAATTGAATGCGAGGCACCCTAGCCACGTGATGATATAACCTTTAGTTCTCCGTGCGTGTGTGCATAGTCTGTGCGATTAAGCACATAGATGAATCGTGCCACTCGCTGGCGTTGTTGCGTGAGCACTACTCCTCGGCAAGAGGAAACGCGGTGGGTGGACCCGCTCTTCGCCGCGGGCATCTGTGAATCAAACTGATTGACGTGCGAACTAGGTTACAAATTTGTTCATTCTGAGAAGGCCTTAGTTCAACTCGTTACTTTCATTGTGCCGGTGTGATTGTCAAGCGTTTTATGCGGTGGACGCTAAGCAGCAGCTCCTTTGCATATAAAATAATTTTTTCAGCTTGCACAACCTGTGCAAGGCTGGAGCCATCAGAGGAGCTTGTGATCACCTAGCTTCTTCCGGCTTTTTACGCGGCTCGTCAACTCAGTCTGCTGGGTCTGTTTCGTAGCGAAGACCTCGCCAGTTCGGTCTCAGTTCTATGGTAATAAGTAGCTAGGTCTTAACATGGTACTGAATAGTTTGTCTTAATTGGCAATGTTCTCATTAACACGAAATAAGTAAATGAGCTTAATTAGCAATGCTTGCATTAGTACGAGGCTAATTAGTATGTCGTAATTAACACGACCCTAATTATGATCTCAGTAAGCGAGATCCTAATTAGCTTGTTTTTAATCAGTGCGCTCACAATTACCATCGTGTCACTTATCATGGTCTTAACTACCTTAGTCTTAGCCACGGTGTAAGAAAAATAATTTAGGTGTGGACACTCCGCCCGACGGCGCGTCCACATAATGCTCGCCTCTTCCCTCCTCTCGGCCCCCATGTCGCACGCCTCCCACGCAACCGCGGCCGGCGCATGTACTATAGAAGACGAGCTGCGTGCGTAGCGTCCGTAACGGTGTTGCGCACGTGAGAAGTCAGCGAGCAGAAAGACTGCTCACGCGCTCTAAGCAAGACGCCGCGCTTTTACGTACGCAACGCTGTTAGGGACGCTATGTGCGTCGGGTGCGCCGTTTACACCGTGGCCGTATGAAAACTCACCGTGAAAAAATGCAATGAGGTGAAAAGAAATGAAGAAAAATGCGCGTTCGCCTCATCGCAATAGGTTTCTTAAGCCCCTAAGTCGCAGCGCCCCCCACGAAACTGCGGCCGGCGCATGTATTAAAGGCGAACATTATCTGGACGCGCTCTCCTTCGCGGCGAGCGGAGAGTGTCCACACCTAAATTATTTTTCTTACACCGTGGTCTTAGCTTTATACGGCTTCATTAGCATGTTCTTAGTAAGACGTGGCTTAATTACCTTGGCCTTAGTATGACTTGGCCTAATTAGCTAGGTCATAGCATGTCCTGACCTGATTAGCTATGTATACCACCCAGCCAAACAGCTAATCAGCCGGGCGTACGTGCTCGGGGAGCGAGCGGGCGATGAAGAAGAGGACGAAGAGGGCGCGTGCCGGTCGAGCAACGGGCTAGAATGTACAGGGCGACCGTGATGATCACACACGTGGCCTCGGCGATTAGCTCCGGCCGAGGTTTTGTTAGACGCTCGGCCGGAACTATTCTCAGAGGCCACGGTGCTGGTTATTTTAAATATATTTTGTGCAGAAATTAAACGCTTGAAAATGAATTTGAACAGCCCGTAACTCCAAAAAATATCGTCAGTAAAAGTTTCTGACACTTTTCTTACATGAGTGCACTCCTAAAATCAGTGGAACGACAAACAAATGAAAGAAGATGCCTCTGGTTGGAAGACACCACTCTAGTTTGTCGGCCACGCTTGACGTGAGTGACGCCGCGTTTCATCGTAATCAATACAAGACAGCACGCACGGAGGGGTGGATTTTACCGTTTGGTACGGTTAAATCGTTCAATAGGGGGTGTCGCCAGAGCTCGGAAAGATTCCGAGTTTCGCCAAACTCGGGCCATCCTGCATAGCACCCCTAGACGTCTCGATCGACGGGGAGTACGAGCGGCGACGGGTCCGTGCTTCGTTGTGCCAAGGTTTGCGCGACTTAGTGCAAACTGCCCTTCATTTCTTATTTTTTACTTTATAACGCAAACAGTCAACGCTGTGTGGTGGGAGATGTGGCAAGCATTGTACCGCTATTGAGAGAAACGTTTATACTGAGAAACCGCCATCTAAAAAAAGGAATAAAGCTGTGTGGTGGTGCCGGGGTGTCTCTATCCGCATGACCAATGTTTGAAGAACAGTAAAGTTGAAAGTTGGGCGAGTTGGTGATAGTTCATGTTTACGTGGAAAGCAGCGCACTTAGACAAGAAAATAAGAAGAAATGCGTCTCGATACCTATGCGCACAAAATAACACACAATCTAAAGAAAGTTGGCAGTAGGTACGGCCTAAATGTCGTGTTTTCTGCGCCAAACAAACGCGGGAAGATATGCGCCAAGCTGAATCGTAAATTGTCGACAAAAGAAAATCGTTTTCAGCGGGACTATAAACATGCTTCTCCGTTTGTAGATGTGGAAAGATGTACATCGGTCCGACTGGCCGTTGCGTTAACACAAGGCTGTCTGAACACAAAAGATCACTAACAAACAATGCATACTCTCACATTAGACGGCATTGCTTGGATTATGGTTGCAAGCCTCTGATCTCTGAAACGGAAATACTTTCCAGTCACAAGGATCAGCTGACCAGGGAAGTGATCGAGGCCTTCCATATCACAAAAAGAAAAGATGATTGCATCAGCCAAGCATCCGTAGTTCTAAGCGATTGCGAAGTGTCTTTTTTGGAAAATCCCCGAAAACAGTTGTAAATTGGAATTCATTATCACACGTGGTACGCCTGCATGTATGTATATTAACTATGTTTTCTTCGAAATAAACTAGTTGCGAGTGCAGAGGTCGTCCTGTGTTCCTTCCTTGTCGTGCCTTGTCTAAGTGCGCTGCTTCCCACATAAACTTAAGTTTGAAGAACAGCTCTGCGCGCCGTGGTAGCTTAGCACGTAAGGCGTCGTGCTGCTACGCTCGAAGTCGCGGGCGGGATTACCGGCAGCGGCGGCCGCATTTCGATGGGCGCAAAATGCAAAGAACACCCGTGTGCTTATATTTAGTTGCACGTTAAAGAACCCCAGGTAGCCAAAATCAATCCATACTCCTACACTACGGTGTGCCTCGTAATCATGTCGTGGATCTGGCTCGTAAAATTCCACCAGCCTTGTTAATTATAAAACAGATACCAACCATTGCGTTGTCGCAGCTAGCAACGTGTCGCGGATTCGCTTCATAAAGCTGAAATGCAGCGGAATTTTGGATTGTGTTGAGTATTCCCGTAAAAAGAGTGTAGTAGTTTCGCCCCTTTGAAACCCTCCGTAATGACTGTTCCGTCAATTATGCATTAATTATGCTGAGTCCCCCTGTGAATCTCCCTGGCATAGCGTTGGTGTCCATCCAAGTTGTGTCCATTCATCAAGGTTATCCTTCAAAATATTGCTTTTGAAATGTCGCTTGTGGTGTACAAAAAAAAAAAAGAAATTAAAGAACGCTTTAAATAGGTATAGTTCTTTCTTCCGAAAGTGAGCCGCCGCGGTGTGAATGCGATTACGGTGCTCGATTTCTGACTCGAAGGACGCGGTTTTTATCCCGTCCGCGGTGGTCGAATTTCGGTGGAGGCGAAATGCTACAGGCCCATAAAGTTCGATTGTTCACGTCAAGGAAACCCAGCTGATGTAAATTTGGGGAGCCGTACACTACGGCATATCTCATGATGATTTCGTGATTTTGGCACACAAAACCACAAATATTATTATTCTGAAAGAGGAAAAAAAAAGCGCCGCCGGTAAAAAAAAAAACAACTGCGAAAGAGGTGATCAAGTAATTGAACAGAACGATTGTTGTTTTTCTACGCTTTAGGGGTTTCAGGCCTTCTCATCTGACGAGAATTAATTGATAATGACCTAGCTTGAGTTTCAGCACGCCTATACGTAGAAAAAACTCTACTTTCTTGCAGAGTACAGGTCAATGCATACATGGAAAACTGCACCACATAAATGGCAGGAGCTTCCTAAATGCCTTTAATTATAATTACTTTACTTAAACACAATACGATAACGGAGAATTGACTAAAGTAACAAAGAAGTATTGTAAGTAAGTGGGCCTTGATTGACGCCATATATGTAGCCTTGGAAACAGAAGAAGGGCTTGAGGTGTGCTTCCTGCCTGTTTCTCGCACTTAATTTGCAATATATGAGTAGAATACACAGTGAAAAAAATTCTGTTCTATATCATGAGCTGTGTAGTGCACGTAGGTACTACGATTTATCACAAATGTATGACTTAACTAGATACCCTATATATTAGCAGGCCTGAAGTTTGAGGACGCAGCTTTTCTGTAGGTAGTGGCTAATAAAATTTCAAAACATGGGTATCAGCTGTGCATGAATGACAAGTGATATGCTAATATAATGCCCTAATAATAGGACTTTTCATAGTACATGCATCAGAAATAATACGATGACTGTGTATGTTATACTCCGAGGAAACCTACAAAATGAACAATGAATATGTATATATGAACACACACACATACACACACACACACACATACTGTTATTATTGCACATGATGTTTGCCACAGATTCCAATGCTAGTGTACCTGCTACTCAGGTATCCCCAAAAGAAAGAGCATTGAAAAGTGCATGAACATAAAACAAACTTAAATGTCTCTAAAGTTTGTGAAAATTCAGGTAGCCAGCAGCCTTATCTACCCAGCCTAACAATGTAACAAAAACATACAAACGAAATAAAACTGCACAAAAAAGAACGTAAGTTAGGCGTTGTCCTTGAGCTTGTCGAGAATCTTCAGCAGTTTACTGCTTGCCCAGCAACGTGGAAAACTCTCTTCCTTGTGCAGCAAACTTTGGATTAGTCCCAATGTTTGGGCTAAAGCAGACGGGTAGGTAACCTCCTTTATGTAATGCACGGTCATACACGAGAAAAGTGTCCTTTGAAGCTTGCAGTCATCTTTCAGGGTAACACGCTCATCCTCAGCACAAAAAATACGCCAGGTCTGCGTTGAAACCGCAGCACAGTCACAGCGTAAGCTGGAAGAGCGGCGTTTCTAGAGATCGTTAAGCTCTCTTGGGGCTACAATACAAGTACACTATAAAGGTACCCACTACGCCATAAATCACAATTTTTGTGAAGTTGGGAAGCACCTACTAAGCCATTATTCGTCATTCTGTGGAGAAGCGAGGCACCAGCTACACGTCTGTAAGGCATTATGTGCACTCTGTTGACGCGACTATACTGATGACGATGAAGAATCATGACTCAGCCCTTTGTACTGAGTTGGAATCTTTAAACGGCCCACCAGTTATATAATTTGCATTGGGTGACGCCCGGTCGCTATTTCCCTCTCCCGTCATGCTGTATAACATACGTTGACGTGGGAGAGAAACGGGGGGGGGGGCGAAGAACTTTACTGAGGCCCCGAGGAAATGCATGCGCTTATGGGCTTCCTTATCAACCAATACAAGGGCACTTGCGAGGAACTCACTACGCTATAAATTATTGTAATTTTACTGAGACCCCGAGGAAGTGGATCATGCGCTTATGGGCTTGATCCACTTGCGAGGAACCCACTACGCTACTACGCTATAAATCACTGTAATTTTTTAGAAGTAGGGCAGCAGGCACTGTGCCATTTTTCGTCATTCTACGGAGAGCGTTGGTACCTGCTAAACGCATGTAAGGCATTATGCGCACTTTGTTGACGCTGTGCCTGATGACGATGAAGAATTATGGCAGAGCCCTTTCTAATGGGTTGCAAGCATTCAACAACCTACTCGTTGCGCAATTCGCATTGTGTGACGCCTGGTTACAGAATTCGCGTTGTGCGACACTTGATGCTTAATTTATTATTCTACCACGCTATATTGCATATGCTAATGTGGTTCCTTCCCGACATGAAGCCCCTATAGGACTTTTTGCAAAGCAGTTTCCAGCACCAGCATGGCTCAAAGGTTAAATACTGGGCTCCCACGCAGAGGGCCCAGGTTCGAACCTCGTTCCATCCTGGAATTTTTTTTCTGATTTCGTTTTTTTATTATTTCGAGCGATACTGGTTACGGACACCGGCGGCGGCGGCGGCGGACAACTACGGCGCCAAACACGGCCGGTGAAATGATCTCATAACAGCTTTCGCTGTAAAATAAGCTTTGTTGCTGAGCTCCAAACAATCATGGGCCCTGGCAACCCATGGACATCTGCAAGATACTGGAAAAAAAATCACAGCATATCCACGGAGTGAATGATGATGAGTGGGCGAAGCTGCGGAGGTTCATCGGTAAACCGTGAATCTTCCGTGAATTCTGCCCAGTACATCATCACCGACGTGAGATCGGGCGCGTTTATACTAAAGGTTCGATGAGTTATGACGACTTGCAGCTCACTTTAATTTTACATGTGCGCTGTGAATTTTCATTGTTTAGAAAACCATTGCTTTAGAAAACATCTGGCGTCTTTCGTCAAGCAGCCGGCGTCTTTTCGTTTTGCTTTAGAAACATCTGGCGTTCTTTCGTTTTGCTTTTACAAAACATCTGGCATCTTTCGTTGGTTTATTTCATCAATCAACGGCGTTTTGAACAAAATTTTTATTGTTTAATCACGCACAGGAGAAATCTCACCAGGCACTACCTTGGAGGTAAACAATGGCTGCTAATGGGAATGAGAGACAGAAGTAGTCGGCTTTTAGCTACTAACGTTTCCTACTGGAACATGCCAATGGCTGCTAATGGGGAATGAGAGACAGAAGAATTCGGCTTTTAGTTAACGCGCACGCTGCGAATTTTTTATTGTTCAACAACGCACAGGAAAAATCTCCCACCGACACCACCTTGGAGGTCAAAGCGTAAGATTAGTTACGCACTACGACTACTACGACTACGACTACGAGGGACGAACGGGTGCCGCCTTAAGGAGCTTCGCCCCTAAAAAGTAGTAAAAACTAATATATGTTTTATGTTCTGCACAGCACATCTTCATACAAAAAGCTAACAATTCAGAGGTAGTGGATGAATCAATGCCAGCACTAAAATATTGCAAGCTTTAGATGCAAAACCGTGCATAAATTGAGATTGTTATGGGCGTGGTTTATGCCACAGTAAATAAATCAGTTTCAGCCACCCCGATACACAGCTATAGGTGCCACTGCTTGAAATTTTGCTAATGCATTCAAAGCAGCCTCAAGTACAATGTCAGATCTCACAAGTCTATAAGCAAGCGTTTCTTTGTGTTTTGCACGCAATATTCATATCATATATCTGTTCCATGAAAATGGGTAAAAACAGCAGCCAAATGAGTGTACTGAGACCATAAGTTACGGAAAGCAGAGCCTTGGCTTGCTTCAGTAGGCTGAAATGGAGACCTGAAACCACCCCTCAATGATGACATATCACAGGTGGTGACAGATGGCATGTGTGTTGGGCATGTCCTTTTGCACTAAACTTGAGTGCTGTAGTGTCACGCTCACAGGGCAAACCTGGAAATACCTGGTTTCTGTTTCTGTTGGGAAATGGAAGTACCACAGGACAATCAAAAAGGCCCGAATGGATTGCCTACATTGACTTAAATGATTGCTTATGTGTGTACGCCTTTGTGCATACAGATGTACTTGAACTATCTTAAACTATTTTAAACAAAGGGATTGACTGGGCCCTATTCAATTGCAGAGAAGGAACTCTGCTACAAACAATCTGGACGTAGCGACAGAGTCCACATTGAAAAACTAAAGGCCATGTCCACACTAGGATACATAGCAGTTCCCACTCATCATGTAAGGTAGCTACGCATATAAGGTGGCTACGCATAGGCTAGTATCAATATTCTTTGCAGCACCAAGGAAACAAACTTCAATCTACATGGATGTTCTAATACTGAAATTTGACGTATAATCTTTCGTTGAGTGAATGATACAAATTACACTCAAAGTCAATGTCACAGTACTTTAGAAGACTCAAAGGGCCCACTTTGTGTACAGAGATGCATGCAGTGAATGGTGCTGTTGTATATAGACTAATATCACAACTTTGCAGGTCCTCTCGGCTGTCAATGCGCATGTCTGAGAGTGGTGCCACCACCCTGCTTATTGAATGTTGTCTTTCTTTCATTGAAATTAAAGCTCTTTTGCAGAAAAACATTCTTGTATTCAAAAGTATTTTATCTTTGCATATAGCATGATTGGGCATAAAATTACCCTGAATATCTGCTTTCAACGTGGTCTTCACAAACATGTATTTGTCGTCTGGTCAGACATAGAATAGCTTTTTTTTAATTTCATATGCTGCGCCGAAAATTGCTGCATAATTGTGACAAAATTGTCGTGCGAAAGAAAATTCTTCAATGGAATGAGGTAGCTATAGACTTAGTTGTAATTTATCAACTCTCCACCAGAAACAAATATCTAAGTTATATCTGTTGCAGTACCTAAACGCAGATAAATAGTTACATTGTTTACGAACGTTTTACGATAGTCATGCACGTACAATACAGAATCCGTTTTGTGAGCAATATATGAGAGATAGATCCGCTTTAGGTGCACAATTGTAGATGGTGCTTGATATTGTTCTTGATTCGCGAACCACATAATAGTGAGCAACAGTGTTTCGCTTTCTGACAATTTGCGACCTTCATGCATTTCGAAGAAAAGGTCCGAGCAAGAGGCTCTGCCGATGCGGCTTTCACAGGTCCATAGAGACTGGTTAGGAGCGGTGCTTTGTTTCTAACAGCACAACAGAAAATTGTTAGCATCGAAATAAACTCACCCAGTCGTGCATGGTTCACGGGGCAGTGCCCGCAGTAGGAGCACCAGGCAACTTGATGTGGCACGCCTGGTTCCCCTGGCTGGCGGCTGTACGCGAGCAATCTAATCTGATGCACTTACACTCACATCGCACTCACACGTGCCATCATAACTGCACGCTCTTCTCTGAATGCCTTTGACGTCGGTCGAGGTGTACATCCCACGCAGCAGGGCCTGATCGGCACTGCCGAAACGTTGAAGCACGCCAAGACGATCGCGGGACCGAATTCTCAACGAAAACAGAGAGACCACGCAAGGAGCGGGCGCAAAAAAGACAGACACCGCTCGACGCGCATGAGAGAGAGAACTGTAGGGGGAATAAGTCACCAGCGTGAGCAGGGAGAGAACGCGATCAAAGGTTAAAACTTGCTTCGCACGTTGAGTTTGTTGACGTCGCGGGCGTTGTTTGCGTGATAATACTGCGTATTCACGAGTAAACAGAAACAAAGGCACGTCTACAATACGAACTTGTATACTTTAAACAAAAACGTTGCGAGGCGAACGAGGCGACTGACATAACTCGGCACGGCCGCTGCTGGCCGCTGTCTTTCCAACGCACGTGCTTCGCACGAAATGAGATGTAACAAGCCCGCACATAATTACGTAACAAGACCGCACATAATAAACAGACGATGCTCTTCATGTCGCCATTTTCTAACTTCTTCTTTATTCTCCCCAGTCCCCCTGGCCTGAATTCTGTCGTCTTCTTCTTCAACTGCTTGAGCTTGCTTCACTCCCCCCACCCTTGTTTTCATCCCTCCTGGGATGATATTTGAAAACATTAACTATAGACGCCGATTCAACGGCTCCATTGGGACCTATATATACCAGATCGTCTTTAAATGTCCCTGCTGGCTTGCTGTCTTGACAACAGAAAATGGCCCTGTGTTATTCGCACCCGAGTTCGGCAATCCTTTTCTCACCAGCACGAAGTCTCCCACCTCTATTCCTGGGTCCATCGCATTCTGTTTTTTGTCGAAGTTCCTTTTCATCCTCTCCCGATACTTCACTTCGCTCTCTTCAGTTCTTCTCTCTTCTGTCAGGCGGATCGTCGCTTCAACTCCTAAGGTCGTGTCAGCCGGCAAATATGTTGGTTTTCCCGTAGCAGCAAACAGCGGTGTGCATCCCAGAGCTGTTGTATAGGACCGGTTATGATGCGCTACTGCAGCTTCAAGGCAGCATTTCCATCCACCTGGGAAGTCCGGATACATACTTAGATACTGTTTGATATCTCGAATAGCTCGCTCCGCTAGCCCATTAGCTGCTGGATGATACGGCGCAGTAAACCTGAGCGTAACTCCTCGCCGCTTTGCCCATTCATTGAGTTGGTGACTCCGGAAGGCTGGTCCATTGTCTGTTACCAATACCTTCACGTTCTCAAGCATCTTGCGGTTTAGAAAAGAGATCACACACTGTTGGTGTCCTGCTTTCCAGCTTTTGCTGCCACCATACTTGTGCACTCATCGACGCACAACAGGAAGGCTCGAGTTTTTTTCACATTCTCAGATCTTTTTCGAAGTTCCGCGAAGTCCATGTGAATCACCTCAAACGGTGTAGTAGAGTGCCTTGGTAATACCATCTGTTGAGTCGGCTGTTTAAACTTTACTTTGTTGATCTGGCATTCGTGACATGATTGCACATATCTTTTTGTGTCTTCTTTCATGCCGGGCCATGTGAACCGTTTGGTCAGCTTCATGTAGGTCCGCCAGAAAGCATCGTGACCACCTGAATGACAACTTGTGTGATAAAGATCCAGAATTTTCGGAATTAGTGTAGGAGGCACTGCGATTCTTCCGGTTTGTGTGAGTTGTAAAGCTTCAGTTCCTTCCCAAAGTTTGGCTGCACTTATTGTTTGCCATTGTACATGAACAAGCCTTATGACCCCCAGCCTGGACATTGCATCGGCGTCTTTCATTGAAGCTCCCGGGCGATGGTTCACCTCAAAGTCGAACTGTTGTAGCTCGCTTACCCACCGTACGACTTTTCCTTCCAGCTCTGCCATTTTCAAAAGGTGGGTAAGTGCCTCGTGGTCAGTGTATAATTTGAATTTTCGACTTTCCAGGTAAGAGCGGAAGTACCGAACAGCCTTTAGAACGGCCAGTGCTTCCTTCTCCGTTGTTGTATAGTTCACTTCCGCTTTGTTAAAAGTGTAGCTGTGGTAACCAATCACGCGGAGTTGGCGATTACTTGGCTGGCGTTCATCTCGCTGGTAAAGTATTGCTCCCGTTCCGTAATGTGATGCATCCGTGTTGAGCTCCAACGGAAGATCAAAGTCTGGTAGTGTGAGGACTGGACCAGACGATATAACTCGTACCAACTCTTTGTAGGCCGTTTCGCAGTCATCTGTCCAACGGAATGGTACATCTTTTTGCATCAGTCTTGTCAAACACCTCGTTTTAAGAGCATAATCTTGGATAAATGCCCTAAAATGACCGGCCAGCCCCAAAAACACACGCAATGAGTGGACATCAAAGGGCTTCGCCAGTTTTGCGATGCGTGCCACTGATTCCTCCTTGGTGTTTTTCGTAGTGCCGTCCAGCACTCTACTCAAAAAAGTCACCTTGGTTTTAAAAAATTCGCTCTTCTTAAAGTTGACTTTGAGGTCGGCTTCTGACAAAGCTGTGAGGACCTGTGCCACATGCTGTTGATGGAGAACTTCGCTTTTAGAATAGACGATGATATCATCCACGTTGACATTGCAAAAGCTTCCAATGAAAGGGTGTAGAACCGTATTCATCATTTTCTGGAACCAGCTAGGCGAGTTCTTCCATCCGAAAGGCAGTCGGTTGTACTCATAAATGTCGAATGGTGTTATAAAAGCGGTGTACTGCTTTGTATCCTCTTGAAGAGGTACTTGCCAGAAGCCTTTACAGAGGTCTATCCTGGACAACCAGGAACATCCGCCTGTCTCGTCTATAATTCCATCTATTCTGGGCATAGGAAAGGGAATAAGATGCGTCTGGCTGTTAATGGCTCTGTAGTCCGTGCAAAGTCGAAGGCTCCCGTCCTCCTTGGGCGCTATGGTTATCGGCGATGCGTATGGTGATACGGACTGACGGATAATGCCTGCATCCAGCATCTTCCCAAGCTCTTCCTTCAGCCATGCTTTCTTTTCCCTGGTGAGGTTGTATGGTTTCCTCCGTACAACCGTTGTGTCATGCAGTTTGAATGGAACTTCAAACTTTGTTGTACCTGGAGGATAGCCTCCTCTGCAGAATAATTTTGGATATATTGCAGGGATGTCATCGGATTTTGTCACAATGCGAATTTTGTCTCTCTTTCTCACTGGTTGCACATCTTGGCTCACTGACACAGTGTCATCCCAGTGAATGTTGAGCTTCAGCAATTTCATGTCTGGACGAGAGAGTAGAAAGTCATACTCGATGCCTTCAATCACCAGTGCCAGTATTTCTACAGATTGTGACTGGTATTTCAGACGTATCCGTACCCATTCGCAGTGTTCTTTTTCACGGCCATCATAGCCCCTTACAATGACAGTTCTGCCTCTGAATATGTCCTCGGGTTTTGCTTTGCTTCTTTTCATAACTGAAACTGAAGCTCCGCTGTCTACAAGTGCTCGCATAGCTCGACCGTTCATTTCAAGTTGTATGTGCAGTAAACTCGATGACACAAGTTGGACGGTCTCATGCGTTGTATGTATGAGTTTAGAATTATCTTGCTCTCCAACGTTGCACTCATCTTTCGAGGCCCTATTCTTCTGTAAGAGTTGCGCTTCCACGAAAGTCAGAGGTGACGTCTCCAAAATCCGACGGGTACTTTTCACCCAAGTGGCTAACGCTTGTCGTCTCTGAAATATTTTGTTTACTTTTGAAGCCTCTTTCAGCCCAGGGACGCGATAATAGCTTGAGTAATTGGAGAAGCGCTTCGGGCGTTTTCGGACAGTGTATTAAAACCTGTTGTTGCAAATCTATAGGTAAGCCGTGAATTATAAGAGCAAGAAGTGACGAGGTCGACAATCCAGGTTCAGCTATGCGAAGAAGTCGCTGTTTTTCAAGAAAATACTCGAGTGGCGTTCCGGACTCAAAGCGGCAGAATATTGCCTCATGCCACCGCTCAAAGGGATTCCTGTTGAAAGTTGCAAGGAAACTTTCTTTCCATTTACACCAAGGTTCAGGCTCCTGTTTGCAAAATCTCCACTCGTGCCACTTTCTTGGTATCCCGTGAAGGAACTGTCGCATATTCATCACCAAGTCTTCATCAGACAGCCATCCATTGCTCTTGGCAGCTTGTTCATAGAAAGCTATCCACGCTTCTGGATTGTCGGACGCGTCGTCGAATATGTCTGGCTGGATTAGTCGCGATGATAGCTTCGCCCGCTTCGTCAAGTCTGCGACGAGAGTCTCAATGACAGCGTTTTGCTGCACAATTTTCTGCTGTTGACATGCAATGGCTCTCTGTACTGTCGTTAACTCGTCAGACGGCGCTGGACAGGTCGTGAAATTCTTCTCTAGTGGTGTTAGCACCAGCTCGTTGAACCTTCTTAGAGGAATGTTCACTTTCACGAAATCTTGCTTCAAAAGTTCCTCTGAAGACAGGGAGGCTTCGGTCAAAATGAGGTTTAGAAGTTCACCTGTTGTCACATATTCGGGAAGCTCCACGGCCGCGTCGTCCTCGACTTGATATTTCTTGAATACCGCACAGTCGCTGCGGTTGTCCACAAAGAAAGTCACCCACATGATGTCTCTTGTCGTCGGCTGTGCCAAATTATGTAACAAGCCCGCACATAATTACGTAACAAACCGCACATAATAAACAGACGATGCTCTTCATGTCGCCATTTTCTAACTTCTTCTTTATTCTCCCCAGTCCCCCTGGCCTGAATTCTGTTGTCTTCTTCTTCAACTGCTTGAGCTTGCTTCATGAGATAAGATCGGCGAAGGTCAGGGAGGCGCTGGCTTTATCTCGAGTTCACTGGCGCCGCATTCGGCGCGAACACAGGAAACACTATACGACGTCAACGTGGATTTCGAGTCTTGAGCACGCTCGATTGGCGCTGTTGATATATAAGTTTCTCTCTCGCTTCTCGCCGCGGCGCCGATCTCAATTTCCCGCATAAAACTGCGGGCCCTGTATAAGCGTTGCGTCTGCTCGAGACATTTTCGCGTAAATAAGCACCAGGCCCCATATAAGCGTTGCGTCCGCTCGCGGCCGCATATAGCGGGCCCAGCCCGTCACCGCAGAATTTGTCACGCTTAATGGCGGTTGAAGGGCCGCTTATATGGAGTACCTTGTGGTGGAATAAAAATGGGCCGTTTATGTGCCGGACGTTATACGGGACTTGAATAAGAGTGTAGGCGCAACCCTTATCCCCCGCTTTAGTTCTGGAACTCAGCCCAACTAAATCTTCTCGACTTCTGCGCACTTGTCGAATCAGTAAGCCGGTAGATAATAAATCACGTCATAGCAGGTAACGCTATTCGTTTTCCAAGAACGAAAAGGGAATTTTCCGGTAAACGGCAACGGTGTTTGCTTGGGCTCCTCAGAAAATGTTTCTGGTTGCCACCCGAGCTTGCGTTGGCGTTGACACAAGTTTTACATCAGGTGGAATGGAACAAAAATAGGAGGGAACAGTTGTGCGTTCTTACGTCCCAGATGCCGCAGTGTAGGAGTTTAGGGTGATGACTACTGAATTCTATAAATCAATACTCATCATTCAAAACATAGGTTACTGAAAGTTATGCTTCAGAAGCAATATTGATGAGCACCTGTGAGAATAAAAAACGTTGATGGACTATATGTAGCGTTTAGATTTATTTGAAGAAAACCTCTCTATCAACACCAACGGAAAACAATCATTCTTCTGCAGTTACGGATTCATGTGGGAAATTTTTCGCTCAACGGCCTACGGTCAAAACTGAATATTAGGCAACTAGTGCCATTACACTCGCTCTATTTTTCAGAACAGTGTCTGATGCGAATACGGCTAAAACGCTTCTCTGCAGCGCGATCACGAGAACAACGTTGAACAAGCAGTGCGTGCTCTTTTGTTTCACATTCTTCAAGAATTTCCTTCATCTCTGTTTTGTGTGCATCAGCTGCACTCTGTTGTGTGCGTTTCTTTCTTGTGTCCCGCCGATTAGTTGCGCTATACAATCTACAGTGATGCTTTACCAACACGCCTAGTCTTCAGCCTAAGCCAACTTCTTTGATATTTGTGACAGCTCGATTTAAGCGGTGAAGTCCTATTTTTGTCTCATGGAATACTCGAGGAATACTGGGACTATTCCGAATATTCCGAGTATTCCGAGTATGCGCAAAGAGGACAGCGGGCGCCTGTGTCCTGTTGCTCAGAATTTTACGTCAAGTGTACGAGCGTTGGATGGCGAAGCATATGTCAGCAATACTATTTCTTTGATCATGGTCTATGATCCGGGCAGACTCGCGCACGCACGCACGCACGCACACACACACACACTAACGCGCGGACATACACACACACACATACATACATACATACATACATACATACATACATACATACATACATACATACATACATACATACATACATACATACATACATACATACAAACACACATACATGCATGCATGCATACATACATACATACATACATACATACATACATACATACATACATACATACATACATACATACATACATACATGTGCCTCTAGCATAACGATCAAAGAGACTGTCTAGATGGATGAGATGCAAGTATGAAGGAAGAGAAACGTAGTGTTATATCGGCGTCTCCACCATATACTGAGATGCTGCTTTCGCCACTCTTCCGCGTTCTTGCAAGATCAATACAATGAGAGGGCGCGCCTTAGCACCGGCTCTGAGGACGTCGCATAACGCAATAGGCGCCGGAAATTAAGACGGGCACGCTGAGTGCCCGACCTACTTGACAAAATAGCGCGGGCCGACGTTGCCACGGACGATGTCGCGGTACCACGTGTCACAAACATATAGGCTTTGGAAAGCCTGTTTATTACTGTCGTTTTTTGCCATTATCGGCAACCTTATCCTCGAGTCCGTCTACCATATTAATGCCCGGCCTGCTGCATCTAATCGAGATACGGACGCTGTGGAGAGTTAGACTAGGCCAAAATCTCTAGGCCTAGAAGAGGAAGTTGTGACATCGCGTTGAGATAATCAAGTTGAATATTAGCTCATGAAAATGTTTTCCGCATTAAATGTCGTTTTCAATAAGAGTTTTTAGATGAAGCTGTGGACATTGCACGCATTTACTCTTAAAGAAATAGTAGCTGGTCATATGGAAAGTAATATTTTAAGTGTAATAAACGTCGCTCGAGCAGCAACTGCGAACGTTGATCGTAAGAGCGCTGGCGCGCGCACTATTTCGACATACAGTAGTAGACGGCTCGTATACGTGCTGTGCTCCCACCGCTTACTTCGCGTTGAGACGACAGACAGAACGAAAACCGCTTCTCTCCCTGAAGCGATCTTATTCGCTTTAACCAGCGTTTTGGAGAGTTACGTCAGATCGGATCCAAAAAGAGTTAGCTGCAGGCCATTCTTATAATATTCCAATGCGGGGTTATCGCATCCATTGCTTCGCCCTAGCGCCGAAACTTTGATTTTTTTTAGAAGCTGCTCAAAGGAGTATATTTGCCTTTAAGATGCTTGAAAATCAATGTCAGTAATGGTTGCATTTAAGTTTTTTTTCTAATCATGAATATTCGATTGCTCAATGCATTAAAATGAGCACTTTTTTAGTACCATTTCTGCAGAACTGCGTGTTAAAATTTTTCATTTTGCTTGTAGTTGTATTGCAGCAAGTCAGAAACAAAGATACTTCCTTGCTTTCAGTAAAAATAATTCCTTTGCACAAAAGAAGAAGATGATTCTTGGAGCTAGAGAAGGCACAAAACACTCCTATCGGTGTCCTACGTACAGCTAGATAACCTCAGCTTGATGATGATGAGGAATCGATATTTGTTGAGCCCAAACTATAGCGGTGGTGCACGCAGCCACCAGATGGGGTGGTTCCCTAATACGGCGCCCATATTTTCCCAGCAGCTCCTGGTCCTTGTCCGTCAATGAGGTCAGTGAGCCCTACGGACTCAGCTCGCACTAACATCATCTTGAAAGACTTTTTAACAGCGATGCCGTAAAAGCTGGGAGTAAGTTGTAATCCGTGGACTGGAAAAACCTCGCCGAGCGGTGAAGCGGACCGCGCTCTCTTCCTTCTCTTCTTCATCGTCTTCCTTACCTTCTGCTTCGATCCGAAAAGACGTGCGCCGATTTCTTCGGCACGAGATGCAATAACTCTGATTGGCGAGACAACGAGTACAGATGGACAGAAAGAGAGACACAGAGAAATAAATACAAATAAAGGCGCATAAAGAGAGAATTCAAGGGGGAAGTTTCTTCACGAGGCGAGATTCGAACCCGCGAACCCACGATCCGAAGGCTAGCGTCTTAACCACTCGGCTATCTAGGCACGCTAGCAGTACACAGCATTGCATTGTATAGTATAGCATAGCAAGGGGATAGGAAAGGGAAGTTTGGAGGAGAAGGACAGGTGTGAGGTTGAGGAGGAGGGTACAGAGTAAATCATAGCATACAAAGAAGGAGAAAGAGACAAAGAGAGAAAGAAAAGTAGAAAGAGATGGAAGGAGAGAAAGAGAGAATGAAAGAGAGGGAAAGAAAGAGAGAGCGAGTGAAAGGGGAAGTGATAAATATATATATCTATAGAGAGTCTTCGGTGCCTGCAAAGGCCGGTCGCAACAACCCTGGTATATTCCTTGAGTTAACGTAGTGTCTCGCGCACTGACAAAGTGGATCGGAGAGACTACGTAGAAAGAAGCACGTGGTTGGGATCTGCTCCGCCAGCTGCCGCAATGATTCCAGCTGCTGACAGTTAATTCATTTTACTCACTATATTTATTTTCAGTCAAGAGAGGAATGGGCCTCGTATGAAGTGTAATGATGACAGTGAGAAATGAAATAATGCCCTTTTTATTCCATGTTATAAATCAGATGTACTGAAGTTTTGAGTACACATGAGGTATTTCCCCTAAAGAAGTGGACGACTGTACACATTTCTCACGTGTAAAGCCCGATGTTTTCCAGTTATTGAAGATTGTACAGGTGTACTTGTGTAGAGTCATTGCGCTTTCTTGCAGCAATCGTAATGTTGTTTTGATGTTTCAATTGGGATATCAGGAAATACGAATAGCGCGGCAAGAAAGGAAGAATCGTTGAGCGGCGCCTTTTATATACTGAAAGCCTGTGATCTGGGATTTATTTCATCGACTCACGTTGGGAACAGTTTGCGTACGCCACATGAATAACACAAATCCTCTGATCTCTTATATATGCATTGTCTGGTATCGACGCACTCTCGTATCGATTTTGGAGTACACAGCATCGATTGCGACGTACGCTTACGTCGTGTAGATGTAGCCATTACAATTTTTACCTAGAAAATGAGATTGAAAGGTGTTGTCATCGCCTCCGGCGACGCTACATTTAGACGTTCCCTGGCACTCGGTTTGGTTTGGGAGTGAAATAAACAACCAGGGAGGCTGACGTAGTTACAAAGAGCTCCCTAACTTGGACCGGGCAGTGAACTGATACCATCGATGTCAGCGCGTTGTTCTTTCCTGGCGGCGCAGTCAGGTTGCGGAAAGCACGGTAATTCCCTCTATGGTACGGTGATCTACGTATGATGCCATTCTTTATTTTATGAAATCAGCGTGGCTTTATGATGTCATTCAAAGCGCTAGCAGGTAGCCCGTACGTCGCGCGCGAAATGTGCCAGCAACGCTTAACGGTAAAACTCCGAACAACTCTACAACTCTTGTCGAGCACGCATGCACGAACGCTCGAGGGAGAATAATTAGAGTGTGACGTATTTCTGTTGCCTGGTGTAAGCTAAGCTCACTGAAACTTTCCAAAAGTGCGTGTCTTCATTTTAATTAGAAGCTAATTATTTATCTCATCAGAATATGCATTGAAATTACGCTGGAAGACAACAAAAAAGTAGGGGAAGAACTTCACGCATCGACACGGGCGAAATGGGGGGATTAATCGCATCGCGATGCACACGCATTGTCAGGTAATCCTGAGCTCACATCGGTGAGCCTTCGGCTTTCAAACAGCTAAGCTGCTTCCAATTAGGTACAGGCACGAATAGGAATTCATTTTCACGGCTCAAGGCACTCCAATATAAAATGTGTTTTGAGAGGCGGGCCCTCAATTACTTTCTGTTTATACGATCGCTGAGCGGCTGCTCGAGTACTTAGAAAGCCTTTCGAAACTGTTCTTTGCAGTTCAACCAGCAATCGCACGAGGATTAGGTGGCTGCCTAAATGTAGGCAATGCATAGCACGTTCCGATGCCAGTTGTACCGTAATAGGATTAGTTGGGATCTTCCTTCGAGAAGTTCATGCATTAACTTACCGACTTTCTGGGAGCAAGGGAAGTTAAACTAGAGCGATCATTTTCATTGAGAGTAATTCAAGGCAGCTTTATATGCAAAACGGGAACAGAAGCCTGTCTCCTGCATGTTGTATTCTACGGCTATTACTTTTACAGTGTACTATATGCCGCATTAATAGAATAAAAAAGGCTAAGGGTACGCCAACAGGTCAAGAACACAGAGTTTAAATGAATAACAACGTGATAGGCGTTGCAGCCGCCACGGTGGTACAGTGGTTATGGTGCTCGTCTGCTGACCCGAAGGTAGCAGGTTCGATCCCGGCCACGGCGGTCGCATTTCGATGGAGCCGAAATGCTAGAGGCCCGTGCGCTTGGACTGAAGTGCATCCACGTTAAAGAATTCTTCAAGTGGTAAATATTTTCGGAGCCCTCTGCTACGGCGTGCCTCATAATCATATCGTAATTTTGGCGCGTAAAACACGAAGTAGTCAAGGACAAAAAAAAAAGTAAACATTGCAGGACGTTCCGTTTTGCAAGCAACCATAATAGATGCAGGTATGGTAGTTATACAAAAAAAAGGCGACGGAGAATAGTATTAGGAAAATGAGCAATAGGTGGAATGAATCAATAAATGTTATTTAAAACTGGTCCGGTTGCTTTTCTTTGGGCGAGGCGAGGGGAAGAGGCGATCAACCCCTGTCCCGTCCCACCCTCCGTCGATGATAATGACGGCGGAGGTGCCTTAGTTGACGGCTCGAAGTCCTTGGACCGTGGTGGCATCTTCGGATTGCCGGACAACCCAAAGGTAGTCGGCCAGCTCGTCGCTGGTCAGTGCCCCCTCCCAGCGGTAGCGACGCCGACGGAGAGGCGATCTGCAGACGCGACGCGGTGGCAACGGCGACGATTGGGCTCCAAGTTTGTTCTTGTCTCCCATGCGTCGCAAACTGAGCGGCGGCAGCGATATTACCTTTTCCGGAACATTCCCAAAGCAAGTGCCGCAGCGTAGCTTTGCCCCCTTTCAGATACTATGAAAGGCGTTAGCAAAGGCAAGTAGCTCCAAGGACGCACTACAGTGCCTTCACTTCCTAGTGAGCCGATAACAGGTTGCAACGGTGTTCTCGTAGAGCCTACGCTAAAAACGGCTGATTGTCAAGTTATCATGGCGCGTCGGAAAGCGATTTTCTTTCAGACTCTCAGAATAAATAATGAGCACAGTCGCGGCACAAATTCTCGATGTTTCTTCGCGGCCGCCGACATCGCACGCATCACTGTTGGTCACCAGACAATGGAGATTTTCAATAAAAATTCTATGACGGTCAGGCTCCTGTCGTTTTCGCGCACGAACTCTGTCGAGGCAGATATACTTCGCTGCAGCTAAAATGACATTGACGTGAAGAATAACAGAAACTCGTTAATTGACTTTTGAATAATTGAATTGAGGGTAGTTATTTATAGCACAAAGTTGTAGCGCGTGGTTTATGGCATACCCATTTTTAAAATAAATCCCTGAAGCGAAGCCTCAAGGCAAGAAGATGCTGAGATTTCAGACTGCAGGGATCACCTCCTCTCTTACAACGAGCTAACTGAGCACTTCTACCTAGGGGACAGGGTCTTCCCCCTCCGCGCAGTAAACTGAATAGAGCTTAGGCCATTACGCTAAGGCTCTTACAAACAAGAACCTATCCGAACCCGCTGTTAATTAACAAGATTTATCCGGAGCTCTTTGCTCCTACAACATGCGATAAATGGAACGACACCATAGATGCTAATCACATGCTCTGGCTTTGCTCCGCGTTACGCAGCGACAAGGAGAACACTGAAGAGTGGTGGGACGCAGCTCTACGTTGTCCCACATTAGACGGACAGTGCAGTCCAAAGGGCCCACGAAGCGGCCGAAAGGCTGGGTCTTTCGGTCCCAACGGGGGGGGGGGGCACCCCGCTTCGGGCTAGGAAACTAGCGCGACCTTTTGGATCTAAATAAAGTTCTTTCATCCATCCATCCACTGAAACTCACCGCGCCCCATGCTCATGAAACGCGGCGCCTGTGTTACGCGAGAACGGAACCAGCCATGACAAGGAAGTGACGAAAATGGGTATGCCATCAATTGACGAAATGGGTATGCCTAAGAAAATGGGTATGCCATATACCACATCGAAATTGGTATCGTATGCGGTGTAAGTTGCATGCCGTACACGCTGTTTATGAACGTTTGGAAGTTTTCTTGTTTTTCTTGGAGATAGGTTTGGGCCAATGACAATGTTCTTATAGTTTAGTTGCGAAGCTGTGCGAAAATTAATGTCATCGTTATGAAACGGAGAATGCCATTGTGTCTTTGCCGCAGCTTTACCTATTATCGAAACATGGAATGAGTGAAATCTGGAGACTCTGACACACGTGTAACTATTGTTTAGACGGCCTTAAACTTTGTCAAAAAATGTTGCAGTGGCAATAAGTAGACGTGTTTTCAGTTTTGCGGCACCATGAGAAAAGAAAAAAATCTTCGTGTGTGTAACTTCATCTGCGGTGAGGTTTTTCCGCCGGCGTAGGATTCGTTCGCGAAAACGACAGATGCCTTACTGTAATAGCATTTTTATAAAAAAGAAACCTGCATTGTCTATTAAAAAAAACTCGCTGTATAGCCCCCATAAGTCGTTCATAACATGCAAATTGTGGAGAATTTATAAACAGTATTTCATTCAGGATAATTCCGGGAAATGTCACTGACTCGGTTCTGCTGCTAAAACAAAGTAGATAATTATATATACATATAGTCGGTGACAAGCTAAGAATAAAAAGTAAACTATACCGCTGTCCATTTGTATTATGCGCGTCCAACTACGGCCGATCTTTACATTGACGTAACGGTTAAGACGAACCAATGAAAAATGCAACATGGCGCCGTTCGCGACGAGAGGCGAGGTACCGCTGCACCGAGACCGAGATCCGTCATTTCGAATTTCCTGCGGTGTTTGTTTCTTCCAGAAGATGCTATTTCCTACTGTTATTCGCACGTACCCAGCATCGTCCTCGCCGGTCGTCATCCGATGCAGTAGAAGCCTGTGACTGTGCCGCGTTTGAAGTGCACCGAAGTGGCAGCAGCTCGGAGTGTTTTACAACGCTTTAGCGCGTTTCCGTCGTTTCGGCAGCGTCAAGTTGCAACACGGCGTGTGTTCCCTCCATCGCTCGGATACATCAAGCATATGAGGGTCACCACATCGGCGATTGTCGTCGCGTTCATTCGTGTGCAGTGAGGTGAAAGTGAAGTCGGAATGTGCGCGTCTGTGTACGATTTACCTCCCGCAAAAGCCATGACATTAGCGTTGCCACATGTGCGCGTGTGTATGTTGCTTGGAGCTCGTGACATGGGAATCTTGGTGATAAATTGTGATATGGGCCGTGCTGTGCGCCTAAATAAACGACGTATGTGCGGACGAAGCGTGAGAGAAAGCGACCAACATAACCCGTTAGCGCAACAGAATGCGAAAATAAACAAACCAGATGTGAAGAATATGCAGTGGTGTGTGCATTATAAGAAGATAATTGTGGTCATCTGATGCGTTTGTCATTATGTGATGTGTGCCTATTGGCGCAGTTGCGTCGTATCAACGGAATTTAGTTCCACCAGCCCAGAATCATGTGCTAGGTTGAAGTGCCCGTCGCGTAAGTATCGCGCTCGATGCACGAACGCCTTGCAATGAGAAACGCCGTGCGATGTAATCGTTGTTTACGAACCGTGAAATGATGCGCTCGCTGTGACACGTCGATTGCATGGATCGTGATCGTAACTGAAGTGACGCCGCTAAAACTATTATTGAGTGAAAAAAAAAAAGCTTTTGTTTTTATTGGCGTTGCATCATACTTCACGATATCATACTTGGAATTCTTGTTTTTATCTAACGCGCGTTCTTTAGCATTTCGCGTGTATCGTGTGCATGTATTACGCAGTGATAATTTGTTTATATTAAACTCGTGAAGCTTATAGTGCATAGACCTTTCTTTAAGCGCTTATCCCTTCTTGTGAAGCCTCACCCCCTCACTATGCTTCACGAACAAATGAGGAGGGGGGATCCGGATAGGTGGGGCTTGACAATGTACGAAAGGAATGTACTTACCGATTGTGTCTACCGAGATTATCTATATAGACATCTATATGTTTTCCATTTTTTTTCTTCGAGGATGCACGTGTTTTTTCTATGTCCGAGTTATACGCGTGGTCTTTTGGCTACTGATGTTTTAATTTCTACACTTTTTATTATTATTTTTACTCGCTCTACCAGCACGGAGGACGATGCTATAAAAACGCATCGAAGCCTCGTAAATTTTTCCTTGATAAAGATCGGTCTTCGATCGAAACGTTGGCAAATAAATTGTCTTTTGAGAAGCGTGTATCCTTTTCCTATTACGGCAACCGATGACAGCCTTTTTGCAATATATATATATATATATATATATATATATATATATATATATATATATATATATATACCTTCGCACAGACACACACATATATAGAAGGTAGGGGCCCCTCTTCTAGCAAAGTGGGCCCCCCTGCTGTAACGCCCACTGGGGCGACGCAGGTATGTAATAAATAAATAATAAATTAATTAGAAACATTAACGTTCAAGGGCTTAAGGGGCAATGGCAGTGCCAGCGCAAGTTGTCGAAGCGAGAAACAATCCCACGTAAAGCTTTTAGTCAATGCCAATTTAGCCGCGTACATGCCCTTGACGTGGACGTAACGGCGACGCATGCAATGGCCCCCACAGTTAAACGCCATGTGTGCTACACGCTTTTATTTCGTTGAAACAAGACGTCAAATGAAGCCTTGGTGTTTTCCTCAAACGCGATTACAAGCACGGCGACGAGAGACGCAAATGCGGTATTTACGGCAACACAAGAGTTGAAATTCACAAAGGCGATCTCAGACCATTTCGCCGTACTTCGCTTTGAGTCACAGTCACCATAGTTACAGCAGGCAGTGAAGAAAACTGGCGGCGAGAGTTTCGCAAAAAAATTACAAACGACCTTATTAAACGTGATAAATATCCCTGTTTTGTTCTCTTAAACCGTAAAATAATGATTCCTTTATTTTAAGTTTTATCTTAAATCTGGCATTCGTTGTTTTAATACCATATTAGGTACTGCTCAGAAACATTGCCTTTGAGATGTACATTACTTTTTCGCATAGACTCCGAGATGAAGGCGGCGGGGGGTGCGATTTAAACAACACAAATATTGTTATGCTGACGCTGAACTCCGTGCCTTCACAATTTATTTTATCTAGCTTTGCTTTCTTTATTTCAATATCAGTGCAGTATTGCAAAATAAGGTTTATATGAGTGAATAGTATTGCCATTGTTTAGGAACTACTTCGTTTGTAGCGCGGATGCATGCAAAATATGAGCAATGCGGCCTCGTGGGCGGAGCTTATATTTATTCTTAGGTTGTCACCGACTATAGAGCTCTGTTGCTCTTTTAAACGATGGGAATACGAAATATGGTGTACACCTATCGCTAAACGGAAGCGACGGAATCTGAGGTTATCGATCATAACGTCGAGGCTTTAAAATTGGTTCACCGTGTTAAAGCCATCAATCAATGGATCGTGCGTAAGCACGGCTACAAAGCTTTGATTTTTGTTACCTGTGTGTGCGCTGCCTCTATTCACCAGAAGGTGTTCCTACCAGGCTTTGCACATGAAACTTTCACTTAAAGCAAGCAGAGTATATATATATATATATATATATATATATATATATATTATATATATATATATACTATATATATATATATATATATATATATATATATATATATATATATATATATATATATATATATATAATATATCGAAACATCCTGTGGGCGCTGCATACGATGTGGTTGGTGCTGCTCCATCATATACGTACAGGCTCAAACAACTAGATGTTGAGCTTGAATTTGTGTTGTGTTAATCGCGGAAGAAAGTAAGGCGTGTAAAGATGGACATGAGAAAAATTGAGAGCCCTTTCACTACTGTGATGATGGAGGACAGTGAAGCTGTGACTATGGTGAATTTTATGTAGTGAATATTGCCATAGTGGATTTATATGTTATCATTTTTGAGTATATTGAGCGAGAAAAGAGACATACACTCAAAGACCCCGGTGTTTGTCCTGCGCATGACGCATACAATCTCAGCAACGGCGGCCAACGGCAGTCTCAGAGTGAAGTGCTGACCTGTAGTACGTAAGAAACCCTCGTTGTTCGAAAGTACAAAAATGGAATGCCGTTCGTTTCGTAGGCAAGTGGCCCGGTCTTCGAGGCCCAAATGTTCACTTCATCAACTTATTGACGCGGATTAGTCGAGTTAATCAGTTGGCCGAAACATCTTGTTCTACGCATGTGTTGTCCGCGGACATGATCCACAAGAACCTAGCCAATCAGCTTCGTTGTAAAATAAAATAGAGTGCATAGATAGATACTTGGCGTTTCTGTTGCCAGCCTCTCTTCTGACACCGTTTGCGTGAGTGACCTTCTCTCACACACTATGTTCTCGCATGTAAAAATGCACGTGGAGCGTATGTGCGGACATCTCAGCTTGATTTTCCGTCTAACATACCTGTTAGATGCATCAAGTGCCAGAGTAAACGCACAAACCAGCTTGTATTTTTGAAATTATATCATTGGCCATAGCAGTTGAATTTAAAAGAAAGTATTCCGCAAACTGTCCAACGATACGACGCTGAATAAAACAGTAGACTTGCGACAAAGTCCTATCGCTAGTCCTGTTTCCTTATTACCGAGTTGGTCCTTTCCTTACTTAGAAGGTTCTAATGATCCATCAGGTTGTGTCTGACAAACAAAACGTGCTCTTGATCAATTTCCCTTCTTTCGTTCACGTGTATATGTATATATGTAGACTGATGTGCAGTTTTCGGCGTAACGGTACATCAATTTTCTTTCCTCCTCCTCTAGACTGAAAAGAGCAAAATTGTTCAACCAAGTGGCTTTCCTTGAATACGCCTCCAGTGTTCATGTTTTTACTTTATATTATTGTAGAACTGGCGTTGGAAGAACGATCGCTTGTTCGGCGCCCGGCTGGGGTTGGTCATAACGAGATCGAATCTGAGCATATTAATCTGCGGAAGGGGCATCTGCGTACTATCTCATCGATATAGGCAAGACAGTGACTTGCCAAAGAAGCGCAATACACGTATACTTTCGAAGATCGAGAGATTGCACTTCTGCGGCCGTGCTGTAAATTTTGGGCATAAAGTGGCGCAGTTACTTTTTCCTCAGAAGTAACCTTTGTACAGTAACATAATAAATAGGCAAATAATTAACAATAAAGTTGATTCCACCAAATCAATCGATAAACCAGCACACAATTAAGCCAAGGAAAGCATGGGGGATATTATTTGTTGTTTTCCTAACTGCAGTGTAGTGGTTTTGACCTAAAGTGAAAGAAATAAAGATGAAGAATCACCCATATGTCGGTAGGATCTCATCCCACAACCTTCGAAGTACGGGTCCGATACGCTACCAATTGAGCTACGATGGAGGGCGCTCCCTCGTACACTTTGTAGGGGGGTTTATGGGCGTTTAATCCTTGGGAGTGTTAGCCAGCGCCACTCGTAGCCAAGGCGGCGAGTGTGGAACCCTCTTTTTGCCGGAGGGCATCACATGGCACGTGGTCTTTGCACGCGGTGTCAGCTGACCAATAAACCGAGGCATGCTGGCTAAGGCAACAAGCTTGCCGGGATGAAGCCCGCGCTATGAAAGTACGAACGAATGGGGAATTGTTCGAGGCGCTCGTTTCTTGTTAGACACAGTGTTTACTATTGCGTTGCCGGTGGACTCGTATGTTCGGTTAACTATTGCGTTCTGCTTAAGGATGCACATGGTGTGCGCTATATATCGTCAATCTTGCACGTTCTGTGTTACACGTCACCCTTTCACCTGCTTTTTTTATTGACATAATGTAAGAGGAGATGTTGGCACACTAGTGAGGCGCCGGCTACTCCTTAGCCCTTGAGTGGAGATCGAGCATACAACATGGATATAGCATACAAACCACAGCACATGTAAAATAAGCACACGAGCACACACTGGGAAAACACACTCACACACGCATATCAAACAAAACCATCGTAACGTAAAAGGAAATGTCCGAAAGGCAATCATAATGTCGCTGATAATGTCTCTCGTCAGCATTGAAACTAATCGGCACACTAGGGCAACATAGCAATCAAGAAGCCTGGTGATGATCTGGCGATGAATCCGCACATCTGGGCAACATAACAGTCGACACATCACAGACTTCAGCGCACACATATACGTATCACATAATGACACATATAATAAGTAGGGCGTACATATAATCATTGACTTAATGTATCATGAACATAAATTTATTCATCATTGCCAACAATTCCGCTGTTAGCGTGCGCCTGTAAAGCTCTGGTTGGCCACGGGCCCAGTAGTTTTAAATGCGAAGCATTTCTTAGCGAACCTCTGGCACTTTGAGCGTTTCTATCTACGTATCTATCTATCTATCTATCTATCTATCTATCTATCTAGCCGCCTACGTCTGGGTGCTCTCATGATCGCCTCCTCAACTTGGTGTAGACCAAAATTTGCATGGGAGGGTAAGAGGATTTGACGAACACTATTGCCGGGTCATGACATGAATAACTTTAAAATACTGTCGCGTACGTCGTCAAAGCCTTTCCACTAGACACGTGTGGCACATACCCGTTTACCACGGGCCGCGGTGTACGGTATGCGCCACAGGTGATTGACAGTTTATATCTATCCAGGAACGCCGAGAACAGACACTGGTAACTTAAATGCTAGAGCGTTAAGGAAACCAACATCGGCAGCGTTGACTCAACGAATGGAAAGAACGAAAACTAGGATCCCAGCAGGAATCGAACCCAAGCATTCTGCGTGGCAATCAGGTATTCTACCACTGATCCACGCCAGGTGTATAAACTTTTTGTAAAAACAGCCTACGCAGGCGTAATATCGGTGCAACGTCAATTGTGGTTGTGGTGCTGGCTATCTAATTTTACAAGAAAGCAATAAACACTACATGGTACTCCTACGATGTGTACTCCTACGATACAGGCGTCATATCATATTAACGTCTGTAGTTCCAGTGTTGGCTCCGCTTTTATAGCAGTCTAATAAACATTATGTTTGTATTTCTATGATTCAGCAAGCTATATTGAAACATTGCTCGACCCCGGAGGAATACATTAACGCAAGTTACATATGATATCCACATCACCGCAGCGTAAGGTCCATTTCGTGCACCAGAACGACGCAGTGTCCTCTTCATTTCTTACGAGGCTGGGCGATGGCCTCATGCTGACCGAGGAAGATGCCAGACTGATTGACAGCCGCTTTGTAGACTAGGCTGCGTAGGCCACATACGCCCAGATAGTCTACGAATACGACAAACACCATCCACTGATGTTGGTCTACGTAGCACTATCCAGGCCTACCACCTCGACGGCCTATACCTCACCAACGCGAAAGGTGGCTTCAGGTTCCGACATGTCGCTGGCTCTGTCGACACACAATTTGTCGACGAAATGACCGAGGCATCCACAAATTCCAACAGCTCTATTGTACCACATACTTCACTACACATGGACCCCTCGTCACCACGATCACGACCGGATCTATATATAACAAGTCATGACCAGCTGCTGGTGCCACTGATCACGGTGATGATGCCCGTGTTCAAGAACTGTCAAGAACTTCTTGCACACATGCACACGGGTTGGTCAAACGTGCATGCGTTCTCGGGACACGTATAAGCACTACATATCAGCTTACCGCTTCTGGTGTTGGTAATACCCACGTTGCCATTGGCAGCTTTACCCAACCGTAAACAACTGGTATATAACACATATGCGGCTCTTCAACATATATATATATATATATGTGCGTATAAAATTCATAGAAATCTTGACGTCATTTTGTAACGTGTCGCTAAGTAAAAAAAGTTACGCCACAGTCACCTGCCCACCGCATGCTTCGCATAACATCGACTCCCACGGTACGTGGGATCTGCCGAAATTTTAGGGGCGAAGCTCCTTAAGGCGGCGCCCGTTCGTCCCTCGTAGTCGTAGTCGTAGTAGTAGTAGTCGTAGTGCGTAACCAGTCTTACGCTTTGACCTCCAAGGTGTGCCGGTGGGAGATTTTTCCTGTGCGTTGTTGAACAATAAAAAATTCGCAGCGTGCGCGTTAACTAAAAGCCGAATTCTTCTGTCTCTCATTCCCCATTAGCAGCCATTGGCATGTTCCAGTAGGAAACGTTAGTAGAAGTAGAAGTGTAAGTGTTAGCTAAAAGCCGACTTCTTCTGTCTCTCACTCCCCATTAGCAGCCATTGGCATGTTCCAGTAGGAAACGTTAGTAAAGTAGAAGTGTAAGTGTTAGCTAAAAGCCGACTTCTTCTGTCTCTCATTCCCATTAGCAGCCATTGTTTACCTCCAAGGTAGTGCCTGGTGAGATTTCTCCTGTGCGTGATTAAACAATAAAAATTTTGTTCAAAACGCCGTTGATTGATGAAATAAACCAACGAAAGACGCCAGATGTTTTGTAAAAGCAAAACGAAAGAACGCCAGATGTTTCTAAAGCAAAACGAAAAGACGCCAGCTGCTTAACGAAAGACGCCAGATGTTTTCTAAAGCAGTGGTTTTCTAAACAATGAAAATTCCAGCGTACATGTAAAATTAAAGTGAGCTGCAAGTCGTCATAACTCATCGAACCTTTAGTATAAACGCGCCTGATCTCACGTCGGTGATGATGTACTGGGCAGAATTCACGGAAGATTCACGGTTTACCGATGAACCTCCGCAGCTTCGCCCACTCATCATCATTCACTCCGTGGATATGCTGTGATTTTTAAAGACGATAGTCTTCTTGGGGAACTTAAACGCAGAAATTTTGGTCTGTCTGTCTGTCACCCGATTCAGTCAACCGGCCAAAGTTTAACCACTTGCTTACCGCCCAGCCTTCTTGAACTGGTACGGCCGTTCATACTTGTGAACACTGTCGATCAAAAATAAATATTACGCATATCTGAGGCGCATAATCAATACCTAAGTATCAGGAGGCGTGTTCCTTTACTAGAAAATACGTGGACAAGTAATTCTAAAGACCCTGTTTCTTAGGCTGCACTGAAAATGCTAGTGTTTCTTAAAATTCTAGTGTTTCTGAAAATGCGATACTATGAGGCAGATGCGGCGAGTCAACGTAGAGAAGAAGGTCTCGTGTAGTACGACCGGCACAAGACTATCGTCTTGCGACGACATTTCCAGCGAAACACGCAGATACGAGGCCAATCTTCATACTGAATTGTCTGCGGTCTAATGTATTAGTTCGATTTAAGACGCCGTCTCGGTGTGTCACGATACGGGCAGTCTAGATGAAGGTGACATACATCTTTATCTACAAATCCACATTCGCATTCAGGAATTTCAGCTGTGCCAATTATGTGTAAAATATGTTTCGTGTATGCGGCGCCTCGCCTGCTACGCACAGCAGTCGAAGGTCTGGAGAGCCAATCATTCATGTTTTTTTTGTTCATTATAGCACATTTTTTTCAGGAGACTGGACAACGCAGTATTGATTCCATATTTTCCAAAGGTTTCTCCCAGTGTGCAGGTCAAGCGGCTGAGGTTTCTGTCGATTTACGCTTGGGCAAAGGTCAAAGTCGCAGAAATCTGTAAGCATTGCTGCGATTTCATCGGTCTTGTTTTTTATTATTATGCAACACGTCTGTCATAGGCTTACGGTGATATACCCACAAAAACAGCTACATACACTACTCATGTAAACAACAAATATACAGCTGTGGAAGGCAAGCTCGACAGAACGCTGCAGAGCTAGCTAGAAGCCCTCGAAGTTGAAACTATTGCCGGCGGTTCGATACAATATACCGTAAAAGCATTGCCTGTAAGCCCTCTTTTTTTCCCTCAACGTTATCAAAGTTCTTTGCCCTTATCTTTGAGGCTCGTTTGACCCCTGGGACAAAGGCTAGGAAAGACTACAGGGTCTTTCATCACTTTCGAGCTCTGGCGTAATCGTCCGTGCACGAATTCTCTCTTTGCGCGAGTCCCTTTTCCTGAGGAATACATTTTTGCAACACGTGGCGCGTACTATTCCCAATTCTTTCTGCATTTTTACAGAGGCGGAGGCCTAGTTCCCTTGAAAAAAAAATGGCATCACTTTGGCGCCACAGAATAGCGGGACAGAGAGTATCAGTAAATAAATAAATAAATAAATAAATAAATAAATAAATAAATAAATAAATATAGGGTGCATAGCGCTCATTTAGCTTAGAGGCCGGGGCGTAGTCAGCAATTTTTTCGGGGGGGGGGGGGGTTCAACCATACTTTATGTATGTTCGTGCGTGCGTTTGTATGCGTGCCTGCCTATATACGCAAGCAAAACTGAAAAAATTCGGGGGGAAGTTTGAACCCCCCCCCCTGGCTGCCCCCCTGCTTAGAGGTAAGAGAGTTGAAAATTCTTTAGTGGAAGTCAAAAGTCAAGTAAATAAAGTAACATGCAGTTAAAGCCTGCACTCGGCAGTTAAAGTGTTCAACTCGCGAACTGAATATCATATTGTCACGTGGCCGTGACGGTGAAGAAGGCTCCAACAGAACTCAGAAATCCGTAGCTCTTTATATGAGCGAACTTGTGCACGGAAAAAGAAAAGTCCAGGTATGCAAGCAATACACGCTGTAGACTGATAGCGGCGAACAGAGCGTCGAACGTCGGAAATATGCCAAGCGGTAAAGCCGTCCGCCTTTTGTACATGTACCATCGAAGCTTCCAGCGTTATCGCTGCGGGCCGCGTAATCTTTCGATTAAACAAGACAATTCGCGTCCTGCGCGCAATCTTATCGCTATGATCTCAAACAATCGCGAAGCTTAACAAACATTGCGGCGCCGTATGTGCGGAGCGTTGCTAAGAGTCTTCGCGGGTGAAATCCTAGTACATCAAAATAAAACCCGCGTGGCAATATTGTTGACATGACCAGTATTTGTTTGCGCCTTTTCGTATAAGAAATGATTGGTATGTCTAGTGAGCTTCTTATGCGAAGTGATTTAGTCAACTCATATGTTGTTGTTTTTAGAATTTTAGATTTCAGGAGCTATTACATAACGCCCCTGGAAAAGCATGTCGTGGATGTTTCTCTGCTTTAACATTTGCATTGCGGAATATAGTTTGCATCGTTTCTAGAAGAGCGTCGTGCAACGTATTAGTATTGGAGGTTACAGACATTCTGTACTAATATTCATTCGGTAAATCACGCTTGTACAACATGTTTCTATTTTGTTTCATCTTTACAATCCTGTATCACACATCATGTGTTTATATTACGTTGACGTCGCAGTTGCCTTTTTTAAATTTTTGTTCTTCTTGTGTTTTCCCAGCTATCAATTTTTCAATACCCGTTCTTAATAAATTTCTCCTCCATGCTATATTCAGTGGTTAATGTAAATGTGCTTAGTACATATTAGGAGTCCCCCCCCCCTCCTTTCATAACTCTGGGAAAACCGCATGAAATAAACCTCAGTAATAACACCATCAAGGACGCCGAAAAAAGCCCAATAACGCTATCACTTTGTGGGACCTCCGCCGCCACTGTTTGCACACGCTTGCCACTTAATTATTGCATCGTCTCCGTGATCATCCCACGTATCATTTGTTACGCTGTAACGATGTTTCACACGCTCACATGATTTCGCTTGAAGATGTTGCCGAAGGACACTAAACAAAAAAACGCCACTGCAGATAAGTCACGCAGGTTGTAGTTAAAGTTGAACCTTCGCAATTGGCCAAGTGTGGTACATACAACAGCCAGAGAGGCGACTTCGAATTCCACATTTCACACAGTAAACTAAACTTGGCAGCTGAATGGGACACATCGAAAAAATGCAGCCAGCTTCCGCCACACAAAAGCCGTCGAAACAGCAAACCTGACGCCCCCCCCCCCCCCCCCCCCCAATCGTCAGGCTATTGCCTTTCCATGTTTTTGCAAGATTTTATTAATACTTCTCTGTTTTCTAAGTACTTTCAAAGTATTTCTGTGTTTTATCGCTGCCCTTCATTTGGTACTCTGTGTTAAGCTTTGGGGTTGGGAGTGCGAGTAGTCATGGATATCCTGCAAAGGTGGATGCCACAAAGAACCGGCAACTGCTTTTACACTCCCTCTCTGAGCCTACTCCTAGCAGGCAACTACGTTCTGACGCGCTTTCCACCGAGCATCCCCCTCGCCACTCCAAGCGAGCCACCCATTGACTCATGCTCTCCACCGAGCCTCACCCTCGCCATTCCTTTGGCTAGACACCAGATTTCCCTTTCCGCAAAGCTTCACTGTCATCTTTCCAGTCACAGCACATCCATCACTCTTTCTATCATGCCCCATCCACGCCAAACCCAAGAACTCTCAGCCTGCGCTCAGCGAACACCGGCGGAAGGCCAAGGGTTCACCAAAGACCACTTTGCTTTTAATATTTGACATGAGAAGTACGATCGAGTACTTGCAGTGTGCGACTTTACGGCTGCGTTTGTACCTTTGGTGGTCTGTCTCATAGCGATAGATGTAAAACTGAAAATTGAATGTTTCGTGCAGATGTCTCGGGTAACATTTAAATAGAAATCTGCTGACTTTTTGTCCTCTTTTAGATTTACTGCTGCTGTAGGTGCTAAAGAAACGCCCACATTCTGCGCGCGTCAACAAAAAAAAATATCATATTCTGTTATTACATATCATTAGTAAAGCGTTGCCCACAACATTAAAGCTTGAAAAGCTCCTTCTTTCTTACACCAACGTATGATGATCAAGCAAAATTAGCAAACACTGTAGCTTCTGCAGTTTGTATTTCTTTGCCCAGACCTTAGCGTGACTGGCTTGAATTTGTTAAATGCAACTCACTCCTAGTACAACAAAACAGCATGTCACTTGGGGTCGTCACGCATTCTTTACTGCCGCTAGAGATTTAAAGCTTTTTAATTAACCTATAAGCACACCCGTGTAACTCCGTCTTCATGGCAAGGAGGAAGTCCAAGAAATAGACGGAGACAGGAGTGTTAGCCAGTTCTCAGACCGGTTGGCAACACTGGGATGTAGAAAGGAGTAAAAGGAATAAAATTTAGTGAAAAGGGATGTTACAAAAAAAGAAATAGCAACAAAAAGGGAAACATTCAACAGCATGTTCCCTATCGCGGGAAGGTGGGAACAAGCGAAGCTTCTCGTGTGCGTGCCTGACCAACATACATACATACTTTCTTTCTTTCTTTCTTTCTTTCTTTCTTTCTTTCTTTCTTTCTTTCTTTCTTTCTTTCTTTCTTTCTTTCTTTCTTTCTTTCTTTCTTTCTTTCTTTCTTTCTTTCTTTCTTTCTTTCTTTCAGGTAATGTAAAAATAGAAAAGCGAAAGCGACAGGAAGAAGGGTGCGAAATGTTTGGAGGCAAGGCGTGAAAGCGGTGACGGATGGATATTGCGGTGGTCGCCATTCACGGCCGCTCTAATGCTGAGTAAGCACAAACAAAAGGCACAGCAAGAAACCGACAAATATATCTACGGCAGTAGAACGACAGCGGCAATAAAAATGCAGAGCACGTGGCTCCAACGGCCAATCGTTTTCTCTTGTAAAGTGGGCCGCTGGCGGGACTGGACTTTGTGGCGACGGCCGAGCCTATAGGTCCGTGTGTTTCGATATGCGCGTAAAGAAGCGTGGATAGCAGCCGTTGTCGGAGCTGCCTGATCTTTCGGTGCTCTCGAGCGGTTATTTTTCGCCCGGTTCTTTACCATACGACTACTCTGTCGCGGATCTTCTTTGTGCTCTTCTTTTTAAATATAGTAGGCTTTTTTTTTAATATTTGATTTATTCTGCCCCTTGAAGCTTGATTGATAGTGTGCTAGACTCGTTTTGTAATATTACCAAGAGTGCATCCTCAATAAGCAAGCAAGCTATGTAGCAGTGTTGGTGACTATGCTCGAAGCGCTTCAATTTAGATGAATAGTTGTTATTGATTGTTGCATACAGATTACAAACAGATACTAACGTCTGGTTAACCTCCCTGATTTCCTGTTCTCTCTCACTACATATAGATTACTGTTAGAAAGAAAGCTACAAATCGAACTGAATATAAAGGGTCACTATTTACAGCATCTAGCTTATCTGGAATAAATTGACGTATATTATTATCAATTGGAAAAGTCTGAAAATGTGATATCCGCCGTAAACGCCAGGCAGATAGACGAATGCAAGTCTTTACTTATTTTTTCCGGCCGTGTTTCACTAAAAAGAGAATAAAAAAAATAAAACAGGCTCATAGGTGCCAGAGCAAGAAAAAGAAAAAGAAAGGAATTACCTGGCTTTAGGAAATTCGCGAGATGCTCAAGGCTATGTGTTCGAATGTTTTGCACTGTACCGAACTTAGTAAAATTGTATTGCAATTCAGTAGTTTACACGAGCTACCGGATTTAGACACCGTAATTGACAGGCGTACGTTAGTTGTCTGCAATATTTCAGTTCATTAAACGATCTTCGTAACGGAGCTTGTAACATACCGAGGAGAACTCGGTATGTTACTTGATCTTACTGCCGAAGCCTCTGCGGAACTGCGGGCGTGTTTTGCGAAAGTGATGTGCGGGAACGCAGGACTCTTCCCCAACGATGGCACCAGTTTCGCGAAGAGCAGTCCAGTTAGAGAACGCAATCACTTTGGCTTTGAACGCGGCTGATTTAACTATCATAGGACTGTTTTGGATACTCTAAAATTTTTTTTTTCTATGTGCCATGCGCCTTATTTTCAGTAAGTTATCACGTATCAAGTTGTCCGGGACAATTGGGGGTGACTGTTCCTTGAAACTGACGCGAAGTCTTGGGTGAGTTAATATCTAACCACGCGTAAGATTTTCTCTCGACGTATTCAGTATTCCATGTGTTGAAGCATTCTACGAAAGGTTACGGTAACACATTTTGGCTTTCGTCACTCATTTCGTGCTACAAATTCTCCGGGTCAACAGTCTGATATTCCAGAGCTTGCAAAAGATCACTAATGTGGCTGATTCTCCCTGCACTAAACCACTGAGAAGTTTAGAGGCGCGGTTAGAACCAGCTCACAGCCCTGAAGACGTCACCGCGCTTATATTGCGGTGCGAGTAGTATTGCTAGCATTCCGGAAGGACCGACCAGTGCGGCTCCCAGTATATATAATGAAGTCTAGATACTCGCTCGCCGCTGAAAGTGATTGCAGCTTGTTTACGCACCCGCAAAATTAGATCACCGAGGAAACGTTTCCGAGAATACTGACGAAACCTGCACTTTATTCACCGAAACCGGCGAAGAGGGCCATAAACTGCACAAGGACGCGAATGTGGTGTGAGATTTTCAGCTTCCTTGTACTTGCTGCACGGATGTATATTTGTTTTTTGTTTTTTTCATCACGCGTTTCTTTGTGTAGATAAGGCCTTGTTTTCTCTTATATTTGTTCTGATTTTATACCAACAGTATTTCAGGGCCTCCCTTTTCTTGCGTGTTTCTATTTTCATTATTTTAAAAGCATTAAAAGGAATGGGCAATTCTTATTGAGCGCTACAGCTCTACCGAGTGGGTCACATCAAGTTTTTTTTTTTTTTGTAATGTGACGCTCATGAGCCATTCCAGTTCAGTTGAACTAAATAATGCACAAGTATGCAGGTATGAAGCTTAGAATAACAGAGAGCTGAGCTAGTTGGTAAGTATTCATTCTAAAAAGACAGGGCGTGGAAACAAGGACACAAGAAAGAAGTCAGGACACCACCAACGCAGGAGTCAGGACACCAAAAACGGCGTTTGTGGTGTCCTGACTTCTTTCTTGTGTCCTTGTTTGCACGCCCTGTCTTTTTAGAATGTATACAGGTATGTTCAAAATGGCACTTTAGTTTTTAAATAGCGCCTTATTCCACGAACAATAACTAATAGGAAAACAAAGGCACGGCTCGTGTACGAAAACACATTCACTTGCTTCTCGCGAAAATGTATAAAGAATAAGTGATTATATTTTTCATTTTTCTGGCACAATAAAAAACCGCAGCATTCAAACATGTGCCCACCCAATAAATGAAATAACATTTATACAATCACGTGTTGTTTATTTACCCACTGAAATCATTTTTCTGGGCTATTGTCAACGTGTTTCTATTTTTTCCCGGAAGCTCAGCATCGTAAAGCGTTGCCAGAGAAGCGCTGGGTGTGCGCACGAATGCGAAACCTTTGCGTAGAAGATGCGACGCCGTCCACAACAAAGAAATAAACAATCGGTCACCACGACGATGTGAGCTTCACTCCAGCTAACAGTTCGAAGGTCCACGGGGAGCAAGTTCTAGTTGGAAATGCTTCCTCTAAGATAGCGGGCAATCTAGGAAGGGGCATACAACCAAAGGCATCAGGGCTGCAAGCGTAGCCGCAAACAAGAACGAACAAAGCGGTGACAACGCACAGACCGCCATCCGGCAGAAGAGTAAGATTACTATTTGCTCAGGGCCCACCCGCCGGCGGAGTAACGAAATTCGACTGTGCGTTTGTATAACTTGCCATGCGGTCCACATCTTCCAGTCTGACTCGCCACGCCTGCAAGTTGTGTGGTCGATGTGTACTCGTCGAATAAATCTCAAAAGGAAAAACCAACATTGATTAGTAGGATCAATCCGGAAAAAAAGTATACAAATCGGAAAAATACTAAGCTTGGCAAAGAAAGAAAAAGAAGGAATAAGACTACTCCTGCTCTCCTGCGTAGATACGTAGACTACAAGCACTGTTGTTTGCGATCTGATGTGAAGAACTTTTGTACAAGAGTTTTATAATTCGGATGCTACGATACGACTAATTCTCAGTCCAAGCATGCACTCAGCAACGTGGCAGGGTCGTTCTTATCTTGAGCTATAGGCGTATAAAAGCACGGTTTCGTGCTTTTAATTCGATTTATTTGAAGAACTCATACAAAACTTTATCGGGTGTGCGAATGACACAGCAAATTGTGTAGTAGGCCTATAGCACAGCAAATCTAGGACGCCTATCACAACGCGCAATACGGTGCGTTTTGACGCTCCGGCTTTACAAAAAGAGACGAACATCTGCTATTGTCAGGGTTGCCGTTAGGTGCATTTGAAGAGTAGACAGAACTTAAGCTAAAAGTAGCCAAACTAGCCATGTCATTTAATTTTATTGCAAAATTTCCATCCAGATAGAACAAAAGTGGTATTATAAGTAGAGTTTCGTTATTGGACAACAAGTAATACCATTTTGCAAAAGGAAGACCATTGAAATAAGATCACAGCTGTTGTCCTCTTGCTTGGTCTTCAAGCCACAAATAATTTGCAACTAAAAGAATAAATTATAATAAATTCAGTGCGCCATGCATATAGTTTATGTAGAATAGAGCTCTTGCCAGGTGCAGATTAATTTTGGAACATTCCAGCCAACAAGTCAGTACAAACATTCAGCGTTGAAGCACTTTTTTTCCTGGAAGCCACACATCGAATATGACTAGTAGAACTTACAAAATACCAGTCCTACTTCAGATAGTCAAAAGTAGTCAAGATGAACAGTCCAGCTTCATTTTGTCGCGGATCTCGTTTTGTGAAGTTTACACCAGACCACCCGCTGCGCGTCAGAATTAGAAACTGGCGTGTGGCATCAGAATAGGTGGTGGGCAGCGTGACCAGCGTGCTAATTACACGTTAGCCAGCATTAATCTTACTTCGCCCCTTCTTACTTGCAGGCGCGCCTTGCGTTGCATTGGGGTGCCTCGATGCGCACCATCCACGCTGGTGGGAGGATGACGCCTGCGCTCATCGGCTGATACGATAGAGGTGCTTTGAAATGGTGTGTTTTACATGAAAACAATATGAAAAATAGTGACCTAATGCTCCAAAACATAATTTAAAGGTAGCCACAAAGTAGCCATAGCCCCAACCGGAAATTTGTGCCGTCCGACGAGGTTGTTCAGTAACCAATTTGGCGCAAGGTAGCCATCAACGGCAAGCCTGGCTCTTGTGGCGGGACGCTTTAATAACACGTTTAATCCTTCCTTTTTTTGCCCTTCAATTTTCTATGCTATCTGCTGAAACGTCAAGGTGACCCTTTCCTTCCTAAGCCTTATATGCCTCATGAGGCAAAGAAAATCCGACATCCGTCGTCACGGCACGCACTGTGGCGTGATGGCGTCAACGCGAACGCACTTGATTGCGGCACGGAATGCGTAATGGAAAACTTTCCCACAGGCGGAGGCGCCGGCGTCCGTATACAGAGAGGGCTACGTATATGCAGACTTCCGTTCGCAGGTTCCCGATGAGGTGGCGGGGTAATGGAAAGCGGGTCTACTGGGGACACTGTAGCCAAGTGTAGTGGCCTTAATGCATCGACGCTATGGCTTTCTGCTTCAAGCCCTATAGTGCAAAAAAAAGAAAACAAGACGGTATAATTTTTCGCCTTGCAGTACCCTAGCCTTCACCGCTACCGCAATATCATACAACCATATTATGCCTCGATTTTGAGCGCTTGTGTTGTTCTTTCGTTTCGTATCAGTCATTTCACAAGTGTGTCCGTTGCCATGCGCTACAATGATGAACCAACAAGCCCACAAGCGCATTTTAAGTTAGCCTCGAGTATGCAATAACCAATAGTCGTCTCTTGCGGTGATGAAACAGAACTTCAGCTTGCACAACGTGGCGATATAGCTTAGTTTAACGCTCATAGTGAACTCAAAAGTGTTTTCATGCTGTCCGAGAGAGATACCGGAATATTTAGCCAGTTAACAGAGGTTAAATAGCGGGTTTCAGGTGGGTGCTTAGCGTCAAGGTTCTGTAATTATTAGGCCATTATCACTCTGAAATATATCAAAATACGGGGCCCTCACATCAGTGTGCTTCATGTCTATGAAGAAATTGTGTCATTATCGTGGCACGCTTGTCCACGTTTTCGTCACCATAGTTGTGCTGGTACCGTTCTTGTGTCACGGACATTAGCGGTGCTGTGGTCGCCGTCATTGTCTTAACTGTGAGCCTCCACTCTCTCTCTCCACCCCCCCCCCCTTTTTTTTTCCTTCTGAAAATAACCAGGAATGGCAGTTGTATGCAAGTTGGTCTTTTTTTCGTGTGTAACGGCTGTGATTTTGACTAGTTGTTGGATTATTCTATGCCAAAACGTCCCAGACATTGCGGTCGACCAGCACCAATTTTCCAAAAAATTATGGACATTAATTTTAGTGCAAGATACTTCCCTCGTCGTGTAATTTTGCAACAAAAGATTTTTTTTTCTGTCCCTGACAGTGATTTGAATGTTGCCGAAGTGCTCAGAACCTAGGTTGGCAAAGAAACATCCTCGAATATACAATACCACATGGAGCGCCTCAAGTCCCTGCTGTTTCTTAGAGAAGAAATGATGCTTACTTATTCCTTCCCACTGCTGGGCAGTATCAAAGATACATGTATCTTAGATACTATCTTAGATACTCTTTGGGTATCTTGTATCTGTATCGCGATACATGTCGCAAGACGAGTATCTGTATCTGTATTTCCGATACATTCAATAATGTATCGTGTATCTTAAGATACAAGATACTGCTATAGAAACACCACCGTGCGGAACGATGAACGGTTGGCTGAACTACGCTTCCAAAGTTAATGGTGCGGCCACTAAGCCATCTGAAGAAAACTAACGCCAGACACAATCGTTTATGTTTTTACCAGAGTCTTCCAGCGAGGGTAGGCGATGAGGTCTGCGCGATCGTCTACGCTCATCCGACCTTTCGTTTTCTCGATATTTTCTTTCTTTATAGTTGTGTGGGTGCCATGGCACTTGCTCGTAGCCACTGTACTGTGCCGCGTACTACAATGCGTGTGGCGTCTTTAGCGAAAATTCCTATGCCGCTATATGTCGTTATTGAAGTTTCTCTTGCGTGGTGCTTCGTTGTGAAGTGTGAAGAATGCAAGAATGGGGTTGCTTTGCGTCTCGCGGCTTTCACACATCAGCAAGTTGAAAGATCTCGTGCATGTAGATTGGACTTGCTTGGAATGAGATTGACTTATAGGCAAATGAGATTCTAACAAGCGTCGCACCCTTTGGTGCCGATTATAGATGTAATAAAATAAGCTTCACACACGATATTTTATTGTACTAGCTGTATTGTATTATTCCTGCTAATTTCAAGGAGTTCTTTTAATAATAATTTCATTGTTAGCATAAGTGCTCTCATTACTATCCTCCGTTTGCATCCTACCCGCCACGGTGGTCTATTGGCTATGGTTCTCGACTGCTGACCCGAAGGTCGCGGGATCGAATTCCTGCTACGGCAGCCGCATTTACATGGAGGCTAGTTGTTGAGGCCCGCATACTTATATTTAGGTGCGCAATAAAGAACCATAGGTGGTCTAAATTTGCAGAGCCCTCCACTACGGTGTCCCTCATAATTCGTTTTGTGATGTTAAATCCCAACAATTACTATTGTTATTATCAGTTTGCATTCCATGCACTATCTAGGCCTCTGTTTTTGGCCGTCTGCGCATTGCATTATATATTTTGTAACCTGCTCCCAAAAAACGTTCCGCTTTATTTTATTTTTTGACTGTCATCGTCATTTCTACTATTTAGATATGTACATTTTATTTGAGTTTACTGTTATGTCACGGCGATGTTGAGGACAAAGGTAAAATAATGTGGGCGTGCCTGGAGTATGCAGTAACAAAATTTCTGCTTACGTATGCAGCAACGAAAATTCTAAGCAAAATAGCGACGTTGAATTGAAAAGGGAACATCTTAAAGATGTTAGGAAGGTGATTTGAGAAACATAATACTAAGTACTCTGTTTTTCTCACGAGCATCTCCACGAGCCGTTTTATGCAACTTTCCATAGGCAGCGAATTTTCTATTCTGGCCTTAATATCTAAGTTCACGATGCTCATGCTCAACTGTCATTGCTTTTAGAGGTGCCGCCTGTATCATGTTTATTCATTGTGTTTCACGTAACTGGAACCAAATATCTACAAAAAAGTGCTTAGCCTAAACTGAATAAAAATAACGACATGGTTTGTCGTCTTGTGGCGCACGTTAGGTATTATTATATTGGTCTTAATTTGTTAATAACTAAGAACAATTATGCACATTTTTAATATTCCCTTGAGGGCGATGTGCGCTTCGCAAGGTTGTAGATGGTATTTGGAAACGACTGATCCGATTTTTTGTAGCAACGTACATGCCGCGTAGTGATTTTTCCAGTGTTTAAAGAAAGCCCGCGAAATATTACCACCTGATGGCCCTCATGCGCTACCGCTCTGCAGCGCTCTCAAACATGCTTCGGGCGAAACAAGCAGCGCCAAGGACCATGGCGAAATGATCGGGCGCGGCTCTACCATCGGCTTTACAGTGTGTCAACATTTCTGACGGATGCACCTGGCAAGAGAATGCCATCGTCTATGAGATGCGTAGGCTGACGGTCCGCGCAACTGTTCTTTCGCTCGAAGCACGGTTGAGAGCGCTGCAGTACGGTAGCCCATAAGCGCATGCTGTCTCGTGGATTTATTTCATATTTCGCGGGCTTCCTTTAAAACACGGGAAAAATCACGCAGAATGTACCAACGTTTATACAACTTGTTGGAATGTACATCGCCAGAAAAAAAAAATGGACCGCTCGTTTTGGAATGATCTCTGCGACGTGACGAAACGCACTTGGCCCTAAAGTGAATATTTAATATGTTGCATAATTGACCTTAGTTAATTAACCAGTTAAGCACAACATAAAAAAATACCATAACGAGCGCCACATGATGGCAAGCCATATAAAGCTGGTCTCATTCAGTCGTTCCAACCATTTCTTTACATGTGTTTCTATTTACGTGAAACACCCTGTGTACTTGTTCACTGATTCCTTATATGGACACCTTTTGCTGTTTGACTTAGATATTTTCTTTTTCCCTTTTTATGGCGCCTTAAAGGTTTTTTTTACTGTTAGAAATCAGCAGGTAGTCTGAAATATTATTGCCAATAGTGTCACTAAGTGCTGTCTTGCGACGCTTTGTGCTACTACGTTACGTCTGAGACTCTTCTTCGCAGCACAAGTTCTCTCAGAGAAGAAACCTTTCATGTTATTGAATATGGTTCTAACGAACGCTGTAGGCCAGCAGATAAGTCAAATACGAAAAATTATTCCAGTTTTGTAACCTCAATACAAACATGATGTGTCCCTAAAAATGTGGCTACCACCATTATTGCGTCTTTACCCCTGTCGGGTGATCCGGTATTGCGAAAAAGGTAATACGCTTACAGACAAGGTAAGATGGCAGAGCGGTACTTCGTGCGTAGGCTTCTTGCGTGCGTAGGCTTCTTACTGAAAATTTTGTAATTGGATGGCAATTCGCTAGGTCATCCGCAAACAGAGCAGCGACTCCCATCAATTATAAAAGTGTCAAGCAAGAACCACTGAAAGCGCAGAGTATAAAGAGCTGTCATGTTAAGCAGTCAAACAAATCCGAATTAAGTTGTTTGGGAATTAAACTAATATACTTTGAGCAAGAAAGACAGAACTTTTGCGATACAAACAGATATTTCCTTAAAGTTAATCATAGTCGATCGTGGTTAAGAAAGTTTCAAGCAAACAGTTTTGTAGATAGACGTTGGCTGCTTCATTATATAGATGTATACTAGCAGCAAATTTTCGAATGTATCGAAGTATCATAAGATACAATTGGTAAGTGTTGTATGGGATAGAATATTTCTGAAAGTATTTTGTATCTGTATCTCAAATACTTCTTGCCCGAGTATATTGTATCGTATCGCGATACAATTTCAAAGTATTCTTGCCCAGCCCTGCTCCTTCCCATTGCCATACGCCACTTGGTCTCACCGTGTTCTATGTGAGAGCAATGCGGCAGTCATGCGCCCATTGTGACGTTGTTTAAAAAATCTACAAAGCTGAAAAACACATTACAACTACCTTACGTCTCTGGATAGTTGGCAATAAACCTGTAAAGAAAGTATTGAAGTCGATGGCCAAATAGTTTCGAAGTGGAAGCGGCAAAAATATTGAAAAAAGACATGGCTGATTCCTCCGTCATAGGAATCGGTATAACACGAAAGTGAAACGTATCTACACAGAAGTAGTGCTTATTCTGTAATGATATATAAGAGCATGAACAGTCTCTATTCGTGTTTGGCAGCTATAGCGCCGATTGGCGTGGATGCACCATGTTGACGCCTAGTTCGTAGAGGTTCTTATCTTGAGCCGCAAACGCGATCGTCCCGCTGGCCTCTGTCTCGCTCCACCAAGCAGTGTTGTACGGAACGGCGTTCCAGGAACTAGTTCCTTTTTGGAGGAACGGAGGAACGCCAGCGTTCCATTGAGGATCGGTGTAACTGTAACGGTGACTCGTTACGTTTACGTAGGAACGGCATAGGGAACGGCGTTCCTTCAATAAATGTTCCTCGGCATTGAACAGGCGCCCGCACACAGCACGTCATGCAGAACAGTGTGGATGGGCGACCGCGTGAGGCGCAAGATTGTACCGTTCGCCTGTCACTTGACTATGCTGCATCCTGGTTTTCAGTTTAAGGCGCCTGGTGGGGGCGCAGGGAAGCGCGCGATGTCAAGACCGACCACGCGCGGGAGGGACAGCTGATTTGTTTTTATTTTTTGTCTGAGCCAGTCTGACACCAGTCGCGGGCCGCTCGGGAGTGTAGACACGCCCTGGAGAAAATCATCGAACCCCATTGTAAGGCTGCCACCAGGATAGGGCACGCAATTTTTTTTACCTAGGTGGCATTTTGTTCGGCCAATTCGAAAGTAGCTTTTGTGTGTGGGGGGGGGGGGAGGATTGGGGGAGGGGGGTAGCTGCGTATTCAGGCGGTTCTGCTGCGCGTCCCCGTGGTCTTGTAGGCACAGGGAAAAGTGGGGGAGCCAAGTTACCGTAGTCGAGGCGCTTACGCGTGGTTCCGCGGAGTTTTCGAACGGCGCGAATCATTGTCGCGAATCTAGTGTTTGACGCGCATGGACAGAGGAGCCAGTCACAACGCCAGAGGCCGCAGAGAATGAGTGACGCACCGACGTGCTAACCTCCGAAATCCCGCACGGTGACCTTCCACTGCGCAAGACAGGGGCGTAGCCAGAAATTTTTTCGGAGGGAGGGGGGGCGTGCAACCATACGTGATGTATGTGCGTGCGTTTTTATGTTTACGTGTATATATACGCAAGCAAAATCGAATTCGAAAATTTCGGGCGGGGGGGAGGTTTAAACCCCCCCCCCCTAGCTACGCCCCTGGCGCATGAATGGCCTTCGGCCCCAACGTAACGGTGGCGAAGTTACACTTCGGTTGTACCCCTTGGCAGTGAGCGCCTTGCCGCGTGCAGCGTACTCTTACGACGTTTTATTGGTTTTATATTCGCGCGCTGCCCACTGCAAAGCTTCGGCTCAGTTCCTGAGAATGCTTCTCTCGTCGCATGATCTTTAGCGGCTGGTTCGATCGTCCCTTTAGTATCTCGTGCATGCCGCCGTCAGCTATCGACAAATCGGTCTTTTGACACCCGGTTGCGTTAATAGCGAGGAAGAGGACCGAAACGCAGTGGACGCGGGTGCTGCTGTGACGCCTCTCCGGTGCCTTCAATGATTCCGTTTGGGCAGGCATCCCTCCAACATGCGAGTTATCTCCGCTGCTATCGGTCTGTAACTTTTATTATACACTCTAAAAACTGAAACTCCTGCAGTGAGAGTTACAGAGCTGTGTTACCCCCACAGATCTCATTATAATCTCTCACGGGGAGGCGCTTTACTCTCTTTTGGCCAGGAGGAGTGAAAAGGCCTTTCACTCCTCCTGGCGAAAGAGAGTAAAGTGCCTGTTTCACTCCCGCATCCCACGAGAGAGTAAAAGGTTGTTTTACTCTCTTGCCATATAAAAGCTTGTCTCAGAGCTTGTTTTAGTCTTGCAACTCTCCAAATATAACGAGCTGTAAAGAAAAGTTCGTGCAGTCTAATATCTTTGGCAGTAGCTCAATCGAGAAGTGAACGGCGATAGATTCCTCGTCAACTTATTGCGACGAAAACCGCTGACATGCACAAAGAATCTGCGATCATAAATGTACGCGATTATATATACTCACACGTACGCACACTCTGAGTCAGGTCCTAGTTATTAACTGACTAGAGACGGCACGCCGCAGCGTACGCAATAAAATGCTATGGACAGAAAGCACGAGAAAAAAAAAAGGGGGGGGACTCTTAGTTTCGCCTTTAAAACGCGACAGCGGTATTCGTACACTCGCATGGACGCGCGCGCGCGCGCTCGCGCACACACACACACACACACACACACACACACACACACACACACACACACACACACACACACACACACACGCACACACGCACACACACACACGCACACACGCACGCACACACACACACACACACACACACACACACACACACACACACACACACACACACACACACACACACACACACACACACACACACACACACACACACACACACACACACACACACACACACACACACACACACACACACACACACACACACACACACACACACACACACACACACACACACACACACACACACACACACTATCGCCTTCTCAATCGCTAGCTTGCCTGCGCTTCTCGATGGAGACGTATACACAGTGCCGCAAGGAAAGCCAACGTGCAAACGCCCTCTGTCTCTTTGCATCTACCTCGACTTTTCGCTCACGACCAACCAACGCTGCTTTTTCGCTCAGAACCAATGACGCCGCCGCCGCCGACACCGGAATTTCTGCGAGACGAGCTCTTTGACGCTATCGCGTCAAAAAAAAAAGATATATATAAACGCGACTTCCCTCAAGCAGCCGCTAAACGGGAGGGCTGTTACATGAGCCGCCGAGAGAAACACGATAACGCAACCTTACGACGCAGGCACGCAGGCGCGAGCGAGGAAAGACAAAATAAAAAAAACAGACACACACACACACACACGCGCGCGCGCACCAGGAGAGGGAAGCGTGCGTGCTCACGTCGAAGTCTCGCCGTCGCCCGTCGCTGCCTTCGCCATTTTCTCCCGTTGCCCGGTCATCGAAGTTTCCGAATTGCTCAGCTGTGTCGGCTGTGCGTGCCCGTGTCCTGTGTGTGCGCGACTCTGATCTCAACGCTGGACGTGAACGGCATTTAGCGACTACAGTGCAACATCGCGTACTGTGAGCGTGTTCGTGTTGGTTTCATGATGGTCTGAAGACTCAAGCGTGCTTGCACCTTCGTGTATTCGTGTTCGGCCAGCACCTGGTTAGGCACAGTCGGAAATGCGAACGGTAAGTGGTGCTTCTGTGTTCTCAGTTTCGCGTCGCTCACGTGTGTAGTGCTGCACAGTGTGTCGCGTGGAAAGTACAATAAAAAGCAGAATGGAAAAGCACTACGCGAACATACGTGTGATGCCTGATGCGCGTTTAAAAAGCTTTTGTGAAGGCACACGCTTCGCACGGCCAGTCTATCGAAGAGCGGGTACGCCTCAATGAAGACAATTTGTGCTATACAATTTCTTTGCTTGCCATAAAGCGTGAATACGGCAGCGTGCTTTCAGAAAATATAAACAAGCGAGAGGCCGCGGTTATCACTCCGTCATGTGTGCATTAAGGCTAACTTTTGTTTTCAGTTGATTCAGTTATTGTAGTTGTCAGCCTCGGTTGTACGATGGTTGCGGTGCTCGGCTGCCGACCCGAAAGTCGCGGCTTCGATCTCGGCCGCGGCGGTAGCATTTCGGTGGAGGCCAGGGGCGTAGCCAGAAATTTTTTTCGGGGGGGCGGGGGGTTCAACCATACTTTATGTATGTTCGTGCGTGCGTTTGTATGTGTGCGTGCCTATATACGCAAGCAAAACTGAAAAATTTCGGGGGGGTTTGAACCCCCCCCCCCCTTGGCTACGCCCCTGGTGGAGGCGAAACGCTAAACGCCTGTGTACTCTGCGATGTCAGTGCACGTTAAAGAAAACAGATGGGCGAAACTTCCGGTGCCCTTCGTTGCGCCCTTCACTTTTTTAGAAAAACGCCTATTTTCATAATTCATTTTCGGTTTAACAGCCCCCTCCATCAGAATTTCGTTCCCTGGCCCCCTTCCCCTGTAGCTACGGGCCTGGCGTACGCTATTCCAAAACTCCCTAATATTAGTAAGTGGGAATACTTTTCGATAACAATTTTGCATTGCGCACTTTGTTCGTCTCTAAGACAAAAAAAGAACCAGCATACCATATATAGGGTAATAACATCATTAGGTTGGACTAGAACGAATAAATTATGCTGCAGAGATATGATTATGGCCATATTATGTGAAAGTTGTCTAAGTGACAGCGTTTATGGTGAAGCACGTGCATTTTACGATATTGTCACTTAATTCGTGACAATTTTGTGACATAATTAGTGACATCTTGAACTTTCCTGAATTTCATGTGGGTATTCTCATCGAGTTGAAGATGTGCGAGCTGTGCCAGGCTTATTCAGCCACATCAGTGCAAGTAAGCTCAATGCAATACTGATGGCAGAGGGACAATAATTTAAAAAATGTGACTCTCATAAGACTATTATGAAGCTTTGAATCAAGGCTAAGCAGCCATTAAACATTATCACAGTTAAAAAAAACTAATGTTCAGCAAGAACAGAACACCTTACGTCATTTCTTATGGTTTACTTCTTTAAGTCATATGTAAGCTTCCTACCTTCATGCTTCTTGATGAATGTGAATATTGTGTTTAGTGCAGCACCAGAAGCAGTAGACAATGGCACACAGGTCACCAGATGACTCTATCGCAAATTCTCAAAGGATGTGCTGTTGTGCACCTACTCCTTGCTGTATCATGCTTTGTTTTGAGCTCTTTCATTAGCATGATACACGGCAAACAACTTAATTTATCAGAAACTCAAATGCTGTGTTTCTGACGAAATGGTAGGTGTGGAGGGAACTTGAAACCACAAGTATTTGCTTTCTAGTCTCGCAGAGGCAGTGAAATTTGTGGTTGGCTGTAGGTTGGCTGTAGGTTATGAATGTTTGTGCAGTTGGCAACACTGCACTACTGAACTTGGTGTGTATATTTGTAAATGCTGCAAGACTTAAAATCAAGGAAGGAAAGAAAGAAATAGATGGGAAGACAGGCAGGTTAGCCACTTCTCAAACTGGCTGGCCATGCTGTGCAAAGGAAGAAGGTACGAGGAATAAAGGATAATACAAAAGAACCTTTACAGAAAAAGAACAAAGCAGGAAAGAAGAGTATGATGCCTCGTAAAGTCTGTCTCTAAGCTCACTTTTGTGTAAGAAGCACAGCAGCACTTTCAATGTTAACATCAAATGGGAGCAGCAATGAAAAGCTCTGGAATCTGTTTTCCCTGAGATTAAAAAAAACGCTTTATCTACACTGCCAGTTTTGTATTATGTACTGAATTAGTTCTTGGTGTTCGAGTGCATTAGGATAATAAACTTAGAGTTAAAAGATTGTTACATGCATGGACGTCTAACTGAATTTAGGCCGGTTATCTGAATTAGGTATTGGTGTCCTTTACAGCTGTTTAGTGCAGCACGAAATAGTGAGTCACTGCAAAAAATCTGTACATTTTTTTTCTTTGCAGATGGTGCTCAAGATGGCACATGCAATGCTATGCAGCTGTGGACACCAGCAGCTTGATAAGAACTCTTGGAGCTCATCTGGATGCTTCACAGAACCTGGGTTGGTAGCAGTAATCTCGTTAGGAGAGAGTGATCAAATAGAATCCATTTCTGAATTGTGCAGTGCATACCTGTGTTTAATGAAGCAAGTCATTGATACATTGGAAACATTGCGAGTATCAGTATTTTGAGTCCAATGTCATGGTAGCTCTTATCTCAATCATCCGATACAGTATGCAGAATCTGCACCTGCTCTCTGTCACGCCTATAACACTATATTGAATTTACAGTGGAGTGCCTCGATAATAGACACCTGTAGCATGATATTGACTGTATTGTGAGGGATTCATAGTGTTCCTGGCGAAATGGTCAGTACTTATATAACGGCAGTGCTAAGAAGACAAGGACAAGAAAGTGCACATCAAGAGCGCTTACTCACAACTGAAAGCTTTATTGCCTGAACTTGAACCTCGCCTATTACCTGCCAACTAGTTCACATTCCCGTTTTGCTTCAAACGATCAGTATTGTGATGCATTACCTTAACAATGAAGTGGCATATACATCGATATACATTGAAGCTCACTAGCGAATTGTTATTATGGTGTTTAACTTTATTTTTGTGTTCGGTAGTTGCAAAACCGTTCACAATTTGCGACACAAATGTTAGTCCTGTTGTGAGTCACAACAGGACTAACATAGGATGGGCTGCATGCGCCTTGTGATTTAAGTTATCACTGTTAGGAAAATTTTTACATTCATTTCCCCTTGATAGTTATATTAATTGTTTGTCTAGTTTGTGTTGGCTAGGGGAGATTTAAGGTAACAGCAAGCAGTAAGCAGCATATAAAATTTGCAGTATGCACGCATTTCATAGTTGGCAGAAGCAGGATGGTGCAGTGCTTACAGGCAGGTGCTATGTGCACAGCTGGTTTAGTCCAAAGTGCTGTGAGAAGGACAACATCTAGATGTTGCTTTGGCATTAACAGAGTTTTATATTTAAATGTAAATTAAAAAATCGAGGCTGTCCACTGTGGCATGCCTCATAAGTACTATATATCTATATTTTGTCCCGTCTAGCCTAGGATTTTAAATAATTTATTTGGGAGAACATGCACTAAGTTTTGAGGATAAATGAATTATTTTGTAATAGAAGTTGCCTCCACAAAACAACAAGCAACACTGCACACTAGCTATTGTACCTTGTTCTTTTGCTAGGTGTATAAAAACATGGCAGCAAAACATGGACAAGCAATTGAGCCTCGTCTTTCTGTATTATAATGCTGCGTCTTTCTAGATATTACAAGAATGAAAGTGTGCTGCACACTTATTGCATATCTCACAAGAAAATACTTGGCAGCTTCTTAATTTTGTATTTTTCTGTTTTTTTCGGAGAAGTCTGCAGTAAGAGAAGACAAGTGGGTATTTTGTATGGATGCAGAAAGCTTAATGGACTTCTTTGCTTGATATCTTTTTCAGGAAGACTGAACACTTTTGGCAAAGCAGCAACAGTTCTGGCCCACCTGTTTGTCTACAAGACGATCTCTTCTCTGAACACTCCTGTGCCTTACAGTATACTATACTGATGATCTTGTACATCTCTCAGTATTTAGGATTGTCAGCACTTGGACTGCTGCACTGTGTTATGCACGGTGCTGAGTCCAAACTTTCCAATAACAGTGTGCATTTGAAAATTTTACATGGCTTGAAAAGATGCTGAATGTAAACTCATTTAATTTACTAATCATGGTTCTTGACTGTTTTACAGCCGTTATTTATTCCCTGTTCAATTTTTATTCAACCTCATGGCATGTCCTCTAATGTGCCAAGCCACCACCAGTATTGATGGGCAATTTTTAATTCAAAGCATGTTATTGCCTAACTCCGAGGTAACTTTCCTGTCACGGTATTCGCGGATTCATTTTCAATGTGGCACTTCTGCATGAGCCATAAATTGAGCTGTTGAAGGTGACGAGGAACCAATTTTCCGGTCGCATTTTATGGCACTAGCTGGCATGTAAATATTGTAACCATTGGTCTGCTATTTATGCATAATCATACGGGTGAATAGGGTTGCGAAATAATGCCATGTTCCCAAGCTTAAAGGGACCGACAACTGATTTTTTTCGACCCAGCTTTTTACGGCGTGACAGGAAGCTTACCCTTCGTAGCGTTTGTAGCTGCAGTGGTTTATCCTAAAAGCACGTAGTTATTTTATAAGCAGTATTTTTCGATCTGAAAAGCTCCAAACACGCATGAAGGCTTGCTCCAGCAACGCTGAGAATTGATAGCAATGCCGCTAGCCCTTGTGAAAGCTGTCGTTGTTCTGCTTTCGCAGGAGTTACTGTAGCTATGCTCAACCACCTTTATTTTGAGCTTTCCAGCCATTTTTGAAAATAGCAAGCTGTTACAATGAGATGATGTGGCTTTGTACACCTTCTCGGTATTTGTACAGCGTTGTGCGCGCCTGCGACCAAGGTTGCCTGCGCCTGTGTCATGGATGGATTTTCGCGGCATCGGATCATTACGCCAAGCGAAGGCAGCGCCACTTTGTGGCATACAACTAACGCAGGCCTATATGTACATTTTTATGGAGTAATATCTTTTAATATAAAGAAATGAACAATATTTCAGTACTAACAGAAAAGTCATCGAACGCATACACCAATCAATGGTCACGTGACCGGCTTCATCGGACCGTGTATGATCTTGCCGCCAGAGGCGCCAAAGGTCATTTTTCCCGACTTTCAATGAAGAAATAAAAATATAAATCCGCCTCTCACGAGATAAACAGGGTTGGTTTGAGTCAATGCGACGGACAATCTTTCCATCAGTGCAGTCATCTCATTTCATGTTCTGGGCAGTTGTCGGTCCCTTTAACTTTATAAATTTACATTATTTCTTAAAAATATGTGAATAAAGGCGACTGTGTTTACAAACCTTAGCAGATGGATCTATGGTCGACACCACAGGTCTTTATTCAAAACATTGAACTGCACAATCATGCGTAACATGTTTTCATGCCTGAGGGCAAACTAATGCAATATATAAGAAAAATGGTACACCACCATGCCTAAGTGTTGCAAGCCTTTATTACTTATCGAGTTGCCTTCATGTGTAAGCAGACACCAAGTTCTCTGTGCATCAGGGGCATAGGCAGAAATTTTTTTCCGGGGGGGGGGGGGGGGGGGTCGTCTCCTTGATTTGAAGTGGGAGCCGGGCAGGCAGATGTGTTCAGTTGTCATTTTGGGCTCTGTATGCCATAGCAAAAAAAAAATTTCGAGGGGGGGGGGGCGAGGGAGGCCCGGTGTGCCCCCCCTGACTACGCCACTGCTGTGCATGCCATCTCTTTGGATTGTACTTGCATACTGGCATTTCGAAGTGTATGTGTCTTGCTTTGTGATGAATTTTCGAACTATACTTTCATAATATTTTACTGCTGTGAATTAGTGCTCAGGTTGCATTGTGTATGTTGTTTCATCTGTTCAATAATGAGCATAGGTTCTGTGGTAGATGAAAATGTATAATTTACATTGATATTGTGAATGTTATTGTTTTGATTCTAATAAAGTGCTACAACCAGCATTTATTGTATCATTTGAAGTTTTAAGAATTTGTAATGAATTCAAACAAAAAAAGTCCTTGTACATGTAAAAGAAATTGTTCAGGCTCTTATATAGGTCGTGGTTCTCAGCCATGGATGTTTTGGAGACCCCTTGTGGACTGGTGGAAGTGATGAGGGACCCCTTGCAGTGAGAAGTAAGGAGGGGGGTGTGAGGGCTTATAAATTAGCACAACATGCAGCGTGAAATAGGTGCCTTGCGTTTCTCCGTGGCAAAGAATGGTCAAACTAAAGTGCCACGCCAATTCAATCTCAACAGCTTGTCACTAAGTTGTGCGATCTGCCGCCACATTTCAGCTGTTTCTCGCTACGCTTTCTCTTCAAATATGCAAGCCTGGAAAAGCACATGTGGTAGAAAATTGCAGTAAAAGCTTTATAGCCATCTCATGAAAAGCATAAGTCAGCTCCGCCGCATTGCATAACCGTTATGCGTTGAAGCAAAACAAAAAATAGTGGGGGCCGCTGTCTTCGGACATACTGTTTCTTCAAAAAAGGCGTATTTTCTTTTTTGTTCGAAGATGCGTTTCGCGGACCCCCAGATATGGCTTCGCTGACCCCCCCCCCCCCTTCTTGAGAACCACTGCATGCTACAGATAATGCTTGCGTTACCAGATGGGTTTAACCGGTGATGCTTGCAAAACATCGTGCAAATAAGCGACAGGCAGTAAACGAAAACAGATCAACTGTGATCGAACATTGATGGGTTGATCATTTATCAATGGTCGCATAATTTGTAGATTTGGAATCAACTACAGGTACACGAGGTAGTAGGAGTGCACATGGCACCCACTTTTTTCAGTTTTTATTTATCTGCTGCACTCATGTTCGTGCTATGTGTAATCCTGAATCACGAAAAAGTCAAGTTGTGTCCTGCCGTGGCAAAAATATCCTAATTAAAATGACACCTTATTTTCTGAAGAACAGCTGTTTCACTGAGGCATACAATAATGCCTTTTTTTTTAATAGGTACTGCACAATCTCTTCAGGAGTAGTGCCAACTACACGCGGACGTTCGCAATACAGAGGCGCAACAGTATTATCTTTTCTATTTTAAGGGTGACATGTCACTCGCGAATTAATGGACATCGTGCTTAACCTTGGTGGACGCCTTCGACATACATTTTAACGGCGGCGTGATACGGAAGAGTAAAGGTTACTTAGTAAAAGGTAGCTAGTCTCCGAGTATAAAAGCAATTAAATACTGACTATGACTAATTCAGAAGCACTGTATGTCGTGCTTCAGCGCGCGTAAGTGCTCATCACGCAAATATTCGTCTAACTGCTCGGAGGTGCCGCTGACCCTGCGTGCAGATCGCAACAGCACCTACACGCGCAATAAATGCACGAGCTTGTATAGGTGCACGCTAAAATACCCTTGGAACTCTGACATCGACGTATGTAACAAAAATATGCGACATATGGTGGTCTTCGAACAGCTGAGAACGCACTGCCGACACTTGCAGCTCGCGGCAAAAATAACCAAAACTGCTCCAACAGCACACGCTCGTAGAATGCACATACGTGAGTTTCGCTATCTAAAGGTACTTTTCACGCCGGTATGAGCAAATTTTTGGGCGAGCCAGACATCCACGATGTATGGTGAACACACAAAAAACACACGTTTATCATTTCTCTTGCGGCACGACAAACAACGAACAGAAGTCGGAGCTGAAGGTGCTAACGGTGGCCTTCGTGAGTTCATGGCGCCACGCTAACTATTTACTAACCTAATCCACGCGCAAACACACGCCGGTGATGCAAAAAAAGAAGTAGCAAGCTCCACCCTCTCGTTGCAAACTACTTTGTAAATATATAAGGCCGTGAAAAGTCAACGAAGCATGCGGTGGCTCCGTGGCGTAGTAGTTAGAGTGTCTGCTTTCGGTGCTTGTGGTCATGAGTTCGACTCCTGTATTGTGTGCGATTTGTATGTGTTGTCATATGTGCATGTTTACATTGATGTCCGTTTTCTAATTACCCCTAGAGCTACGCATTACAGAAATTATTCCGTGAAACGCTGTTCGAGTGCCGAAATTTTTTCTTTTTCGCAGCCGCTTTGTGTGCCGTAGCTGCCGCCACGTCAAGTTGCGCCAGCTATGGAGGGTAAAAACAACTAACCGACACATAATGTATGACCTTCGAGATTCCGGGATTGTCACTCGCTAAGCCTACATCGTTGATTATTTGCATGATTATTTGAGTATGGCTCTCGAAAACGGTGCCGAATCGACACGAATACCTTGCTGTCGAAGTTTAAGGACGTGAACCTAAAGCAAATAAAAGCATCAGTTCGGAGATAACGAGCGCCAGAGCGCGCGACCGCCACTTGATAGATCCGAGGTGGGCGGCAATCGCTTTCGGCGGCGCGGCCATGTTTACCGGGCGTGCGTATGCGCAGTTCACACCCGGTATTCTGGTACACGCAAAGCAATTTGAGTATACCGGTGTGCCGGACAGACTAAAATCCTCTAATGTATGCGTTTTGGTTGCGAGCGCTCTAAGTGTTTTGATTGCGTGAATGTGTGCGCGTATGAATGTGCCATTTTCTGTGCTCGATTAATTTTATTTCAAAGCTGTTTCAACGTGATAGCTTTACTCCCTCGGAGGAGTGCTTTCACTCTATCGCAGACGGAGTACTGTACTCCATGAGGAGGCGTTGAATCACTCCCTGTCTAGAGGGAGTTGTTTCACCCCGGAAAAGGGAGTGCCCAGCGGGACAAGCCAAAACTCTCACAAAGGGAGTGCCCAGACGCCCTTTCTTCTAAGAGTGTATAGTGCAGGACAGCCGCCGCACCGGTAATATCTGTCATGCAATAAACGTTACGCCTACACCCAGTGCTACATTCTTGTTGCGCTCGCTGAGCCTTCCCTCGCCCCTATGACAACGGTAGACTTGTCCCTATTTGCGTACAACACGGCAGTACCCATAAGCACTTGATAGGATGGCTCTTCAACATTGTCAACGAAGTGCTGACGAGAAAACAGGTTCCTCAGTCGGATACCAGCATCTAGATGCAACTCTTGCCGAGTGCGAACAAGAGACTTTACCAAGTTGCGAATATGCATCCTGAACATTATTTTCGACTCACACTGCGATATTGAATCAGAACTCATTAAACGCCCATGTATTGTTCTTTTAGATGTGGTTTTCTGTGCAAGAAACTTATTTATATCGGTGCATTTGTGGGAATTTTTATTTGGATATCGGAAGCGCAGTATTCTGATGGCGCATTTGAAGACTAACGTGCAAAGTGCCCCAAGTGTTCCATTTGTAATAGACGAGCACGAAAGTTGCCGTTAGACATGTCTGTAATGCGGCTGGTGGTCTCTAAAGAATTCGTCTAGGAGCGTTTATTTAGATCCATTTTATCTGCATATAACCTACAGCCGGCGATGTAAAATTCGTAAAATATATGTTGCTCAATGTTAGCTTTAAATTGCTACCTTTTTTACCTCATGGTTATTCGGCACTATATTTTGATTAAAAATTCAAATGTAACGTTAATGTAACGACACGTTCCAATTTTTGAAATGTAACTGGAACGAGTTCCTTTCACGCTAAAGGAACTTGTAACGGGAACTCGTTGCAATATTGGGAAAGAACGAGGAACGAGCTTTCGTTCCTGTTTTAGAGGAACGTGTACAACACTGCCACCAAGGCACGACATTCGCCCGTCGAAAGCGTGTCCTTTCTGTAACACGTTTTGCAGCAGTTTTGTTAGTCGGTGCTCTCGCAATCGAAGTGATCGGCGGCGGAGAAATCCCGTTGGTGCATGTGGAAGCTGCACTACTGCGATGAGCCGGGGCCCGCTCACACGAAGCGAAAGGCAAAGAATGTAACTGCGTCTAGGGTGCCTCGGCGACGCCAGCACGGCCAGTGACACCTCGCTGGTATCGAGACGCTTTAACCATGACCTCGATATCGCACGCAATCTCGGAGTAAGCGCTAGTAAGTGTCGATCGTGACGTATTACTTCTTTTCACCTTTCACAGACGGCGGCACCACCTCCGCTCCGCTCCTCCTATCTACACCGCTAACAGAGAGCACCGTGCTATGGTGGCTAGCATAACCGTGCGAGAGAGAATGTGTGAAAGATATAAGGCGCGTTCGTGAAGTGAGCAGTGTCTGTGAAGCTAGCTTAGTTGGTTTAGCGTCAGGCGCTTACCGTCGCGGCCACCGCGTCGTGGGTTCGATTCCCAGCGTCGGACCTTTTTCTTGTTTTCTTCTTTCTGTTGGCGTCCATTTCATGAACATCATATCCGGTAATGGAAGTACTTGGTGGACCCCGGCATAAAACACTTTCGTGATAAAATGTGCGAAATGCCTTATGCCCAGGCACATGCACATTAGTGACGCGTTCTAAGTAAAAATTTATGCTTGTACTCATTTGGAAGAATGTACAAAGAAGGTTTGCGTGTAAAAGCTTAACCGGAGTGATTTTTCTCTTAGGTCAGAAAAAAAAATGTTTGTTCAGCGTCCGCCACGTTTCTATGCGTCGGCACACAAGTCCGCTTAACTGCGCCACCACACTTCCTTGGCACAATGGATAAATTTGGCAGCGACACGAGTAGTAAGATCGTATGCTGTTTTGGGATATTCTTGTTTTTTGTTTTGACATACATTTGTCGGCTTTCCGCAAAGCCACCGGCAATGTGTCAGAAGAAACGAAAGATGCCTCGTTTAGAAATGCATTGTTATATTATAATAAAAGTACGCCACAAAGATTGGGGATAGATTTTCTGTTCTTCTTTATGGAAATCACGCTCGAATGTGACTCGCACCTATCCTACCCTGAAGCCGACGGCTTCTTAGAATCTTTACGCAGAAGCGCGCACATGTACAGGATCCGGACAGGCGACTGCTGACACGTCCGAACGCGTCGGCTCAAGCGAGCGCCGAACGAGAGGAGAGTTGCGGTGGTTGGAAAGGAGGATGCGATGGGAGCGCCATCGCGAGAGCACAGCGAGAAGCGCGCGTCACGTACGCGCGGGGGAACGTATAACCGTATTGGCCTCGAGATCGGGCTATAGGTGGCAGCACCGTCGCCGCGCTAGTGTGGAGAGGCGGCCGGCGGCGCGTATACAAATGTACACAACGGCGCTTCGTTGTGAGCGGTTTGAGCCGATTGTCGGCGAAGAAAAGGTGCTGACTGCAGCCTAATGGTAATATCTATGTTGCCCATTGCCGAATCGATGCAAAAAGCCCGTCCGAACGTCGCTATTACTAGTGAGAGAAGCGCAATCTGTCAATGAAAGGGATGCTCGTCCTTGGCGACAGTCTGCGCTTTCGCACTATATCACGTTTCTTGTTTTATTTGAACTTGTTGGGCTTGTGTTCTGCCTACTATCCACTGCTGTAGCGCGACTGAACTAACAAAATACTTAGTTCATGTTCTTCTGGATACAAAAAAAAGACTCAAAGAAAGAAAGAAAGCCCGTATTCTTGTGCGATGAGTTGAAGTAGGCACGAATACGCATCCGCATTTTTTTTCTTACTCAGTGCTCCATGAAATGTAGGACAGTTGATAAATTTAGTCAGGAAATCCACGCGTCTAACAAGGCTTTAGCGAGACGTTTAACACGCACGCGCCTGTTCTTACTCCAATAAGAGTACAAAAAAGTAACAGTTCAGCACAGGGCTTTCTTCGATTGATTACTTGCATGGCAGTGATGCAACAAAGGTTCGGTCATTTTAGAGAAGAAAAGTGTACTTTTTTCAAGGCGAATAATGCCCAGCTCTTTCCGTCAGTCTATAACTACGCCACTCAAATGCTCAAGATAATCGAAAAAAAAATTAGGTTTCGCGTGAAATTATACGACTTAGATGTGATGCACGCCGTCTGCATTAATTTTGACCATGTGTATTCTTTAAAACGTACCTAAATCTAAGTACACGGATGCGTCTGTATAAATTTCGCTCCAAGTTAAAATTGCTCACGGCAACTCAAGTTTAATCACCTCCGTCCGTATAATTACATTTTCTGTTCTTTTCAGGGACAATTTAAGTACCTGAGTATCAGACTTTACCTGACAGAATTAGAAGAGAAACTTGGGCTATTTCATCATTGTGAAGGAAAAACCCTGTGTCGTGTCTTCCTTCGTCATCGTCCGTTTTTAGCGCTCGTTTTCCTTCGCAATGATTTACTTGACAGATATATTTCTCGGTAGTGGGACAAGGACCGTACAATAAAGGGACATCTTATGCAAAATAAAGCTCGTCGCATAACCGATAAGCAAAAGTGCTGCAGTTATACACCTAACAACAACGCAAAAGTGGATGGCCTTGAGCATTGTTTTTTGTTTTTACCACCGAGTCGCTAAAAGGCTGCGTTCACATGATATTTATTACTCCTCGTGTTTGGGACGACGCCAAGTGCACTTTACGATTTGTTTGAACCACAAAGCGGCACCTAAACTAAAATGATTGTGGTGAATGGTGGGTACGGCGACAATACACAGCATTCTCGACAAGTGCATTCACTGATCTTATTACAGTGCAAATACAACCGAGCAAGGCCAAATGCTTCTGTACATCGTGTTAGGCATACGTATAAGCAATTAAAATTACGCTAACACAACGGAGCAATCAAGCCTTTGGGGGCATGCATGACGTACGTGCACATGCAAACACGACGTGGCTAGCAGACGACGCAGGGAGCAATCCACACTAGGCGCGGTTCAGCCAGTAGCCACCAGGCGGCGACTCCGCTCGATCTCGGGGCGAATACGCAAGTGCAGCCTGCACCAGCGAGCGCCGCCTCGAGAGCGGTGGGGGTAGTGCACGCCACGCGCGGGCTCAGCGAGTGACGTCACCGCTTCTCTTGCCCTCAACTGAGATGAAAGATGCAGTACACTACTGTAGTCTACCGTTGCGCATGTACAGTGTACCTACGGAGTGGAATGGGACACTTAAGGGCTAAGCAACGCACACAGTTTCGTTTACACCGTCTTCAGTTCACGTTATATCGGTGTCATTTTGACCCGAATGCGTAGATCAAAGCTAATGCAATCTTTAGAGACCACATTCGTCGCGACATGACGTGGTTGTCTCGAGCAATTGCGCATACCAGTCGCTATGCTAAAGAAAGAAGTCGCGGTTTCACCGAAAGGGCAAAGGAATGAATGTGATAGCAACAAATTGTAGTGTTACACGAAGTGAGGCTGGCAGTTAACTGTATTGTATCCGATCTCGCGTAACTACAAAACGCTGGTGTAAGAGAGTACGGCCGCTCCAGGAAGAGATGCACCCTCCGAGCGACGGAAATGGGCCGGCTCGTTTGATCTCTGCTTCGGCCACGTTCGTCGCCCCTGCTCACGCGCTTTTCCCCGCTGTAGAACATACGATGCGCGGGGGGATCTTATCAATTTGGACTTCATACCGGAAGGACATGACGGCGACGGTGACGGCAACAGCGACGGCAAAAACCCGTGGAGACTGTTCATATAATTCTATCGCAATAAAAATTTGATCTCACATTTCAATCCGTGAGTACTGTACCTACACCTCAAACCCCACCTTGCTAGCTCTTTCAGCGAAGCTACAGGCATTCTACGATGTAATGAGACCCTACAGTAACCTTAATTAAGTAATACACGTGTTAACTATACTCCTTCCTTATCCAACACTTAGGTACTACGTATACCCACCAAACGTCATTTTCCTATCGTCACTTACGCCGGACTCATAGGCACATACCAGGGATATGAGGGTAAAGTGGTCCTTTTATTTGGGCTTAAATTACCTATCCATGGCACTAACAAAACTTTTTCTTCGCTTAACTAATCCTCATTAGCCTATCTATCATACACAACCATTAACTATAAGCATTACTACTTTATAAAGGGCTTTTTGTAGCCTTAGCTACACTTGCCTAGCCGGAGCCGATTTCGCGTGGATCCTCATGGGCCGTGCTGCGCATGCGCGAGGATCAGTGATGTCACACAGCTAGGTCACCGGAATTGGCATCTCACGCGCTCTCCGACACCGCCACGCGCGGCTCGCCGCTGCTTGTCTGCGGGTTCAGGAGGAGTGGCGTCGTAGCCGCGGCAGACAAACGGGCGCCGCTGACGCCGGCGCGCGCGCAGACTCCGCCACCGCCAGTCTACGCTTTCCAGAGTGACGTCGTAGCCTTGGCAGACGTATTGGTGCCAGCGCGCGCACAGCTATTCGCCTTCGTTGTGCAGCCGCCGTCTGACACTGTGCTGGAGCCGCTTGATAGCGCCTCTGACTGGCGTTTGCAGGTGGGTAACGCCATGGAGAAGGAGAGCGCAAATGCTGGTCAGCGGCGCAGAAGAGCCGAGAAGCTCACCTCATCGGATCCCGAAGTAATAGCCTGACAATTAGCGGTTCAGCGTACGAAGAATGAACAGAAGAAGGCTAATAATCCTAGACAATCTGGAAAGCTAAGAATAATCAGCTGAACCTTTGGCTAACGCTACCTATATCCTGGCATAGCCGAGCTAAGCCACTGCAAATTTTTTATTTGTCAGACCTTCTTTACGCGTTTTATCATGTTACTTTGGGATGACGAGAAGACAGCCGCTAGCGTTATGCCGCTAGTAGCTGGCACCATAATACAGAAGTATGTGCTGCCATTCTTTCTTATTTCTGCTCTGCTTTTTAAGGCACGTCCTACTTATTCGTTTCAGCACTGTCATATTGAACACTGTCATTGTACTAGGAAAACTTTATAGAGACATCTTTAAGGCAGTACTTAACAAATATTTCATTACCAACAAGTTCGGATGCAGATCTTTGTTCAGGGACAGCAGCATACAAATTCCGCATAATAGCGTACCCATGGTACTTCAAATCATTCCTTTTTTTAATACTAAATACACGTTTTTGCTGTATGCATATGTATAGCGTTATAATCTCGTATAAATATATGCTGCTCCAAAAATTTGTAACCAACGAGTTTCAGGGGGAAATAAGAGCTTATAAGAGTCTTAAAGAGTCTTTTGGGTAAATAAGAGTCTTATAGTTACATTAGAACGTTTAACTGGGCAAGTTGGTCTGATTCCATCACACCAACAATAATATTTTTGTTGCGATTCAGCGTTCTTGGCTGTCGTTTCTTTTGTTCGTTCTCGTTCTTTCGTGCTGTTTATGCGTTCAAGAAGGTGTCTTACAGTAAGTTGCCTCGAAAACGCGGAAGCCTATGCTGGATGCATTAACCCTCTTTTAATGGAATGCAATGCGGCGAGCAAGGAGCACAGAGAAAATGTGTTACCGCTCTGTGCGTTTCGCAACAACAGCTTAGTTCTTTATCTTTCACTAATCTGTCTGGTTAGGTTTAGCAGCAGCTACGCTAACTGAAAACGCATTACGGCACACGTTTGAGTGCAGTGGTGGTTCACAAACTCGACAGAGCGAGAAAAAAAAATGAATGTAGTGGGTGGAATGAGAGGTACAAGTGTTACGCCACCGTTTCCATCCTCAATAATGATTTCATTATCCTTCGTGAATCGTACGATTAATGCCACAGCCGTGATTCAGAAAGCTGATTTCAGAATTATCCGCATCCTACGCCGGCTCTCAGCCCCTGCACTCCCAGACATGGCACTACCGTGTAAGTCACAAATTGCGGCCACCAAAACGCTTGCGCGTGAACATTATGCGGAATAACGATTACAGGGCAGCATTATACGACGGGTTCTGGGTTTGAGCAGTTGCGGGGGCTCTCAACTACGGAAAACAGTGATCGCGTGGTCACATACTATGGCGCGGCCGATGACGGCCTATATTTAGTCAGCGCAACCACTTCGCGAAAAGGGCCATATTTTGGAAGAGGCGCGGAGAGTTTCTTGAAAAAACCACCTTCTAGAGAAAGACCAGTTCTCGGTCTTAGTAATAGAGATGAAGGAGAAATACGGCAACAAGCTCTGCACTGCCAACGTCAGAGGGCATGTACCGCAACTACGTCGCTCTCTGAGGCAGCGACGGTACGATATATACAGCGTCCCTACTGCGAGGAGTAGGTGTGCTGCTAACGAGATAGCCTCGTTGTCGAGTAATCCGCTCACTCAACGCCGTTTCGGCGTCCTCTCAGAGGGCCATATCATACCTGCAGAGCCCGTCCGGCATCAAGCCCATACCGGAACAGCTAAGCTGACTCAGAGAGCACATTCAGCAAGCGTCGTTCACACTACGTCACGAGATAGGAGCAAGAGCGATGATTCCTTGACGACGCCTAAGTGGCAACGAGCTCCTTTGAAAACCTCCTAGCAGATTTAGCGAGCAGGCTTGACCAATGGCTGCTGTCGACGCCGCCGGCCTGGAAATCATCTACGCTACTCGGTCGCGTTCGTTCTTCTTGTAAGGAAGTTACGCTCGGCATCCGTTCGTTTCCGTGTTGCCATGCGTATCGATATTTCTTTTCTTTATACGTTGGAGGCCTTTTTTTGCTTTTCAGCGTATTGTAGCCATTCCTGTTGTGTCTTTCTTTTTCTTTAGGAAACGATCGACAGTCTGCAGAACCTTTTAGCTTGCTACTCTCTGAGAGGGATTGCCGATATCTCAGTCTCTTTTCGATGCTGTGATTTCTGGCGTTTGTTTCGCATTTGCTTGTCCGAAATGCCCTGGCGATGCTCTGCGACCGAACCAGGGAAGGCCACTCAAGCACTTCGGGAAGATGCGTTGGTCGTCCTACATTTTCCAGGCATAAGGGGATCAGGGAGTTCTAAAAGTTGCCCTGAGCAAACTAAAAGCGCTTACAGGTAAGATAGATCTTACCTGTCTTAGCAAATTTATCTCACCCAAAAGACAATTTGATCGGTCTATCTCACCTGTCTGCTACAGAACGAAAGAAGTGAAATTTTAAGGGCTCGTTTTTCTTTTCGATAGAGACATCATTAATTGGAACTAACAGACAAGAAAGCCAAGGAAAGTATAGGGGATGTTATTTGTAATAATTATGATGTAAATGTGAAGAAAATGATGTGGACGGAAAGATAACTTGCCGCCGGCAGGGACCAACCTTCCCCTTCTTTCGTCCCCTTTTTTTGTTAATTCACAGCGAGGGTCTCATTCTGGCAGACTATGTGCTTTCAGGTAGCGTGCGAGGGATTATTGGTCAGCTGCCAGCTCGCAAAAAGATCATGTGCTTCGCGAAGACAGCAGGCAGAAAAAAAACGCCAGGCCTGCGCGGAAGGCGCAGCACAGTCACAGCGAAAGCTAGAAGAGTGGCATTTCTAGAGCCCGTTATAAACTCTCTTGTGGCTACTAATACAACTACACTAGCAACGTAGCTACTACGCCACAAATCATAATTTTTGTGAAGTTGGGAAGCACCCACCACGACATTACTCGTCATTCTGCGGAGAAGCGAGGTACCATCTGTAAGGCATCATGTGCAGTTTCTTGATGCGACGGCCGATGACTATGAAGAATTATGACTGAGCCCTTTGTAATGAGTTGGAAGCTTTAAATGACCTGCTAGTTGCGTAATTCGCATTGTGTGACGCCCGGTCGTTATTTCCATCTCCCATCACGCTTTGTAACATACGCTAACGCGAGAAAGAGATAGAGAGAGGGAATTAACTTTATTGAGACCCTGAGGAAATGGATCATGGGAGCCTTATGGGCTTCCTTGGAAACCAATAGAAGTGCACTTGCGAGGAACCCACTACGCTATAAATCGTAATTTTTGTGAAGTAGGCAAGCAGCCACTATGCAATTTTTCGTCATTCTGCGCAGAACCAGGGTACCTGCTAAACACCTGTAAGGCATTATGTGCACTTTCTTGGGGCGAGTGAGGGTCAATACATCAACTGAGAAGGTGAAGCAAAAGAAGAAGGTGGCTTTCGCGTTGAAGTCGTCTTAGGCGAAGGCATAAGGAACCCTGTGTGTTTTTTCAACATAATTTCTCCGGTGGCTAATTTGTCCATAAGTCTGACAGATATTCAATGCAGAGAACAGTACTTGTAAATTGAGAAGATGCGACCGAGTGACTTACGGGAACGAAACATCAACGAACTCAAACAGTTGGAAAGAAAATACAAAGAAAGCCATAAAGCGGAGAGCTGAGCCACGTCATTATGCGACGCATGGTAGACGAAGGAACCAATTGTTTATCCTAACATCTATGTGGAAAGGGGTAGCCGTCACCAAGGAATGGTGACAACTCCTTCATTATTTTCTATTTGAATAACTAAAAAAACCATGGTTTCTGTACAGAATGTGCCAGTTACACAGCACTGGCAACACCAACCACGGAAACGCGCTTCCACTGGAAAACGCGGTTATTTCACGAATGTTAGTTTTGTTACGCTGGTTTTGATATTCGGAAGCAATTTATTCGCTTACTGAAGGCACTTCGCCATGAGTGCAAAGCATTACCTCTCCCAGAACAAACATGAAGGCCAGCGCAGCATTCTTCGTACAGGGTCGCCAGCATTGCGTTTACTGCTCAGAACATCTACATCACTATTCTTAAGCACGAAGAATATTCTTCTCGATGCGGAGACAACCTGAGAAAGTCTGCTGTTTATGATGAAAAGTAATTTATTAGCCCAAACAGCACCCATAGAGTGTTCAAAGTTAAGCTTTATGGTCATCCTGACATTCTGCACTGGGGGTGCGCCAAGGCAACTTTTGCAGATAAGTTGTGTATCCAGGGTGACGCAAAATGAGATGTTAGCTATCGCTTTCAGCCGCCCAGTTCACTATGTTTGAACAGTGAACCTTTTGGTGACTACAGTAAGAGAGCATGCTTGTATTGAAAAGTTGGAAGCAGTTGCGTTTCTGCACAGTTCCATTTAGAAGAATTCTTCTAGTATGTTCGTGCTCCAAGATTCCCGGCTATGAAGTTTAATTTCAGTTCGCATGATTACGCATGCAAGACAGTGAGGATCGGCGCGATGTTCATCGTTGATAAAACCTGAATGAAAACTGAAAAAAGGAGCGAATGTGCTTGTACTGGCTAAAATTGTAGCAAGGGCAGGCTGCTCCAGCAGTAAATTAACTGTAAATACAAAATTTTATTCACAAGACAAACAAATCGAGCATAGGTGTTATTAAACGGAGAAACACAATATAAACTGTGAAAACTTATTTGAAAACTTGCTTTGACTAATCACATTTCACGACAGTGGCCATTATAACAAGTATCAAAACAGTCTTTTTCCTTCTAAAAAGACAGGGCGTGCAAAGACGGAAAAAAGACACAAGAAAGAAGTCAGGACACTACAAACGCCGACTGACAACTGAATAGATGCACAACGGTGGAAAAGAAAGAAGGCACGAAAACGTATCGGCGCATGCGCATGCGTTGTGCATCTATTCAGTTGTTAGTCGGCGTTTGTGGTGTCCTGACTTCTTTCTTGTGTCCGTGTTTGTACGCCCTGTCTTTTTAGAATGAATACTTACCAACTAGCTTAGCTGTTTGTTATTCAGTCTTTTTCATTAACATAAAACACTTGTGGTTGGGCAGCTGTGAGATTATAGTGTCACTGATCTTTCTTACTTTTTGCATTGAAGCATGCAATCTATTATGATTTGAAAGTTAAATATTTCTGTGTATATTCATGATGTTACTACGAATTATGCAAACTTTGAATGGAACCTTGCGTTGAACATTCAAGAGCATTCGCTCGCTCAGTTTGGGGGCTGCACTTTTGAAATTACAGTAAGGCCAAAAGTACATAAAACGTTTGCGCGAGTGGCTTGAATATAAGAGCCTGAGACCTTGCGCACTATTACCAAGCCATTTTTTTTGTTCCAAAGTAAAAATTACGAAGAGACACTGTGTACACGCTTGCACAAGACGTCGACATAAAATCTCGCAGCGTGTGTGTTCTTTTTTTTTTTGGACGGTATATTGCTTCACACACAGAAACTCGGCTCAATTTCGTTCGGAACTTCCCTGTAACATTCGCTGTTAAGACTCGCTCTTAAGTGCTCCAATGAAGCCATCACGTTCTTTAAACTTTAAGCAAGAGCATCTGTACCTTGAGCGAGTAGGCCACTTTCTTTAACGGTGGCCGCGGTTCGAAATTTAATGCCGGGTGCAACGCACGTAGAAAAGAAACAGCGGCGGGTTGTTGTCCCAAAGCCACGTACTCTACGCTCCTCGCGCAATGGTACTTTCGCAGGCCAGATATAAGCGGTGAGGTGGGAGCCAAAGTCGTCCTGAAACCATTCGTGCTTATCGTATGGCCATAAAAACTTTCTACCTCTCTTCCAGGCGTAGTTCTTGCATCACAATTATTGCGCGGATCTTGTATGTCCTCCGCAGCAGCTGCGTCGGAAATTACGTTTCAAACCAGAAAGCCTTTCTTTTTTTCTTCACGCCGCCGCGATGGATACTGCTTCGCTGATGATCCAAAAGACGCGGGTTCGATACCGGCCGTGTAGGAGGCATTTCGAAGGACGCGAAATGCTAGAGGCCCGTGTTCTGTGCGATGTCAGTGCACGTTAAAGAACTCCAGGTGGTCGAAATTATCCAGAGCTCACTACGGCGAAGTCTCGCAGAGCCCGATTCGCTTCGGGGCGTTATATCGCGCAGGCCGTTCTTTCTTTCTTCCTTTTTATAGCTGACGTGCTTTCAGTTTTTTTTTTAGGAATCTTCGAATCACTCGTAATAACGCTTTCAAAGGCGGCGGACAAGTTATAAACCGCACGCGTGCGTCTGTTAGTCTCAGAGTGAACCAACAGTGTCAGCGAACCCCTACGCACGTAGATGCTTAAGGTGAAATATTGATGACGGCAGAATTCTGCAACTTTAATTCACGTGCTTTCAGATGGCAACATACATTTGTGAAAACATTAGCGATGCCGTCGATTGCCTAAACACGGCACCTATATAAAGGGTGGATATGTTCAGCATCGCTTCTGGCAGGATAATCGTGATCACATTCTTTGGTGGCATCCCCAGTGAAGAAAGCCCGTGAGAAAGTGTCACAGCATGCTTGATCTAATCGAGTTGTTACACAGCCTAGAATATGGCTATCTGTTTACGCTGTTTCTTCACTAAACACGGTATTTTTGTATTGTGCATTTACCGGCGTTAACCACGCTGCAACAACTGCGCTACCCTGTCTGCATGCAATTATGATATACAGAATCCTTTGCGAATAATAAATGCGAAGCATTTCTTAGCGAACTTCAACGACTTTGAGCGTATCTATCTATCTATCTATCTATCTATCTATCTATCTATCTATCTATCTATCTATCTATCTATCTATCTATCTATCTATCTATCTATCTATCTATCTATCTATCTATCTATCTATCTATCTATCTATCTATCTATCTATCTATCTATCTATCTATCTATCTATCTATTTATCTATCTATCTACGTTTCGTTAATTTGATATTTACCAAATTTGTATGCCGTGGCAACAGTGTATGACGAAAATAAGTGACAGGTCTTAACGCGCAAATCATGATATGAATGTCACGTACGGCATGATTTACAGGACATGGTCTCGAGGCGCTCGCGGCCATTATATAAATGAATATATACCAAAATTGGTATGGCGAGACTTTTCTGTATTAAGAACCTAAATGAAAAGTGGTAACATGATTAAATTATGAGATGCATGGTGTTCTTGCATGGTGTTCATGCAAGTTCATGGTGCGCTCGCGGCCGTTTAGCTAGCTTGATATACACCAAAATTGGTATGTTGTGACGTGACGGTATGACAAACGTAATCGGCAGGTGGTAACATGAAAATAATGAGATTCATGTGATGTACGGCATAATTTGCATGCCACGCTCATGGTGCGCTCGCGGCCGTTTCGCTAGCTTGCTACACACCAAAATTAGTATTGCGCTACTTGACTGTATGACGGAACATAAACGACGAGCATTAACAATAAAATAATGACATGCATACCATGTACGGCATGATTTACATGCCATGCTCATGGTGCGCCCGCAGCCGTTTCGATAGCTTGATATACACCAAAATTGGTATTGCGTGACGTGACTGTATGACGAACATGAATGGCAGGTCCTAACACTCAAATCATGATATGCATGTCTTGTACGGCATGATTTCCATGCCACGGTCATGGTAAGCTTCCGGCCGTTTTGTTAACTGGATATATACAAAAACTGATATGGCATGACATGAGTGCGTGACGAACTTAAATGACAGGTCATGCATTGTATATACCAGAATAGACGTTTCAGTAGCATAGTATATGCCAGACTGTACATGCATGCATGCATGACAAACACGCCATAGTTAAGTACTTGTCATTGCATCAATGACTTAATTTGCCTCGAAGGCAATAAAGGCGATGTATGCGGCTGCTTGCTGGCTGCTTCGCATTACATCGATTCCCACAGTGCGTGGGATCTGCCGCATTTTATTGCGATAGAAATTATATGTACAGTCTCGGCTGAATTTTGCCGTCGCCGTCATGCACCGTATATATATATATATATATATATATATATATATATATATATATATATATATATATGCCCCAAAGAAAATTAATTCAGAAAAATGCTTCCGAAGCGCGGAATCGAACTAGGGACCTCTTGCTCCGCAGCGAGTGGCGCTAACCGCTACGCCACGAAATGCGGATCCTCCACGTAGCTAACGGCGAGCGTTATATACACACCCTTTACCGCTGGATGGACTCGGAGACGGCAGCGCGCTTATCAGCGTTTCTTCATTACCAGCGAGATGGCGCTAGGAGCGTGACGGGCGCATTTAAAAGTCGTCGGCGAGCTCGCTCGCTTCTTCTTCTATTTGCGCAGGGAGAACCTTGTCCTTCCGCTGTTTTTTCTCGTGGTGAGGGGAAGAGGCGTGTTTCAAGCTTTCACCGTGATGTCCGCGCTCATGTTGCGGAGCGTACGACAGTCACTCGAGCTCAAGGGACGCCACTAAACGAACAAGCAGAAGATGAGCGCGAACTATCAAGTGTCACATCTCGACACTTGAAGCACGCTAGTTTCCTTCGCTGCTTCGGCCGCCTTTGCAACAGTAGCGCTGTTCAAACTGATCATATGCATTGGCGAGCATCACTTCGTATTGCATTAGTTTCTTGCTATCGCATTCATTGCTTCGCCCTTGCGGCGAAACTGTGACTTTTTTGTTTCCTAGTTAATATAGAGGTTGAAAGAGTTAAGGAGAAAGAACTAAAATATAGAGTTGTGCAGTACGTGCAGAAATATATGAAATGACATTTTTAGGTAAATTAGCGTAGTGAGTTGCCAAGTGATCTGCGTTTTTTTTTCTTATTACATTACAAGTATTATTTATGAGCCATCTAACTTCATTTTACAGCGAACATGTATAAGGCTAGGCGAAACCAGAGTTCGTCCATCCTAGGAGCGTCAGAACTCCTGGTGCTTATGTGCCACAGAAACTGGGCAAACCCCACTGCTAACCCTTGGTCCACTAAATATGAATGAAGGAACTCACGGGCGGCAGACACCAATTAGGATTTGTGCACAGACGTAACCAATAATTGAGAAAGACTATACTGAACTGTCGAGAATAGTCCAGTGATAAACACCATGACTGAACGTTTCAGCACCGTTAGTTTACCTTCTTTATTGAGTGCTTGGACGGTGATTTCACACAGAAACTTTCGCTTCCTATACTACCACCCATAGCCGTGCCGTCGCAGTTCTAGATGCACGAGGGTTTTTGGCACAAAGTGCCAGCCTCGCGCTTCGGCATTCGTTATGCTCCATGTCTCCGCTAAGAGCAAAAGGATTTCTTTTCACTGGGGGCTCTTTCGCCTCGCCACCGCCGCCCAGCGCGCGCAGGCAGGTTGAGTGATGGAAGCACTTCGGGGACATCCTATAAGCTCGGGTGATCTTCTAAGCCCTGCAAGACAAATGGTCTCCACTAAACTCCTACAGCCTCGCTTGCCGGGTCCGTCCTTTCGTGGCTGTGTCGTGTAATACAACCCGTCGATATATTTTCCCGCTGCCGCCGTTTTTCTGCCATGATGATGCGGTGCGGGTCAAGAGGATCAAAAGAGGCCGACCCCCACGTGCGTCTCTAATCCAGTGGGCCTGTATGAATGCAAGCCCACGAAAGAAAGATGGAGCAGGTACGTGGCGCCACTGTGAGGGTCATCTATCGGATCGCGCGCCGCTCCTTTTGTACACGATGTCAAGAGTTGATCAGGTGGGATGAAGTGATATGGTGGGGCAAGAGGTATCGCGTTTATTTGAAAAACATTGTTGTCTATACATCGCAGCTTTCACTTTGGTCAGGAGCTCTTCGCCGTTCAGTTAGTGTACGAACTGACGAGAGTACTTGAATCAGATATTGTAAGGAAGCAGAGACGGAGACAGCACCCGATCCTGGGTCAGATGTTCTGTTGTCTGCCATTCGTCTTCCTCCTCTTTCCGCTAGCTGCCCGCGCACCAGAGCCCAGGTGTCGTTCTTCGTCATCACAATATCTTATCCCAAATAAAGTTTAACGGACATCTATGGGAAATATAGGAAAGGAAAGAGAAAAAAAGCTTAGTGCAGGAAATAGTAACACCAGTGGTTAGGTATATCCCTTAAATCAAATCTAAGTGCGCTGCAAGACAAGTATAGACAAAAACTCACACAAACGGATATGCCTTCATTATTCACCTAAGACGACTCGAAGGGAAAAGCCCTTTTTTTCTTCTCACGTTATGCACTAATTCCCTCCTCCCCCTGAATCTTTCTACACCTCACCTGGTTTTGCATTGCCCCCCCCCCCCCCCCCCCGCCCGGGATCGGCCCACCTTTGACGAAAGGACGACATCATGCGATGAGATCATCATGCAACGTCACGTGTGTATGTGACGTCATGGTGACGTCACTGATTTTGGCGACCTGTGCCGCCATGATGATGTCTTGCGGGGACGTCATCGCGTGATGATGGCTTTTTGCATCGCTCGTGTTGACGCCAACGGTCAATTTTCGCATTTGACGAGGCTTCTAAGGCTTTCGCCTTGATAAATAAACGAAACAACACTTAATAATTGTTCCTAATTACCGAGACCAATTAAGCTTGCGTTGCGTAGCTTCCCTGTGACAGCATTTAATGACGCTCTCATTGTCTGTTTACCAGAAAAATGATGACAATAGTCTATTGATGAGAAAATGTACTCGAACTTGCACAAAGCAGGCTGAGAACTCTCTAGCCTTTTGTCGGTTGCGAGTCAAAACAGAGCGAACTATTCTTGGCTTCTTTTTTGTCCTCTCTAGTGCTAAGGAACTTTTCTCAGGCTGCTACATTTGTTTCAATGTTTTCCACTTTAGCTAGTTGCGAGTAACGCGCTTTCCTCCGTCTTAAATTTCTTTGCTATGAGTAATGAGGCGATGCAACTGAAGATAATGGCAAAGTTTTCCCCGAAGGCCCGCGGTGTAGTGGATTCACTCTCAATCGAAGTTTCTTTTTCTAGGTATTTAAAGTGGCCGCAGCGAAAAGTCCTCCACGTGCAAACGTCCACTTAGCCGCGATAGCACGGACACTTACAAAAGGAACGTGTTGGTTTAATTATAAAGCATCTGTATTTCCGTGCCCGCTTTATTATGGACAGTTCACGGGGATACGAAGTCATCCGCAAAGAACATCTCTAAAAACGAGTGTATGAGATGCGCAAACTTGGATGCGTCATGCCGGGCCGCGCCGATTATTAGTGCTGTTATTAGCTAACTAATCCTGGTTAATAAACATTATGCTTTGTGACTGACTCTTCTTAGTCTATTCTAACAGATATAAGTCGCATGACCGTTTTCAGCATGCAATGTTCATAAAATCTTAAACAACATAAAGCGTTACACTTATAATAAACAAATTTCAAAGGCTACTTATGCCCCAATTTTGGGGTAGCACAAGTTTTGCTGGTGAGCAGCCATGAACTTATAGGTATAACCGATGCCCTTGACACATTTCTTCTAGCATACAAGTGTGTCATGACGGTGCACAAATCTGTTATTGCAATATAACAAAGAAAATTGTAGTTTGCCTAAATTTTCCATAAGACAGTCTCAAGTACATCGTAACGTGCTAACGCCAGCAGAAGTAGTTATTAGGAGAGAAGCTTCTAAGGACCGCACCCCGCCATCGCCGTTGAAGCTCCCTTCTCTTAAAGGGACACTAAAGAGCAAAACGATTTTTCTCGCATTGTAAAGTAGTCTTCCACGATACCAAAAACACCACGCTTTCTGCGCGAAGACGCTTAATAAGCGAGAAAACGCTCAAAAAGAAAATACAGGTGGCGACGCCACCTTGGAATTCCCGCACCATTTGCCGTGACGTCACATATTGTTGACGGCGCCTCCTTGGGCTTATGTAGTTCCTAATCGGTTAAATCGAAGTACATTGTCCTCTGAGGGGGCCAGAGACTTGACATGACGAGTTTGTGGAAATTTCACCGAACCAGTGGCGCCAAAATACGTTAAATGCTCTTTGAAGTCTTTTTCGTCCCGAATTACAAAGTCCGGCGCGAAATTTAAAAATGAAACTTTGAACTTGGTTTTCTCCTCTAACAATAAACCTATGGTGGTGGAATAAACTACACGAGAGTTCTCCGAGCACTCTTTATCAATCTAAACCAATTCATTGTTTCTCTTTAGTGCCCCTTTAAGGAATTGCTTCATGTTGCAGTGGCCGGTGATTTAAGAGGAAATGTTTAGGCCTTGAGTAGTTTGGTTCTATCGCTACCAGAAATTCGAGGTTAAATGAAATAAGCTCTGCGCACAGCTGGTTATAACGCTCATCTTCACTTTCACCACCTTTATCGTGGATTGTGAAATGACAACCATCATTCTAGAGCACTACGGGCGCTTTGTCGAAGGCAGTAGCGGACGCTCTCCCCACCCGGCACCCGCGAAATAAGGCAATGAAACACTGCGCGCGGCGTTCCGTCGCCGCCGTCGAAGCTCCCCGCCGTATCACCGCTCGCACCCCTCTCCTACCAGTCTCTCTCTCCCTGCGCTGCGCGCGCCGCACACTCACTCACTCAGTCTTTCCCACCGCCGAGCGCAGCAGACGCTGTCCCCACCCGCTCCCCACCCTACCGCCTTCATGAAAGCCAGCAGCGAGATCAGGTGCATAGTCGTTTGTGTCCCATTTATAAGGAGCTTCGCTAATCGGTTGCTATTCGTACACGGAGCAACCACTAGTTTTTTTAAACCCGCACGTATGCAAGTATAGTAGGTTACAACCTAGGAATAAATGTAAGCTCCGCCATTGCCTTCGCTGTGCCACCCAGACTGAATGTGCATAGATGCCCTATCCAAATCGCATTTGCACATTTCCGTGACGTGTAACACCATTCCCTTATTTCAGTAAGGTTATATTCCCATACAGACCCATGTTCGTGTCGCTATTTTCGGTCGAAAATTTGAACTTCCTCCCAAATTTCAGCAAAGATTCCGACATCACCGCTCAGGCAAACATGATACTTCAAGTAGGGACGACGACCTTTCTTACAGGGGCGTTGCAACACTTTTCCAAGTAATCAATGAATGGCTCGATTAAAAGAGCTTATAGCCTCACGAATCGACTGCCGCAAAAAAAAAAAAAGTTAGAATTCCCTCAAACACGAGTAGAGTTACAGGAATTTGTAGCACGCTTTAAGCGCTTTCCCTCTCATTTCGTACCAGCGAGGGCGCTGAAAGCTCCGCAGGGGAGGCGGGGGGAGGGTTCTCAGGAGCCTCGACTACCGAGCGGCAGCGTTTTCTGACCGTGCTGAAAAAGTGTTGCAGGGTCCCTTTATTATGCGTAGTACTTACATTAGCAGCAAACACAAAGTTCTGCTGCACGGTACACCAATACTTGATCTTAGGCATGATATTAAAGGCCCACAACAGAAGCTGTTTCAGCGGCTCACAGGCAGTGCAGCACTTCGAGCTTGGCACAGTTCTTTGCATTCTTTTTTCGCATATTCTCTTCGAAAGACAGGCAGCAAGAACGCCGTCTGAGACTTCACACAACTACTGTCCGCAACTTTTTCTGCTTTTTACTTGTCGCGCTCAGTGCAGATACGACTGAACAAACCTTGTAGTTGCGTGAGTCATGCTTCGTGTGGCAGCGCTTATTCGTGCATACACAATTTCGCTTTCCAACTGAGCCATCGATTGAGGCAACATTACTGAGCTAAGGTTGACACGACAGAAAAAAAAAATCAAACAAGCATAAGCATCAGCGCCCGCGGAAAGAAAGTTTTTTGTGTACAGCGCCGTTGTGCGTCAGCTTCTACCTTTGCTGGTGCTCCTGTTCACTGAGCTCTGCGCGCAATTATCATATTTATGAGAGCGTGTACCTAGCGTAGTTTGTTTGTTTTTTGTTTACGATGGTGTTGTGTGTGTTTTTCGCATTCGCTGTTGACTTGTGCTCTGAACATCACTGCTTGCTTTGTTGCTGAGCTTGCGTCAGCACCGGCACAATGTCTAGAGTAGATTGGGAAAGAAAATTTACTTCGTTTTTTTCCCCTTCTCATTGTGTTGTAGCCTGCAACTCGTAAACAGCGAAAGAGCGGTGCGATCAGCCGTTCGTTTGCACCTCCTACTGCAGGCGGTTTCTTGGAGTTCAAGGCAATTTGCTTAGAGTACTACGAGATGTGCTGACTGATAGAAGTGCCGCTTGTTGTGCTGTAGATTCTATTTTGTCAGGATCTCCACCGAACGGCGTGACTTTCTGCAACTGGCTTTCACAGCACCCTTGTACAAACAACTCTGGCCAATGTCATAGACGATTCAGCGATCCCCAAACAGCGTATGCGTAGAGTGATAACTATTTGCCCGATTGTGGCATGTTTGTAGGAAAACGTTTAATGTAAAATGTCTGCGCAAACTTTTTATTTTGGCTTTTCTATACAATACCGTCAATGCTTTGCCAGGCCAAGGCAGGCAGGCGATCCACAAGAAAGAAATCAAGAAAAATAAAATTGCCCACAGACACAGTAATCATGACAAAACTTTCTCAGTGCTATAAGGAAGGCGAGAGGATGCGAAGTAAAGTTGTAACAGTGGTAACGCGCGAGAAAGCTTCCAGAGTAACAAGTGGATCCTGCTTACTATTGTAGAAGATAATTATTATGTTCCTTTAAATAAACTGTCTCAGTAACGCGATTACGAATGAAATTTTCAGAAACCAACGACGTGCACAAAAAAAAAATATTCGGTCGATAATTTTGTGTTCTGGAAGTCCGTGCTTTTCACATACAATAGGCTACGGATACGTTGCTAAGTATTATTTTGCAGCCGCACAGTGTTCCAGCGGCTTTTAACATAAGTGTAGCATTCACGCGAAGAAAAGGTGATATGACATATAGGAGATGCGCGCAACAACCCCACTTGTGAACAATAAAACCTTGAGTCTCATGGTTCTCATTGTGATTATATATGCAGTCAGTGGCATTTATTTATAATCTTGAACAAAACACGTAAAAGTACACTTCTTTCCTTTTAGTGCGTTTGCAAGTATAATACACCTCCCACTCCTTCCCAACCCCCCCTATCCCTTTCAAAAAGAAATGAAAAAAAAAATCATTCTGCCCGAGATTTTGCCTTGAACGAGGATGCAAACCGCGTTATATTAAACACAACTTGAAGGTAGGGAAAAACACTCTAGGGGCTTCGGCAGCAGCTCAGAAATATTATCACACTTACTTTAATTAAATTCCTTTCACTAAATTAGTGACACTGAACGGTCAATAAATTAATTATCATTTACGAATTGTTCTTTGTTAACGACGAAATTGAGTGTGTAAAAAGTGGACTGCCGGAGGAAGACGCTGGAGTTAGCTTCGAGGTTAAAGCTTCAGTGACGGCGTCGTAGGAAATTGCCCTTAGAGTCTTTTTATTCACGCGGTTCGAGTTTACATAGTTATTGAAGCCGAATGCTTCAACGCTCCCGTAGGAACTACCTAATATTGTAGGGACAATTTATACCCTGGAACAAACAGTGAGTTGTAGTTGGGTGGTGGTTTAACATTTTCATGGCTTCGTAGGAATGACAGCATGAACACGAAGCACGAAGACCAGGGAGGGCACGCGACAGAGTGCGGTCCAGACGCTAGCGCTCTGTCCCTGTTCTTCTTGACGTTTGTGTCTCGTGTTCGTGTGTTATTCCTATGAAGTTATGCATGACAAACTAGCCTGCCAAGAATCGTTACCGAAATTAACATTTTCTTTGAAGCTCAGCTGATCTATGTTTCTGTTAGGTAACTTTGGGTCACGGTAGACTTTTCGTGGCGTCATTAGTGTATATCAACAACATTCAGTCCTGCATATTTATAATGTCACTCAGTGTCTGTTGTTAAACGTCCCCACACTTCTCTGTGTTTGCGAGTACTTAGGCAGTAATTAAAAGTGGTAGTACCTTCGTGCCTTCAATGCATCAATGCAGTCAGTGCCTTTTCAGCAGTCATGCATCGCTAATTAGTTTTGCATTTCCTGGAGGCGCGGCGAGCATCACACATACAAATTTATGCAACACTTCGGAAACACAAATGGTTCTTTTTTCTGCAAAAAGTTCGATGTTATAATGGTGTGTGGGCCGGAAACGTTGGCGTTCATCATCTGGAATGCTGCTGGTTGAGAAAATTAGACAGTGATTTAGTTACGTATACCACAGGACTGTAGGTTGTTTAGTATATTTAGCAGATATTATTAGGTGATTACATAACCAGCAAAATATCCAAATGTTTAAAAATTGCGCAGCGAATTGAAAAAAAGAACCTTAAAATGCAATAGGAAAAACACAGGTACACACAAGAGACAGCTGACGATTATGTCAGCTGTCTCTTGGTTTAAAAAATGTGCCTAGGATGTACGTAGGGCCTACATAGTTCTTTTTTTTTTTCGTCAACAAAAACTTATAGCAACACCCAGGGTAGAATTGTGTGCTAGAAATTTACTCTGTCAAGCAGTAGGTGCTTAAAAAACAGAGTGACGAAATGGGCGACACAATAGAGTAAATGGAGTGCTCATGTTTCACAAATATTTTGAGTAGAAATCACAGGAGGAAAGTGACGATCAGAAAGACGATACCCGCGTCAATATGCTTAAATGTGTGTTGTCGTTTTCATCCCCACTGATGAACAAACAATGCCGATATAGTATTCTTTCGATCATTACAAAATGAGCATGCATGCCAAGGAAACTCGCAAGTCGGGCCCATATTTTAGACGTGGTCGCCTAGTTACATACAGGTTATATACTGTCTTGATCAGCCTAGACGCCATCCCATGTTGCGGACGTTCACCGTAAAGTTCATTTGGCGTGTTTTACTTTGAGACCACTCTCGCGGAGTCGCTGCAAGACCAACTTGCTCACGACCTTGTTGCCGCTCTTTTTTAGGTACGAGATGTCATCAAGATGCGGCTGAAAGGTAGGATAACCACTGCGGTAATGTACAGATTCTTTGTCAAAGAGATTCATGCACAATGTGTTGTAGGTGAAAAGATGTTTACGTGTACTATTGAAGGACTGTCTTGGCAGCACGCGTGTCCTAAATCGAGTTCTTATAGACGCTATAGCATCGCATCTATACTGCACAGCGCTCGGCATAAGCGATGCAGGCAACAGCTGAGTAGCTCATAATAGTCCATCGGCAGTTGATGCCGAATGTATAGGAGAATGAGAAAACAGTAAGGAGTGCTGACGAAAGCATGAAACCCATGTGTGGATGTTTCCTTGAGGAAGGCTTTGAAGTAGCTGTTGTTAAGCCTATACGGGCTGAAATTCGGATGTGTTTACGTCTACATAGCGTCTATGCAATCTTTAAAAAATTTTTTTGTGTGACGTTTCAACTAATATGGCGAATATGTTATTCGTGTGTAATAATGCATGTTTTTGAGCTTTTCGTTGCATTTTTAGGGTACCGAATTTCGGGAATGGAATGTTTTAAGTACACCGAAGAAAAGCACACCTGGAGTGACGTGGTCCACCAAAACGTAACATGAACAAAAAATACATATTGAAGTTAATACTAAGACATCGCAATACTTTTAGTGAAATGACTTCTGAAAGCAATGTTTCACAGAATGCCGTTGAGTGAGAGGGCTGGAATGCAATTCAAGTATAAATTTAGTTTCAGAGCAACGAAGTTCTTTTTTAGAGGTGCCTAACTGTGAACCTTACTGCGGCAACGTGGCTATTAGAGTAGCAGATGTATGTACAATTTCTGTCCCGCAACTTTAGTGTCGAAGTTTAGGGTGTACAACGTGTGGCTGCGAACTTGAGAATTTCTTTGTATATTTATTGGTGCACACAACTACTCTACTTTTCAATATTTGCAGGGGTTTAGTATTTTGTTATTTTACGACGTAGCGCTGCCTACCATTAAAGAAAAAAAATACTAGATTGAACTCATCAAACTTCGTCTAAATTCATGAAAAGGCGGTGAGCTTACGGGAGAACTTCCAGGCAACTAGGCGACGAAGAAAGTAACAAAAGAAAAAAAAGCATTAGCTTTTTTGTGCTTTCGAGGCTTTTCACATGGTAAGAGCAGTGTTTTTTTGGATACCGTAGAACAGTAGTCTGCTGCAATTCAAGGCAGAAAATATTACCAGTTACGTAGTTTTTTTGTGTGTGGGGGGGGGGGGGGTTCTGACTTGTCTCATATATATCTCTCTTGAAAGAGACGATTTAACTATCTTTTGGAGAGTCGCGATTCCCATGACTCTCCAAAGAAAGTATAATGATTTCCATAAGGAGAGTGAACGTGTATCTTTAAAGAGAGTTATACACGCGAATAGTCAGGACTGACCAGAAAGGGTGACAGGTAATTTTTTTTCATTGAGAGTGAAGTGTATCTCAAATGACATTTTATTTTTCACGCAGATTTCATTGCCCTGACGAATCCCGTTGCAATATATAAAAAAATACTCAATATTTTCCTGGAGTATTTGCGAGCTGGCTTAGAAATAGCTGATGTTAAAAGAACAAAGGTTGGAATTCACGCGTGTTTGCTTTTCTATAACGTCTCCGCAGCTTTTGTTCTTTGATTTTTTTCCAAGGCTTTAACTAATGTGACTAATATATCATTTACTTGTGACAATGCATGTCTTAGAGATTTTGTTTGCTTTGTAGCGTACCAAATTTTTGGAGTGCATGTCCTTATTAACATCGTAGAAAAGCGCTCTTAGGATGACCAGCGCCGTGTTCTCTTTTCGAACACGCCACAAAGTTTATTACTGAAGTATATCACTCGCACCTCGACTGCAGGAATCGTGTTCGGCGACATAAACTAGGTCACGCGGTTAGCGACGAGATCTGGTTCCACTATCGGTGCAATAACTACAGAGGGTGGAATGCTTGGCCGGCGCCGTCATGGAATGCAATAGCGTTCAGCGTGACAGGACTTAAACCGCTCCGAGCACTTAGCCGCATGTTACACAGCGGTCACGAGGACGTGGGCGTCGACTGCAGACCTCTCTTCTACTAATGGAGGCACTTGCCTATGATTGGGTGGATGGTGCACTAGACGACAACGGCATCACGAGGCAGACGTTCTTGATTCAGGATGCCATAGGCGTACAGCTGGGCATTAGGGAAAGACGTCATTTTCGTGACCAAGACAGCGGTATGCAGCTGTCGGCGTCACGCATAAAGGAACACTTTGCGAAAGTAGGCCGTTTCCATCGCACTGACGGCCTTCCTTATTTGGCTTGACCGGTATACCGGGGGGGGGGGGGCTATTTTCTTGCCCGCAGCGGCTAACGGACGCGATATCTTCATCATTCGCGCGTCAACCAGAGGAGGCGATCTCGACAGGCAACGGGACTGTTCTCTCCGATATCGCTTTTACCGGTGGGCGATGCTCAATGGTGGGGCCGGAACTTCCGCCCAAAGCGGCGCGGATGTATCCGACGTGCAGTGCTAATGGGGGCTGATGCATCTACGAGCAACAAAGAGTGCCGTGTCTACGGCTCGCTGGGAGAAGACAGAGACAGAAAATATTCCGACAGATCTTACCCATGAAATCGCATGAAATTTCATGCGAATAATTTAGCGAGTAGGTGCTTACGCCGCACTTTTCAGTCAGCTCTTTGGACGTAGGTCGACGTCTTCGTGGAACGTGAGTATTAGTCGACGTCTTTGTGTAATATCGTGAGCTTACCGGGCACATTAACTACACTAGAAAAATCACACCATTTCCTGCTAAAGGGGACCATGAGGCGATGCGAAGCAGCGTTTCGGCATGTAGAGCCCGCGTTTCAGAGGGGGAGTGGAGAGGGGAGGGGAGAGAGGCAAAGGGGGGAGGGGAAGTGGAGAAGGGGAGGGAAGAGGGGGAAGGGAGTGGAGTGGAGAGGGAGAGGAGGTGTGTGGAGAGGGCTTGTGCATGCGCATTAAGGGTGGTACCGCCGCACACCACCGCCGGATTGAACTCCGCTATAAGATGCTTCACATCTAATAAAAAAGGGTAGCTCGTTGCATGAAGTAACGCCGGCCCTCATGTTACAGCACAGACGTCAGTTTATCGTAACGAAGTGAAAGAACTATAACGAAGTGAAAGCCGCAGCAGGCGTTGAGTGAAAACAAGGTTCATTGCCGTGTTCTTGGGAATTCCGCTTGTTGAGACATTACCGTGCATATTTAAAAGTTTGTCTGCTACAGTGGCATAGGCAGAAATTTTTTCGGGGGGGGGGGGGGGCACCTCCTTGATCCGACAATTGGTCTGGGCAGATAAGTGGGGTGTAGTGCTCTCTATCCCATGGAGAAAAAATTTCGGGGGGGTGGGGGGGGGCACGGTCCTGGTGTACCCCCCCCCCCTGTCTACGTCACTGGTCTGTTACATTAAAATCCCCAACTATGACGAATGGTACGTCTTTCCCTTGTCCGCCCAAAAGTCTGAGAAAACTTTTTGAATATACCGAAAATTGATGGCCAGCGTCAGGGGTGGTATGACCTTGTCTCTCGGCAGCTTCCCGGGTTTGCTGGATCTCAAGTTGTCTGATAAAGTTTTCGATGTCTTATTTCTCGGGGTGTGCGAATATTCGAAAAATTGGAATAACGAATTCAATAGCGTTATATTTTACTCAACGCTGGAATCGAATAGGGCATATTAGAAATACCAAATATTTTTCGAACAATAAGCGCCGATGTAAAAACCTCAAAAGAACGAAACGTTGGAACAGAGGGGGGTTTGTTTTAATCATCTAATTAATAAAATGAATGCTGCCCAAGATTCACGGAGACTATCGACGCTATATTGATTAAAAAATGAAGGGGCTCTTGTGTAAAACTCCAGTATCGCCGAAGTGACAGAGCCATCATTCCACTATCTTCATTATGGCATTCATGATGATGACGACTCATGAAGATTGTTTATTATCATAACAGTTTTATTTAAAGCTAGGGACAAAGTACCAACTTGAGTGCAGTAAAAACTCGTGAATTCGACCCCTGTGAATTTGGAAAAATTGAATAATACGGATGCGTTCTCTGGTCCCGGCCAGCATATGTATTGTTTATAGACACCAAACTATCGTTAATTTTGATCATATATGGCCCCGACCTTGTTAATTTGCATGATTTTCGCAGCGCGCCAGCTACGAAGAGCCGGAAATGTGTGACACAAAAGAAACGAAAACGGCGTTCGCGAACAATCGAAACAACCGCAGGGCCTTCCGAAGACGCGGTAGCAATCCACAATCTTACCACAATCGCGTTGTTGGCGACCAAGGCTCCAGCGGCTGCGGCAAGCTTGTGACGTTTTCGTTTTTACTCCGCGCATGCGAACTGCGTGGGTGGTATCTATGATGACGTCGATAGCGATGGGCTTACAGATTCGACAAGGAGCAGTTTTGTTTTCACCACGTGCCTTTAGAACTGCGTAGTTGCCGTACATGAATGTGCATTAGCGAGCTAGGTGTATTCCACAGCAGACGTGGTGCTCAGCAGGTTTGTTTCGACTCTGGAGGTAGTCCGCGCGTTTGCCTTCATAACTGTGTGAATGCGATGATCGTGCCTTTAGCGACCACGGTTGCCTGCTCAGTGATGCAGCATTCAATAGCTTCGTTTCCACTTCGGGCAAGTAAGGTTCTCCGAGGCAGATGCCTGGTTGTCTTGTGCTCGCTTTTACTTCGGTTATCTGGTTATTTGCTCGGTGAATGGACTTTGTTGCTCTGAACTTCAGTGGGAAGAAGCCCAGCGTCATACTAGCCCGTTGAAATCAGGTACGAAGCCTCATTATCTCGTGCCTTAAGTATTCGCAGCCGCTCCGGCGCTGAGCACCGGAGAATGGCGGCACGAGCCATATGAGCGCCAGCGTACTTTAACCGGCATGAGCGGAACGCACGGCCTCACCCAAGCGCTTACGAACGCCAACGATATGAACACCATCATAAATCCAGCACGGTTAGTCCTTGATCAAGCAAGCCCTGCTGGCCCACCACCAGTGACCATGGCTGAGTCCAAAGAAGGTGAGAACGAGAGACCCCGCTTAGATGAAACGTGCAATCAGGATAACAAAACTTCGAACTACGACCTAAGCGATGTTGAAGAGATTGAGTGTGATGAAGGATCTTTTACTTTTGTGAACTACAAAAAGAAGAGGAGTGACGGCATATCTGTGGTGTTCCGTCCATCAGAAGAGGGACACAACTTTTGGCAAGCGAATCTAAATCGTGCCGCTACAGAACTCGTTTAGACTGCAAAAGAAAAAGTCCAGTCTTTTCGTGTAAACAAAGATGGCAGTTTTTCAGTAAATGTAACCTCAGTGACATCTCTGCTTTTACCTCAAGAGGGAGCAGGTCTGCGCGTTATGCCATATATACCAACTTCGTACACACGAAACGTCGAGAAGATTCGCCACGTGCCTCTTCAGCACAGTGAAAAACAACTGGTTGAGGTTTTGAAAGATTTTGGAGTCACGTCAGCACGACGCCAAGCAAGATACACTCATCTGAAAGACGGCACAATGGAATCTCGCCCTTTGTACAGTGTAACTTTGCTCTTTAGAGATGACAAGACAATGCGTGAGAAAATCTATTTGGATTTCATTAGTCATCCAGTAGAAGAATACCTTGGTCCTGCCTTAATGTGTTACAACTGTCAAAGGTTTGGACACCAGGCAAAAAACTGCCACGGATCACGTCGATGCCAGATCTGCTCTGTGAACCATCATCACAAGGAATGCAAGTCTCTGCGACAACCAAAGTGCACAAATTGCGCAGGTAATCACACTGCGTCATTCGCAGGCTGTCCACAGAACAGAGCAGCTCCGGAAACACGCTCCGGAAACATGAAATAATTCATAGGAGACAACCAAGACGCAAGGCGCCTCTTCCCAACCTCGATGCCGTAAACCCATCGAGAAATCCCACATCTACACAAGAGGCAAATGCAAGAGGCAAATGCAAGAGGCAAATGCAAGAGGCAAATGCAAGAGGCAAATGATACGTCCTATGCGTCAGTATTGAAGCAATCTGCTTGGTAGAGCTTCCAGAGCCAGCGGAGTCATATCTCTCTTTCAACAACCGAAGGTCAGGTTACGCAGCAACATCAGAGAGTGAACCGACATCCTCAGCCATCTCCTCAGAATACCTCCCAGCGCACACCACAGAATTATATATCGGCGGCCAGAACCACCGCAAAATCAGGAACGTCTGGATCCCAGGAAAGCACTGCGTCCCTGAATGTGACACAGATGATAGCACCCATGCTGCTCGCTGCTGTTCGAGCAATCGTCACTGCTCTACCCAAGGCGATCAAGATTCCAGAGGTCAAGACGCTGTTATCTATGGAGCCACTAATGGGTCATCTGACTTGGTCAGTGCTGACGGGTGTTGGCCACGAATAGCCGTTACGAAAATGTTGAAATATTTCAGTGGAATGCTAATAGCCTTCGGTCCAAAATCTGCTGACTTTCGCAAGTTAGTGATGCAATGCAGCTTCCCTGTGCTTTGTATACAGGAGGCTGGTTTGTGGGATAACTTTAGTCTTTCGAATTATGTAATATATAAGTCGACTCGCCCAGCTGGAAGCAGTAGAACGATGCTGCGTGTTCGAAAAGATTTGCCTCTCACCTCATTTACTCAGGCAACTCGGATTTCGCTGAATATGTTGCCTGCAAAATATCTTTCACCAACGTCTCCGTCACAGTAGTGAGCATATACCTGCAAGCATTGAGGCATTTTAAAATGATGAGTTGATCGATATTTTCAGCCTTGCCAACTCGAATATTATAATATGTAGGGATTTCAACATGCACTATGTAATATGGGGAGCAATTACAGTGACGTTCGGGGAAATGTCATTCAGTGTGCAGCAGAAACATGCAATCTAGCTGTAATAATTGATAGATCAGAGACATTTGTGCACGGATATCGCTATGCATAGACGTAACACTATGCTCTAATGACCTTGTTAATGACGCAGGGTGGACAGCACACGTAGAAACGCGAGGAAGGGATCATTACCCTATCCTTAATTCACATACACGATTAAAATGCGGAAGGAAGCGACGATATGCGGATATAACGAACTGGCAACTGTTTCGTCACCGCATGTCCAGTGAAGTCGAATTTGAAGCTGATGTAGAGAAACTGACATCAGTATTACAGTAAACAATGCAAATATGTACAAAGCAAGTATTAGTTCCTGATGAATACGCAGCAGTGGATGGAGGATATGATTATTTGAGAACTTTAAGAAGAAGATCAGAATGAGTCTATCGCCGAAGTAGAAATATAGAAGCGTACGAAAATTCGCAGATGATACATTTCGTGATGCGCAGACGGCTGCAGAAATTATAAAAAAAGCGATGGCGTGAATTCTGTGATACGTTGTCCCCCCCCCCCCCCCCCACCCACCCCTCCCGACGCCTGTTCTACGAATATGGAGGACTATTCATACCTTAAGTGGCCCTGTTGTTCAAACGCAGCCATTTCGTGTTCTTACAATAGGCAAATTTACTTCAGAAGTAGTCATTGCTGATGAATTCTCTGAAGTAATTACCTGAGAGTGCATTACTGTCGCTAGTGCTGCATTTCAGTACTGAGCAGAGATGGCAAAGCAAAACGTTCTTGCGTGTTTCATCCGCAACATGTACAATTAGACTACGATTTCTCTATGATTGCGCTGAAGTATGCACTTGCGTCTTGCAAAACTAAGACTACGGCAGGCCCAGATTTAATTACATATGGTACGCTGCTAAACAATGGTCGAAATGGTCGACTACACTCTTACGCCTGCTTAATGTCTATGGACAAAGGAGTCCCTGAATGTTGGAAGACAGCTCGTTTGATGCATATATTGAAACCTGGTAAATCTGCGCTTTTTCTTGAGTCTTTTCGTCCTGTAAGTTTGACAAGTTGTTTTTGCAAAGTCACGGAGAAAATGATTGACGCTAGACTGCCATGGTGGTGTTAGCACACACAGGTACTTCCAGAACACCCGGTAGGATTTCGAATCAGGCGGTGAACTATGGAAGCAGTTATGGATAGCATTACTTGTGTTGAGCACGAACGAGCTGAAGGAAATGTAATAGTGGCGATATTTTTAGGCATTAAACGAGCTTTCGATACCGTCAGTCATATACACCAGAGCACGCTTGTCTTGCACCTAGGCTGCTGGCGAGCCGAGCGGATACTCCCTCTCCCAGACGCCGGGCTGGCCGGACTGCCACGGAGCGCGTGGGTTACGCCAAGTAAACAGGGCAAGCTGCATTTCTGAGGCTTTAAAGGGCAAAAAAGTAGCCGGTCACGCCGCTTCAGCGTATAAAGCTTGTCTGGGCCCTACTACTTCGTCTTTGGATGCCAAAACAACCAGCGCAACAGGAGGATATTACTTAGCGCTGTCTGCGACGGTCACGACGCGCCACGGGATTGGCGGTGTGGTGTTTTCAGCTTCACCGCGAGTGGATAACTGTGATTAAGGCAGAAAAACTAGGAGCCGAGTGAAAATGCGCCAGTAAGTACACTAACTGCGCGTATTCTGCAGTGTGATACCCACATATTTCATTTTACGATCCTAATTTGCGTGACACGCAGCTGGGTTGAAGGCAAGCGTGAAGCTTTCTGTGGGGGTGCACTTCATACCATTGAGCGCTTCCTTTCACGAAAATGTTTTATTCAAGACGGCCTTTCTACAATGTCTACATCGTGTATCGGTGCTTGAAAAAGCTACTAAACTATCAGAGCAACGTAACTGCTGCTTCCAAAAGTAATCTGAAACTAGAACCTCACTCACCAAAAAGTGAATCTCTGTGTCTTCAGGAATTGCATCATATGTGACCCTTCATGGTTGAGTGAATCGGCACCCAATCCTCGTGTCGGCATTCGGAGAGGCCAAGATCATTGGCGAATACAGTTGCGTACGTTGTTCTCGATAGATCCCGGGGACCAGAATTATAGTAGATATTTGCCGTCGTTTAGTTGCATGAAGGTTTAATCTAAATCAACAAATAAGCAGGGTAGCTCCGCACTAGTGTTGCGAAGACTGAGGTGGCCGAGGAGCTGGTGGCGTTCTCCTCCTCCTCATCTGCCTATTTCTTTCTCTCTGTCCCTCTATTTCTTTCTCTTTCGCGATCTTTTTGTATCTTCCATTTCTCTCTCTCCATCTCTGTATTTCTCGCTCCCTTTCTCTTGCTCTCTACATCCTTCTCTCTCTTTCTTTGATTCTGTCGCTTTCTTTCGATCTTCTTCGTTCTGCCTTTTGTTTTCTCTGTTTCTCTCTTGCCCTTTCTTTCTATGGTATGCTTTATTTATCCTCTCCTCCTTTCCCACCTCCTCGCCCTCACGTATGTCCTCATCTTCCTCACTTCCCTTTCCCACCCCCTTGCTCTACTGTGCTGTACAAGTCTACGCTGTGCTCTGCTAGGCGCTCGACTAATAATAATAATAATAATAATAATTTTTTTCTGATGACACCGCACAAACTACGGAGAGCTACAAGAGCTTCGCTATTAAGAGGTAACTCCATATTAACGCGATGGTGTTAAGGAGGCTATGTCCCAGAAAATCCGATGTTGTCAGCGTCGGTGACGTTGCCTGTGAGCGAAGAATCCCGTTGTGCGCAAATAGTAACAGTCGAGGTTCGAGCCAGCATTCAGCCCAGGAATCCTACTTAGCAGCCACGTGTTTTTCGTGAGAAGCACGCAAGAGTTTGAAAGTGCTTCAGGTAACACCACACACCGGCATCATGAGGGGCGAAAAGTCACGCTGGTAGTGTAGCCGCTAATCAAATATTGCGTGACAGAATCGAAGAATCGCACCAGGTGTCAAACCATGTGAATCGCGCAACAAATGCATGGTTTAGAGCTGCCCACCCATTATAGAAGGCTCAGCCATAGTTCATCACCATCACTAGCCACAGCATCAAGATTGTGTTCAGATACGTGGTAGGGCCACGTATTGCCTTACAGATGCGTTGGGGGTACTTCCCTACTTCACAAAAGGATGAATTGTGGCGTAGTGGGTATGAATTGTGCCGTAGAGAGATATTGAATAAGGTTGGACTTTGAACACCGCCCTGGGGAACTACTCGATGCACTGTGTGCGGGGCTGTGTCACCTTCGTTTGTGTACATCTAGACTGACCGATCAGTGAGGTAGTCCAAGATCTATCGTACCCACGACCGCCAACTCCAAAAGACTTCAGGTCGTATAGGATGGACTCGTGAGTCACGTTATCGAACGCTCCCTTGAAATCGAGAAATACGCCGATAGTGATGTCGCCCGTAGCTTTGTTGAGTTTTACGCAGTTAATGAGACGAATCACGTTGTCGATGCTACTGCGGCCCAGAGCCTGAACGAAACTTTGTAAACAGTGTAGTCTACGTCTGTGTGACTGTATGCGTTATGCGTTTATCAGTTTATATATCATAATTGTCACCCAGCACCTGGAGTAGCATGTCAGGCGAATAGCCATGCAAACATGTCCAGCTTTTCATCAAAATGTTTCTCTCTCTGTGTACTCGCATGGGAATGGAGTGTGAAGTCAACAGTTTGGAAATACCATGTGTGGCTTTCATCACAATGTACAAAACACATCGCCATCTACTTTGCATACCGTGCAACAATAGCTGAAAGAGCCACCGGGCAAACAACCTATGCTTCGCTCACGGAGTGCGAACTTGCCCGGGCAGCCGGCTTAAATGCATGCAGTTTGAGACGGGATAACGCGATAAAAGGGGCCATTGAAATCGCGTTGTTTCATTACGGTGTGTCAATAATCTTACTTGTCGCTGGAGAGTGGCCCTTGGTTTATAACAATCCAGGCTCAAGAAAAAAAAGGGCTCATTTGGACACTTCACCTGGCAATTTAGGACGACATTTCTTCCTATTGTGTATCCAGAGATAAACGGCAGCGGGATTGTAATTCTTTCCTGTTTCAATAACAATCAAATTCGTGTCAACAATGAAGATCACCGCCTGTGAGGAAATCCCAATTACCGATTCTTCCAGACCGCACGTGTCTGTCGACGCTGAATAGAACAAGAGGTACGAAACGAATTCCAGAAGTATGTTCTATGGAGAAAGTCCGAGTTTCGCCTGAAAGGCGAAGCACTCGTAGCACTAGCAATGCGTCTAGCAGCTATGAAAAGGTTCGCAGTTTTAACGACTCTCTATGTTGCACTAAACGTTAGCGCAATAATAAATTAACTAACGAGCTACCGGCGCGCATAGGCAAACATGATCAGCTTACACTGTTCATTACGCTGCAAGCACTCATTCGACGCTGAGCCACAGAACATTTCACAATGCCACGGGTGTCGCGCTGTATGCTGTATAGTACGCGTCTGCTTTCGAGGTCTCAAGCGAAGCGGAGAAGAGATAAATGCTAGGCTATAATGCAAGAGAGATTAGAACAGAGCACGGACCGTGATTTTCGGCCCGGGCCCGGCCCGAGCCCGGAACTCGTTGACGTTTACGAGCCCGAACCCGGCCCAGTGATTCAAAGCGAGACCCAGGCTCGGTCGAGCCCGAAAAAAAAAATTTTGCCTACCCGGCGCGGCCCGGCCCTACTGCAGATGAGGCCCGACAGGGGCCCGAGCTAATAATCTAGGTGGTGTTGCCCGTACATGAAATCGACACCAAGGTGTTCTAACTGGCAAATATCTACGCTTTGTTGGCGCATGTTTCGCTAATAATTGTAATTTAACCAGCGGTAATTTCTTGTAAAGAGAGGCTCACGGTGGAAACAGTTGAGCGGACATACGGGTATAATGCATGTTTGGTACGACTCATTGGTATACTGTGCCTATTTTTCATCAAATACAATGGGGTTATCAAGAGCGTTTTGCAGCAGATATTGTAGCAAGGAAAGTGATTTGCGGCATGAGTTCAGACTTGATACGGAGTGCAATAAAAACACAGAAGACAGAGAACAGAACGCTTTCTTCACTTCGTATTGCGCTCTATTGAAATTTAAAGCGTGCTGTACCGACAAAGCGGATCGTGCGCCCTCCGGGATATGTACCACCTGTCTTCAGTATAGTGGCACATTGCCACAGCAAGAGAAATAGAGGAAGAAAGCCAAATTATCAAGAGATGCCGGCTTTAAGCACGCCATGCGCTGTTGCATGACATATCCTGCCACGCTAAAGTTTCTCGCACTGCTTGGGCTAGCCGCAGGTGTGCACATCTGCCTTGCGAATACTGAAGGCGTCGGGAGTCGTTGTTTTTAACTTCCACCACTGGAGCACATGCAGGATGCCTTCGTGAACCTCTACAGAATGGACATAGCTGTCAAGCTCATCCTTTCATTCTTCTAGTTCCCGAACTTCGTGCCACTCTTCAGCCACTCTTCAATGTCATCTATAACACTCTTTTTTGAGGGCTTCTCCTTGTAGTTTTCAGCAGTGTATGTTATGCATGGTTTGCATTGGGTTCTTTTTTTCCTCATATTATAATGGTGTATGCCTTGCTAACGATGTTGTATCGGTAGGAGGTGGCGATTGGATTATGCGGGTAGGATTGGCAGGAGGTGGACGAAGAGTTTTCGATTAATTTTCGGGGATTGTTCCAGTTTGCTAATAAACGCGCGAACAAGCGTTTGGACGGTTACTAATTAGGTACGTATGGTTCGAGGTAAGGGGATATCAGCGGGCACTGAATTCATAACTGTTTCTTTTTTCAAGCCGGATATTTCGTCATCTGAACCTACTTTGCCTCACGCCTTGTTCAATGGACCTATGCTATTCCTGCACATTCCAACGCTGCTGCGGCAGTATCATGTAGCTCTCGCACTACATAGCGCAGGGCTCTTGAACACGCGGCCATCACATGACTGTCTTCGTCCAATGTTTTTTTTTTATTTTCTTCATAACTACGTTCTTAAGCTACAGAGGCATGACAAGTCTAATGGATGGATGCAAAGCTTTGTTGAAAAGTCTTGAGCTGCGCGACTCGGAGCGTTACGGGCCGCTCCTACGTTGGGACAGTCAAGCCATCTTCTATCAAGAGCCTTGACATGTCTAAAGCATTTTTTTTGTGAGGCACGCCCTGCGGCCACCATATGTTGATACATAACCGTGAAACAAAACTCTATATTTCAGAATCGGCGTCCAGATTTTAGTTATTTTGGAGACAGGCATTGATATGTTGTTTGAATCCTGCCGTCAAATACTCTTCAGAAATGACCCATATATGAGATATGGGAAAGGTCTTTCAGATTGCAGTGTTAGCTGACATTTGGTACAACCTCTTTCCCCCGCTCCTACCTTCGTCGCTGTCCTTGCCCGCACGGGAGTAAATTTTCATGAATCATGAATGCAGCCCGTTAGCTGAGGAGAGTTTAATGCCCCTCATATATCGGAACAAGACAAAAGCTCAGACGTTAACAATGTGGGCACACAAAGCAGGCTCTGCATGTCCATCTCGCGTTACATGACCACAGGAGCCCTGACGGAGCCACGGAAAAAGAATGCGTGTTTATAGGCATCCCATTTAGCGAGAGTCCGTGGAGTCGTTTTGTTTTCGTGGAGGGCTGGATCTTTCTAGGAACGTTTTCCCGCTTTGGAGCTCTGTTATCGCTCTCACGATAATAAGTTATAGGCATAAATTTATTATAATAGATTTACTACTGCGATTACATATTAGCCTTTGCGATATAAAATAATAAGGAATGCAAATAAAGCATAGAAAAAATAGCGAGATGTTGACTGTATGAGCGCCTGGTCTATTTACTTTTAGCTCTCCCAAATTAGATAAATCATGTAGCCCCATATGAAAGGAGAAAAAAAAGCGTTCATTACTTGTCCCTCATAAAACTTTTTCAAATACCTTGGCCGACATATATAAAGCATATTTTTTTTTCATGATAAAGTGTGAACCATGTATGTATGCACAATGTATCTGGAAGAAACTTTAAGGGGCACGACATCGAAAAATGATTTTTCTATTATCAGTAAATTAGTCCTTTAGAATTCCATGATCACCACGCTCGCCGCGACAAGACGCTTAGTAAGCACGAAAACGCGCAAAAATAAAATGCGGGTGGCGACGCCACCTTGAAACTCGCGCAGCAGACACCGTGACGTCATAAATTTTTACGGCGTGCAATGGGGCTTAAGTAGTTCCTAATTGGTAAAAATGAAGTACATTGACGTGTGAGGGGGCCATAGACTTAACATACCAAGTTTCAGAAAATTTTGTAGAGCCAATGTCCTCAAAATATGACAAGTGCAGTTTGAAATCCGTGATCTTTGAAAATAGAACTTTGACCTTGATTTCCTCTATTCATGATGGTGAAATGAATGACCTTCGTGTTCTCAGAGCACACTTTATCAGTATAGGCCGATTCAGTGTTTCACTTTAGCGTCCCTTTAAAAACTGAGCAAAGTCCAAACCCGGCCCGAATCTAATCCCGGAGCTTCAGGCCAGAGCCCGGACCGGACCCAGGCTTTTGGGTAGGCCCGAGGACTTGCAGTGCTCTAATAGAAATGCACTCACGCGCTCATCAAACATGTATAAAACACAGGAAAACCATGAATCAAAGCAATACGCGAAGAGAAGTGTGTTGCTCTTGCCGAGTGCTTTCCTGACCGCACCAACACATTTAGCGCCGCCAACCTACTTGCAGCCACAAAATGCAATACCCTTGATAGGTAGCGCTCTGGTGCCCCGCCACGGTGGTCTAGTGGGTACGGCGCTCGCCTGCTGATCGAATCCCGGCCTGGGCGGCTGCATTTTCGATGGAGGCGAAAATGTTTGATGCCCGTGTACTTATATATAGGTGGACGTTAAGGAACCCCAGCTGGTCGAAATTTCCGGAGCCCTCCACCATGGCGTCCCTCATAATCATATCGCGGTTTTGGGACGTGAAACCCAAGATAATATTATTAGCCTTCTGGGGGTGACGCAGTCGACGCTATTTATGGTGTATACACTATGGCGTATTCATTATGGGGTATCGCCATTTATGGTGGACAAGAATTACGCTGCCCGCCTGTCATGTGAAGAGGATTCTAACGGCCGACAATGCGTGTAATGTCTAGCAGGCGCCAGAGAGCGGGTGCGTTCTGCCTCCAATCTATTTTGTTGCTATGGATAAGTGCAGAAGCATCGCGTGCGGTGTCAGATCGAGGGCATGACCACAGTGAACGGAGTGGTCACGTAGAAGCGCAGTGACAGGGCCTGCACAAGAATGAAGACGACGATGGGCTTTTGGCGCGTGAACATTAGAAAAAAGAAACGAATCCCGAAGTGGGCGCCAGATGCGGGCGCGTGAAGCGCCATGCAGTAGCCACGGTGGCGTTCTATCGAGGTGGAGGACGGCGGGAGCTTCTTTGCCAGCAGCATGGTCAGGCGTAGACCCGAGTGCCTGGCAGAGATCAAGAGTTGAAGTGGACTGCTTCGCTTGGCCTCAAGTCTCCTAGTAAAATGTACGGAGCGCTCACGGGAAGCTGCGGCGTCCACAAGCAACACTGTCGGGTGTAGGCCCGAATGTTGCCCTGCCTTGCGAGAACCATGGGCCGGCCTCGCGTGGTGTGATCGCTCAACATCTCTTTCAGAAGACACAGGAGATCCTCCCTGCTAGCGACGCCATCGGGATTAGTCCCGACTGTTTCTTTTCTGGAGGCCACGGAAGATTGTCAAAGCCAGCACCACGGTCGGGTGTAGTCCTGAGTGTCTGGCGGATGCCAAGGGTAGGAGTGCAGTGCTTCGCAAGGCTTCAAGTCTCGAGGTCAACTCCATGGAACGCCCAGGAAGCTGCAGCGTCTATCCGCAATACGGTCGGGTGTTGTCCCGAGTGCTGCCATGCTTTATTTATACCAATGAGTCGGAGCAGGAGGCTCTGCTTGACTTCCGGGCCAGCCTTCCCCGTCATCGCTTGACCCCACGGCGCTGTATCATTCATGCGCTGCATTAATCCTCGCCGAGCCGCTGCTGCAGCCGCGCTCTCGTGCCGGCACTCTATCCACGAAGTCGTATCCCGCAGCAGCTGCTCGTTTTGCCCGGTGAGACTTTCTCGCGCTAAGACTAAGCGTGTGTGCTTGTTGTGTTGTGTTGTGCGTTGTGTTGTGCGTCTTATTTTCGTGTGCTTCTCCATAAAGTGAAAAAGAGAAAACAGCCTCACCATTTTGTTGAGAACGTTGCTTTCGTTGACGCAACGTGCTCTTTTCTGTCTGCTTATTCCCAAGAATCCCATCACACACATCTCCGTCGCGTGGTGTGTGACCCGTAGTCTTTCAACTGCCATTTGAATTTCCTTTTAGATTTCAGCACTCAAGCCTCTACAGCAAGTTATTTGGCTCCACCTTCCACTTTTTCTCAGGTCAGCTCACATACCCACGGGGACTAGTCTTAGATGTGGCAGAACTGGCTGACCGAACAGCTTACCTCATTAACAACGATAAAACGTATCTAATGATACATCCACTGCGTTAAATGGTGCAAAGCGGCGGCTACTTTCAACATTTTCAGTGACAGTATTTAGTTTTTATCGTACTGGCAAGTAGTAAATGCGCGAATTCGCATGGAAGTGAGCATGGAAGTTGTCATGTCGCTGCGGTTGGCGGTGGTCATCGACTCAGCAATTAAAGCTATGCGGCGAACATGTCGAACGGAATTAACGTATTGCCTGCCACTGTGACGCAGCGCGCAAAACAAGCACAACAACATCGACATTGCCGTCAAGGCAATCGCGTTAGGAGCTATGTCCTGCTACGCAAGCGTGCGCCTTGCTTACACGGCGTAGCATTGACAGTGCCGCAAGTTACTTATGGTATTGAGTACAGGATGGTTCTTTGTACATGCCCGTTTTTGACGCTCGTAATTGATGGCATGAGTGGTCGTTGTCGCTTCTCCCTCAAAAATGTTTGTAGGCAGCAGGTAGATGTAAGTCAAGCACTTTTTGTGCCACTCATGTGTCCATTTACTTCTTATCGTTAGGTAATATAATAATAATATCTCCGGTTTAACGTCCCAAAACCACGATATGATTATGAGAGACGTCGTAGTGGAGAGCTCCGGAAATTTTGACCACCTGGGGTTCTTTACCGTGCACCTAAATCTAAGTACACGGGCCTCAAACATTTTCGCCTCCATCAAAAATGCAGGCGCCGCGGCCGCGATTCGATCCCGCGACCTTCGGGTCAGCAGTCGAGCGCCATATCCACTAGACCACCTTGGCGGGGCTTCTTATCGTTAGGTGCAGGGCAGGTCGGCAACTAGAGTGATACTGACTGCCTCTGCTTTCTTAACCAAAAATGACGTATCAGAGCCCACCCCAAACTAATCAACATAAAGAGCGACAGTATATCATGACAAACTGCTATTAACAGTGGGAACTCGCTAACGCAATGTTTAAAGAACGCTGATAGCGTAAGTACACTTTAAACGATCCATTACCGCAACTTTATGGGCTGCTACGACATTATCCCTAGAATATTCACTAGTCCCAGCAGTCTGTAGACGTTAAAACTGTCGGGAAACTCATGAAGATTTATGAATGCGGGCCCGGGGTGTATAAAAGTGAATGTATGCAAGTCTGGGAAAACAAACCTGCGAGTCACATCCACGAGCCTGTAAGTTCTTACGCGCCTCTCGTATTTGAGGGAGTTTCAGTGCTCCTGTGTCTACGCTGTTCTCCAGCTCAGCTTTACGTTTAAACTTCTTGCGCCATTCTGAGTAATGGTCAAACTCTGCGTCAGCGAAGGACATTAAGTCTTCCATTTTTAACGATCTCAAAGAGCTAAAGAGGAGGAAAAGAGAAACGATACAGCGCGAAATATAAAAACCGTTAGAAGAAAGGCAGCTGGACAATTTTCGCGAAATCGGGTCGCGGTAACAATATTTGCGGAAAGCCTAGCGCTGGAAGCAGAAGGTGGGAGCATGGAGAAGTTGCGTAACAATGGCGACGTTGAGCAGAAGGAACGAAGGCTAAGGAACGCTCGCCCTTCTTGTTGGCATGAGAGCAGCATTGCAACTATATAGCACGATAGGTCATATTACTGCGTAGCAGATATTTAACTTCAAGTGTTCTATCGAATGTTGGTCTGAAGAGCGACAGAATGTTGAGCTGGTTGGCAAGTAATTATTACGGAAGAGTGTGAACGTGCAAACATGGGCACAGCGGAATAGAACAAGACAACACAAACGTCGACTATCAGGTGAAAGCACGCGCAGTGGCGGAAAACGCGGTGGACAAAAGCTCGTCTGCGCATGATAGAGCGGACCTGCTAATCGTGCACGCGTGGGGTATTATACCAGAAATTTCCATTGTTGCCCACGCAGGTTAATCGACGGCTGACCCACGCATTCGCTTCCACTACATTACTATTGATATACCAAGCCTCGACCATTAGACGCCTTTCGTCGTTTCTGTGTCTGTATAAAATTGCGCAATCATCGCATTTGGGTGCGCTGTTAAAAATCGTGACTGTACAAGGAAAGATTGGAGGGCGATCCTATGGTTCACGACCGGTAATGCTCTTTTAATCTCTGATTAACGCAGCGGCCGTGTGGCCTACGTAGAAACGGCCGCCACTGAAAGGAACGTTCTGAGCCCCGCTAGTACGGCAGTCAGTAAATTTATTGGTGTGCTTTACCTTAACCTTTACGTTTAGCCTTAACCTGTTCATGCCTTCTCTCTGCAGCAGCTTATATATTACCCCGCTTATTTGGGAGCCGTAAAAACAACGTTAACACCGCATCCACTTCCGACCTTCCTTAGCTGTGCAATAAAGAATGAATGTAAGGAGCTACACTCTGAACCGGGTAACCCTTACTATAGGTGCACATTTTCAAATCCTGGTATACCTATATTTTAAAGGTTAAAAAGTAACTTATATGCGCGTAACCCTTATTATAAGTATACAGGAAAATATGTAACCCTTAGTAGAGTACGTGTTAGATACTTATTTTAAAGGTTACTTGTCGGCCTTTCACCCCTCAAAACGTTGGAATAATATACAAAGGTCCTCTGTGAAAATCTGTGCTACGTTTTTTCGACATGCGTGGTAGGTTCTATACCTATCACACACACACACACACATTATATATATATATATATATATATATATATATATATATATATATATATATATATATATATATATATATATATATATATATATATATATATATATATATATATATATATATATATAGAAACGGTGTAGAAGCTGTGACGCAGCTATCCTGTACAGTGACGATTTTCACACACGACCAAGGTTTTTGCAGTATATTCCAATGTTTTGGGCAGCGATCGGCCCAAACATTGGCGCAGTTTCGAGCGCCAATTTTGAGCGTAAAATTTTACATGATCTTTTCAATCTTCTACCAACCTTCGTAAAAACGGCAGGTAGTACACAGAACACAAATAATGTGCGATATTGTCAAGAAGTCACATCTTGTCATTTCTATAGCGAAAACATGGTGAGGCGTGGGCACTGCTTCGAAATATAATTTTCGAAAATCCCGTTCAATCAATTCCTTTGGTGTTTTGCCGAAGTGCCGATATATAAACCTGGCGGGCATGTCTTTCGTACAAACACACACATTCCTTTGTTTCAGACTTCACAAATTACAACATGAGTCCCGACTCCAGAATCCCCTTTAGAGGGATGTCAGCTTTCGACAAACCTTATTTACATTTTATTCTATTCGATAAATGCTTTGCTTGTAATGCACTGAAATACGGCTTATTTTATCCAAATAGACCTTTGCAGACTTTGGGGTGGCCTTAGGACACAAAGCACTGGAATAAAGAAGCCATGTATCTTGCAACATAAGGAGATATTTATATATATTGAACATCGGGAGTTCACTTCTAATTTCAATAGCACTCCACGTGACTGCTGATGATGCTGCGGTAGTGTATTGTATGCTGCTACAATTATACCACATAAAATATTTCAGCTTAAGTATATAGGCTGCGTAATTCGCCACACAGATGTGTGACATACTTAGAAAAGAGTTCAAAGTGACGCAATCGAAAGATTTTTATACGGAAAATCGCAGACAACAAGAATTATGTAGGTCTAACTTAGTCCCAAGGACGAAACTAGCAAACAAGAAACAGCGATTAATTCGGGCTACAATGAAACCAAAGTAACGTAAAAATTACGCTAACAGTACTGTGCACTTCGAAATAGCATAAAAATGTGCCTGCTTTCCTGGCTTGAAAAAAGTCACAGAGATTTTTTTTTACTCTTTACTAGGAATGCACAAAAAAGTGGCTCCTATTCCAATATATATATATATATATATATATATATATATATATATATATATATATATATATATATATATATATATATATATATATATATATATATATATATATATATATATATATATATATATATATATTTAGAGCAATGTCGCGAAACTCGACTACTGGTAGTATTTGAAGTTCGTAGATAAAAGCTACATGTACCATAAAAGGCAATACGGGGACCCGTCCCTGTAAAGTGCCTTATTTTAAGGAGTAATCCTCTTGTTCAAGTGTGTGAAAAAACACTTTAAACGCTTGCATGTTGCTGTGCTGCCGCGGGGACAACTTCATGTGACAGCACAAGCTTCTGCGTTAGCAAAAGCATTTGTGAAAAAATGTAAGGGTACTCCAGGCTCTTAATACAGTACAATAAAGGCAGAGGATGAGAGCACGCTCCAGACCACCAGTAGAAAGTTGAATCACTTCAATTGGACCGCCAGCAAAAATGCGGACTCCCTCCAAGCTAGTGACTGTATGTGGAGTGGTAACAGCAGGCTCTCCTGAAGGCAGCGGCATCTATGAATGTGTAAAAAAATAATGTAAACATACGTGTTATATATATATATATATATATATATATATATATATATATATATATATATATATATATATATAGAAAGAGAGAGAGCGAAGTAAACCACGAGGCAATTGCAAAAGAGTATTATTCAACTGCTGCTACGTCGGCATGGTCTTGCTAAAGGTCTCCGTGTTGCAAGAACGTATAACGCTTCGTTAAAAGCTTTGCCGAGTAGCTTTACCATTCTGAATTCTTACTAATTTGTGTATCGTACTTAAGTAATCATACATTGGATTATTTCCTTCAGCAACACGCTTTGAAGAGCATTTGAATATATTGTTCAGCTCATTCACTTACCTCACTTATGAGAGCATATGTTGACTTCGGCTGTAAGTAGTTCATGAGGTCCAAAAGTGTACATTCATGTCCTTGTCTTTCGGAGCGCACTTTGAGGGCACTGGTCACCTTTTTCTCCAGGTCACTGATGTTCAGCTGAAACCTCAGTTCCGCCTCAATGCACAGCTAAAAGGAACCGCAAAAAAACGAAATTAAAGCATTTGGAGCTAACAACAGCATATTATGCTTCAGACTAGCTCTATTCACTAGATTTCAATGCACATTTCTGATCATAGCGATACTGTGACAAAATAATTAGGTTTATCACAATTTCATCTAAACAGTGGATCGCTGAGAATTTTTCGTAGCTTATTTGTTCATTGTCGATAACCTATAGCACCAGGTAAAAGTGAAGATGTATAATGAAATGTAATAATAATAATAATAATAATAATAATAATAATAATAATAATAATAATAATAATAATAATAATAATAATAATAATAATAATAATAATAATATATGGGGTTTAACGTCCCAAAAGCACCATATGATTATGAGAGACGCCGTAGTGGAGGGCTCCGGAAATTTCGACCACCTGGGGTTCTTTAACGTGCACCTAAACCTAAGTACACGGGCTATGTATGATGAAATGTAGTTGATGTGTTAAACTTGGGTAAACTTTTCATAAATATTTTGCACAGTATCCTTTTCAGTGCTTGCTACAATGGTCATTTTTTGTGAATAAATGTGCACCCTTTTAGCTATTTCAATATTGTCTTCTGAAGTGCAAAAACAATCAAATAGAGCAGAGCTGGGCAAACCTCAAATTCCACAAGAAGCATCTCTCTTCTAAGTTGGTTTTTTCACCCATCCTGTGAGCAAGTGTTATTGTGAATCACTAAAAAGAGTCGTGAAAAGTCTTATATGCAAATATACACATTTTTGAACACTCGATGAATACCAACACTTTACTTACAATTTCGTCCACCAAGAAGTACCGAGGTAAATGATATGCATGTGTCACAGCATTCAGGAATAGGTATTTCCAGAAGGCGCCTCATCCTTGCCATATCATATACCACACCAGACAAGCTAGATGAATCCAATGCCTGAAATTCATGAATTTTTCTGTGAGTACCATGTCAAGCAATCCAACTGCATAGGACCTCACACAATATGCAGATGATTAATCAACTCTAGGCACTTCACAATTTTCGCGCAAACATGCCAGGCAACAAACCTGCAACTCAGAGGCAGCACTTTCCTTTGTAAGGACAAAGGTGTCTGTGGAGGCTGGGAAACTTGTTGCTCTTTTCTTTTCCCTATACCTTCTAACTTTGCGTGCAATTGATAGTCTTTGTGTGAGCATACTCTGCAAAACAAACATCCATCAATTCTTTTGGGTGTTGTAAAGACTTTGCAAGCTATGGTAAAACGAAGTAAAAAGGCAAATAAAAATTATGAAAAACAGCAAGTACACACTGCTATTCATAGCTGTTGAGTACTTTTTAAAAATTTATTAATTTCAGGAAAACATTATTCAAGCTGAAAATTGATTAATTTAATGTTGCACAAACTCGGTTAACCAACTTGAATGTGACTGCACTTGTTAGCTCATGTTTAGCCTTTCACTTACATAGACATGGCTTCGTGTCAGCTGAAGACGCCTGCCTGGTTTTGGATCTTCCCACATGTACCATCGATACTTTTTAGAAAGTGTCTTCCCAAGCGCATCATACTGCCAGCGGCACTCTGCTGTGTTGCAGCTCGTAATAATCTGATTTTCACTGAAAATGTCAAATACAATGAATATTTCATAACAATAACGCTTCTGGGTTAGTTTCAAGAAATACATAACACGCAAGCATCATGATTAGGTAATAATTGAGAGCTAAATCAGAAGACCAGAGATGAAGACGATACGACTTACTCTAAGGATAGAGCGATTTCAGCTCGAAGCTGGCGACACAACCTTTCATGTTGGCTTTCCGAACTAGCGCTTCCTTGCAGCAGTGGCTGTACACATTCCGAAAAACGAAGGCAAGCTTGTAAGCAGCCACTTCAGGAATTCTTGAACAAATAATATAATCTGTATTGCAAAAGGTAATGATGAGGACATGAGTGTGTGCAAAGTAACACAGAGAAAATTTGAACAAGATACATAATATTACATCTGGGCAGGAGGAAATTCGTGAAGGCATTTCGTAATTGCATAACCCCCAGGCGCAAACGACGGCTCCGCTACGAAAAGCCACAGGAGCCGCAAAGAAAGGCGAGCGGGTATAACATAAAGAAATCTTATCTGTAAATGGACATGCAACACGTAATGAACGCAATCTATCTACCAAGCTTGAGTGCGGAGGGCGCCGGCGGCAGCGTCTTCACAAAGCCGAAAACAATAAACGCGCGCCCACTTCACCTCCACATTCGCCATGCTTAAACAGACACCGTAGCCTCGTTGACAGGAGGCTACGGTGCATAGCAATGTCGCACTGTGCTACTAGAGAAACTATTCGTGTAAGAGTTAAGGACGCAGTCCACAACACAGAAGAGTTTGCAAGTGCTACCGACATTCGAAATGCTACGCGCAGGCACATGTAATTTGAACAAACGGCACTTACCAAGCTCGACTACCTTCCCGTGGACTCCCGGGCAATGGTCGCAATACTCGCATTTTATCTTCGACGGACCAGTCACTGTATACTGCTGGCAGTCGCACACCTGTTTGTTACATCGTCCTCTTAAAACGCCGAACATGTCCTTGATCGTGAAGGCCATGGATGCGGAGAGAGGTACCCCAAACCATCGAAAACTAATTCACGAGGCGCGAAACGTACAACCGCCACGCCGACATAATAGCACGCTTCCCATAAAGCACGAAAACAAAGCATCAAGGAGAGATGAAACTGACAAAATGGCGTCTCCTGTTGAACCTTCGAGAGGCAACAAGCGAGCCTCTCTAGCGCTTTTATTGCGTGAGAAAGTTGCGCCGCCGTGTATAGGTTACTGTGTAAGGGTTACACTTTAGTTTTTGCTAATGTAACCTATAAAAGCGCTCCGAAACGTATATTTTCTGAGCAGATGGACACCGTATCCCTTAAACATCGCGGAAAACATTAAAAAGTCAAAACAACTCTCGCTGTAACCCTTATTTTATGGGTTAAAACTGCGTATGGGTTACAGTATGAGTTACCGGGTTTAGAGTGTACGGCTCCCTTCTTAGTAAAGCTTGTTCGAACTTATCAAGGTGATCAACTTTTTTTAAGCGCTCAGTGACAGATACTATAGCGAAGCGAGGGAATTCTAGAAGGCTTAGAATAAGTTACTGTGGTGGCGTTGTCATGGTGATATTCGGTGAATCGCTGTTAGGCATGGCTTGATTTGCAGTAGTGACATCCTTATCCCCAACAGCGACCAAGAGTCGTGCTTTTATTTCAATAAAGGTCACATTCATTCGTTCGTTCATTCATTCATTCATTCATTCATTCATTCATTCATTTGCAGTAGGAAAGTGCAGACCTCATGGCGGGATTGGGCGGCCCTGTAACGATGTGATTAACCGCTCCATTTGGCAGTCACCGCGAGCACCGTGTCAGGGTCGAGGTGGCAGCTGAGCGCGTTGCGTCGTTATTAGACTAATGTAGAAAATTGCAAACGGTGACAGCGGCGACCGGCGAGCATCGGAGTGCAGCCTACGGACCATCACCATGCACGATTTGCCGGTCTTTGCCGTTATGCAGCAGCGAATACCAGGACGTCGATTGCGTTAGAACAAGATAAAATTTTCCTCGCTCGAATACCTCCCACCCGCTTTCTGTATGCGCAAGGCAGATCGAGTGGCCGTCCTCTGCACTGTGCTGCACGCCCATATGTACGTAATAGAGTGGTGCGCGTTGCGCGGACATAGATAGATAGATAGATAGATAGATAGATAGATAGATAGATAGATAGATAGATAGATAGATAGATAGATAGATAGATAGATAGATAGATAGATAGATAGATAGATAGATAGATAGATAGATAGATAGATATTTGAACAGTTATATAGCGCAAACTTCAGGGACGAAAGACAAGGGTGCGATCGGAGATCTGTTCGTTCCGCTTGTTCATTCTCCTGGGGAAGAACAAGCGCGCTGATTGGCTGAAGCGGGAGATGCCACTAAAGGCCGGGGGGTGTCGCCATTAATTTTTTTTTGTTTCAGGTTTTCTTTTTCGGTGACGTCATGCCGCGTCATAACGAGTGGGGTGATCGGAGATCTCTGTTCTGCGCCGTTCGTTCTGCGCCCATTCTGGCGGCGCACGCGACTGGCCGAAGCCGGAAAAAAACACGTCTCTGAGGGGCGTAGCCATTTTTTTTTGCTTGATCTTATATTTTTTGATGACGTCATACCGCGTCATAACGAGCATGTCGTCTGCTACAAACGAACGGAGCGCGAGACCGTTCGCACGCGTTCTCTCGAGCGAACAAGGGCTTCGCACGGCATGATGCAGCGGTTGCGGCTGCCACAAGAGCTGATTTTGAGAAAATGTCGCTTGTGACGTGTGCTTCTCTTGCGGTTGGAGGTGCGAGATGCGTTTGAAGACATGAGCGAGTGCGGCGTCGCTTTCGGTTTTCGAAACGAACAGTGCGAACGAAATGAACGGGCCTGCCACTGGGCTGTGGTCTTACGCGCAGGGACTTCTTAGTTCAAAAGCGCTACCAGCTGCTGCCACGTGTCCTCCCGGTCCTCACTCGTGAACGACGGCCCCAGCGGGCACGACGGCGTAGCGATCTGTGGGTGGTCTTTCATAAAAGCCAGCAGAAGCTCCCTTTGACGATCCGACACCCGGGAGCCAAGCCAGACATTCCGGTGGGACGACATTTTGAAAAACTGTGCCAACCATTACCTTTCTTTTTTTTTTCGCGTGCACGACTTCACATAGCGAGCAGGTTAGAAAAATTAACACCAATAAACATCAGCCCTGAAACCTATTGTTGTTTCAGAAACTGTTTGAGCTTGTGAATAAAAACAATAACTTTTCGTATACTGTATATATTAGAAACACTTCGTTTTGAAATATACGGTCCCCTTGCCGAGGAGAAACGATGCGCGTCTACTTCCGGAAAGCTCGCCGCTCACCGCTTGATGATTGGCTGTCCTCTTCCTCTCGGCGGAAGAGAGCTGCGGACCGCCCACTATTGTGACGCAACACCGCCAGAACGAACGCGGAAGGAACAGAGATCTCCGATCCCCCCCCCCCCCCCCCAAGAGAATGCGACACACACAAGCACTAACTTCCAACTGAATTTTATTAAAGAAAATACATCAATATAAAGGGTAACACCGTGCCTGCGCAGCTTCATATCCATGTAATCACATTCGCCCCTAAATGAAAAGATTCATCTCTCTAAATCTACGATACCAGTTCCATAGAAGAATTAAAAGTTAATAAATCACCCAAAAAACATAGTTCTTTTACTGACAGAGCAATGCAAGGCACGCTGATGCAAAGCGTAACATACTTGGCCATCTCTGCTGCTTCTGCTATCTCTCGCCTTTTTTGGTCGCCATGAGCAAACAGCACTGCACATTTTTCAAATTCCGTCGTACAACCACAGCTTTGGCAATGCGTCGCCACATGACCTCGCAGTCGTCCCGAGACATTGTACGCGTGCTCCCTGACATGCGATTTATTAACTTTTATTTCTGCTATGGAACTGGTGTTGTACATTTAGAGAGATGAATCTTATCACTTAGGGGTGAATGTGGTTACGTGGATTCATGTGTTTATATTCATGTGTTTTCTTTAATAGCATTCAGTTGGAAGTTAGCGCTTGTGTGTGTCGCATTCTCATGTATTTCGTCCCTGAAGTTAGCGCTATTTAACTGTTCAAATGGAGCACCAGCTTTCCCAAACACGCACCTTGCTAAGATAGATAGATAGATAGATAGATAGATAGATAGATAGATAGATAGATAGATAGATAGATAGATAGATAGACAGACAGACAGACAGACAGACAGACAGACAGACAGACAGACAGACAGACAGATAGATAGATAGATAGATAGATAGATAGATAGATAGATAGATAGATAGATAGATAGATAGATAGATAGATAGATAGATAGATAGATAGATAGATAGATAGATAGATGTGCTCAAAGTGTCTGGGGTTTGTTAAGAAATACTCCGCATTTAAAGAAAGTGCTAAATTTCGTACGTTCTACCAAGGTGGATACCGCTATTACATATGCATTATACAGGTCCTCGTTTGCGAGATTTCAGGTGTCCTCGACTGTGTTCTTTAGCGTTCGAGGCCACGAGAAGTACTTTTGATATAGCTCTTCAAAGAAGTTCCTAGTAAAACGGCTGATGATGATTTGTTAAACCTATAACTGCTTTGCACTTAACCGTCTCCCGGATAAAATGCTAGGTATAGCCAGGAAAGTAGATGGAAAGGTCTAGTTTCCTGGCTATATGCAGAATTTTACGCACGACCGGGTAAACAGTGCTACCCGGTGGCTGTGACGTTGTACCGCTGAGTTTCAATGCTGAGTTTCACCGCTGAGGTCAAGCTGACGATCGCGGCCGTAGCGGCATTGTTTCGATGCTGCTAAACTGCAAGAACGCTCGTGTGCAGAGATTTCGGTGCATGTTCAAGGGTAACGAGTGGACAAAACATAATTTCGAAGTACACCGCAACAGCGCGCCGCAAGATCAGGACCTGCTTTCATTAAAAAAAATCTTACACCAAAACATCCCTGAAAGAATGTTTCAGTCAGTCCTGATGCGGGACATTGATTAGCCAAGCCAAGAGGCCAACGGCAAAATGGACTCCCCAAAGAGAAGTTTTGTGAAATCTGCCCCAGGTCGAAGTTACGGGGCGTAAAATTCAGGATCTCAAATTAAGTTACCTAAGCCACTTTTGTTTGTTAGACACGGCTAAGCTCGGAAACAGAAGGAAACAAAACTAACCTGATAACCTTGTTTAAGCTCGAATTATATTTAAAGAAAGACGTGGTTGATTCCTCCGTCATAGGAATAGGTATAACACGAAAGTAAAACGTGTCCTTACATAAATAGTCGAATGTTTATTGTACACTGATATAAGACAGCTTCTTCAATCTCTATTGGTGTCTGGCAGCTATAGCACCATTTAACGGGCATGCACCCAAGTTGACGCTTGGTGGCACATCATCCCGACGACTATAGTTTTATGATCAACGATTAGACAAACCTTTCTGGTAGCTGTAGTAGTTAACGGTGCGAGCGAATCAGAGAAAGCGGTGTGACAGATAGAAGAGCGTGGCTAAGGTCGCCATCCCGCGGCGTGTTAGAGTAAACAGAACACCACGGCCGGACTAGAAGGAAACGCCACGCGCGTCCTGTCTCCCCTCTAGCCCGGCCGCAATTTTTCTCGAGGCGAGCGTAGCAGGGAACGCGGTGCTACAGAGGCAGGGGTGAGCCGCAGAGCTATTTTAAATGCGAACCAGCTTTTGCTCAGGGTAGTGATCGGGGCTGTGTCCGGCGGTGTTGGTGGCGTCCGCGCTCCACTGCGCATGCCCCTGCTCTCTCTCCCAGTCTCCTCATTTTACACAGGTGTTCGGTCACCTTCGCTCCTCTCCTCCCTCGCGCTGCAGCCGCGGCGCAGCCTCTCGTCCCACGTGATGCAGCCGCGCCGCAGCGAAATACAGCCTGTAACCCCCTCTCTCCTCTCCGTCCCCCATTTCATGTGTATCTAAGCGCCTGCGCTCGGTCGGCTTCCGTCATCCTCGCTTCACTCCCGTTCAGATGAGTTGTAACGTCAACGTCGGCGCTAACGGAAAGCAACCTACAAACACATCGTAATGATAACACAGACACTAAATACAAACCTCACACACTAACGGAAACGCCGAGTGAACGTAACGGAAACTTGGCGTGCGCCCTCAATACTGCTTCGCATCTCCTCATGGTTCCCTTGAGTGGAAGATGGCGTAATTTTTTTAAATATGGTTTGATGCTATGAACGAGGCCGAGGCTTGGGCTAAGGCCGCCATCTGGTGGTGTGTAAAGGCATTGACGAAATTGCATTTCTCTTATTGGAAATGTGCCGTATAGGACGAATGCGTAGCAACGACGCGTTGCAGGAGGTAATCGTGGAAGCTATGGCTACGGTGCATACTGCAAGTTACCCCTCCCAGAAGGCGATTCCACTCCGCCGACCAAGAGCACTGTGAGAGGAAGGTGTGAGATATGAAAGGCGCGTTTGTAAAGCCTCCAGAGTGTGTGGCGGTGGCGCAGTGGATAGCATGCCGGGCATCTGTTGCCGCGGGCCGAGAGGTCGTAAGTTCGACTGCCGTTGATGGAACTCTTTCTTTAAGTTTTCATTTGCCATCTAATCGTGTGCATTTTGTGACGTCATTTCCGTGACCGAAATACGTTCCTGAAGTCTCGGTGGACCCCGGCATAAAACACTTTCGCGTTGAAAATATGCAGCCCAAGAAATAAGAGTTCCTGCTATACAGACCTAGAAGAAGAGGACGCAAACCGAGGGGATGAATTCCTCCAGGGGAGAACAACATAACGCTCCTTACGAGGGGCGGAAGCGTAATCCCAAGGGTGAATTCTACCCGCGTCTTGGGCTTCGTGATAGACGCCAACGGCTCCAATAATCAGTCGATGCAACGGATCGCTAAGAAAGTGGACAACGCAATCAAGCTCATCAAAAGAGTAACTAGCCGCCAACAAGGGCTTGGAGAAGACAACGTCGTCAGACTAGTTCACGCCTTTGTGCTATGTCACTTCGCCTACGTAGCAGCCATGCACGAGTGGCAGAGATCCGAAAGAAACAAACGTAAGGAGGGTAATCAAGGTAGCTCATGTACACCGATACTGAAAGACTCATGTAACTAGGGATTCACAATACACTGGAGGAAACAGCCGTGGTGCAAGAAAGATCCTACTTCATTAGACTCTCTACTACGCGATCAGTAAGTCACAGCCTCAAACGGATTGATATAATAATGCAATACGTAATAACCCTAAAAAATTCGGAAGATCTGCGGAAGAATATTGTCACGGGCGGAGAAAGGCAGCGAATGACGACGACGAAGTCCTGGGCGGAACGCGCTTGGACTGCGACAGCGCTGTACGCTTTTGCTGTTAAATATACCCTGTATATAGTTTCTTCCCCGTAACATCTTTGGTGGAGGTGCGGGGTACGACTCGCTATACAGCACCAGGAACTGGATCTTCGCAGCGGACGGCGCGTTGCAGCTGCCACTATGACGGACCAAGCGACCCAGTGTGAAGAAGATCCGTCAGGCCCACAGCCGATCGTTGTGGTGCAGCCCCGTGATCCTGGCACATTCAACGGCACAAGCGGCGTGGACGTCGACGACTGGCTGGCTCTATATGAGCGCGTCAGCAGCAGCAACCACTGGGACCCAACGCTGATGCTGGTAAACATCCTCTTCTACTTGCGTGGCACTGCAAAACTCTGGTACGAGACGCATGAAGAAGAGTTGACAAGTTGGGATGTCTGCAAGCAGAAATTGCGCGATTTATTCGGGAAACCTATTGGACGTCAAGTGGCCGCAAAGAAAGAGCTCGCAACTCGTGCCCAGACGGCCACAGAGCCATACATCGCTTATATACAGGACGTGTTGGCTTTGTGCCGCAAGGTAGACAAGGACATGGCTGAAGAGGACAAAGTCGGGCACATACTGAAGGGAATTGCCGATGATGCTTTCAATTTCCTGTTGTGCAAGGACTGCTCGACGGTGGAGTCGGTCATAGCAGAATGTCGTCGCTTTGAACAGGCGAAAAGTAGGCGCATCATTCACCGGTTTGACCGCCTTCCCAACACGGCAGCTACGTCTTCCTGTGAAGATCTACCCACGCTACGTCAGCCACCAGCTCCGGAAAACGTCACCAGGATTGTCCGTCGGGAACTCGAGGCTATGGCACCCGTTACCCCTGGCGACAGCACTTCAGGAAACAACTTCGCTCCTGTTTCATTAATCCAGGCCGTGGTCCGCCAAGAGATTGCGAATATGGGCATTTCACCGACTTTCCAAAATGCTAGTTCTGTCTCGGCTTGTCCAGTCGTTGCGGCCGCTACTCCGAACGCCACCTTCTCGCCCCGACGAAACCCGGCCGAATGGCGTACACCTGATGATCGGCCCATATGTTTCACATGCCATCGGATAGGACACATAGCCCGCCATTGCCGCAGCCGTTGGACCTCATCACCTCGCCCAAGCTTCAACAATTGGGGTTCCCGCTCCGAACGTGCGCCATATGCTCCGTCCTTCCGTGCTGAGACAAGTGCGGAGCGTTTTTCGGAACATCGGACCAGCCGCTCGCCATCGCCCCAGCGCCGTCAGTCCCGATCGCCCCAACCTCGCCGTTCTCGGTCTCCTTTTGACCGCCACTCGGGAAACTAGCCGGTGCAGCCCCCGGAGGTGACGCTGCATACACGACTCGGACTGCAAATCCTCTCGTTACTCCTGACAAGCGATGCAACCTTCTTGACATTCTCGTTGATGGTATACCTGTCACTGCTCTCATTGATACTGGTGCACAAATATCTGTCATGAGCTCAGACCTCCGCCGCCGCCTCCAAAAAGTTCTAACGCCCGCGATTACATCTACCGTCCGTATAGCCGATGGGAGTACTCCTGCTGTGCTTGGAATGTGCACTGCACGCATCACCATTTCTGATCATCACACTTCAGTTCTGTTTTCTGTACTCGAAAATTGCCCTCATGATCTCATCCTTGGCATCGACTTTCTGTCCACGCACGCTGCCCTTATTGACTGCTCAGCAGGTCTTCTCCGGTTGGAACTCCCTTCGTTCACAGATACCACCCCTGCCGGCCCATCCCGTCTCCGCTCCCTCGAGTTTCTTCGACTTCCGCCGCAAGCCGCCGTTCAAGTCCAGCTCTCGCCATTCCCACCAGTACCTGATGGCGATTATGTTGCTGCCCCGATTCCTGACGTCGCCATGACGCGCAATGTCGCGCTCCCCAACACGGTGGTGACAGTTACAGACAATCGAACTTCGTTTCCCATCCTCAATTTTGGCTTCTCGGCGCAAGTTCTTCCTCGCGGGATGTCACTTGCACATCTGACACCACTGGCCGACCATACAGTTTCCGCCTTGACCCTAGAATCGCCACCCGATTTGACCCTGGACTCACCATCCTTGTGCGACCACTTCACGCCAATGATATCCGACGAGCTCACTTCTGAACAAGTCTCTGCTCTCCGCCGCCTGCTCGTTTCCTACGAGGACATCTTTGACTTCGGCGACCGTAATTTGGGACAGACATCCGTGGTAACCCATCGCATCGATACCGGTGATGCCCGACCCATTCACAGACGGCCCTACCGTGTGTCAGCTCCAGAGCGTGCTATTATACAACGGGAGGTGGATAAAATGCTCCATAAGGGCATAATCGAACCCTCTTCCAGTCCCTGGTCCTCTCCCGTTGTGCTTGTTAAAAAGAAAGACAATAGCTGGCGATTCTGCGTTGACTACCGCCATCTCAATCACATTACCAAGAAAGATGTGTATCCCCTCCCGCGTATAGACGACGCGCTCGACTGCTTGCACGGTGCCAGGTATTTCTCTTCAATAGACCTGCGCTCAGGGTACTGGCAGATCGCTGTGGACGACCAAGACAGAGAGAAGACTGCATTCGTGACCCCTGATGGACTTTATCAGTTTAAGGTGATGCCTTTTGGCTTATGTAATGCTCCCGCGACTTTCGAGCGCATGATGGACTCTCTCCTTCGAGGCATGAAGTGGTCCGTCTGTCTTTGCTATCTAGACGATGTTATCGTTTTTTCTACTACTTTTGAAAACCATCTCACTCGCCTGTCCACCGTGCTTGATGTTTTCCGACGCGCTCACCTCCGACTTAACTCCTCGAAATGTCGCTTTGGACAACGCCAAATCTGTGTACTCGGCCATCTCGTAGACGCTGCCGGCGTACAACCAGACCCTGGAAAAGTCCGTGCAGTTCGAGATTTCCCCACACCCGGCTCTGTTAAGGACGTCTGCAGTTTTCTTGGACTGTGCTCCTACTTCCGTCGTTTTGTCCAGAACTTCGCCGAAGTAGCCCGTCCCCTGACCTGCCTGCTGAAAAGGGACGTCGCATTCACCTGGGGCCAACAACAAGCAAACGCCTTCTCATCACTCGTTGCCATCCTCACCAATCCGCCAGTTCTGGCACACTTCGACCCGTCTGCCGCTACGGAGGTCCGTACCGATGCCAGTGGCCACGGCATAGGCGCAGTGCTTGCACAACGGCAACAGGGTATACACCGCGTCGTCGCGTACGCAAGCCGCCTCTTGTCGCCATCGGAACAAAATTACTCGATCACAGAACGCGAGTGCTTAGCTCTCGTCTGGGCCATCGCGAAATTCCGACCGTACCTGTATGGCAGACACTTCTTGGTTATTACAGACCATCATGCGCTTTGCTGGCTCTCCTCGCTCAAGGACCCCACAGGACGCCTCGGTCGCTGGGCGCTGCGCTTACAAGAGTACACATTTTCGGTATCCTATAAGTCTGGGCAACTTCACAGGGATGCCGACTGCTTGTCTCGGCACCCAGTCGATCCGCCTGAAACAACGGAAGATGAACAAACACCACTCGTTCTCTCCATTAGCGACTTCGTCAACATAGCTGCTGAACAACGCCGCGACTCATCTCTGCGGCCTATTATAGATGGCCTGCAATCTCCACAGCCTGACCGTTCCCTACAGATGTTCGTCCTTCGCAACGACATCTTGCACCGTTACAACGCCCGCCCTGACGGTGCTGAGCTTTTGCTCGTTGTTCCTGTGCATCTCCGCTCGGATGTTTTGGCCCAGCTTCATGATGCACCCACCGCCGGCCATCTAGGGGTGTCACGCACGTATGACCGCATTCGACGGCGATTCTTTTGGCCTGGCCTCTACCGTTCTGTGCGACAGTACGTTGCGGCGTGCGACCTCTGTCAGAGGCGCAAGACACCTGCGCTATTGCCCACTGGTGGTCTTCAGCCCATTGCAGTCCCAGATGAGCCATTTTTCCGAGTCGGCCTCGACCTTCTAGGACCTTTTCCCGTGTCGGCCACCGGTAACAGGTGGATTGCCGTCGCTACCGACTACGCAACGCGGTATGCCGTCACACGCGCACTTCCCACCAGCTGCGCTACTGATGTAGCCGATTTCATTCTTCATGACATCATTCTGCGTCATGGTGCTCCTCGTCAGTTGATCACTGACCGCGGCCGCTGTTTCCTATCTAAAGTAGTCGACGACCTCCTGCGATCCTGCTCGACCCACCACAAGTTCAACAGCGTACCACCCACAAACGAACGGCCTCACCGAACGCCTGAACCGTACCCTGACAGACATGCTTGCAATGTACGTCTCTGAGGACCACCGCGATTGGGACATCAACCTACCTTTTGTAACATTCGCATACAACTCTTCACGTCACGACACGGCTGGATTTTCACCTTTTTACCTGTTGTTTGGCTACGACCCGCCTTTACCCATTGACACCATGTTGCATTCTGACGCCGCCTCATCGACTGCCTATGCTCGTGATGCACTGGCCCGTGCTGACATCGCCCGCCAGGTCGCCCGGGATCGTTTATGTGCCTCGCAGGTTAACCAAAAGTGTGGTTACGATGGCCGACACCGCGACGTGCAGTACTCTCCGGGGTCGCTAGTCTTGCTGTGGTTACCATCGCGACGTGTTGGTCTATGCGAAAAACTGATGTCCCGTTATGTTGGCCCTTACCGCGTCATACGAAAGGTCACTAGCGTAACCTATGAGATCGCTCCACTCAATCCTGTGTCAGCGACAGCTTCAGCCACGAGCGATATAGTTCATGTCTCGTGACCTAAACCGTACCACTCTCGCCCCGAGAACTGATCGCACTGGGACGGTGCTTCTGCCGCCGGCGGGTAATGTCACGGGCGGAGAAAGGCAGCGAATGACGACGACGAAGTCCTGGGCGGAACGCGCTTGGACTGCGACAGCGCTGTACGCTTTTGCTGTTAAATATACCCTGTATATAGTTTCTTCCCCGTAACAATATCATAGTCATGCCTAGTCCAAGGGATTTTCACCCCATTCATAATGTGAGCTGAAGGCAAGCCAGAAAAGCCCTGCAAGATAAAGGTAAAAATCAGGCTTAAGAATGCTCGTTTGTAGACGTGGGTTTCATGTCAAATAAACGAACCTTCTGAGTGGTACTTGTGAACGGCAATGGTGAAGTGTACTTGGCTTCTACGTACACCACATAATCAGAAATTGCTTAACAGGTAGCCATCGCATTGGCACTTTTAGACACAAGGCGATCCGGGATGCACAGCAATTCTAGGGCAGCCGTCCGAACATTTGCCAAAGCAGACATCTCTAGACAGTCCCTAGCAATTATACAGGGAAAGGTAGTCAAACCGCACACGATTATCTGGGTTCCTGCTCATATGGGAGAAATCAACGGTGTTCCCGCGAACTTGAACGAATCTGCCCACAATGCTACATGAGCACTTGCCGACCGTGCAACTACAAGGCAAGAAGATGCTGAGATTCCACATTGCAGGGATCACCTCCTCTCTTACAAAGAGCTAACCAAGCACCTCTACCTAGGACGCAGGGTCTCATTCCTCCCTCCGTGTAGTAAACTAAACAGAGCTCAGGTCATTATTACGCTTAGGATCTTACGAACCAGAACCTATCCGAACCCGCTGTTAATGAACAAGATTTATCCGGAGTTTTCTACTCCTACAACATGCGACAAATGCGAAACGTTTATAAGCCTTTCGGTCCCAACGTGGGAGCGTGCCGCTTCGGGCTAGGAAACTAGAGCAACCTAATGGACCAGAATATAGTTCTTCCATCCATACATCCATAAACATACGTTGAATTTGCCGAAATTTCTCTTTCTTTCATCTTTCTGAGTGGCAGATGAATAAGCTACATGCTGTTCTAGCAAATTAGTGTAAAAGTGCTACTGTTTTTTGTTGCCAGTACTCGTGTCTCGAGAAGGTGGCCTCTACTTTTCTCTATTACAGCGAAAGCTGTTATGAGATCATTTCACCGGCCGTTTTTGGCGCCGTAGTTGTCCGCCGCCGCCGCCGCCGCCGGTGTCCGTAACCAGTATCGCTCGAAATAAGAAAAAAACTAAATAAGAAAAAAATTCCAGGATGGAACGAGGTTCGAACCTGGGCCCTCTGCGTGGGAGCCCAGTATTCAACCTCTGAGCCATGCCGGTGCTTGATACTGCTTTGCAAAAAGGTCCTATACAGGCTTCATGTCGGGAAGGAACCACATTAGCATATGCAATATAGCGTGGTAGAAGAGTAAAATAAGCACCAAGCGTCGCACAGCGCGAATTCTGTAACCAGGCGTCACACAATGCGAATTGCGCCACGAGTAGGTTGTTGAATGCTTCCAACCCATTACAAAGCGTTCTGCCATAAGTCTTCGTCGTCATAAGGCACAGCATCAACAAAGTGCGCATCATGCCTCACATGTGTTTAGCAGGTACCACGGCTCTACGTAGAATTACGAAAAATGGCGCAGTGCCTGCTGCCCTACTTCTCAAAAACTACAATGATTTATAGCGTAGTGGGTTCCTCGCAAGTGCACTTGTATTGGTTGCCAAGGAACCCCATAAGCGCATGATCCATTTTCTCGGGGTCTCAGTAAAATTACCATGATTTAGAGCGTAGTGGGTTTCTCGCAAGTGCACTTGTATTGGTTGCCAAGGAAGCCCATAAGCGCATGATCCATTTCCTCGGGGTCTCAGTAAAATTACAATGATTTATAGCGTAGTGGGTTCCTCGCAAGTGCACTTGTATTGGTTGCCAAGGAAGCCCATAAGCGCATGATCCATTTCCTCGGGGTCTCAGTAAAGGTCTTCGCCCCCCCCGCCTCTCTCCCACGTCAACGTACGTTATACAGCATGACGGGATGACGGGAGAGGGAAATAGCGACCGGGCGTCACCCAATGCAAACTGCATAACTGGTGGGCCGTTTAAAGCTTCCAGCCCATTACAAAAGGCTGAGCCATAATTCTTCATCGTCATCAGTCGTCGCGTCAACAAAGTGCACATAATGCCTTACAGACGCGTAGCTGGTGCCTCGCTTCTCCGCAGAATGATGAATAATGTCTCAGTAGGTGCTTCGCAACTTCACAAAAATTGTGATTTATGGCGTAGTGGGTGCCATTCTAGTGTACTTCTACTGTAGCCCCAAGAGAGCTTACAATGGGCTCTAGAAACGCCGCTCTTCCAGCTTGCGCTGTGACTGTGCTGCGATTTCAGCGCAGGCCTGGCGTTTTTTTTTCACTTCCCCTTACCATGCTCCCAACTAGGCTGCGCAATGCTCCATTATTGGTTGCAAAAATGAGCGTCTGCCCAAACCTCGAACCGCTGGCTGTATTTCAGCCAGTGACAAAAGCCACAATCTTCCTCGGAACCGTCAAACCCAAATTGATGTGCCTGTTATTCGATTACCGAAGCGGAGGAACAAATCTGCCAGTGCACGTAACTGAATTATGAATCGGGTACTCAGACAAAATGAGAGAAATCGTGAGCCCTCGAGACGTAGTAAAATGTGTCGGGCGTCTTCTACGCGTCTAAGTTTAATACAATTGGCTTTGCCTGTCTCGTTCGTAGTTAAATATTTTAGGAAGCATAAGATGTGTAATGTCACGCTCCCGATGGCATAATGAGTTTACTGTACAATAAATTACGGCATGCTAGATTCAAGGTACGAAGTTATATGAATAAATAAAGGCGCAATATGGAAGATGGCAGAAATCTAATCACACTGAGATCATATTGGCAAACGAAAGAATGCTGCTTAAATATTTATCCCCGAGCGCCAGGAGAAGCGATAGGTGCCGTAAATCAGAGGTGCACTTGATGAGATGAAGAAACCAAATTTGGCAAAAATCTATTAGGATACTACCAATTTCTGGTGCAGTTGTACGTTCTAAATTGGTAATCTTGAAGTAGAGTCCTCGGAAACATTGCTGTGTCCGTAAAATTAGAGGCGCTGCAGTGCTACAGGCTCTATGCACAGTCATGCTCTTTGTTCTTCTCTGTATGCATCACCAAAGACACGTAGATTGCGCGCACCTTTTACACGACCTAGCCGACGTAAAGCACCTGCGAACACAAGACATTACTTCGTGCCCATCGTTCGCTGCACTTGTTTTGGTCGTATGCACCATAGTCTGTGTCCTAGTTGTTTTTATAACGGCACGTCGATGAGTCCAGAACACATTTTAAGATACAGATGCTATCGTACAGCATTTAGCGCGGTGCATGGGACATCTAAGCGTTAAAACCTTAGCCCAATTTGTGACAGGGCGCTGACACAGGGGTTCAAACGTTGTACTTTTAAAAGTGAAGTCAAGAATACATTAAACGTACAAAGAAACAATGCCACTAGCTTTTTCAATTCATCAATAAGTAATTTCCACCTCAATCCTCTAAATGCCATTTCCTGATGCCACTGGGTTAATGTTTATTGTTACACCATATACAAGTTTGTCTGTTTATGACGCATTCTTGCATTTTATGTGATGAATACAGTACACTGAATCCTTGAAAGAAGAGCTGACGCACGCTTGTCTAATTGGAAGCATGTTGGGTGTTTTATAGCTCACTTTTGATTCCATGGCGGTCCGAGATCTGTGGCTATAAGTGCAGTGCAACCCCACATGTTAGGCATGAAAAAGTAACAAGCAACGTACGCTTTGGCTAGCCTTCGAATTCAGAAATCAGCTTCGCATTCATATTCACTGTTGTGGCTTCGATGTAAAGGTATGTAGGGAACATATATTTAGAAAAATAGGTAATACATCACGTGTTTCTTGAATTTTGTTATGATGTGTAGGCTACGCGCGTCTATTAACGCGATAGCGTTAAAGAGCTCGTATCGCAGAAATTCCGCCGTCGGCGTCGGCACCGTTGGTTGTGAGCGAAAAATCATCATCTTGTCCGTGACCGAAAAATCGAAAAAGCTGCAAATAAAATAAATAATAAAAATGTTGGGTTCGAGTGAGAATCGAACCCAGGCCGTCTGCGTGGCAAGCAGGTGTTCTACCACACAGCCACGCCTCTGCTTGAAGCTGCACTGAAAGTAGCTTTCATGCTTTCCAAAAATACGCGTCCTGTATACAGGTGTCACAGTACGAGATGTAATATCGCAGTAATATTGCGTGTTACAAGCGTACATTGCCATCGGGCGTCACACCATGTGAATATCCTAACGACTTGATGGTTAAAGACAGCCACCCATTACAAAAGGCACACACATTACTGCGCGTATTCCCTTAAGGCCATGTAGTGGGTGCATCGCAACTTCGAAAAAGTTTCTGGTTCAAAGCATGCTACCCATTACATAAGGCACACACCTTAGTGCGCCATTCTGTTAAACACTCGTTGTGTTCGAAGTGCGCACTAGGGGCAGGATATCGCTATCGCGTTCAACTCTTAAAGGCGAAGCTTAAGCGGCCCCCAATTTTTTGTTGTACTTCCAGAGGTCTCATTGTATGTCTGGCTGATATAATTGTAATGTCGATATGCAATTCATCACATTCATGACGTGTAAGATCTCCGGATTGATGCTAGTTTTACGGATGACACCAGCTCGCGGCCAACAAAGCTCAGTTGCCCCAAGTGTTCGGCCACAAACCTATACGCCCCTCAGCCTTCGTATTGCGAACAGCGCTTCTGTGTAAGCAAAAGAAGCATTCGCGCCTCATAAGAAAACAATAGGACGCGGGAAGTCGCTCCGTAAGGCTTCATTAGGCACTGCGTGCGGTGCGTCACTTTGAATTCCTTGTGCTCATCATATTTACGAGCATTCCGAGAACTGTATAGTCAGGCGGAGCCTTATACTTATAGGACACGAGTGGCAAATGCCGAGTTTCGCGAAGCTCGTATCCATGGCTACGCGGCGTTTCGGATTCATCTCTGGGTGCAGAGGCGGCGTCGTGCCCGATTGCCTTGACCTGCTTCTCCCTAGAAACAGCGCTGCATAGCAGGATGCGATTCATTAGAGCCGTGCTGGCCCTTGCCTTAGTAGTCTGCCAAAGAAAGCGTCCATCCTGCTTGTTTCTTTTTTTTTCTCTTTTTTTGCCGTATCAGTTCAGAAAAGTTCCTAACTGCGTCTGTGTTGGTTGTTAAGTGTTATTCGCACTGCCCATCTACTATGTCGGCAAGTGTGAATGTTTTACTGATTCGCAGCGAAACGCTGTCCTCTCACGTGTAATTCTGAGGAGGAGGAAGGAAACAGAAAGGGAGAAGGCAGGGAGACTAACCAGAAGAAGTCCCGGTTGTTTACCCTACACTTGGGGATTGGGGAAAGAGAATAGAAAGATGAGAGAGAAGAAGAAGAAGAAAAAGAAGAAGAAGGGAAGAAAAAAAACGAGAGGCAGTGAATTCACTGCAGCGTGCGGGACTGCACCACAAGTCAGGGGCGTTTGGACAAGCTCGTGGTCCTCAATAAGCACAAGGGTGTCTTCACTGCCTCGAGGGCCGTCGAGAGATTGGTACGGTGTTGTAGCACCTTCACGGAAGGGGGCCTACCCTCCAGTCATCGTAGCGCGTTGGAAAATACTTCTCTCTCTGAGGCAAATCGGGGACAATGGCATAGCAAATGGTTAATGTTTTCTTCGGTGCCGGAAGCATTTTACGCTGCCCTGTCAGTCATTCCAATTACCGCTGCATATGTCTTCGTGAAGGCAACTCCCAAACTGAGGCGATAGAGAAGCGAAGCTTCGCGTCGATGAAGGCCGCACGGAGGTCGGAGTTGCAGTGAAGGGTTCAGTTGATGCAGTCTGGTATGCCTTATGTTTGGCGCGTTCCACTCCGTCACTGTGAGACTGCGGGCCAGTTGTGGAACTTCCTTGCAGCGTCTGTCTTTCAAAGCAGAAATGTAATGATATTTGCTTCTTGATGGGATACGCGAGCAGCGTTATCTGCAGAATCATTGCGACTGATACCGTAATGGCCAGTTAACCACCGAAATTCAATCTCGCGGTCGTTTTGTGTTACGTGGTGGTAAAGCTTCAGGGTTTCAAACGTCAACTATTCGTGACATCCGCGTCGGAGTAGTGACTGCAGGCACTGCAACGCCGATTGATGCAAGCACCGAGACAGTGACGACCCCAATATCGCGAAGAAAAAAATGCGACTTTTGATTCAGCCGTTCAGAATATGGCATTTGACTTTAATAGAAACAAGGATGTCAGCAAGATATATTTAAAAAAGATTGTTATCTGTACTCCTCAGGCTTTTAAGTGTTAGTCGTCACGGGAATAACATGTCTTGAAAGTAAGGGGCCAATTGTAAGATTTGTACAACTGTGACACTTATAACAACGTTCAGATACTTCACGTACCGTTGCAATAAAACGGTCGCCGCAGCACTTTTAATTTTGTTAGAATTAATTTCCGACAGAGGGCCTCGGTTGTGACCACCCCAAAACCACTTTTCCTGAGAGACACGTGACAGCTAGGATAGCCATATTACAGCATTAATGAGCACAGTGTGTCCATATAAGGTATATATAAGTGTGTCCATATAAGGCAGAAAAGTATTTGTATCTGACCTAACGGTCAAACAATGTTGTAACGAATGGTTACGCTGCAGCACCGCCATAGCAACGAATGCCGTATAAATCCGTATACCGCGATCAGAACTCTCATTATCGAGCTTTCACCAAGCTCATACCGAGGTATCGAATTTCCAAGATGAAACTTTTGACATATCGATTATCCAGCTGCTCTGACGACGCCTCACCAATATTCCTTGTGCTTCTTGCTCCATAATACCTTGTCATCTTTCTATTCCCTTTGCCTAATCCCCCTGTGTAGGGTAGCCGACCGGAATCTTTTCTGGTTAACCTACCTGCCTTCTCCTTTTCAGTTTGCTTCCTTCGTCCGCTTCCTTCGTTCGCTTTTCTTCTCCATTTGCAGTCTGCATATGCTGCTGTCAGTGGCGTAGTCAGGGGGTGGCACACCAAGCACGTGCACCCCCCCCCCCTCGAAATTCTTGTTCTGTCATGGGATGCAGAGCACAAAACGCCACTGGTCCACACTTACCTGCCCGGCCCCCACGTCAGATCAAGGGCGTGACCTCCCCCCTTCCCCGATACAAATTTCTGCCTACGCCACTGGCTGCAGTAGTAATTAGTACACCTAAGCATAGATAAAATCTAAACATTATGTTTCTACATCGTCTATCTAAAATATGCAGAAACGCGACGGAATAATTATCGAGATTGTAAGATTAATTGAAAAGTATTATAAATACTACAGCAAACTAAAGAAGATAAGGGGTTAAAAATTAGATGCTCTTAACAGCGGTTTTTCGGAACGTTAAACCCCAGCAATTATTATCATTATTGTTATTATTTTCACAGAGGTATTTAATTTTGATCAGTAGTCCGGTTATAAATTTGAAAATTTTAAAAGAAAACACACCTAGGAACGAGGTGAAGACATCACAAGACAAATAGCATCGCTAGCGCTGCCATTTTTTTCCTTGAGGTTCAGTAGCTTACCAACAAGCCCTGCTTACCAACTCCAAAAAATAAAGTGAGATGACTCCTTTTTCATGAGAGCGTCCTGCAGTACCAATTTTAAAAAGTGCGGTAAATGAAGGAACATTTTTGCTCACCCATGATAAACCCTCGTGACTCAAAATTGCTAATGTAACTAAAGATACAGAATAAAGAGATATGGTTAGGACGTGCACCAGAATAGCAAATCGTTGGCTACCTCTAGCTCCATTAAACATATTCATTAAGTGCTCATTTAAACGCTTCATTAAACGTTTTCAAGCGCTAAATGAAGAGAATGTAGCCTGCCCTCCAAGAATGCTTGAATACTGCCGTTTTGTTTTTAACGCGAAGCACTAATTACTGCTCGTCTGGGTGGCCAGCGTAAAGACGCGACGAGAGCGCATGGCGTTTTCTCTTCAGTTCTATCATGGTTAGCCCTACCTGGAGCTACCAGAGGCGCGTAGATTAGGAATTCTTAACCATGACTTTAACTACACCGATGCGAAAAGCCATAGCAGCGCTCTGTGCTCGCTGTCGTTTATCCACCTCTGGGCCAATCGCTCGCGCGGTTACAACATGCGACGTGAAACATCCGGAACGGACGGGTAAGGGAAGCGTTCTCAAATACAATCAATATTCTAGACGTTCCTGTTTACTTGCACAAGAAGAGGCACTATAGTCAACAGACGAAAGTGTTAAACGCAGCCCCTTTTGCCAACACAACAGTGTGAATCACCTATCCGGTGAAATGATGAATTGCACTTTACCGATCTCCCATGGTAGAGTACAGCCACGCTCAATATGACTTGCAACACGGGAGCGCATCGTCTCACGAGTTCAAAGACTGCCCATAGCTTCCACTAGCCCTTATGTCCATATCTAAACGTTGTTCTCGCACTCGGGGATGATTCCAAATAAGAACATATCATTTAGTTGCTGAAATGAAAACATGTTGAAGACATGCGCAATCTTTGAACTGATGGGGCCACGCGCTCCCGTGTTGCAAGTCATATTGAGCGCGGCTGTACATGGTACTCTAAATCGTAGAACATTTTTTCTAAACACAATACGACATGTTTAATGAAGGCTACACTCAAATCGTACGGGCACACTGCGCTCGGACAGGCGGCGCTACCAGAACATTGGGTTTCAGCGCTGCCGCGGCCGCTTCCGCGACACTGGGGTAATAACGTTTCGCCCGCGTACGGTTCGTATGGTGCAAGTGAGCACACACCGCTTGCACGCTTTCCACTACTGCAGCTGCTCTGTGGGTTGCAGAATGTCGAAGCCTTGAATGGACATCCATCAAAGCACGAATGAACATCGCTTAAAGCAGGCTACTCTAAAAAATGCGCCAGATCCACATTGTTAAAGAAGTAACTCAGCGGACGGATGCAAGATTGCTGAGACCGGTGCCATGGTCTGCCCAATGCGGATCAACGTCCCATTGAAAAACCGTCAAAGTTTAAATAGTAGGGCTTTATTCCCTGGACATGTTCCACTTTATCCTGTATGGAGCTATCTGGAAACAAATGCGTCCTTAACGCGACCTACGAATGCAGGGAAGACATATAGCCGTTGAATGCGAAGACGCCGTGTCATTTGTCAGTCGTAAGCTAGTATGCCGAATTTAACCAAAGAATACCCGAAAAGCTCAGATGTAGCCACGCTGGAAAAAAAAAAATAACAGAAAAGAAGAGGCTTATTTTTATCATTAGACGGCTTTGTGCTTTCAGCAGGAAAAGTAAGCGGCGCACATTCAGTGTAATTGAAAGATTGGCTGAAGTATCTCAGCGACCATCACAGTGGCTGCAAAAGAGGTGCGAACCAGCTGTTCCAGCCTTCCACCTTTGTGCTCCTCTTTATTGGTCATAATATTGCTCGCGAAATGGCGGTCGCAGATTCTATTGCTTTTATTGAGCCCCTACACTATTCTATCAAGGTTGCGCACCAAAAATAAGAACGATAGTGGAACAATATTCCCGCGCTTGTTGATCGGCGAGACAATTAACACCGTGTGTTTTAGAGGCCATGCTGTGATTAACAACTGCATCGAAAGTATGGCTGATCTGGCACAATGCTCCAAGTCCTGACCAGCTGACCTTGCAATGAAACTTGCAAAAGAAAAATTCCAATTTGTCGCGACGAACAACTTGAATCCAACGTTGACGTTCCTTCTTCTCCAGAAAAGCTTTCGAAAAGCGGTAAAGCTTCGTTCCAGGTGAATGATTGTGAACATTGCGGAAGCCCAGAGCACAACAAGTCACGCTGCTGCATTGCCAGACCGATGAATGATCGCGGAACCATGTTCGGTTAGCAAAAAAGTGGCCAAAAACTCAAGCAAGCCGCCGGGAAGATTGCCGCCGGCCGGTGCACCCCAAACTGCAATCACCTTGACGCGTGCGCCGGCGCTAGAGGCGTTTTTGTCAACAGAGTCAGAAGCGCAGTGTGCTCGTAGTAACGGCTTCCGTTGAACACGCCAGTATATTGCAGGGCTGGTATTCACAAAAACCTCTAACGTTAAATTATTTGTAAGACAATATTGCAGCCAATCCTGATGCTGTGCATATCATTAGATAAGCCGGCTTGTACAGACAAGCTTAATATGACTTGCAACACGGAAGCGCGTGGCCTCACGGGCTCAAACATTGAGCATAGTTAAACTTGCTCTCATTTCCACATCAAAGGGATATTATTTCGTTTGGGATAACCCTCAAGTTCGAGGAGCGCGATTAATTGTGGTAGCTGGGGAAACCAATTCAGGGTATGCCTGGCTATGATATTCCAGGAGCTTCTCTGAAAATACCCACTGTCTGTGGCAAATAAATTATGCTATAAAAGGCTATGCCACGCTTTACCCTCTCCCTTTCTCCATTGCTTTATTGTCACGCTCACTTCCCTTCGGCAACCCCTTTTCTATAGTATACTATGCGTGGTTATGCTATGCCAGGAGCTGCTTGACACATACCCGCTTTCTGGGGCGCATACCCGCCGATCTTTCTGCAACGCCGGCCTTACTGTTAAAAATTGCAGGCGGCCAAATCCAACTCCTACCCACGCGTATGTGACGTCACGCACGAGAAATCAACCTGGAAGTTGGCACCACTTCGGCCGTCCACACCATTTAGGCGGCGCGTTGTCGCCAAATGAAATTAGTTTCGCTCGCCCGTGCTACACGTAGAAACTGACGAAAATACCGCGTCTACAATTTTGCATGCAGCTAGGCGGGGAAAGATCGTCACAGTTTCTTTGCTTATGCACGGCAGGAACTATTTTCTGTATGTATTTACCTAATGCTGTTTTCAATTCTTGTGTTCGCTGCTATTTCAAGAAAATGAATTGCATTCAGAAGTACATGGTGTAGAAAGCACTGAATGTTTATTTGAAACCACCCGAACGAAAATTCAAAACATGTGCACTGCCGTATTCTGGCTGCATGCTTTGTAATCATGCTTGCTCCGAAGCGCGGAAACAAACAGACAACCTCTCGCTCCGCAGCGCGCGGGGTTAGACGGCTAGGCCACAAATATGCTAGCGGCGAGCTATTTATATACACCATTTACTTCAGCGTGCTTTCTTGTTCACCAGCAAGATGGGCGCACTTTAAAGGCTGTCGTCCCGCTCGTTGCGATAAGCGCGTGCGTCACCGGTGCACTTCGCCCTACAGGGCGTGGTCGCCTGCGCGCGTGCTTATCTCGCGGGGGGGTGGGGGGAGATTGTATGTCTTGTGCTTTCACCGCGATGTCCGCGCTGAAGTTACAGAGTGCGCGAAGGTCACTTCGCTCGCTGCAGCAGCCGCGTTTGCGAAAGGAGCGCGCTGTTCAAAAAGAAAAAAGTTACAACTGTGACAGTTCGCGCTCGTCCTGTGTATACCAGTGCGTTTGTTTTGTGTGTCCTTTATGTTTGAGCAGCGCGCTTTAAGTGTCGGGCTGTCATACTTGATAGTTCGCGCTCGTCCTGCGTATGTTCTTTTCGTGCGTCCTTTGCGCTTCAGAGGCGCGCTGGAAATTTCAAGCTGCTTTCCGTTTTTCGCGTTGCATTAAAATTTGTGGCTATCGCATTATTTGCTTCTCTGGTGCGGCAAAGCTGTGACTTCTTTTTTTTGGGGCCTTCATGTCCAGCTGTCTGCCGACGAGGGATCTTTTTGAATGTACGCTGAGCAGTCTTATAAAATGGCCAGTATGGCGCCAGACTTCACCATTTGCGGTTTAATGGACACCTGACACACACTCCCTGTGCTTCTCACAAACTTAAAAAAGAAGATCGCTCCTCTTTATTATATTGACAGAAAACACAGGGGAACAACAAATTTATCAACTCGCCGTGTATGCTAATAAAAAGCATGGTGTATCCCTCCGTCATAGGAATCGGTATAACACGGAAACGAAACGAGTCCTCACAGAAGTAGTTGAACGTTTATTGTACATTGATACTGTATGCAAGAGCTTGCACAATATCTATTGGTTTTGGCAGGTATAGCACCTATTGATGTGACGCGACGCGCGTCGTGTCTCCGCTCTAGCCTGGCCATGATTTTTCACAGGGCGAGCGGGGAACGCGGTTTGGCAGCTAGGCGAGCGTAGGAGAGCTATTGTTTTAATAAGGATGGATGCTATGAGCGAGGCATTGACTAAAGTCACTCCCTCGCGGTGTGTTCAGGCGTTGAAGAAATTACAATACCCATCTTGGACACGCGCCGAAGGGGCCAGCCGTAGCAACAGCCTGTTGCCGGTGCTAATCGCGGAGGTCACGCATTACTTCACTCTACCGCTTTCGCACGGGGACATTGACCCGCGAACTAAGAGCACTGCGAGAGAAAAGCGTGAGACATAAAAGTCGTGTTCGTGGAACCTCCTTCAGGTGTAGCGCCACAGGTTAAGCGCCCATCAGCTTTCGTAGCGGAGCGAGCGGTCGTGGGTTTGACTCCTGTCATCGTTAGTTTTTTCTTCTACTTTTCTTTCTTTGCCATCTGATCGCGTGCATTTTGCTGACGTGTTTCCGTGACCGAAATACGTCATCACAGTCTTGGTTAACCCCGGCATAAAACCCTTTCTTGTTAAAAAACATGGTCGATCACTCCATCATAGGAATCGGTATAAGACGAAAGTGAACCGTGTCTTCACAGGGGCAGTTGATTGATTATTGTACATTGATGTATAAGAGCTTGCAGAATGTCTATTAGTGTTTCGCAACTATAGCACCATTGATGCTTGATGCACCCACGTTGACGCCTAGTCGCACATCCCCGTCCTGACGACAAACGCCCATGCTCTTGACTCAAACCTTATGGTAGCTGAAGTTGCTAACATATACCTGGAGGCGAAAGCCGAATTGCCTAACAGCCTCGTCACCCAGTTGAGTCACCGTGGATGCCGCATTTACCCGACGATAGAGTTTCCTATAATATTGCAGCGAAAGGCTCCACCGCACTGAGACTACCAAAGCACTCGGAGTCGGCGCTCGTTATTGTCATGACTTATTACTCGTGGTCCCCGAGATTGGCTCCGGCAAAGAGCCGTTGCATAATGTTTCTCAGGCCGTTTCATTCGCACGGGGAGAGCGTGATTAGAGAAAGCGGTGTGACAGTGAGAAGAGCGTCGGTGATTGGATGCTGAGCTTCAGCTAAGGTTGCGTCCCGCAGAATGTTAAAGAGTTAACAGAACGATCACACCACGGTCGGGCTCGAAACGCGACGGGAAATGCGACGCGCGTCATGTCTACCATCTAATCTGGTCGCGATTTCTCAACGGTTCGAGAGAGGGACGCGGTGTGACACCTAGGCGAGCGTCGCAGAGCTATTTTTTTAGAGCACGTTGGCGTTGGCGTTGTCGGCGTAACCGATATAGCGAACGAGTATGGAAGAGAGCAAACGGAAACGAAAGAGAGCGAACGCGTAGTCTGTCGATATCACATCCACCGGCCTCTAACATCGCTTTCTTCCTCCGTCACGCGCGCTGGCTGGCTCCTCGGTCGGAGCTCGTGCGCATGCAGGGCTGGCGCGTGTACTGCGGCTGGCTTTGCTTGTCGTAACGGGGCTGTCGGTGTTTCGCTTGGTTTGCGACGCCTGCAATGCATGATGTGGGGTGTAACGAATGTAACGAATGTTACATTGCTACAACTGCGCATTGCCACAACTGCGCATTGCCAAAACTTCAAACACAGTTGGTGTCGCCCCAACACGAACCTGCGCTCTGAATTTGCATTAGGGAGTATCGTAATGGTCGGTGAATTTTTTTATATTGATGGGTGCTACCAGCGAGGCTTGCGCTAAACCCACCACCTCGCCGTGTGTTAAGGCGTTGACAAAACACACATCTTTTGCAAACGTGCCGAATGGGACGAGTGTAGCTACGGTGCAATGGCGCGTTGCCGGAGCTAATCGTGACGTCACGCATTACTTCACTCGCGAAGTGCGATGCGGCTTACGTTGAAGTTGCGCATAGCTGTGTAATATGTGCCCACACCTCCGCACCTGCAATGAAGCTGCTTGCGGTGGACGACTTAGAGGACTCAGCGCTCCAGGTTTCATAAAGTGCTAACACAGCAGTTTCTGTGAGCAGGGCGTCTTTTCCGAGGTCGTGCGCGCGGCGTGCACAGACTGTACGTTGAGAGCGGCGAGGATGAGATGATCGTTGTGGTTGTGATATCGATCGAAGTTGGCAGCCCGGTCTAAGACAATGTCTAGAGGCTTGTTTGCTAGCCGGGTCATGTCGTCGACAGACTTTCTGTCGATGAGGCGGTGACATGTCGGCACCGGAAGTCACCGTTCGCGTTGGTGAAGTATAGGCCGCCGGGGCTAGTAGCCCTGGGAAGTGGTACGTAGACCAAGTTCAGTGGTTGGCGCTTATCGTATCCGTACACTACCTGGGCGTATGTGGCCCCTTGTGACTTATATCTAGTTATGGCGTTTGCTTGCGCAAGGGGAAGCTGTGTCCTCTTACACTAGATATTTTTCTGGCATATATCGTGGTTGTGTTGGTTCGCATTACCACGGGCACACATTTCAATTCTTTTGAGGAGTGTGTGGTAGTGATGTGCTTCGTCCTGGCTGGGACGACAATGCCTACCGTGGACGTTTTATTTTCGAGCCACAGTCGCACGAGGTTGCCTTGTTCGTCACGCTCGATATACCAAAATGTGCCCATGCTTCAATTAACGAGGCCGTCGCTTACGTCAATGTTGGCCATGACAGGGGCGTAGACAAGGGGGGTGGGGGTTGGGGGGTTCAAACCCGCCCCGATAATTTTCAGTTTTGCTTGCGTATAAATACACGCACACATACAAACGTACGCACGAACATACATAAAGTATGGTTGAACCCGTTCCCCCCGAAAACAATTTCTGGCTACGCCCCTGGGCCGTGATCATGTACGGCTTGCCGATGCTCAGGCAAATTGAGGCCGGCATCCACCCCTGCCGCTTGCGTTCCCCTTGGCCACCTTGATCAGGTCATCCCTCTGTACCTGCTCGTTATTAGAGCCAGTTATGTTACCGTAGGCGGAATGACATAACACGTTGTCCGCAGCGTCGATGTAACGTGCGTTATAGCGGTCGACGTCCGCAATGCTGTGGTATAGCCGTATGCCGTCAGGGCACTTAGCGGCGACTTCTTCGCATGTCACAAAGCGGCTCTCAATTAATGTGACGTCACACTAGGCCAGCGTGAGGCCATCGCCTAGCCTCATAAGAAATGAAGAGAGCATTGCGTCATTCTGGCGGACCACGTGCACGAGTGGATTGCAGTCGAGCGTCTTCCAGGGGAGTTCTGCGTTCGGCTCCTTCACTTGCCTTGCGTTTGAATGTGTATGTTCGCGGTTACTGTGTTAATTAAGACTGTGGATCACCTGTGGCACATACCCGCATAACATGAACTGTGGTATGCGGGTGTGTGCCACACGTGACTGATAGAAAGGGTTTCATGACGTACGCGACAGGAATTTTGCGTTATTTATGCCATGACCAGTAAATAGTGTTCGTCGTATGTTGATCCCCTGATATGGCAATTTTAGTATATTACAAGTTATGGAGACGACCAGGTGAGGGCCTAGATGTTGGCGGATAGATAGATAGATAGATAGATAGATAGATAGATAGATAGATAGATAGATAGATAGATAGATAGATAGATAGATAGATAGATAGATAGATAGATAGATAGATAGATAGATAGATAGATAGATAGATAGATAGATAGATAGATAGATAGATAGATAGATAGATAGATAGATAGATAGATTTGAGTGAGAAATGTTTGAATAGATAGAAACGGCCATAGTGCCGGCGTTTCGCTGAGAAACGCTTCGCGCTTAAAAACTGTGCAGTCATGCTAGCATAGAAACGGTATTAAGTCTTCACTGCATTTTGGAAATTTTATTTATTTATTGGCAAGCAGCTTCGGTATAGTTGAGAAAAATTGGAAACGCTTCGATGCGATTATCATTACAAGCCTCGACAATTGCCTTTTTTCTCAGTGCAGCGTCCCTCGCAAAGATGACACTCGGAGGCAAACCTCCTGGAGCTGCCAGCGGCTGCTTCTCCCCCGTATGGGGGCTTTCCAAGCCGCCCCTCAGGACTTTAATAAAGTTCATTGTCTGCCTGTCTGTCTCCAGACAGTTAATTGGTCATTATGTTAAATAAACTTTCCCTCCGATATCACATGTATCCAATATAACGCGTAACTTGAACCAGGACGTTTTCGTCCCTTGTTTAGCTTTTACAAGACTTTTTCAGAATATTGGGAAAAACGGAAGTGCTTGGAAGAGAACAGCGAGTGTCACTCAGTGCCCGTACCACTAATATTTTTTGATAATGCCATGTCATTTAAGGGGACAGATGCGACATTCGCGCGCCTTCATTTTGTGCTTCGTATAACAAGTAGATAATGCGGATAAGCCCTTGGAAACTTACGGATCAGCTGAGAGCGAGAGACAGGGTACTGAACGATAAAACCAAAAAAGATAACCAACTGCCTGGTTGACTACTCTACACTTGGGGAGGGGCAAGGAGAAAAACTCACAGGGTCCCTATGCACTCACATACGATGACTCGAAGGCGAAAGCCGTCTTTTTTTTTCAGTCGAATTATTTAAAGAACCTACATGACCGGCCGCGGCCGGTCATGTAGGCTCCCTAGAAGTATTGATTCTGCCCGCCACCCTTCGAAAACTTTCTGCTGCTAATGTGGGCCTGCACTCTCTACAAGGTCGGAGGCACCTCACCTGGTTTTGCATTGCCTGCGTAATCGGACCACCTCTCACCCATCTACGATGTCATTTGATGACGTCATAATGTGACGTTACTTCAAGTTACGCCACAGTGAGCCATGGTGACGTTTACAAAATTTGGCGATCTGTGACGTCATGTGGTGACGTCATCACGTGATGATAATTTTTTGCATCACTCGTCTCCGAGGCCACCGACGTCAAATTTTCCGTTTGATGAGGCATCGAAGGCGTTCGCCTTAATAATGAATAGAATAGGAAAGAAAAAGTTCAACCAGCTCAGCTTCGCGGGCATTGTTGAAACAGTGAGGCTGGTGGCCTTTCCTTCGTCAGGCTAACGCATTTCTATGTTTTGCAAGTCTTTCAGATATGCTGTTTCACTGCTCTTTATTAAACAGTATTTAAGTTTCCACATAGTAGTACAGCTTTATTGCATCTTAACCACACAGCTTTTATGCACAGGCTTACAAAGAAGCCTTCGCTTAGGATGCTCCGATATGTTGTATCACTACTCTTTAATAAACACGCTTTGAGGTGGTAGTATGGCCACCACCTTTCATAACTTCAAAGTATCACGTGACGGGGGCGTGACTATGGTAAAGCGCAGCCCATTTGTTGGGATAATTGTTGCCTTCTTTGTTTTTAATGGAAGTTGTGTGTAGGGGGAGTTACCCAGTTTCTGTAACACATAGGCGTTTATGATGATGATAGTTTTCTGATAGGCCGCAGAGAGCTCTGTGACACGTACCTGTTTGTTGGGCTAACTGTTGCCTTCATGTTTAGTGGGCCAGTGGGGAGTAGTGGGATTTACCCACTGTCTGTGGCACAAACCCGTTTATGATGCCCACAAGTGTTACCACGGATCCCCGACGTGAAAGGCTGTACCAAGAAGAGCTTTGCTGTTAAAAGGAAGAGTAGTAACAGAGCAACTGGCAGTGCGATCATGTAGAACACCAACGTAGCGCGTATTAGCGCGGTACGTAAAAGAAAAGAACACGGCACAGTCGTAGAGAGAGGTAGGCGCTAGCGGTTCACAAAGCATTCGTGAAGTCTAGTCTACACCAGAGTGCATGATAGGGCTTTTGCGGCCTCGTGCACGTCTGATGAGCGTATTCAGGGCTAATGAACGTACGTATAAGGGCTCTCGCGAGATTAAGATGTAGAATGAAGGCGTCGTTAATTAAAGATTTTGGTGTTGCAACAAATTTACCTACTGTCTTCTTTAAACATCGTCGAAATACATGCGTACTAACAATGTAGTCACTGCAGATTTGGGTGTTAAGAAGATTTAATGAGTTAGTGCGGTGTTTTGCAAATAATAAAAAAGTTTCACTATTTGCTGCTGCATTTTGTATGTTCCTTGAAGTGTGAACTAACCTTCTGATGTACTTTCAGTTGATAAATACGGCGGCAAAGTTCAGACAAGACTCATTACTGTTGCTGCTTACAAAAGCTTCCTAATGAGGTAAATAATGAGGTGAGCTGTCTTATATATATCTATATTTGGGAAAGTGCATGTGCTCAACTACACAAAAGAATCAGCGTTCACGAGCCGCAAAGCTTTTCCTAAGTACAAGAAACACAACTCTTTTGAAATTTGATTGTCTCCTCGATGACTTTCAGTCTCTGTATATGGAAGGGTACAACTTTATTTCATGTTGTCGCAAAGATTTACTGGAGACATTATGTGCAACGTCATATGGTTAACTTCAAAATAGATTTTTTGAGTGTCTATCGTTAAAAAGTAAGGTTTATTAAAACAAATTAATGTTATCGCTCAACGGCTCTTGGATTCAGCGGTGGAAATAACATAAACATTCTGTTTAAAGTAAGAACAGTTTTAGCCGCAACAATTCTTTGCAGATGTTTGATAGCAACGCAGCATAATGAAGCTTCAACTTAACATGCGAGATATTTGAATAAGATGATCTATCGCTGGTTGTCTTTTGGTAAGAGAAAAAAAAACATTCTTGCTGCTTGTAAAACATTTTCAATCTTTCTTCAACTAGAACACGTAGCGTGAACGTGGGTACTTGCAAACATTTGTTCTCTTGCTCTCTTATGATAGACCCAGAACCAGAAATACATACTTAATTGTTTCGGACAGGACGTCCTTGAACGGCGTTAAAAGAGCCCTCCGCATACCGGAACAGTTATATCGAAAATTCTGTGCGTAACTGAATATTTATGTAGTCTGGTTTATTGGCTTTTATGTAGCCTAGTGTATTGGCTTTTAAGGATGTCCTCATTGGTAGTGAGTATAACTCTTCAAAGTTTTTGCATGTCATTAGCGCATATATTGACACGGGAGTCATACAATGTAATGAGCTTATATGAAATACAGATGCTTGGATTGTTGATCGCCTTTCTTACAAAGTTTTAATGTGCCGAGCCACGCGTGACAGTACTTCGCTGCTGCTTCTTAAAAACAAGACGCCAAGGAGCTATAGCTAGTCATTTAGGCTTCAGACACATCGTGATACATGGCGGAAATGGTGTCCGGCGTGGCTGTTGCAACGCTTTGTCGCAGGCAATATGGCCGAAAGAAAAACTCGAAATGTCCCGCGGCCTTCTGAACTTATCCATTATACAGAAAGAATACCGAATAGCGAAAGTATACGAAGGCCGGAAATTATGTTTTTCGTATTCTGAGCTTTTCGTAATCTGCTTGCTTGTAATAACCAAGCGTAAAGATTCTCATTACACTGTATATCTAAAGGAGTAGCTTAGCCCTCAGGGTCTTCGTGCATCGACCATCTTCACAGCGTTCACGTAGGCGCTGCCATTGTTTTATCACTTGGTGCCTGTCTCAGGCAGTTTCCGCTGGATGTATTTAGAAGGGCAGAGCATGACGACACTGCCATTCAGTAGCCACTTATTCGTCTTGTGACGCCTACCACGCTAGCCTTTGTCGATGTATCGAAAAACATGTTATCGTAGCATATATGTCCTTATGATCGTATGACACCTTCGGCTGCCAGTAAATAACAAACGCTAAAAAAAATTTAGCACACAGTGATAGGCACTTCAGCCGCTCTAAATATAATGATTATTTTTTTCTTTTTGTCTTCACCGTCAGGAAGGAAGGAACACGAGAGGGATGGAAGGTAGGGATGTTAGCCAGTCGCTTTCGAAGGTTAAATTTCATTTACAAAGCAACCAACATTCGTATATATATATATATGTAAGACGTGGAACTGTGATTCACGTGTTTTCTTTTCTGAACTGACAGTTCACACCACCAACTGGTTACTCAGCCAAAAACATTAATTTTGTTTTCCAGCGTCTGCATTCGCAATAAACTCTTACGTTGTATAATTGTTCGTAAAACTATTATCGATCATTTCGTTTTCAAGCCCAATTTAACTTTTCGCGAAGACCGGAAAAATTAAACGCAGCTTGTGTAGAACCGCATATCATCGATGTACAACTACCAAAATTTGATGTTTAGTCATCGAGCCGTGTGTATAGTGGTTCACCCTGAAGTGTTCAAAAGACAATAAAAGGAAATACCCCAACGCTAATGTACTGAAAGAAAAAGATAGGTGGATTGCGGGACCTTGGAATGGTTGAGCAGCGATAGTGAGGTTTGAAGGATAACTTGGTGCGAGAAATCTATGTAGTGTGGTAAGACCACTCTACACGTTTATGCTAAACACACTGATCCCACAATATCACAACTTACGGGGCTTGCGAAAGAATCAACAAGGCTGGCTTTCATGGTCATCGCAGAAGGAAAGAGCTTCGCTATGCTATGACTGCAGATTCTATTTACCTTTCATTCTCAGAACCACGGCTTACAGCTTCGGAGTCTTCCTCGACTCATTCAACCTTTGAGTTTGCCGCATTCGTTGTTCTCACTCAAGTTGGAATGCTGGTCGCCTGGAACACTCTGCGTCCAGACGACCAGACGATTTAGTGTAAAAAATACATGACCTCAGCTTCAAAAGACGCAGACATGTTCTCTTTGTTTCTTAATGTCCAATTACCCCTAACTGGCTTCCATTTCACTATCTTTAGTAAAGGTAGTGCCGCACGGTAGTCACCTATAGTAGACGCACGCACGCAGGCACGCACGCACACGCATGTACACACACACACACACACACACACACACAAACACACACACACACACACACACACACACACACACACACACACACACACACACACACACACGCATTATTGAATAAAATATAACGAGCTAAATTTCTGGTAAATCAGGGAGTAGTTAGCTAACGATAGTTCTCTTCGTTCTTTGAAAAATATACACTGCGTATGTAATGCTTGAAGCATTTCGTACTAAAACGAAAATAATGGTGTTTGCGTGTCGATCGTCGGAAAATTTTGTCACTGCGTTGACAAAAAAATCACGCAACAAGTGCAAGGCTGATCGCCTCCACCGAATTCGAAGGTTAAAGATCAGTGTTCGGGAACCTGCGGGGACTAATGTATCAGACGTGCCGTAGACTAGTTTTAAATCGCAGCACGATTCGTAGTTTCTTCGTAACTGAAGAAATTTTAATAATCCCCTAGAGGTATGTAGCATGACCGAAACAACTCGCGTACCTTTCTTCAACAATTTTACTCCTTTGATAAGATACAAACCAATAATGCGTACAAATATGACTCGAAATAGTTGAATGATAGTATCATTAAACGAAACAATGACCGTGCTATTAAATGAGAACAAAGACTAAACCTGATACCTAAGTTTAGGTATCAGGGTTCCCCGCAACTCTGAGATCACATATAATGTAAATAGCCTAAATGTGGCTTTCTTCCTGGTGGTGTGGCTTAGTACGGGCTTCTCCGCAGTGATACAGGAATTGCAGCAGTGCACGCTTTACAGGAAAAATTGAGTGAAAGTGAAAGGCTTTCGGTATATACAGCCCCGACTGTTACTCCTGAAATGCTTCGCATTTTAAACATCTTTCAGAAAGTGCAGTTAAGCGATGATTAGCCCATATATGCCAAACTCAGAAAAAATGGCAAATTAAATATTTTCTTTTCACAGAAAGTGTACTTCTACCCTCAAAAGAAAGTTTTTTTATTTACTGCCAGGTAAACGCAACGCAGTTTTTCAAGCCCTCCTATAAATATAGCAGACTGGGCGTTAGGGGTGCTATGTGCGGGTGTGGTAAGCCTTGAAACATTTCACGTGCACACCGACATTGCACTTCTTCGTCTCGATGACGTCTTTCATACAAAGTACGCGTTTGCCCGGAGAAAGTGGTCGGCATGTGGCAGCATGAAAAGCAAGCAATGTCTAGACATGCACACGTTGAGAATGAGGCCTGCTTCATGTGCTGTAGGTGGCGCTAGTCATCAGCTAAAGAAATAGCGATGTTCGAGTGCACCAAATACGCGTCCTATAGGTAGGACACTGGGCATACATGGGTTAAGCTCTGGTTTACTGGAGCGCCTTAATTTCCATAGCCTACTCATTCGGCCAATTGAGCCGCCACTACGACATGTGCTCAACGTGTTTTACTGTGTCAAATATAGCGGTACTTTTTATATATCAGTGAAATAGTAACCGATAATTAATTGAGATATTTATATCTTACAGCGAAGCCGTATACAGCCAGGGCGTTCCGCTTGTTAGCGAGCAGAAACGTATGTGACACAGAAATACGGCAAAATCAAGTACCCACCACTAGTCCACTAAATATAAAGAAGGCATTACGCGGGAATAAAAAGCCAACGTCTGTGCCACATACAAGACGAGACGGCGCATGTCATGACAAAATGATGCGGAGTGATGAAAAGAAAAATTTAAAAGAGCATACCATAAATTCTAAAGGGACTTTCCGTGCAGACATTTCGGATTTGGTTGCAAGGTGTGTGATCGGCAACGGTTCGAAATTCTGTGCCACATTGTGCCGTACTGTGGGCCATCCAGCAAGCCCGTGAAGCGGCGAGGAGACAGGGTCTCCGGTCCTACTCGGGGGCGGCCTAGGCCCAGGCCACGAATTTGCCGGAGTTCTGAATAAAGTTGTTACCACCACCACAACCATTTGTGCTGTGTGCCAGACAGCTCCACTGGTTATGCACCTCCACAGAGTGGAATGGGCCCGCAAATTATTAACTATACGATGCCTGTATAGTTTCTCAGCGCCTACCAGATGACCATGAAGGCAGCCTTGCAAAAGAAAAGGTTAGAATTTAATATGTGAAAAATCACGTGCAGGGCAGTGTGTGGGACTACAATTTGAAGAACATTACTGCAGGACGTCCAGTCACAATAAACTTAGTCCACGCAACTCGCTATCGCAGTAAAATAAAAAGAAATACGACAGACAGCAGAAGGGCAAACAACACGCTTGATAAATTGTGTTAAAATTAATGATGATTGACGTGTGCGCACCGCCAATTTGCCGTTTGTAATTTGCAAATGCATTTCCCGTTTTTATTATTTCTTGTCAGCGCGCTCACGCTATAGCCTCCAATGTTGGCTGACCACTGTACCTAATGAAAAGCGGTGTGTTGTTCTCACAACTGTTCGCCATCTATTGCAGTTCTCTTACGGCATATGGGCGCTGCACTTGTCTTTTGGATTGCGCAATACGCCATGGTTCGCAATAGCGTATTACGCAAATATACGCGCGCAATTACGCTCAATAACTTCGCGAAACGCACCTGTGCATACGCGATATTTCGCGCAGAGGATACTAGACATTGTACTAATGCGAGAGCATTACTTGGTTCATTGTAAGACTCAGCAGTCAGCGGTAGACTATGCCAGATAAATGGCACACAAATTACGTATTCCATGGCTGTGCACGTTGTTGTTCGATAAATGAACGTTCGGAAAGAAAGCGCACGTTCCGAAACGGAGCGTTGCCGGGCGATTCACCAGATGGCCCCCATGTCCACGAGTACAGGAAAGTAAGAGCGAGCGGCTGAGTAGCGAGAGAACTGCATAGTCACGCTCGGTCACCCCGCGCGAAAACGAGGAAGAACGTGCAAGGCACAAGGAACTTAATGAATGAGCGAGTTTATTTATTCTGTTTAAGGAGAAGGGCCAATTGGATAAAGGGTGGTAGGAAGAACTGCTTGAAGTAGACTCCCCCTACCTTTTCAGCCTATTCCTGGATGGTCTCCCCCGGGCCCTCCCCTGGCTACGGGCCTGTCACAAATGCAAGTCGGCGCATCCACTTTCCGCCTATAATGTTTGAAAAGAATGTCGTGTATGGCAGCAGCATTTTGTTATTTTTAACAACGAAGCTCTTTAGAAAATCGTTCGTTGTGAGTCGATCGCAGAAAACTATCATCCTCTTAAATGGTATGTGCCACTGTGGTGGTGAAACGAAAGTTCCTCGGCGTTGCTATCAAAGAGGAGCCAGATTGGCGTCTTGTTTTCCCCCGGCGCAATGTCCAGGTAGTGACGTCCGTCCATTAGTTTTGCACCGACGTCTCGACACTGTGCAAACAACTCACCATGTACCACGGTGACCACAAAGCCTTGGTGGTGAGGACGTGCGTGAATCCAACTTGGGTATCCCCGCCTGCTCCGACATACGACAACAGAGATTTGTATGCGGCAGTGAGAAACTGGCGACTCGACTATAAGCCGGCTAAACCCCGTTGTCCTTTTTCGAGGAACTGCTCGCCAAGAAGTCGCCGCAAGCCCAGCAAGACCGGCGAGAACAGCAACAACAGGAATTGGTCGAGGTCTTTAATGGTGATGACAAGCTCGAGGAGTTGCCAACGCGTACCGTCAGGGAAGGCTTTGAGGAATAAGAAGAATGAGATGATTTCTAGGATGATTGCTAGCGTAAATAAATGTACAGTAGCTCCTTTCGTCTGCCTCTGATTCAAATAAAATGCCGACTCGGCTTGGCCGTGGCGGTATGCACGTGGCGGTTAATAACTTGAAATCAGCACGTGGCGCTTGCTCTTCAGTTGCACTACGACTGCTTCGATCGCGTATATGGCGATGAAAGCCGGATTTGATAATGCGCGATTCGCCTTTCCGATATGAAACTCGTTCGGGTCATTGAACCAAAGGAACAGCCGTTTTTGCAAGATTGAAGTGGTGCTCTCTGACGACGTTCCTCCCTTGCTCGACATGAAACCGCCTCCGGAAGCTGTAGAAGCGCGTCCGAGTGCGTATAGTAAGCTTGTGCCCATCATTGTGGGGGATCCGTCCAAACCAAATTCAATCATGTCGTGGCCCTACAGGTAGGCGTAACCGACCCTAGTTGATAACGAAGGACACGTCGTGTGCTGTCGCGGAGGTCGATTCGTACACACCAAGACGAGCGATTGCGAATGTCATCACAACCCGGCCGACTTCGAAAAAAAAGAGTGCCCTCCCGGGTTCGTGCCTGCTGGCAGTATGATTGTCCACTGCGTAAGAGACTTGTGCTATCCCAGAAAGCCGTTTGAAGCCAAGTTCAAACTCGTTACAGCCAAGTTCTGCCTATATAAAGCCAAGTTCAAGCTCTTTACAGCAATAAATAAGCATGACACCGATCAGCTTCGCACGGCTTAGTGCAAGCTTGGGATCAACTTTTTTCTTGCGCAGTTCAAATTTTACGAAGCTGCGGTATCAGAGTAGCCAACTTTTTTTTTTGATTTCGTGAGACACGTCTCTCATTTCTTCGTTCTCGGCAGCTTTAGTCAGTTTTTTTGTCATAGAAGCGAAATTTTCGCTGCATGCCGGCTTATATTTTCCGTACATATGAAATCACCAAACTTCCGAGGCACACTGACAACTCATCGCTGCTTTTCTGCATGCTTGAGTATTCTACAGCGCTCACTAAATTGAGCTTCCTCCGCCCCGATTCGAAGACCTATTTTCTTTCTTTTTTTCTTCTGAGTTATCAATGTATTCCCAACTGCTCTCGTCCAATTTGTCGCGTGCAGCGTTCAAGGTCTAAGGAATTCGAACATCCGCAAGGTGCATGAAAGAGGATGTGCCTACACAGAATCTGTTTTGGAAGAAGCAGCGCGCGAAACGAACTGAGTGGGGCGACAACAGCCGTACCTCTTGGAGTGTCACTCACAAGCGAAATTCAATTTGGCACCACTATTCAGCCTAGGAGTGCATAGCCGAAGAGACCAGCTGTGCCTGCCTGTACTCCCGGTTCGTCCGAGATGTTGTGTGGTTTGGCAAACACAGAGTGTGGACACTCGCATTTGTTGCTAAGCCTGACTTATTTTCTTTATCTGCAACTCGTTTCTTTTGCGTATCGCTTTTGCTGTATGGTCGCTTCTCATGCGCACCCGCCTCTTGCGTATTTATTTTCCCTCCTATTTTGGCATTTTGTTCGGCCTGAGAAATGTCACGCATGACTCATTCCTGTGTACACATGCCTTAGGTATAGTAAAGCTACGCACTCAAACGAAAATAACTTAAACTTCAGGCCAGCAACAAGAAATTAAAGTATAAGCAACAAAAAACTAGAAATGCGCTTTACACATATTAAACTGACAACTGAGATAATACAGAAGAAACATACGTTGTACTAGATGCCCGGTACATAAAAGGAAAAGGTCTTACAAATCTATAGCATTCACTTTCGGGAAATGCGAAATGAGCCGCGATCCTTAACCATTATTGGCCACGATGCAACAATATATAAAGTTCTATCAAGAAAATTGCGCCAGAGAAGCGAAAAGGCGTAGCACATAGGAGTACTGTTAATTTTCTGTTATGTTCAGTAATATAAAGGCAGAGCGGTTTTTCCATGACTGTGTTCTGCGGAGTTCCATAAGGAAGTTCGCGAGATTCGAAGCTCTTGAAAGGCTGGGTGGTTTAGTGTTTAAGACAGGTACTCTCATCCACGTGACATCCCTGTCGGTAAACGACAGCGCAGACATGCCACTTTACATGAATTCAAAGGCCTAAAGGACAGAATATAATGAGACTCATCTGAAGATATTGTTATGCATTGTTATTCCAGTTTTTCTTTAAATACCACTGTTGCGAGGTGTATGCAGCATTGCGCTGGTAAGCACGAGCTTGGTCAAACCTCGCAAATCGCCTGGAGAACTTATTTATTGTTCCTCATATTTAAGCTTAAACATTGTCACTTAGTTGTTCTTGCTTGTATCAACTATAGACCTTGAAAATTCTGTAGCCATCAACTCCCATCGATAATGATAGTGACATGGTGACTATCATAGGCCTGCGGACAGGAAGCGCAACGGCGGAGGGGGGGGGGTGCTCCTAGTCGAAATATTTATAGAATATTCCTGAAATGTAATTATTCAAGAATTACACAAATAAAATTTTATTAAAAGGCCTTTGATATTGCCTAAAGAGCTGCAATAGACAATCTTACATTCGACAAACATTTCTGATGAGGTTGCCTAAGTAAAAAAGAAACTATTGGAACAAAACCAGCATTCTTTCTTATGTGAAGCGCTCTCTATTATAAAACAAAATAATGAGCATACGGAATGAGTACGTTATCGATTTTTACAAGCAATCGATTGCCGTGAGAATGCTTTGAGTTTGCCTCCGCTTCTTGGCTCTTTTTGTTCACACGTAGTTCTGTACACTGAGGCGTGACTTTCGATCGAGTGACAGGCAGCGCAGCTATTGAAGGAATCAGGCAAGTAGGCTGTCATTAATCAAGCGGTCTGTTTTGACCATCACCTTTATCACGAACATTCGGGACCGCCTGCAAGACCAGGAAAAGACGTAATAATGTACGCACAAAAGTACTGACGATTATTATACCATTGAAATGTTGATGAACATACACACATGCACCCACACACAAATGCGCAAACCCTCACACGCACACGTACGGTAAACGGAGGACGATGTACCCACTTCAGTTGAACGCACTGCACATAACTGAACAGCAACTTGCAAAGAGAGTAGGTTCGTTAGAACAAAGAGGATGAAAGTGGAAAAAAATGTTGTGACAGGTGTTCCTCTTCACGAGCAAATTGCTATCGTTTGTCTCCTGTTATTGGCAGTAAGAGAGATAATAATGTTTAAAGAGCTATTACAATTTTTTACAGCTGTATAACAGGCCATAAAATAAACTGCACAATACGACCACCAACAATAAACTGGAACGAAGACGAAGCCCTACATTGGGCGAAAACAAATGCAGCAAATCGCATGAAAACTCAGCAGATCACACAGAAATCAGCACCATGAATTCGAGTGTTTTGCGTGAGAGACGTAGACGCCTCGTAAATCGTCGAATATCTTCTGATATTTGCTTAGGCCTTCATGAAGGCTGATAACACTGCTCGAAGGCAATCGACAGCTGATGCTCCTTTCTCAGCCGGCTGCTTCAGGGTAGGACAGCCAGCTATGTAAGCGGATCGTGTTTTTCGGGTGTGCATCTCAAATATCCGCTTATCTTGTGCTGAGGCGGCGTCGTGCAATTATTCTTGAGCCGCGCCATCATTGTACACTCGCGAAAGCTTCTGTAGTTAAATATGCAGCCAAGCGCTCTTTATCCGGCGAAAACCCTAAATAAACCATCAAGCTTCGCTCCGCGTAAGCATGGCACACTAATCCTGACTATTACCGAATTATGACGCCACAGATGGATTTTACGAGATCAAATGGTGTACAGGAAGCGAAAGGAGCGGCTACTTTAGTAGCCACTGCGCGATGAGTCGGTATACAGTAGAAGTTTAGAGGAATTCCCCAGAGACGTGAAGGGCTCTGAGTTCCGCCTGTATGATAAAACAGAAGAGGTTGCCAGAACCGCGCCATGCTTTGCTTCACACACGCTACAGCAGATGCCCCTCAGAGCACACAGAGTGTACTTACGCGAAGTATGCTTCCAGAAAACCGGCTAACGAGAGCAGCTCGTTTCCACAAAATCCGCTTAGTCACCACTATTCCTTCATCTCTAGAGTCGACCCTATCTCGCTCGCTGAGTCGGGCTGCCCTCTCGGACTGCGTTAACGTGGCGAGAACAACGGATTGGGTGCCTATTAAGATGCCTAGGCCCCGAGAAGGAACTGAGAACGACGAATTCTTGACAGCAGCGATGTGACAGAGAGCTCTTTCGCTGAATGTCATTGGTAGACCTCAACTGCTCGCTTGATATACGACTGCCCCTAAAGGCCTGCGCTCAGCCGGTCAAGCCCGTTTTTTTTTCAGTACTAATCTAAAATGCGCTTCAGTTACACTGTCCTCTGTGCTTCTGCTTTCTCCAATGTAGGCTATTTCTTTTTCAGCGAAGCTTGTAATGACTGACCTGTGTATCTGGTGATGGTGTTCAGAAAAACCCTCCTCCTCCACAAAAAGGTCTCCTGACCCAAAGCTGGCGCGCGCCAAACAAATCATAAATGAAAGAAAATAAATTTTCCTCCAGGAGCTGGGGTTCGAGTGCTGGTCCCCCCGGTCCGAAAGCGGAGTGCCTTGAACACTAGGCCACGCGCCTATGCTTCTCTTATGTGAACTGAACTGAAGCATACAAGTGCGTTCTACCAATGATGCAAAAAACAATTGGGAAACAGTACACTTGCTATGCGCACTTCATCGAAATATTTCATGTTGGCGGACTAAAAGCGATCTGCTGGACAACGCGTAAGGTCAGTATCAGGAATTGCACATTTCAGGAAAATTCTGACTTCCTAACCCGTGAAGAAAATTGAATTCCTAACCCGTCAAGAAAGAAAGAAAGAAAGAAAGAAAGAAAGAAAGAAAGAAAGAAAGAAAGAAAGAAAGAAAGAAAGAAAGAAAGAAAGAAAGAAAGAAAGAAAGAAACAAGGAAAGAAAGAAAAGCAGCATGACTTGCACTCCCACGCCAAAGCTTCGCTTGTCCCCATTTCCCCGACTTGGAAGGGCTCCTGAGTTTTTTTGTAGCGTTAGCTACGCTTGCCTGGCCGGAGCCAATTTCGCGTGGAGGGTTATGAGCCGTGCTGCGCATGCGCGAGGATCTATGATGTCACACAGCTGGGTCACCGGAGCTGGCATCTCAGTCGCTCTCCGACACCACCGCGCGCGGCTCGCCGCTGCTGGTCTGCGCCGCATTCGAGAGGAGTGACGTCGTAGCAATAGACACAGTGGCGCCGGCGCGCGCGCAGGTATTCGCCTTCGTTATGCAGTCGCCGTCTGACACTGCGCTGGGGTCGCTTGATAGCGCCTCTGACTAGCGTTTGCAGGTGGGTAACGCCATAGAGAAGGAGAGCGCAAATGCTGCTCAACGGCGCAGAAGAGCCGAGAAGCTTATTTTATCGGATCCCGAAGTAGTTGCCTGGCAATTAGCGGTCTAGCGTACGAAGAATGAACAGTAGAAGGCTAATAATCCTAGAAAATCTGGAAAGCTAAGAATAATCAGCTGAACCTTTGCTAACGCTACGTATATCCTGGCACAGCCGAGCAAAGCCACTGCCGTTTTTTTTTTTGCTTGTGTACCTTGGTGGTGCGGTGATGACGGTGCTCGGCTGCTGACTCGCAAATCCTGGGTTCTATCTCGGCCACGGCGGTCGCAATTCGATAGAGGTAAAATGCTGTACGCCCGTGTACTGTTCGATCTCAATGCAAATCAACAAACACCAGATGGTCTAAATTTTAGGCGCTATCTACTACTTCGTGCCTCATAATAATTACGTGGTTTTGGCGCATAAAACACCAGGTAGCATTATTACTTGCATTATTATTTGTGTTATACCCCATTCTCAAGTTTTCGCCCGCACATGACACCCGTATGAGGCGTCACATGGATGGCGCCACTGTTCTCCTGTAGCCTTTCAAGAAGAGAGGACCGTCATTCTCCCATTCAAGCGTTGTACTTCCTACTTTCTCGAGTTAACGGCTGCTTGACGGCCGTAAGGTGTCCTTGAAGTGAAACTGACACGAAATAAGTAGGAGCCGCTTGTAAGCCGGGCTAATCAATTCTAGTAGAGTGGGAGTAAATGAGTTTCTAAATAAGCACACTTCGACACGGCTACGTTTTATACGTTCGCGCGCTTTACGTATCTGGTACAGGCTCTTCATTTAAGAGAGCATGCTCTATAACAATCGATGAAGTGTGATAATTTTGGCAAATAGGTTCGCGCTGTCTTATATAATATTAGGCGCACTAGGCGGAATGATCAGCACTGTGTGAAGAATGTAAATTACGCAGCCCCTAAGTTGGTTCTGATTCCTGAGCAATGAATGCTATGTCGCGTGATAATACTAATAAATGCAACATACAAAGTCAATACATATTGAAATGGCCATTGTTCATGGGATTTGTTTGCTTAGTTCTCCCATAGTTACTTGAGCAGAATATCAAATTGTTTATATAGTAAATGTTTTTGATAAACTGGATGTAACACTTTTACAGAGTACGCACGATTGGTTCGAGACCACTGCTGTGTAACTCTGCGTAATGACTCGTAAGTTGGGACGTACGTAATTTCCAGATAATGCCAAAAGAAGCGATGCAAGACATACAGTGTACAATTATGCCCAGCTAGCTCGTCCCCGCTTCGAGTTACCCGTGAGCAAAGAAATACAAAATTAACAGTAGCAGTGGTAATGATGGGCGCGAGATCATAGTATCACGCGCCTAATATAAGAATAATTGCATAAAATAGTGAGCACAAAATGTCACAGTTTCGCCGTAAGGGCGAAGCAACGAATGCGATAGCAAGAAAAGTGGCCCGTGAGGAACGCGCTGCTACGCTGCAGGAAGATCTGCCCCCCGGCAGCAACCACCGCGCGAGCAGACAGCGGAAGGGCAATGTTCTCCCTGCGCAAATATTAAAAGAAGCGAGCGAGCTGGCCGACGACTATTAAATGCCCCCGTTGCGCTCCTCGCGCCATCTCGCGGGTAGTGAAGAAACGCTTGTAAGCGCCTGCCGTCTCTGAGTCCTGCCAGCGGTAAAGGGTGTGTATATAACGCTCGCCGTTGGCTACCTGAAGGGGGGATCTGGGTTTTGTGGTGTAGTGGTTAGCGCCACGCGCTGCGGAGCGAGCGGTCGCTGGTTCGATTCCGCGCTTCCGAAGGCGTTTTTCTGAATTATTTTTCCTTGGGACTCTTATATATATATATATATCTATATATATATATATATATATATATATATATATATACATACATAAACGGCGCATGACGAGGGCGGCAAAAACCAGCCGAGACTGTCCTTATAATTGCTATCGCAATAAAAATAGATGCGCGCTTTGCTGCTTTTTGCTGTTTCAAAGTGACGCGGTAAAGGCGCCTTTATTTCGCATTGTAGAAGCGACAATAGGAGCACCCTTATTTATACTCACCAATGACTGTAGCTACTGAAATCTGGAACGCGGCACCTGCGCCTTGCTTCGCCAATAACACCCGCGAACAGCGATATACTGTGTGACTGATCGGTGACAAGCAGGGTTTTCTCTCTGTATGTAAGACCCAGCCGAGGAAAATCTGGAATTGTAAGAGCATCTTCACTGGCAAAAAATGCAATCCCGCTTGTGGGTATATCGGCCCCGTTTCCGCGCGACTGTGCGAAGTGCAGAACTCTGGCTGCCTCCGCTGTTTCTGTGGTGGTCCTGAAAAGGCAACGCGCAGAGCAATGCGCGCTGCATAGCACGCAAGCTCATACCGCAGGAGCAGCCACGAGGAAAGTGAACAGAAAGGAGATAAACGTGTTCGTGGTCCGGCCGGAAACATAGTGAACTTCCGGCCAAAGTATAACATAAGAAATACACAGAACGTTTGAGAACGACGGAAACAGTCTTCCCATACGCAAAACGAACATACCATTTCCGTTTTGCGAGCACGTTACGCAACGTATGTAATATTCAGTATGCTGCTCCAGGAGTTCGCTGCTTAAGTATCGCGCAGTCCTATTCTTGTAGCTCCTTTTCCATCTCTAAGAGGGCGCAACGAAACCTTAGGCAAATATAAAAATGCTCATTACTTCGTTTGAGGTAGCACCTCTTCTGCGCATGCACCAGGAAGGCAAGATATGAAGGACGTGGCAGAGATTAGCAGCGCTTCCGTTATGCTCTCGACTTTCCGCTCATTGTCTGTCTCTGAATGTGTATGTGTTTCTGTGCGACGCTTCTTGCAAAGGCACTTGTTTATGCATTGCTGCATAGCGGTCCCCCAAGGAGGCAGCAAGCCTCAGCGAAAGTGCATATCAGCGAACGAGAGCAGTACGCACATTTACACTCGCGCACGCTGGCGCAGGATGTCTGGACTTTTGCAAGAGCTTGGTATACCGATAATAATAATAATAATAATTGTTGAGTTTCACTTAACCAATAATTTGCAGTTTAACTTCCCAAAACGGCGATACGACTATGAGAGATACCGCAGTGGAGGGCTGCGAAAATTTCGTCCACCTGGGGTTCTTTAACGTGCACCTAAGTCTAAGTACACGGGCCTCAAACATTCTCGCCTCCATCGAAAATGCAGCCGCCGCGTCCGGGATTCGATCTCGCGACCTTCGGGTCAGCAGTCGAGCACCATAACCACTAGACCACCATGGCAGAGCTGTTTGTTATGACTTACGAAACAGCAAAATCGCCGAAAGACGTGATCACAGGCACAGCAACTCGTTGCAGGTGTCGAGCGCTCGTGAACAAGGAGCAAGCAGTAGCAGTGAACGCTTGCAGCAAGTCTGGCAAATGGGTCAGTGGTCGGTGTTCCTTAGGAATGAGATACGAGTCAACGTATGCGCACATTTCAAGCTGTGCATGCGAGCGGGTTTGAGTATGTGGGGAACTTTAGAGTCCACCGCTTATTTGTCTCAGGAATGAGAAAACAGCGCAAAAAGATGGAGCACAAGGAGACACGCACAGATACGCACAATTGTAGCACATATGCGGTACAGATACAGTGCGTTTTTCCTCACGTTCCGTAATTTTGCTCTGTCTTGTCCTCTATAAGTCTGAACTAACCCGCGTATGCCTCAGTTTTAATAATAATTTTGGGGGTTTCACGTGCCAAAAACAACAGACGACTATGAGGTACGCCGCAGTGGAGAGCACTGCAAATTTCGACCATGGCATTGTTTGGAGATGGCGCTCTACATTTTGAATATCCCCTATTTGAGTTTACGCATTCATATTGCTTCAACGTTAATCGTCTGCAAACTTCTCCCTGTTCGCAAGTAGAGGAAACCCTTGTTTCGTTTATGTTTAGACATCTTGCTCTTTTATGCTCTTATTAAGTCGTCTTGATGTTACTTTTCAATCAACTTTAAAGCAGGGTATGTTTCGTCTGAACACTTTCAGTTTCCTTTGAAAGTGCTAATTGAATGTCTAGTTCAGAATGTTGACTCTAAGGACACGTTGTAAAATACTTGAAACTTTTAAACAAGCGCAGGAAAGGCGCTTTAAATTGAAGAGGATGGGAAGTAAATCTCAATTCTGAAGCGTCGTTCTAGTTTTGAGTATGCCACCTTCCAGATTTTTCCTACTGCATCGGTACTGCCCGAGTTAACCCGTTCATCGAGCAGAAGGGAAGGGCGGTACATTTTAAAAGACTAGGGAAATCGTGTGCAACATTATACACCTAAACACAATACCTGGAAAGGCTGTTTGTGGGCGAATGGGACGGTAAGATGATAAGAAGAAGGCGTTGTATGTATGACCGCATTCTAGTAAAAATGCATCTACGAGATAAAACAACCGAAAGAAATAAAACGCGGCAAATCAGCAGGAAGACACAGAACACACATTTTCGTGTCAACGAATAGTAGAAGAAAATAAAGTTTCTAAGGCCTTCAGCTCCTCATGGATTTTCCTATCGCTTTCTCTGCGATAAAAGCAACCGGCAACAAGGTTCGTTGATTGTTTGGCGCTGCGAAAGATTTACACAGGTCTCAATCTTGGATGTCCATTGTCGCGTTGTGTATTTCTTTACGCCACTCGCAATTCCCGAACGAAACTAGGCTACCAGTTCACTTGTGTCAGAGTGTTTGTGAAAAGATGCCGTGAACGTTTTCTAGGCCGTTTCGGCAATTTTCATCGAGTGGGCACATTCCTTCAAGAGCAATTTCGTGTTGAAAAGCGGCGACGTATCTTTTTCCGGCGTGTCGTTTCCTTGCCCTCATCCGGGAAACGTGTATAGGCCAATCACGTTTCACGTCCCCTTCTAGCGTCATAATTTCTCGGTTGGTGCACAATAAACTTTACGCGCGTTTAAGGAGATGTTGGAGTTGGTAGGTTGCGCTCGCGTTCTGTTTTTCTCCATTCGTACTGCGCTGCGCGTGGTGAGCTTATTCGCGCTCGCGCATTCTCATAGTAACACACGTCCACAGCCGCAAACACACCTTCTGCCATCTAATAAAATAAAAAGGAATATGTGTGACTCGTTTCGGCGATTCCTGGATTGCCACGTAAATGACTCCCTTTGTACTCCCTTTGTACATCATTATACCATCTTCGTAGAGTCATGGGACCCAAAAGAGGAGTTACGTGTCTCTTTAAAGAGAGTCATATATAGGTGGCATGTCAGGACTGACCGAAAGGTGTCGCTCATGCCCTTTTTCTTTTGAGAGCGCGTGTATGGAGCATCTCTTCAATTATTTATGCATACTTATTTACGCATACAATTATTAATACAATAACATACGCAACACTGCATTTCTACAATCTTCAAAAACCGGTAGCAATTATTGGTAACTGCAGCACTTCCTACCTCCACGTGCACTTCTCTACGTGTCGCTGACGTTGTACTACTTCTGAAATATATGAGAGGTAGTAGATGTCGTCATTACTGCTGAGCGTGTCAGGGTTAGCAAAGGTTACTACTCACGTGCGTGCCGGGTTAGTAAACGTTACTACCTCTACTGGTTCTACGTATATTCTTATGTTGCAATTGTGACAGTCGTATATAGAAAATTTAGGCGAATTTTAGTAATTATGTCGGAATAGCAGTTTTGTGCTGCATCATGACAAACGTATGCGCAAGCAATGAGGCATACAGCGTTTAAAGAAATATGTCTGAAAATCCTCAAGAATAAGGGAAATTAACTTGGCTAAAACACGTTGGTGGGCCAGTTGGTTTGAATCCATGAAGAGTGATAAGGCGACAAGACAGGGACGAAGAAAGAAAACAGGCAAGAACACAGCGCTACTTTCAACTGATTTTATTTTCGCTCAAACCGATATATACCGAGCGATATATATATCACTCCTCAAGGGAAATTAGATATTTACTCGCTGCCTTCATATTTACTTGCAAATACGGACACATACACAAAAGAGGACTACAAGAAGACAGGTTCAAGCGCATCGATCAGTGTAATAGGCGCAAGGACGCGCTTGTACTTGTCCTCTCGTAGTCCTTGCTTAGTGACGCACTCGTATTTCCAAGTAACATGAATCACCATCTCGGCCAATCAGCTATTCTGGCCAACTTCATAATCTCTTTGTGACAGCCATATTAAGGTAAATGAATACGCTAATTAAGGGAGCAATTACGTAGAATAAATGGATTAACTTTTTAGGAGACAGATGGTCGGGTGAAATAGGAGAACTGAAGCCATTCCTGCGTGGGGCTCGTTGTCGTTTTCACATCTCCAAAGAGAAGAGAAGAAATAGTAGAGAAGGAAAGGCAGGGAGGTTAACCAGTATAGGACAACCGGTTTGCTACCCTACACATGGGGACAGGGTGGGGGAGATTTAGAGATGAAGAGGAAAGAGAGAGAGAGAGAGAAAGATAAAAAGATAGCACGACACAGCACACATAGAATCAGTCGGTCACTCTTGCGTGGTAGCATAGCACACATAGAAACAGTCGGTCACTCTTGCGTGGTAGTTGGTCACTCCTGCGTGGTACGCGACATTTCTGTCACAGGCGCTTGGCCAAGTTCGTCGCTCTCAAAAACCTCAGCAGTGCCTTCCACATCTCCAAAAAGTCCTTAAGACAAAAAGTCCTTAAGACAAAAGTGGCGTGCCATGTTAGGAAAAAAAAAACAAAATAATCCTTCAACAAAAAAGCGGCACCCAGGGGCAAATGCCATGCGGAACAGGAAGCAGCATTTGACGCAGTGTAGACATTTCTTTCTTCTTCTCGGACCAATGAAGAAACACAATGGAGGTTACGAGGGTGAGAGTATCATGAAGGACGGAGCTAAAGGATCTTTCATTGGTCCGAAAAAAAAAATGTCTGCACTACGTCAAATGCTGCACCCGGTCCTGTACCCAATTCGCACGTGGTCGCCGCTTTTTCGTCGATCATTCTTTGTTTTTAAACGGTACGCCCCTGCCATCACTTAACGTCCATCGCAGTCACTGACAGTCTGTTCAACCGTCCCCTGTGCGCGGAGCAGCTTTTGATAGTTCGTTCAACTGCCATTTGAGGGCAATAAAAGCGCCTCGCCGTAGGCGGCAGTTACGTCGTATTTTTTTAAAGTTTCGTGCACTTTGACCCTTTGTAGGTTTGCCGACATTTTTACACGATGATATAAAAAACAGCTGTGGTATATTCATATAAACTACAAAGAAATGGTGTCAAACAAATTTCATCAAAATCAAGCCAGTAGTTTACTGAAAAAAAGTGGGACATATATGTACCACTGACTCATGAGAGTGTTTTCAAAAAGTCGGAAAACACGGTCCCATTGTCTCATGAAGGCACCATCTCGAGATTGCATCAACGGGTATTTGGGATGAAACGGTCGAAGGAAGTGGCACAGAGTATCACTTCTCAAGGTGTGCTGAGGATAGTTGTGGGGATCTCATTTCCAGCAGTAGAACGCCACCTGCACGTGTGCCTCTTGTGCGCCGTCAAAGTGCTGTGGTCTGTCCCTGTAAAGCTTACTTCACCACATGAAACAACCATTTTTTTTTTTAGTCCATAAGCCTGTCCTTGCTTTGGTTGTCGAAATTGTCAAGTACGGCTGTTGTTTCTGAATATGTGCCCACTTTTGAAGAGGTATATGATGTAAAGAAAAATATTTCTACGAACCAATATACGGAATTACGCTGAGGAATGAGCGTGGCAATATCGGAGGGGATGGTTTTGATGCATTTATTGGTCAAGTTATTCCGCAAATTTACAAAGACACGCGATAACTGGAAGCTAAAATCACCTTTCTCAAAAACTAGGAAAGGAGGAAATTTTCCGGTATTTTGATCGGTAGGTTCTTTTTCTGTGAACAAGAAGAAAATTCAGAAGCGATCATAAAAAACTGATCGAAATTCAACGTCACTGTTACACTGCCTCCGCCCTTCAAAAGCGTGGTAAACGATTTTTCCTCGAGAATACGAAGACTTAGGTAAGATATGAGTGACTTATTGTTGCGCTATTTGCAACGGGTGATGTGGGAGAAAATTTTTCCTGCAGACGGAAAAGTGAAACGTATGTGTCCCGCTGTCGCACAAAGGGTTAAAGCAAGGCTGAAAAAAAAGGGAGAAAGGGCTGTTATTTTAGCATAGATGAAAAATGTTGATGTTTCTGAAAAAGCGCTATAACCTTTGTATTGAATATTTTTCGGTAGAATTGCAATTTTAAAAAGTTCATTTAGCAATCTTTGTTAATAATTTAGCTTGGCGTATTGGAAAAAATATTGTTACATGCTCTGTATGGGTGAGAACACTACTGCGCCAATTCGAGAACCGCAGCGCCTGAGTTTCTTTTGAACAGCGGACCAGTTTAGGCCGGCTATAAGAATGTTGGTGTGCACAGAAAACCCCATGTGGGCATGCGCCACAGGAATCGGGCTAGCCCCACTACCGAGTACAGCAGGTGCGAGTGTTAAACGAACACTCTGCTCGGCGAAGTGGAGCATGTGAAACACGTGAAAGAGAGAGAGAAAGAAAGAGACAGAAAAAAAGAGAAAGTAGAGAGACAGAAAGAAAGGGAGAAAGAGATAAAGAGAGAAAACGAGAAAAGAAAATGATAGGAAGAAAGAGAAAGTGAAAATGGAGAGAAATAAAAAGAATAAAGACATAAAAAGATACAAAGGCAGAGAAAGACATAGAAACCGAGAGAGTGAAAGAAAAAGAAGGAGAAAAATAAAGAGAAACAAAAAAGAGAGAGAAGGAAGAAGGGAGAGAAAGAGATGCTAAGACAGAGAAAGACCTAGAAAGAGAGAGATAAGGATGCAAAGAATCAGACACGAAAAAGAGATAGAAAGAACAAAGAACAAGGCTCAAAGAGAAAGAACGAGAGAAATAAAAAGGAACAAGGAAAAGGAGAAAAAAAGCACAGAGAGGGAGAGAAGAAAGAGAAATAAAGAGAAAGAGCGAGAAAGAGAAAGAAAGAAATAAAGCAACAAGTACAAAAACACAGATACAAGAAACAGAGAGAAAGATAAAGAAAGAGAAGAAAAGAAAAAAAATGCAGAGAAACAAGGAAGGCCACCAAGCTCTGGTCTTCCTTCAGGCTTGGCACCACTACTGCGAAGCTGACATTATTTTTTTTTCTTAATACTTGGAGCAAGTTAGTCGAAAGTCTCCGTACACTCGCAAAGCGATCGTCATACTTCCCGCTTGCCCACTTGATTTTGTGCGCAAGATTTTCACATTCGCCTTCAACGTTATGAAGGCGAAAGACACACATGGCTCATGCGAAGGTGACCTTGAGCGAAAAGCCGGCGTCGACTCGACATCGTACAAAAAAGTCGCATGACCACCCACGCTCCTTGGGGATCGAGGCGTACGAGTTGCGCGCTCACTTCGTAATTGCGCGTTCGCGTGGTGTAAGGTGCGCGGTACGGAAAAGTCAGAAAAATTCAGGCGCCCTTCTCCTATCGAAAAAAATGGCGTAAATTTAAGCTTGGCGGGGACGTGCCTGACGCACTCCTTTTTTTGCTTCTTTCTTTCTTTTCGCGCAATGGTCCCAGCTAGCGCAAGTGTTCAGCTTCATTATAGGCAGCGGCCGTCCCCGGAACGCTGTTTTCCGGCGGAATCGGGGCGGAGTCTTTCATGTTCTTTTCAGCATTCGTCAGCCTGTAAAAAGGCCCAACGAAAGCACCATCACTCGATCATGGAAAGGCGGTTTAGGAATTCGGTTTTCTCTAAGTCATAATTTTCCTGAAATGTGCTATTCCTGATATCGACCTTACGCGTTGTCCAGCAGATCGCTTTCAGTTCGCCAACACGAAATATTTCAACGTAGCGCGCATAGCAGGTGTACTGCTTCTCAGATGTTTTTTGCGTCGTCTGTAGAACGCACTCGTATGCTTAACTTCGGTTCACAGTGGGCAAGTATGGGCGCGTGTGCTGGTGTTCAAGGCACTGCCTTTCGGACCATGGGGACCCAGGTTCAAACCCCAGCCCCGAAAAGAAATCTTGTTTTATTGTTTGGCGCGTGCCAGTTGTGGTTTCGGAAGGTTTTTTGGTACACCATAACCAGCTTCACTGTTCAGTCAATACAAGCTCGGATTGAATAGCCACGCCATACGGCTTTCACCTCGAGTAGTCTTAGGCAAATGCCTAAGGCACCCTGTCAGTTTTATGTACTTGCTTGAAACACGCCGCAAGTGCAATCGCTGGTCGCGTATTTCTGGAGGCGATATCACTCCAAGTACCCGATATGGACGCTAGCTTTATTAGCACTTTCAACCCACTGAAATCAGCTGCTTCGCAAGTCGGGAAGGTTCTTTCGCAATTTTTTTGTCGTTCGAGCGTGTCACGTATACTCGAATACAACATGCAAATAGGACGCTCCGTAAATAAGTGCAAGATTGCTGAGTTTCACAAGGGCGCCATTTCGTTGTCTCACATCTCACTGAATATATACGAGCCTAATTTCGGGGAAGGATTAAAGCTGCCATCCCACGAAGTGGGTTTGCGCCGCCGTCTGCGAAACTTCTAATACCCTGCGCTCTTGCCTCTAGTCCAGATATTTTGCGAGAGATCTTAACCCGCAGAACCTATGTTCTGTAGAATACGGGGCTAAATAAACAAAATATAAGAAAAAGAATGCACACGCGCGCTGTTTACTTTTCGAAGTCGGGAATTTGATATCTGGAGGGTTGAATTTTGATTTTCTCAGAATTTTTCAGTTGTCAAAAACTCGTGTGGCATACAGACGCGTACAAGAATCTCCGATCTCTACATATTACTCGCAAAATTCCTTCGTGACCGCTACGTGTGATTCCAAAGTAAGCGAAACACCGCCGCGTGCCTACATGAATTATCTTGAGCTGTGCTGCTTCGGAACAGAAGCAGGCGTTATATGGACAAACTGGTATTAAATTTGACTAACTACAAAACTTTCCTGAGAAGTGGTCTTACTCGTAGTTCTTCAGTGGCACCTCGTTTAAGAGATGAAGCATCGCATACCAATTTTCAATCAGATTTACGAACACCCTCCTCCCCCTACTCAACAAAAAACACAAAAGATAACAAAACACAAATCGGGAGAGCTACGCACCAGTGGTGCGAAGACTGTGCAAACAGCGGAGCTGCAGGCCTTGCCCTCCTCCTTTCCCTCCTCCTCAACCTCACTTCCCTTTCCTGTCCTCTTGCTATACTGTGCTAGCATAGCTAGCATGGCTATGCTATGCTTCACCCTGTGTCTTCCTCCTCGCCATCACCTCTTCGATGGAGGCGAAAATGCTTGAGTACCATGTACGTGGATTTAGGTGCACGTTAAAGAACCCCAGGTGGTCGAAATTGCTGGAGCCCTCCACTACAGCGTCCGTCATACTCATATCGTGGTTTCAGGACGTGGTTTCGGTTGGATAGTGATTATCACCATCAATATCCAACCCCCTTGCTATACTATACTATGCGTGGCTATGCTGTACTTTCACGCTATTTTTCTACCTCTCTTCCTCTTTGTCTCTATCTCTTTCTCGTTCTCTCGCCTAGAGCAACGCGATCATAAATGGTTCCCATAAATGCTTTTTCTGCTACCGTGCCTGTGCACTTCACATCATCTTCCCCACCAATCTCCATCACTCTCCTTCGCTCCGCTCTCTCCCTGCAATGTAATTCGCTTTGCGTCGCACCTGCTGCACTCGGTAGTGTGCTTGCCCAATTCTTGTGGCACATGAATTCCGCTCCAACGCGATTGGAATTCATGGCTGGAAAAAACCGCCTGAAGGGCGCGCTCTGTTTTCCCCTTCCATTCTGATTTCTCATCACCTGGGGCGCACGTATTGGCTCGCTCCAAGCCATGCATCCCGCATCGGCGCCCAGTTTTGCGAGGCGGTGGTGCCCTCTCTTGATCCAGCGGGGACCTGCGGGGAATGCCATCTGGACCCCAACTGTCAGCGTGGCATCAAGGACAGGGACAAGGCGAGTCCGTAAAGAGTTTCGCTGTTAAAACTTTTAAACATGACGCGCGGCACAGATGACAGTTAACAGCGTATTGTTTTCTTGCATGTCTTGTCCGTGTAGGCCACATTCATGTATTCAGTTCCAGTGGAACTCTAATATTTTCACAGGCGTGTCATAAATTTCCCATCTCGTTTTTAACCAAGCTTCCCTTGACCAGGCTCGGCCATCCGCAATTGCCAGTGGAACCCTGGACGAGGGGCTCCAGCAACAGTAGGCAGGAAGCCTTAGGCTTATCAAAGTTGTTTCTCTCTCTCTCTCCTAGTTCGTACCTTGCATATTCCGTAATTCAAAGAAATGTATAAGACAAATAAATCGTTCTCACCAATTATTTCTTTCTCTCCCTTCGACATGTCTCACATGCAAAGTAATTTACTAATTTTGAGAACTTCCGGTAGAGAAAAAAGAGCAGAGAATGAAATTTTGAAATTCTTGCGCGCAATACTTAGTTCTGTGTACTAAAGACAGTCATACAGCGTTTACGGAGGTCTGCTTGCTAAACTCCGAGTATTCTTTTTTTTTTCTTACTGACCGTGCATTTAATATTCAGGAGAGCTGTTCGCATCCTGTGATGCTGTATACTATGCAATCATCGTTTTGTCATTTAATAATAAACAAAGAAAAAGAGCGAGGTTCATTTACGTAAACAGCTACTATGATACGAGTGTCAATGTTGAAATATTCTTTCCGGCTCAATTCCCTTGGACGCCGTGCTTTACGGCTGTGTATTTCACAGCGCTTGTAACATGGGTCGCCGCCGTCACAGCACTTGCATGCAGCCATCTACAAAAGGAACAAAATGCTTTTGGAACAAAATGCAAAAACTTTTTTTCCTTGCAATTCATACGCATAAGCTCGAGTTGGCCGCCGGTAAGGAGTGTAGAAAATCGCAAGTTTCGACTGCCGGTCCACAGTTTCAACGTTGGTTTTTATAGACGAAGAACTAGATCTACTTTATCGAAGAATTCAGATCCTCCAGGCTTTTGTTCGAATCAGTGCAAGGCTGCGTCGACGGAAAAAAATGTTTCTTCTGCGATTTCGACATGTCATAGGAAACTCATCGCTTCAGCGAGGCTTGCAAGGGAATTCGAAAGCTGAGGCGGTCTTTTCTCAGGGGGAGTCCATGAAAACCCTGGAGAAAAGATGTTCCGTAGAGCAATGCCCACGCGACAGTGGAAAATGGACTTTCACGAAAACAAGCACTCAAGCAAACAAAGCAAAAATAATGCCTCACAACCATCGCACGCGTGTGTGCACGGTCGTCACTGTATATGGCCACTTTAGAGCCTATAAGTGTACTAGAGCGAAACAAAACACGATGCAATTCCCGAGCGACCGATTCTTTTTGTGTCTTGTATATCGAAAGTCGGTCAATAACACTCACGTTCGGTATGCTTCCAAGTTTCTTGGTAGGTTTTGTCTTGATGCCGTTTTGATGTGCCTCTGTAACACTTATGTGTGTGTTTTGCGTTTTTGCTCATGTGTGTGTCACGTGTGTTCTTTTTTTTTTTCTTGCAGTACTCACGACTGGCTCAACGCGTAAGTCGTAGAGAAGACATCGAGAAAACTTTCATAATCAGGGATGATGCTCTAAACGTTCGAGGTGGATAAATTACTGTATGGAAGAGCGAAGATATTCGAAAGGCGTGTAACGCATGAGAAGAGCCAGCACCACAGGGACTATACGGTTTAGCAACGCGAGAAAATCGGGACGACAAAAAATGCCGGTCAGATCGCTCACTGCTAGTGTCACACCGCAAATCAAGAACTTTCTCACTTAATTATCGCAGTCTGTACTGCGTCGACCACTTAGTAAAATGCTAAATCCATTCTCTGGCTCGCTATCCAGCCAACGCATCTTACGAATCACACTGTCTGCATTTTATTTATGGCTTTCATCTTCTGGACATATTTGATCGAGCACCGAAATTTCCTATCAAATTTATGAGGTTTCTGTTCTGTAATCTCCCTTCTAAAGTGCTATAACATTTTATAAGACCACTCAATTCTTGACCGATCCCACACAGTCGGTGTGAGCCACAGTTGAAGGAGAATGAGAACAAGAACTACGGCCGCTCCAGGGAGCGATGCTCTCCGCATAGTCACTTCGCGTTGAGAGCGCAGCACGTAGAAGGGTATACGAGCCGCCCGCTCCGCTGGGATGGCTTTCGAGATAGCGCGCGCGCCGGCGCTCGCGACCGCGCCGTTAGATTCAAAGTTCAAAGTTGCTCCTCGCGCGACACTCCCCTCCCCTGGCGTCGCCGCGTCTTTGAAGGCTCGTTAAAAACGGGCGAGGCGTTTCCTGTCTGCTTCTACGACAGACCTCCCGAGCGCGGGGTGATGTTATTGCATGGACCCTGGCCGGCTCGTTTGAACTCTGCTTCGGCCGCGTTCGTGGCCGCCGCTCGCGCGCTTTTACCCGCGGTAGAACATACAAGTCGCGGAGGGATCTTATCAATTTGTACTTCAGACCGGAAGGACATGACAGCGACGGTGACGGTGACGGCAACGGCGACGGCAAAAACCCGTCGAGACTGTCCATATAATTGCTATCGCAATAAAAATGTGGACGCTAAAAAGACCGCCGCTGTTGCTCAAGTGGAAGGGCATAAGGCGCGTTATCCGAAGATACTAGGTTCCGTCCCTACCTCCGGCAATTTCACTTTTCATCCACTTTAATTCGTTACCATTTATGCCATAATTATTAGACTACAGTTAAAACAGAGAAGCAATATACCCCATACCTTCTTGAGCTTCATTGTCCGTGGGTTTCATTAGGTAATGGCTTTGACACGTACGACTAATGTGAGTTTGCTTGACGCCTGCCTTAAAACTAAAAAAATAATAATTGCGCTATAAACTAAGAACTGAATGGTGAAGACGAAGTATGAAAAAATAAAAAGACTTACGTTTGATGAGAAACGAACGCTCGAGCTTCTGTTGTAAAATCGACTCCGTATGTCTCAAGCGTTTGTTTAATTGAAAATACTCAAGAATATCATGCCATTGTAGTTCAGACAGTTTCTTATTTGCTTAATATGACAAATAAATTCCGCGGGATCACGGAAGGCGCGAGAAATGTGCATGAAAGAAACGAAATTGTGAATGGCTATTATATTGGTAATTTTTAATTCTAAAGAAAACATTGTCATTGGCAATCGTTGTTAACACTTTCATTTCCTTTCATGAACCTTCCTACTATCGTTCGGCCTTGTTCAGGACCGATTTTCCAAGTGAAGAAGAGCACGCACTTCACGTCTGCTTAATATTGCTTTTTAAGAGCTAACCCTAATTATTTCTGCAACACTGAGCAGCATGGTATTCCTTCCATCCACCCCAAACATCCTAAATAATTGCTGAAACATTCGCCTTGTAAGAGAAGACGGCCCTGAGCTGCAGGGCCTCAGGGCATCGCGGCTGCTTTAGCGCTTACCGGACCGCTTCAGTACACAAGCACGGACTATGCGTGTGTGCTTCCAACCGCAGCCAGCTTGGTCGCGGTCAGCTAGTTTGGCCAGTGAAGTGTGAAGATCTGCTCGGCTTAAAGTATGGGGTGTTTAACCTCCGAGTTTAGTTATTTCCGGCATGCCTACGCCAGGTCGCCCACAAAGGCCCTCTTACACGCACCCTGGCATGATAATAGTGCAGTGGTCTATTTTTAATAACTAAAAACAATCAATACTATGCTCTCATTCTCTACGTAAATCAATCGATCACAGATAGCGAAAGTTGGGCGAGTCGGTATTGATCCATTTTCATGAAAAATTCCAAGCATCGCGAAAGAAACGCCGAAGAAAGGAAAAGAAAATATAATGGACGAGTGCTGGACACTATGTTTTGTACCGCTTACCCCTTTTACAGCGAAAGCTGTTATGAGATCATTTCACCGGCCGTTTTTGGCGCCGTAGTTGTCCGCCGCCGCCGCCGCCGCCGCCGCCGGTGTCCGTAACCAGTATCGCTCGAAATAAGAAAAAAAACTAAATAAGAAAAAAAATTCCAGGATGGAACGAGGTTCGAACCTGGGTCCTCTGCGTGGGAGCCCAGTATTCAACCTCTGAGCCATACCGGTGCTTGAAACTGCTTTGCTAAAAGGTCCTATACAGGCTTCATGTCGGGAAGGAACCACATTAGCATATGCAATATAGCGTGGTAGAAGAGTAAAATAAGCACCAAGCGTAGCACAACGCGAATTCTGTAACCAGGCGTCACACAATGCGGATTGCGCAACGAGCAGGTTGTTGAATGCTTGCAACCCATTACAAAGGACCCTGCCATAATTCTTCATCATCAGGCACAGCATCAACAAAGTGCGCATAATGCCTTACACGGGTTTAGCAGGTACCAACGCTCTCCGTAGAATGACAAAAAATGGCAGAGTGCCTGCTGGCCTACTTCTCAAAAATTACAATTTTTATAGCGTAGTGGGTTCCTCGCAAGTGCACTTGGATTGGTTGCCAAGGAAGCCCATAAGCGCATGATACACTTCCTCTGGGTCTCAGTAAAATTACAATAATTTATAGCGTAGTGGGTTCCTCGCAAGGGCACTTGTATTGGTTGCCAAGGAAGCCCATAAGCGTATGATCCATTTCCTCGGGGTCTCAGTAAAGTTCTTCGCTCCCCCCCCCCCCACCCGTCTCTTTCCCACGTCAACGTATGTTATACAGCATGACGGGAGAGGGAAATAGCGACCGGGCGTCACCCAATGCAAATTACATAACTGGTGGGCCGTTTAAAGATTCCAACCCATTACAAAGGGCTGAGCCATAATTCTTCATCGTCATCAGTCGTCGCGTGAACAAAGTGCACATAATGCCTTACAGACGTGTAGCTGGTGCCTCGCTTCTCCGCAGAATGACGAATAATGGCTTAGTAGGTGCTTCCAAACTTCACAAAAATTGTGATTTATGGCGTAGTGGGTACCTTTCTAGTGTACTTGTATTGTAGCCCCAAGAGAGCTTAACGGGCTCTAGAAACGCCGCTCTTCCAGCTTTCGCTGTGACCGTGCTGCGGTTTTAGCGCAGGCCTGGCGTTTTTTTTTTTCTTGTATATATACTTTTTTCAGGTTCTGCCTTAAGAAACTTCATTTAAACAGCATACCGCAGTCTGTTTTCTTTACCCCTTGTCTTTTACTTTTGGCACTGCTTGGAATTTTTCGCAACGATCAGGCAATCGTTCGAGCAATCAATTTTTATTTTACTTCTAACGGTTCTGTTGACGCATATCGGCGCGAACAGCAGCTGATTAAAGCTTGAACGTGCGCGGTGTCCTTTTGTATATCAGCGCTAAAATAATAATAAAAGAAATGTTACTATTCCCTAGCTCTTAGCAAAGGAAATGAGACGAAACTGCTCGCTGGAAAATTATGCAAAAAGAAGGTATATACATAAGGTTGGTACTATACAAATTCAACATGCTACGATAGCAGGTGGTATCGCAAACGTACATTTCACCAACCTGTAAGAACTATCATGACTACTGCGAGGACCACAGGTAAACGAAGGCCACATAAAAAAAGTTACTGTTTCGCTCTGTCACTGTCCTTGCTTTTGACGAGGTCTATATATAACGAAGACTTGATTATAATTGATACATTGCTTAACTCCTAATCATATGCACCGTTAAAATACGACTTACTCTCCAATGCAGCAATATAGTCATCAGTTAAGCACTTATTTAACGCGTACCGTGTCCATTAATAGTTATTCGGCTCAACAACACTTCCTTGAATCCTCAGCAATCACTTTCCCATAAAATGCTGGCTTTTTAAAAAAAAGAGCAGGAAAATTATAATATCCCAGCGATAGAAACGAGAGAAAATAAAGAAATATATTCGTCGCATGCCTTGTCAAAAGCTATAAAGCATGCTGTTCCAATCACGATTTTTTCAGTCATGCATATCCCTAAGAATATTTTTTCTGCAAGCACCTTTGTACTTAAGTTTAAGTGCACATGAAAGAAGCCCAGGAGGTCAAGGTGATTCAGGAGGCCCCAGCTGCAGCATGCTTCATAATCATATCGTGGTTATGGCAATTAATACACAGCAAGGTATATCATTATTTCCTAGAATGTATTCAAAGGGGACAGCTCTCGTAAAAGATCCTTAGATATACAGTTAAAACTCGATGTAGCGAAACCCGATTCTATGAATTTCCTAATCTAAGGAAGAAATTTCCATTCCCCGGCAGGTACCTATGCGGTTCAATGTTGTCATCAACTCGAATTTACGCAGCTTTCATGGCAGTGAACTCGGTTTTTTGGAAATAAATCACCAAAAATGCAACAATTTCTCTTCAATTTTTACACAGACGGCTTTGCTTCGGACGTGCGCTGCAACGCTATCGCGTGAAAACATCTAGTCATCCTGGTCGCGAAACTAGTTTTATTTTGACGAGGCTGCACGCCGTAGTCGGTATCGCTTTTATATATCAAATGGTGCTGAGCGGTTGCGATGTTTTGAGCCTGCAAATAGTCCCACAGGAACGCGGCGGTTGCGCTTGTTATTTAGTGGTTTATGCGACAGATGGCGCTGATCATCTCCGTGGAACATTCTTGCTCTGCTTCCTCGCACATAAACTGCATTCGTCCTCCTTGTCCTGGAATAACGGCAGCTTGTCGCAGCTTCACGTAACCGTCTACATCGCCTGAGTCACCGGACATAGGAGGAATTCACGCTTGGGCTGACCTCGCGGACTTTTCACACACCCATGCGTGTAATAGTCGCAAATAGAATGCACCGGTAGCTTTGGGGCGATGCTCGTTACAATTTAAGGATTCGGAGGGCCCAGAGATTTCTTCTTCGATTTTACGAACTTCCCGATTAAACAAATTATGTCGAGCGCCCAATCAAATTTTCACTGTAATTTCAACAAAGCAGGTAACCTTCCTGTCTAAACTCTGACAAGCTTAGGTCGCAGTGTAAATGGAAGACATCAAACAAGTCACTTTTCGCCAAATACCCCGAAGAGACTTTATCGTTGGAATTTTTCTGAATTAAACATTTGCCTGAAGCGTGTCACCGCGCACGCAATAATTTCTCTTCTGTTTATTAGATAAGAATCACCATTTTATTGGACAAGTATTACCACCGAAACAATGGCGGTTATTGCGGTGGTATTATCAATATGCTGCTAGTTATAATATGAATAATTGCTGGTTTTTGCGTGCCAAGACCAGGATATGAATCTGAGGCACGCCGTTGTGGAGGGCTCCGGATCATTTTGGCAGCCTGGGATCTTTTAACGTGCACGGATATGGCACAGTATACGGGCCTCTAGGGTAACACCTCCATCGAAATGAGAACGCCGCGGCCGCGATCAAAACCACATCTTTCGGGTCAGCAGCCGAGCACCGTAACCACTAAGCCGTGGCATAGTCCCTCCTTGCATTCTTTCCGTCGTCTTCGTTAACGCCGTTCTCTGAATTGAAGCGGTGTTATAGGCTTGAAGTGTAAAACCACGAAGAGTGAGAGAGAGAGAGATTTTTATTGAAACATCAATGAAGGCAAAGAGAGAAATCCATCTCCCCCATCGCCCCTAATCGTCGGCCGGGACACCTTGAGACGCGGCAGCAGCAAGGGCTTGACCGATGATGTCCTGCTGAACGTTGCGGTGTGGGCTGAGGAGCAGAGCCTACCAGGGTTATAGAGTGCGCGAGCTATCATTCTGAGTCTGACATGTCCACAACACGTGTACCTAATTTCCTACCTCATCCCAAAAATTGCGCTTTGACCTGAATACTCCTCCATACCCTTGCTGCCGAGTACGGGATTTGGAGGAACCCCCGCCTGTAATTGGCTCCAAATAACCTCCTTTTTCTTACTAAGCGCTCCGTCTGCTCCCGGTTGCTTTCGAACCTTTTAAGATGACCCATCCTTCAGGAGGTTACCGCTAGATGTAAAGAACGGCTTCCTTTATCGCATACAGATAAGCTGATGTGCTTGGTGTTTACCGTTCAAGATGGTAAAGGACACATTGATCAATTGGCGTTATGTACGACAAGCTATGTTCAGAGCATGACCCTTCGCTAAAGATGTGAAACGAACCAGAGCATTCCTTGGCAATGCATTATAATAATATCTGGGGTTTTAACGTCCCAAAACCACGATATGGTTATGAGAGACGCCGCAGTGGAGGGTTGCGGAAATTTCGACCACCTGGGGTTCCTTAACGTGCACCTAAATCTAAGTACACGGGCCTCAAACGTTTTCGCCTCCACCGAAAATGCAGCCGCCGTGGCCGGGATTCGAACCCGCGACCTTCGGGTCAGCAGTCGAGCGCCAGAACCTCTAGACCACCGTGGAAGCGCTCTTGGCAATGTATTCTAAGGCAATTTCCAGAGTCTTAGCTTGTAGCAGTGTTCCGTGTAAACCATAACACAACACCGAAATGAAGAGCCATCTTGAAGAGACGAAGATGTCTTCTCTCGAGTAATGCTCAGGATGAATTGTCTAATCACGTGTTTTCAATAAAGCGTGAGATCCAAAATCGCTTCGCTTTCGCAAAAAAAAAACTCATAACGCTTTAACGGAAATGCAAAATCTCATCATAAATTGTTCCAGGGCGCAATACGAGACGATTTCCCGAGAGCGCCGTCCATAGATTTCCTTAGATCAGCGTATCCCTACGTCCATTACACATCTCACAGAGCAGCGAAAAGCTCGCTTTATTTCCACCAAGCCGCAATGGTGGTATGAAAAATGACCGCAATGGAAGATAGCCTGCGGGAAGCCCAAGGCGATTTCTAGGAATCGGGCCGAAAACGTGAAACGAATGAATCTCGCGCATTTCCTTTTTTTTATACTTATTCGACTTCGTGCGTTTCGTTCTATTCTTTTTAATTTTTATTCGCGGGCACAGATCGCAGGGCTTCAGTTCCACCTTTCAGAAAGAAAAAAAAATGCATGCAAATTTTGCCGCCGATAGTGAACGGCTTCGTTCGAGTGCGATAGCTGCCGTTTCTCCTCACTGGAAGTCAGGAAAAGCGCCGGAAGTCTTCGTGATATACGAACCAATATATGTCCTAGCTGCAGAGCGCAACCTACGGATTCGGAAGCGAAATAATTGCGATCTAGCGACGCGTTTCACTCCCCTCTCGTTTTAACCGATCCGCTTTCCTCGGGGCATATGAAACGTTCGAAGGCCAGCCAGCCAAGCACTAAAGTTCTCGGCTGTTGTGAACTGTAGTTTTAGCTTTTTTTTCCTGGCGCTCACAAACGTGAAATAGTTCAGGCTGCAGGCAATCGTCTGCAATATACGAGGCCAACGGCGCCTTGCTCAAGATTGCTTTGAATGTAAGCACTCGAAACAAGATAGAAGCAACCTTACTCGTAATCAGAAAAGAATAAATATGGAGGGGGAGCTGACGCACTGTCTGAAAGTTAAGTATTAAAGTGCTGCAACAGTGATCAGCGACCAGAATTTTGATGTAAGAAAAGTCACGTAAAACGTTTTTAAGCATGCTTTGCATGAGTTTCCTTTATGAGTTGAGTGCAAGCATGAACACTGCGTTAGGAATGTAGATGCAGCTAGCCTGAGAATAGGAAAGAGAGAGAAAGAGATGGAGAGAGAGAGAGAGGGTACTTTAGGCCCCGAAGTGATTTGCCTGGCGATGCGCATACATGTAGAATGCCTAAAGCTCAGACTATTGAATTGAGGCCAACTATTCAGGTAATAACGTCTTCGCTGAAACGGCTGCCAAGCGAAAAATTGCGTGGCATTCTAGTTTACCTTTTTTAATGAGGAGGGTCACCATACCTTAACACGTTTAATAAATGCGAAGCATTTTCTAGCAAACCAAAGGATCCATCCATCCATCCATCCATCCATCCATCCATCCATCCATCCATCCATCCTCTAGCTAGCTAGCTAGCTAGCTAGCTAGCTAGCTAGGAGGTCTAGTTCCTTCGTTCCATGGTAAAACATCACTACTTGGTAGGGTCATCACTACTTCTCCATCAAACTTCACCATCAAACATCACTACTTGGTGGCGAATGACCACTATTGCCTCGTACGTATCGGTGGGCATTACTGGTGGAAAGGATTTCATGACGTACGCAAACTCCCGTAAGCCATATCATGACCTGCGAATCGCTTTCATCGTGCCTTCATGTCCTCCTGTGCCAATTCTGGTATGCACCAAGATGCACTTGAAGCAATAATCGATAAAGAAACGCGCCTGCCTAAGCAGCGATGTGACCGACTGGCGCTCTCGCAAATGCCTAGCCCGAGTTCTATCTTTGTGCTTTTTCTAACGGAAGACTGTCAATACGTACAGACTGTACACGATGAAATGCCAAAATGTTACGTTTCTTAATAAGGAGTTCTGGGGAGACGGCCAGGTAATCCTCTTATCTGTCCGGAATTCCGACACTGGCTTTTCCCGGAACCTCGCTATTTAAGTCTGTGTTCTCTGCTCCACTAGACAGCGAGGCGGTCCACACGTGACCAGCGACACCCTAATAAAGAGAAGCTGCTAGAAACAATCGAAAGAAGAAGAAGTACGAAGGTCCTTAAGTACTAGACCCGACAGCGAAATAGGCGTCGCTAACAATGACACTACGGGTGAAAACATCCGCTGTCGCCCTAATTGGGAAGAGATTAACTGCTCCATCGCCAGGGCCCCACAAACCCGGAAGTCATTTCGGAGCTTCCAGGAAGATGGCGAAAAATATTTCGAGCATTTTCAGAGCTCGTAGTTCCTGTAAATAAATTCGAACTTTTCGCGCGCAATTTCCAACAGCATTGATGAGGGCAGCAATCACACAATTACAATAGAGCGCCACTTGCATGCATTACGCCAAGTTACAAATATGTTTTTGAGATATCTGCACGTTAGCCGGGCGTGAAGGGCTGACAACTATAGTCGCAGTGTCCAGAGGCCTGCACTTAAAGTAAGCTATATACATAGTTGTATATCATGGGCTGTATTGCACTAGGTTTTGTAAGGGTGAATGTCACCAGTATTTAATTTTTGCATAAATATACTTTCGTGTATTTCATACGCGTATACGTACGTGCGTGATAAAAAAATGTGGCTGCATAAAAAAAACGTGGCTGCATAAAGATTGATTGTAGACGACAACATCTATGAGCCCCCGTCTGAAGCAGACTAGTCGCAGTTTTTGAAGTAATGCTCGGACTCCCAGATGCGTCAATGCGTACAATGCCTTTAGAACGATTTGCACTTTATTCAACGAAGCTTGTTTTATAGAAGAAACAGGGTTGGACCTGGGAAGGAAAGAAACGAGGTGCGCAAAAGAAATGAGTAGAAGACGAGAACATAGGACGGGCGCTAAATTCCAAATGTTGTTTATTGAAAAACATGATACTCATACATGTCGCGCGACTAGCATTGAACATTACGCTCTCGGTAAATCAAGCAGAAAATAAGCAGTCACCTGGACCCCCAAGACGACCACACCACAACCACGCTCCTTTGCAAAACCCTACGCACGCGTGTAGCAGGAACGGGCAACTGAGCAGCATGAACGTTACGTTTCTCACGAGAATTACATCGAGCTGTGCAAAGGATCCACAGAAGCTGACCGGCCGACGGAAATCCTAATAACCAAATAAAAAAAAAAACGCCAGGCCTGCGCTGAAACCGCAGCAGAGTCACAGGGAAAGCTGGAAGAGCGGCGTTTCTAAAGCACCGTTGTAAGCTCTCTTGGGGCTACTATTACAAGTACACTAGCAAGGTACCCACTACGCCATAAATCACAATTTTTGTGAAGTTCGGAAGCACCTACTAAGTCATTATCCGTCATTCTGCGGAGAAGCGAGGCACCAGCCACACGTCTGTAAGCATTATGTGCACTTTGTTGACGCGACGACTGATGACGATGAAGATTTATGGCTCAACCCTTTGTAATGGGTTGGAAGCTTTAAACGGCCCACCAGTTATGTAATTTGCATTAGGCGACGCCCGGTCACTATGTCCCTCTCCCGCCATGCTGTATAACATACGTTTACGTGGGAGAGAGAGGGGGGGGTGCGAAGAGCTTTACTGAGACCCCGAGGAAATGGATCATGCGCTTATGGGCTTCCTTGGCAACTAATACAAGTGCACTTGCGAGGAAACCACTATGCTGTAAATCATTGTAATTTTTTAGAAGTAGGAAAGCAGGCATTATGCCATTTTTCGTCATTCTACGGAGAGCCGTGGTACCTGCTAAACGCATGTAAGGCATTATGCGCCCTTTGTTGATGCTGTGCCTGATGACGATGAAGAATTATGGCGGAGCCCTTTGTAATGGGTTGGAAGCATTCAACAACCTTCTCATTGCCCAATTCGCATTGTGTGACGCCTGATTACAGTATTCGCGTTTTGCGACGCATGGTGTTTATTTTACTCTTCTACCACGCTATATTGCATATGTTAATGCGGTTCCTTCCCGACATGAAGCCTGTATAGGACCTTTTTGCAAGCAATTTCAAGCACCGGCGTGGCTCAGAGGTTGAATACTGGGCTCCCACGCAGAGGGCCCAGGTTCGAACCTCGTTCCATCCTGGAATTTTTTTCTGATTTCGTTTTCTTTCTTATTTCGAGCGATAGTGGTTACGAACACCGGCGGCAGCGGCCGCGGCGGCGGACAACTACGGCGCCAAAAACGGCCGGTGAAATGATCTCATAACAGCTTCCGCTGTAAAGAATCGCAGTCATTCCAGTCGGTGAAGATGGACGATCAGTGAAGCTGTGTGATGCGGCACGGTGGTATCGCTGCAATATTCATACCATCACATACATGAAGCATCGCACCGCCATTTTTAAGCGCGTGGCCCATGTGGCCACTTGACCCTCACGCTTCGCACTCTCGACTGTTTTCTACACACCCTGTAGACGCACGCACTTTACGTTAGAAACTATAGTCGCTGACAGCCTCAGAATAAAAAGTAAACTCTACAGCTGTCCATTTGTAATATGCGCGTCCAATTAGGCCGCTCTTTACTATGACGTAACGGATAGGACGAACCAATTAAAAAAGTGCAACATGGTGCGACGGGAGACGAGACACCGCTGCACCGAGACCGAGAGCCGTCAATTCCATTTACCTGTGGTGTTGTTTCTTCCAAAAGAAGCTTTTTCGCACTGTTATCCGCACGTATCCAGTATCATCCTCGCCGGTCGTCATTCGATGCAGTAGAAATTTGCGACTGTGCCGTGTTTGAAGTACACGAAGCGGCAGCAGCTCAGAATGTTTTACGCCGTTTTATTGCGCACCGTCGTTTCGGCAGCGGCAAATTGCAACACGACATGTGTTTCCTGCATCGCTCGGATGCACCAAGCATATCGCCTGAGGGTCACCACACTTACCGATCGTCGTCCTGTTCATTCCTGTGCAGTGACGTGAAGGTGAAGTCTGAATGTGCGCGTCTGTGTACGATTGACTGCCTGTTCAGCCTCGTGGGCGGAGCTTATATTTATTCTTAGCTTGTAACCGACCATAGGCTATAACATATCCGCTGTCAAAAAAGGAAAGCCTGTTCTTATAACGCCGATGGCCAACTCTCCACACCCATCATGGTAGCTTAAGGGCTGAGGTGCTGTGCTGCTAAGCACGGGGACGCGGGTTCAATTCCCAACCATGATGCTGCACTTCAATAGGAGCAAAATGCGAAAACAGCCGTGTACTTAGATTGAGGTGCACGTCAAGGAATCCCAAGTGGTCAAAATTATTTTGCAATCTGCGACTATTGCATCACTCATAATTGTGTTGTGGTTTTGGCGCGTAAAACAACATATCTTCAAACAACTCTCCCAACAAAACTGAGTTTTACGTCTGATGTGAAGACGCGGGATAGAATGAAAAGACAAGAACGAACATGGGGCCATTGTCTTCCCTTCGATGTTCACATTGTCCTGGGTCCTCATTTAGAGCTCGCTTCAATATAGGGCTGTCACGGTGGCAGGACAGCTTTTTTTCCACACACCTCTATGAGCAATTGCTTAGCAGCCTCTTCGCCAGAATTAAGCCTTGTTGTTCGTTCAGGCAACCTTCTTCGTAACGCAAGCTTATTGCCCCGGTCGGGGTCCTTCCCAATGATGCTCGTGTTTCCGTGAAGTGTGAGAAACTTGAGACCTTTCCTGAGAAAGCTGGGTGCATGAGGAAATTAGAGTTTGTGTACAAATTAGTTTCTGCTTTTCTCTGAGAAAAAAGGAAGAGACACTTTCGTAACGAGAAACACTATTACAAAATGGCTAAGATGCCAAGTGTTTTCGAAGGCAAGAACAATGAGAAAATCTCAGGTTACTAATGCACTTTGCTTGCCGGGCGCTGGCCGGCGCTTATGTCGAGCCAAGTCAAATGTCATAGGGTGCAGATGGACTTCTGCTGCTCAATTTTCTCTTAGCATCTGACTGGGTGTAACCTGATGAATGCAGAATCCAGCTCCTTGCTTTGATAGGATGGATTTATTTCTGTGAAGGGTAGAGGTGTGCAGGTGTATAATGTGTCGCCGCTGTTTTTCCTATCAAAATAAAGCGTTCATGGGATGTGACCAGGGGTGGTGAAGTAGGGTAAATAAGTTCAACTGTCAGTTACGCAAACTGCTTTACAAGAAATAGGAAACAAATCTAAGTGTCAATACAGAAGTGAAGCATCAAAAACTTTATTAAGCTCTTAGAAGGAATCGCGGCTTCTCCTTACTTCTATTTAGCAAATAATGAGAACTAACAGACAATTAACAAAGAAACAAAGAAATAAAGCTAGCCCTTAAAAATTCTGCTTCTTTCGTCCAGTTTATTTAGCAAGAAGTTTCTATTGAATTCATGTTTTTGGTAATTTGAGGGACTGCGCTAAGCTGTAAGAAGCTAGAATATAATCTACGAATGTAAGGTAACGTTTAGGTTATTTCGCCACTCACATTACTTTGTGTACAGAGTCAAGGTGATGACGTATTTAGCCGTTGCTTACCGAAGCCGTCTACATCGTTATACAGTGATGCTCTCAACATTATAGTGAACTCGTGAAGTAGTCGTAGTAATATTTGTCCACTGGATAGGCACACTTATGTTGTACACATTCTGGCACTTGTGGTAACGCTGACGTTGTCAGTGCCGAACATCATAGCACGCCAGCCGCCGCATAGAATTTATTTGCGAGATAAGTCATTTGGACAAACGTGACTTATATATCTATTGTGAAAATTGTTTTGATAATTTCAATGCCCCGCTAGAATGTGTATTGAGAGCCCCACGGGATTTTTTTAGGCACTAACGGATTCTAGTGTATGTGTACCTTACTCCAATAAGTGCTTCGCTGGTATGACAGCTCTCCTGAGGAAAATGCGGCCCAATTTCTTCCAGTAACCGAGTTTCATATAGTAGCATATATTTTTCATTGTACTCTGAGTGGCGAAACACTTTCTAGTAAAAAGATGGTCCGCAACCTAGATTCTGACTAACAGTGTAGCGATGAAGAAGTACAAAAATAAAACTTGCACGTATCAGCTGGTATTTGGCTCGGGACTCTCCGGTACATTGCTATATAATGCATATCAATTCTGAAGGATCCCGCGATTGGAGGAAGAGTAATGAAGGAAAAAATAGGCAACCACGTTTTTGTAGCTCAAATCTGCAAAGAGACACAAACTGTTCAAGAAACCCTACTTAGCAACGTTGCTTGTTGGGCGAGTTGGAACGAGTCAGTCATAACGTAGTTCAGCGCAAAAAACAGGCAACAGACGAGTGAGAGGACAAGGACACAGCGCATTCTTCCAACTAACAATCCAACTAACCCTACTTACTCAGAAGTAAATTGCATTACCTTGTAAATTTACGCTACAAACGAATCAATGCCATTTTTTATGTTTCAAAGATATATATATTAAAAAATAGCAGAGCTATCAAGCCTTACTTAACATGCACCAATGCCTTTCGTTCCTGCTTCTTTCCAGACACAATTCAAATGTAAAACAGTTTGTCTGACACAGTTAAAGTAATGACAGGTCTCTCGATTTTGAAAATTCATTAGATTTGTTTTTGTTTTGTTTTTTTGTAATGTTGTATATTGAATTTAGGTATGAGCATTTCGTTGCTCATTTTCATTGTAATATGACTGTTGCAATATCATTGTATTTCAGCTGTTGGTTACCAATAGTGTTATTGAATTTGTATACTACTTATACTGTGATCCTTTATTTATATGAAAATTATGTACATTACCCTCCTTCTAAAAACCCATGAACAGGGTTGACAGTATCAAATAAATAAATAAATAAAAATATAGAAATATTTTGCTGTTTTTGATACGTAGGTTGACCGAGAAAAAGCCGACGTAAAATTTCGTGTCGACATTTTACCAGCCCATTGCAGCTTCCATAACCTATCAGGCATTGGCCTTCTGTTGCGGCTCAATGGAGCTGCAGAAAGTATTGAGCACGGAGCGCCAGGTCTTCAACAACAGCATTGCCTTTAGGCACCCCAGGTTGACTCTGCAAGAGGTTCCCGAGAAAAAGAGAGTAAATCAGTTTTGGGGGGACTGTGTCTTCGCTAATCCGCCCTGACTTGTAGAGTTCTTTGTGAGAAGCTTCGACGCAAATAAGATTACGCCACATTTTCTGCAGACAGGAACAGGAAGCAAACAGGAGACCTACTAGGTGACCATGCTAGCATTTTTTTCTTGCAGTTTTCTTTCCGTTTATTTGTGCGTCTGCGTAATTCTATACCTTCCAGAGGAAATTTCTCCTTCTGGAGACTTTTCTTATTTACTGTGCACAGGCTGCCGTACCGAGGCGACTCATTTTTCCAAGATTCATTTACTAACGTCGCCGCTATTTAATCGAAGGGTGAATTTGTCAAGCTCCCGTAGCTTCTTATGAAAACTCGTGGCGAGGAGATCCTCGGATGTGCCCCAAATGAATGTTCTCAGTATTCTTCATTACTACCCACGGTGACACTAGCTCTTACTAATTAAAAGGTCCTTTCGGAGAAACACTTGAAAGGCCGACCTTCCTAGTCGTTCCAGCAAAAATTGGCGGTAGCATTATCACCATTCCCTACTAAACGCAAGGGCTCATGCAAACTGCTTTAGCGTTGGCTGTGCTGTTCTGCTTTGATGCTATGGTATGAACGGTTGGCATCGTGTGCGTTTGTTAGTCGTCTCTATGGATGTTCGCTTCATTGTGTTTCTAACACTATTTCTTGTTTTTAATGACTGTAAGGCAGCAAAATCAATCTGTCCTGTGCTTGGATGCTTTCGGATTTATACCGACTTCGCAAGGTAAAAAAATTCGTGGGGCCGTAACATCCGTATGCGGAGGAATCAAAGCGAAGCTCTGTTGGGGTTTCTGCTGCGGACACCTCTCCGTTCGTTGCTCCGACGTAAGCGACTGCAGGCGGCTACGTTCATCCTCGGATTCAGGGTCTTTGGATACATTCTCTACTTTTTTCACTGTCTGTATTCACGCTGCTACTCTCGACGCCTCTCCCATTGTTCCTACGATGTGAATGCGCGGCGCCTGTTCTCCATCTCCGGTTTCTTGCAGTCTTTTCCCTTCTCTCATACACGCCTCCACTCCTGTACACGTCAAGGCCGATACGGAGGCGAGCCGCCCAGAGTAACCCCCACGGGGACACGTGGGCTAGAGGTAACGAGCTTCGCCGTAGTAACTCCGTCTATCGATTTTTGCACGCATTTTTGCACGCATGAGGTGTCTTGTTTTTCTTTAACATATTTTTATCACTTCAAATGTACCAGGAATCTTTATTTTTAACAACTATGTTTTCAATGACTTACCTCGTTGCTATATTTGTTGACATGAACAACTTCATAAGCACCGCGCAGCCTCTTACAGCGAGACCAATTCGTGCCTCATTTAAAGTGCGCATTCCTTGACTACATTGGTTACAGTAGCGAGCCTACTGTACACGTCGTCGGGTTTATTGTCACTTGAAGAAGTTTCGCCCTGAAAAAAGGTTCTTCCGCTATTTATAGATTTCTTCGATAGTGAGCACCCCGACGTTCCCGACAGTTCCCGAGTCGCAGAGCGCCACAATGTGAAACAACAAACGCTGATAACGACGCCGTTGTGCAGCATTGATGGCGTGAACGAAAACACGGCCTATGAATGAGCTGAGTAGTTACGAAACTGTAGCAAAGTTTATTTCTGTAACTATAGTCTCGGGGTGCTATTCTGGACACTGCCGAATTCCGCCATATTGTCAAATTTTGTAATGGCGGCATTTTAAGCGAATCAGAGGCCGTAGCGGCCCTCTGGGCTAATCAAAGTTGACCAATGGCGGAAGCTGACAGTGTCCAGAATAGCACCCTCGTTCGGTTAGTACGAAAGCGGCCGTGCAGCGGATTTCTAGTGACACGTGTCACAGCGACACGTGGTCGACAAGTTTAGCGATAAACGCCACGTCTACTCTCTTCTAAAATTTTGCCTCCACGAAACTAGCAATACCCTTCGATCCACGCGCCTTATCTCTTGAAAACTGAAACTTGACGTGACGCCCAACGAACTCTGCTGTTGTTCTAAAAAGCTGCCCGCTCAACTTGTTTGAGCTGTCTCCTCAGAAAGAGATTGACCTAAATACACTTTGTTACTTATTGCATTTTCCTCCGGCTGCCTTACTTTGCAGTATTACTAAAACAATTATGCTTAGCAGCTGTGAAGTCAAGCGGAAAGTATATATAATGCGGTGGTGCTGTGCTGTCGTCAGAGCCAACTTAGGAGGGAGCAAAGTCAAGTTCCCTTTACGTTTTCTGTATTGAGCTGTTCATAAAATATATTTGCGTCGTTCAATACCTTTAAGAGTTCGTTTTGCTGTGATTTTAAGAGCGTGAGCAGGGGCCAATATTCTGAATGCGTGACACTTAAGAAGCACGATAATATATCAGTAAAATTTCAGCCGAATTTTGTGCTTTTTTCTAGCTACCAAAGCGGGAGCTCTTATGACTGCGTAAGTTTCTTGGCTGACAAAAGTTTGCGGCTGCCTTTATCGCCTCAGTCAGACAGCCGAGTGAAGTGAAAACTTATTCACTGCAGAAGAACGTCCTGTAACCATGGAACGTCATTGTTGAAGGATCGCTCTTTATTGTCTTGAACCTTCGCCTCAGAGACGTTGTGACCTTGGCTGTTATCTTTTCGCTGTTGCAGTGACGTGTTGGGAAGGCACGGAGAATTTGCCGCCACGAAGCGTTGTTACATGCGACTGACGCACTGTGGGCCACAAGCTGACAGAGTTTATGGCACTGTTTTAAACTCGCCATCTTCTCTTCCAGTATAGCCTTTGGCTATCTACCTCGGCGCTTTCGGAGCAGAGGCGCGTAAAATCTCACGAATATAATAGCATCACTAGCCAATGTCACATGAATGCAGCAAGTGGCGCATCAAATCGGATATCTATAGAGAATCGAACCCATGTATACGGTGCGATAATGCGCAAGAAAGGTGAATCGCAATAATGCGACAGGATGGGTTAAACCAATGGCAGTTAAGATGAATTAAAGCCATTCCGAACGTGCAACGTTAGACAGGACAGAGTAAATCAAGACGGATAGCTCACACTGTGCATTTCGAAACTCCTGTATTGCATCGATGGACTGAGTAAAACAGAGATCACATGGCAACTGTGGTGTACTTCCCTCCAATCACACGCGAAACGGACTCGTCAGGAAATAATAATTGCTGAAGCTTGACGTCCCAAAACCACAATATGATTATGCGAGACACCGTAGTGGGCCACCTCATGTAGCCATCAGGTGTGGCTATTTTACCATGCACTTTGCATCAAGTGGCAAGCTCCGCTTTTCTTTTACAGCGAAAGCTGTTATGAGATCATTTCACCGGCCGTTTTTGGCGCCGTAGTTGTCCGCCGCCGCCGCCGCCGCCGGTGTCCGTAACCAGTATCGCTCGAAATAAGAAAAAAAACTAAATAAGAAAAAAATTCCAGGATGGAACGGGGTTCGAACCCGGGCCCTCAGCGTGGGAGCCCGGTATTCAACCTCTGAGCCATGCCGGTGCTTGAAACTGCTTTGCAAACAGGTCCTATACAGGCTTCATGTCGGGAAGGAACCACATTAGCATATGTAATATAGCGTGGTAGAAGAGTAAAATAAGCACCAAGCGTCGCACAACGCGAATTCTGTAACCAGGCGTCACACAATGCGAATTGCGCAACGAGTAGGTTGTGAAATGCTTCCACCCCATTACAAAGAGCTCTGCCATAATTCTTCGTCGTCATCAGGCACAGCATCAACAAAGTGCGCATAATGCCTTACATGCGTTTAGCAGGTACCACGGCTCTCCGTAAAATGACGAAAAATGGCACCGTGCCTGCTGCCCTACTTCTCAAAATTATAATTATTCAGAGCGTAGTGGGTTCCTCGCAAGTGCACTTGTATTGGTTGCCAAGGAAGCCCATAAGCGCATGATCCATTTCCTCGGTGTCTCAGTAAAATTACAATGATTTATAGCGTAGTGGGTTCCTCGCAAGTGCACTTGTATTGGTTGCCAAGGAAGCCCATAAGCGCATGATCCATTTCCTCGGGGTCTCAGTAAAGTTCTTCGCCCCCACCCCCCGTCTCTCTCCCACGTCAACGTATGTTATACAGCATGATGGGAGAGAGAAATAGCGAGCGGGCGTCACCCAGTGCAAATTACATAACTGGGGGCCGTTTAAAGCTTCCAACCCATTACAAAGGGCTGAGCCATAATTCTTCATCGTCATCAGTCGTCGCGTCAACAAAGTGCACATAATGCCTTACAGACGTGTAGCTGGTGCTTCGCTTCTCCGCAGAATGATGAATAATGGCTTAGTAGGTGCTTCCTAACTTCACAAAAATTGTGATTTATGGCGTAGTGGGTACCTTTCTAGTGTACTTGTATTGTAGCCCCAAGAGAGCTTACAACGCCGCTCTTCCAGCTTTCGCTGTGACTGTGCTGCGGTTTCAGCGCAGGCCTGGCATTTTTTTACATATCTTTTAGGCGCGCGAACTCCGCAAATACGAAGTGAACATGCAGCTCGTGATTCATTTCGATCATGCGGCTCACGATGAAGGTCTTGCTCACGCCTACTTTCAGTTCGAGGTCATGTTCCCGTGAGACTGTCACAAACGAGCGCACATAAAGCGCGCGCGCGGCCGCTTTCAAACGGCTGCGCGACAGAACGGTGCGAGACGCGCGCCCAAGAAGCGCGAACGACAAAAAAACAAGCATCAAAAGACGCCGGCGCGCCGCATCCTCCTCACCCACTCGAGCCAGACGCAGACAACGCCGTCAAACGCCCGGCAAAACCTGGATGTTTCTAGAAGGAAGGGGGGACGCATCACCGAGCGGCGCCGCCGCGAGTAGAACCGGCGAGAGAAATCTCGAACTATCCTTAGCCTTGGCTGTACTGCACGCCGAAGAACCCTCCCGACGCTTCTAGAAACCGGGGGAGAAGGGATAAAAGCGTGCGAACGACGACGAGTCAGGCAGTCGGAAGTAGTGCAGACAGGAGTGAGTCAGTCGGCCCAGATATGGTGAAGTAAGCTGAGTGTGGCTCCGTTAGCCAAAGAAGACGTGTTTATGATGGTGTGCGGTCCGTCGATCGTCAATCTGGAAGCATTGGAGGACGACGCCGTGTGAGCCGTGACAAGTTACGGCGACGGTTGAGCTACGACGATCAACGCTGGAGCTGGCGTGAGTGTTTTCTAGAAGAGAAGCATTCGATTACCGTCCAAGAATTGTGGACTGGATACGCCATTGTATATTCTGGACTTTAACTGTCCTTGAATAGTTGTAATGCATGCGATTGCATTTGTAGCGTGTGATCTGTTTGTTTAGCTCCCGTTGTGTACACACCATCTCAGTTATATTGTGAAGTTGTAACTGGACCAGCCGGGTGTGCATGTGTCTGTGTTATTTGTATTGCCTTAACTGAGAATATATTTCGTTTTCGTTTGTGTTATCGACTCTCAGCTCTGACTCTGTCTTTGGACCACAACCGGCGTTCGCTGGCGCACCAAAGGACCAACTCTAAATTGTCCGCGCTTTCGTGGTGCGTTTTCGGAGGGCCGTGATGCCAGCCCTTAGAACCCGCCCGGCGATTGCCGTCCCCATTAACGGGATCGGTGACAGAGACATACAAGGCTTCCTCCTTGATGATAGACAAGCATCTCTCTTTCACTGCTGGGTCATTTCAAGTGAAAGTCCCAGCCCAAAATTCGACCACTAGCGATTCTACTGAAAAAAATTGAGCTGGAAGGTAAACTGTGTGAGAGTTATTTTAGTAAAGTATTTCCGTTCAGAAAAACTATCTGGTCACGTGACGGTCCTTTGAATATTCCGGCGAGAAGGAAAAGTTGGGTGGGAATATATTATGCGTATTCACCTTTGAAACTCGGTACATTGGCACATTGTGGTTTAAACTATTCCGTTGACATTTTTCTTTCACTTCACGTCACAAGTAAAACCATATATTAATTTTCCGACTTAAATAGGCTTAGCAAAGAAGCAAGAAAACGTGCAAATTCAGATAATTTTCGTAAAAGCGGTGGCAATGTTTCAGCCGCGAAATTTTTTAAGCTATTTTACCAGTCAACGTAGTATCTGCTGAAAATATTTTCTGCCTTTGTAAACAAGCGTTATTTGAGAAAAATGCTTGCAAAGTTGATACAAAATGACTTTTGCGGGAGATTAACCCATAAATTAAGCATTGAGGCCCTCACGCTAAAAATATATGTGAGGGTTCATTATATGCTTCAACGTCTTCTCTTATGATGTGGAAATTTTTATTCCTGTAAATTTTGTTTAGAGCGAAAAAATAATTTTCGATGTCCACAAACAATGTCACTGGTATACGCGCTGGCAAACAGAAGCGTTTTCCGTGATTTTAGGTAAATTATGGCGATTTATTCTTGGTTAGTTCTATAGTTCATATTATTTTAGACCTTGTTAGCTTATGTGCACTGGTTTTGAGCATTGACAGCCTTGTTTTAGGTCTGTATTGATCACTGCGCTTAGGATTGTTTCTGGAGAAGCAAAAGATATATCCAGACGCGATGACTGGCTTCCAGAAGGGAAGATCATCAATCGACAGTGTGATCGATTTAGTAATGACCGTTGAACACCAGAAACGGCGCCACCGATTGACGGCTGCAGTCTTCCTTGACATCAAAGCTGCATTCGACAATGTTCTGCATGACGCGATCCTGAATGCTCTTGAAGACTATGGTATTGGCGGCCGTATGCATCAGTGGATAGCCAGGTATCTTCAAGAAAGAGCAGTATTTATGACAACTGTAGACGGTGACACAAGCAACCATCCCGTCTCTCGCGGCGTGCCTCAGGGTGGAGTTCTGAGCGCAACATTATTTAATATTGTACTTGTTGGCCTCGTTAGGAAGTTAGGAGGCAATATCTCGGTATCTGTGTACGCAGATGACATCTGTATTTGGACCACGAGTCTAACGCGTTTGCAAGTACAGACGAAGCTACAACGTGCGGTATCGATAACATCCACATATCTTAATAGCCGCGGACTGCAACTCTCCCCGACAAAAAGTGCAACCCTGGCATTCTCGAGAAAATCAATGGCTTGCTACCTTGTAGTGATTGATGGGAACGTCATACCTTCTGTAACTCACCACAAGTTTCTCGGAGTTATCATCGACCGTGGTTTATCTTAGTCGAAGTACATCTCTGCACTAAGAAAAAAACTAGACAGCTTTGTCCATGTCATTGGCCATATGTCTGGAAAATCGTGGGGGCCATCGAAGTCATCGTTACTACAGCTATACCAAGCACTTTTTGTTGGATACCTCCGCTACAGTGCTCCTGTTCTTGCACGTGTTTGCGTGTTCGCACATGTGCTGTCCGTACACTCGAGAGTGCTCAGGCCCGCGCCCTCAGAATTGGCCTAGGAGTACCTCGATGTACTTCTACATGGGGTACTAATACAGAAACACGTGTTTGTCCAGCTCGCGTTTATCTTCAACACAAGCCACTGCGAGTACATCTGAGGTTATTGACAAGGCACCGAGACCATCCACTGAGAGACATTATTAACACACGGCCCGATGCTGCATACTCGGAGGAAGCTATGATGTCGCAGCAAGATCTGCTGCCCTCAAATTATGCACCACAAGCGGCTCCCGGAGCACCTCTCTGGACAACGCCTAAATCAATCGTGCGACTCTCGATTACAGGGATAACAAAGAAGCCGAAAATACCAACCACTGGACTTAAGCATTTTGCTTTATCGTACATTGCCTATATGTACCGATATACGGTGCATATTCTTGCTGATGGGTCTGTCACGCAGACCTCCTCAGCAGCAGCTTTCACGGTTCCTCACATGGGCATCACGAAACGCTTCAAGGTAGCGCATCGGACATCATCTACTGCGGCTGAGCTGACCGGCGTCCGACAAGCTGCCCGCTACATTGTACAACAAAGTCCCGCGATATGGACATTGTTTTGGGACTCCAAGCCGGCACTTCAACTTACCAGCAATTACATGAAACAAGGAACCGCATACAGTCCTCTGGTGTGTGACATAATGAATATGTTAACTGAGGCGTCTCAATCCGGGCATACCGTTGCATTGCAATGGATTCCCAGTCACTGTGGCATAGCTGGGAACGAGCAAGCTGACGCAGAAGCAAAAATGGCGCACACTAACGGCGAAGTCATATCAATTCAATTTTCCCGATATGACATCAATGGCTTGCTGTTTCATTCTATGAAAACATCTATGACACGCTTATGGAATGACCCTAATTATCGCCAAGAACGTCTTTGCAGACTTGACTCGGGTCGTACTTTTCTGCTTCCATTCCGGTCAAGAAGAGAACAGGAAACATTACTACATAGATTGCGGCTGGGTGTCGCGTATACACGAAGATACCTTTGCAAGATTGGGCAGGAGCGAAACCCGAACTGCAGTGTGTGTCACACGTCTGAGACTATTCACCACATCCTGTGCGTGTGCCCTCAGTACGCGACCGAAAGACAATCACTTAAGTGCGTCGTAGATCGTCTGGACTCCCAACCTTTTTCGGAGGAGAAGCTTTTGGGTGCTTGGGAGCATGCAGACCAAGCCCAACGAAGTTTAAAGTGCCTATTGAGATTTCTCAGCGATACAGGTTTAGACGCTCGTTTTTAGAGCATGTGCGGCATAAAGACTTTTGCGCGTGTCCTGTCCCCGTGCAAGACAGTGTGTACAGTGACTCATTGTGCCATACCATTGTCGCCTGTCATCACACCTCCCTCTTTCTTTTTCTTTCCCCTTCCCCCTTAACCTTGTGAGAAGCAGCAGGCTAGAAACCCACTTTCCAGGCCGACCTCTCCTCCTTCTTCTCATTAAAAGCATATTCTTCTTCTTTTACATTGAGCGAACCGTTACCGAATGACGCTAGAGAAATGTGGAAGTGGTATACGCACACTCGTATGTTGAAGAGTAACATATGTATTATATAACCAGTTTACAGCTGCGTAACGGTGCCAACAGCAAGATGAGTGTTACCAACATCAGACGCGGTAAGCTGATACGTAGTGCATATATTCTTCAATAATGGATAGCGCGAATCTGAACAGGACAAAGAAGGAACACAGATGCACAGGACAGACGTTACTCGCAACTAACCTTCATTCAGGATGGTTTCCCTAGGTATACACACAGCAGAGTGGCACGCGCAGGCGCACTGCACGTACGTTACAGTCACAGTTACAGTTGCGTTATGCTTATACTTGGCCGTTATGACGGAGAACGCACGCACGTTTCACGAACCCGTGCGTATGTGTAGAAGGGGTTCTTGACAGTTCTTGGACAAGGTCATCATCACCGTGATCAGTGAGCACCAGCAGCTGGACCGGACCTGTTAATCAGGTCCGTTCATGATCGCGGTTATGATGAGTCTAAGTGTAGTGAAGTGCGAGGTATAGTACAGCTGGTGGAAAACCTGGATGCCTCTTACGATGAAATTATCTTTGATGCCTCCTGTCCTGGACGTGGCAGCGAGGTCTGTTGACGTTCTGTCGACATCCAAGCCGTCTTTCATGCAGTAGCAAGACCAAGCATTGTTGGGTCTTGATAAATCAACGTTGAAGTCACCGGTAATGATGAGAGGCCTGGTTGTCTCAGCAGAATTATTGTAGGAAGCATTGACCGCTGTTTTTGCGTAATGCACGTGGTCCACGTTGCGGACCACGTGGACGAGTGGATGGTAGTTGAGCGTCTTCCAGGGGTGTTCTGTTTTCAGCTTCCTCACTTTCCTAGCGTCCGCCGCTGTGGTGTAACGGTTAAGGTGCTCAGCTGATGACCCGAAGGTCGCGGGTTCGATCCCGGCCGCGGCGGTCGCATTTCGATGGTGGCAAAATGCCAGATGCCCGTGGTCTGTGCGATCTCGGTACACCTCAAAAGATTACCCGATGGTCAAAATTTCCGGAGCCCTTCGCTACGGCGTCTCACATCATCATATTGTGGTTTTGGGACATAAAACCCCAACAATTATTATTATTACTTTCCTTGCGTGTCAATGTGCGTGTTGGCGGTTACTGTGTTGGTTGAGACTCTGTATCACCTGAGGCACATACCCGCATAACATTAACTCTGGTTTACGGGTATGTGCCACGCGAGACTGAGAGCGAGGGTTTGATGACGTACGTGACAGGTATTTTGCGTTATTCATGTCATGACCAGTGAATCGTGTTCGTCATACTCTGATCCCTTGCTATGCAAATTTTGGTATATTACAAGTTTTGGAGACGACCAGGAGAGCGCCTAGACGTAGGCGGCTAGATAGATAGATAGATGGATAGATATGTGGATAGAAACGGCCAAAATGCCTGAGGTTCGCTAAGAAATGCTTCGCATTTAAAATCACTCTCACACAGTTAACTTCTAGCTCAATTTTTTTCACTAGAATCGCTGGTGGTCAAATTTTGGGCTGGGACGTTTCAATGACCTTACTGTGACATTAGTCTAATCGTCTACCTACCTTTGCTGTTTTACAGCGAAAGCTGTTATGAGATCATTTCACCGGCCGTTTTTGGCGCCGTAGTTGTCCGCCGCCGCCGCCGCCGCCACCACCGGTGTCCGTAACCAGTATCGCTCGAAATAAAAAAAAAAAACGAAGTAAGTAAAAAATTCCAGGATGGAACGAGGTTGGAACCTGGGCCCTCTGCGTGGAAGCCCAGTATTCAACCTCTGAGCCATGCCGGTGCTTGAAACTGCTTTGCAAAAAGGTCCTATACAGGCTTCATGTCGGGAAGTAACCACATTAGCATATGCAATATAGCGTGGTAGAAGAGTAAAATAAGCACCAAGCGTCGCACAACGCGAATTCTGTAACCAGGCGTCACACAATGCGAATTGCGCAACGAGTAGGTTGCTGAATGCTTCCAACCCATTACGAAGGTCTCTGCCATAATTCTTCATCGTCATCAGGCACAGCATCAACAAAGTGCGCATAATGCCTTACATGCGTTTAGCAGGTACCAACACTCTCCGTAGAATGACGAAAAATGGCACAGTGCCTGCTGCCCTACTTCTCAAAAATTACAATGATTTATAGCGTAGTGGGTTCCTCGCAAGTGCACTTGTATTGGTTGCCAAGGAAGCCCATACGCGCATGATCCACTTCCTCGGTGTCTCAGTAAAATTACAATGATATATAGCGTAGTGGTTTCCTCGCAAGTGCACTTGTATTGGTTGCCAAGGAAGCCAATAAGCGCATGATCCATTTCCTCGGGGTCTCAGTAGAGTTCTTCGCCCCCCCCCGTCTCTCTCCCACGTCAACGTATGTTATACAGCATGACGTGGAGAGGGAAATAGCGACCGGGCGTCACCCAATGCAAATTACATGGGCCGTTTAAAGATTCCAACCCATTTCAAAGGGCTGAGCCATAATTCTTCATCGTCATCAGTCGTCGCGTCAACAAAGTGCACATAATGCCTCACAGACGTGTAGCTGGTGCCTCGCTTCTCCGCAGAATGACGAATAATGGCTTAGTAGGTGCTTCCCAACTTCACAAAAATTGTGATTTATGGGGTAGTGGGTACCTTTCTAGTGTACTTGTAATGTAGCCCCAAGAGAGCTTAACGGGCTCTAGAAACGCCGCTCTTCCAGCTTTCGCTGTGACTGTACTGCGGTTTCAGCGCAGGCCTGGCGTTTTTTGCCTTGTAAAACCTTTAAAAAACATCCAGCAATCACAGATCATCCTAAAGTAGAATAAATGGTGTTTGTCTGTTTTCCTTAGCCTCAAAATAACTATAGCTGCTAGCACTTGGGATGTGGTTATGGCAGAAAACTTCAGACTAAGGCGGCATTCACACCGGCGACATATTGTAGTTCGCGAGTGGTGACCAAGGAGCTACTCAAGAAGGTCTATGTTCACACCGCGGCGATCGCGGCCAGTCCGTAGCAAGTCCTGCCTGTGCTTATATATACGTCTGATTGACAACTATCATCATAACCTGCGTCCCCTTCTTCCTCTTCTGCTTCGCTCCCAGAACACATGCGCCGATTTGTCCGGCGTGGGATGGAGTGAATTTGATGGGTGAGAGAGAGAAACCCTTGACGAGGAGGGATTCGAACCCCCGTACTGAAGGTCTGAAGGCGAGCATCGTAACTACTCGGCTAACCTGGCACGCTAGCAGAGCATAACATAGCCTTGTATAGTATAGCGTACCAAGGGGGTGGGAAAGCGAACAGAGAAATACATAGACAGAAACCGACAGAAAGAAAAGGAAGCGAACACTAGAGAGTGAAAAAGAAAGGGAAGAAAAAGAAAGAAAGAAGGAAGAAGCGAGAAATAGAAAGAAATATATATATACAAAGAAAGAAGAAATAGCAATAAACAAATTAAACAGAAAAAGTATAGAGAAGAGATAAAAAAAAGAAAGAGATGAAGAATGAAATAGAAAATCGTCATGCCGAAGCTGTCTTAATCTTTGTGCTTGTAAATGCTAGCGAAACCATAACCACGTAAAATAACCTTTACAATATCGCCACTGATATTGCGACGTCATGATTCAGCGTCGCTCATTTGGATCAGCAGCTTTGCGGGTTCAGTCGCGGAGCCGTAAAATCAGTCAGTGAACGACTTCATTTAAACAGTCACTTTTCAATCAAAGCGACCATTGGCGACCTTTCTTAGCCCTTGGTGTCAATGCGTCCTAAGACATCGCTACGCCGCAAGTTTCCCGCGTTAAACCGTATTTTTTTTAATGGATACATCTACACAGCTTTGAAGTGTAGCACGCAATCACGGCGAGCCAGTCGCTGAGTTGGTTTTCGTTCCCTTCATATAAAAAAAAACAACTCAGTATATACAAAAGTACAATTGCGATACAGGTATAAGACCTGTATGTCACTTCAGTTTCTACAGCGACGTCACCATTGAAGCATCACCCATTTCAAACTAACAATCGACGATAAAGCTCGTGTGCTGCCTGTGCTCACTACGCTCGACTTGACGCTTTCCCTCCTACTTCAAGGACACTCGTACAATGCCAGCCGTGTGGTCTTCCCGCGCGCACTTCGCTATATAGGAGCCTTTGGAGATATTGGGGATGTTTGGAAGTCTCATCAGAACTCGACGCGACAAACTCAAGTCACGTCTCTGCTTGGTAAGCTGGGATGGCAGTGCAATCACCATCACCGTCGTCTCATCTGCCCTTCCACCCATCACTGTGCTCTCAGAGTCTGAGATAAGGAAGAAAAATAGAGACAACAATACCGCTTCGGCTATCCCAGCTATCCCTACCACAGCCTTAATGTGAGTAGTGCACTTGAGGAGATACGCCCATTGAGTACTCTTTCATGTTGCTATCAACGAAATGAAAGTGCCCTCGGTAAGCTTCCCCTGCGAAACATTAGTGAAAATTAATATTGTCGGACATTGTTTGACGAAATTTCGAGGTTTCTTTACGAACCTATTTCTCTTGTGCAGAGAAAATGGGCTCAATTCTGTCAGCTCCGCAGCCCACCAGGTTTTGCCCATCACTGAATTGCATCTGGCTTCCTTGTTTTTCTCGGAACACTGATTGTCTATCTTTTTGTTTTATGGTGTATATATATATATATATATATATATATATATATATATATATATATATATATATATATATATATATATATATATATATATATATATATATATATATATATATATATATATATATATATATACGATTATGAGGCACCCCTTAGTGTAGGGCTCGGGAAACTTCGACCCTCTTATGTTTTTCAGCGTTCACTGACATCACGCAGTCCACGGACTTGCCTATGTTCAGGTTGTTGCCTATGTCGCCTAGATTAAATCGCGCCTCTTCACAACGTAATTCCTACCTATATACTGCAACACACCCGTGGTCGAAGCAAAATGATAATAATACGTGGATCACCTACTATTAAATATAGCGGGCATTAATTCTCCACAAGTGATACCATGACTGTTCTTTGCAGGGAAATATAATTAGAGCACTAATAGTTACAGCCAGTTAAACGTTGAGGCGGACTGTAGTTAGGGATGGTTTCTCGCAATGGACTGGAGCCGTTCTTCGCGCCTCGCAGTTGCGCGCTGCCGCCACCCAGCATCGACGCAGCCCCTCTTATTCTTTAAAATTAGACACTGGCCGTCATAAAGGGACAACCATTTCTAGCCGTTCCCGCTGCAACTTTACTAAGCTGGCACTAAATTCTTGCAGTTGGGCGCGTAATTAGTAAGACAAAAATAATAAATGAAGGGAAGTGCGACGTTTATCGATTATCTCGTGACTCGTCGGGTGGGCAGATGTTGATGGTTGACTAGTTGATGCCATAATTAGTTGACACGGTGAATGTCTAAGAGTGAGAACGGATGCGCGACAAGGCACCTATATGAATCAAATGGGAGCCCACATTCAGTGCGCACTCGACTTCTATCACGCCTGACTGCGCTGTGATGCCGTCACCTCGATGGTTCAGGGGTTACACTTTTGCAACGCGTATTTATTCCACTTCAGAGCCGCCCCTCTCTCACAACGTACCGCCACGCAGACACCCCACATTCACAGTATAATCAAATCGCCGCACGTAATTTGACAACGCTGCAGGCATTACCTCATGGTTGATTCTTCAAAGCAACACTGCTTTACGGAGCTACTTGTTATTGATGAGCCAACCAGCGGCATAATTGATATGAATAAAAGAAGCGGCTGTGCTTTCAAGGCAAAAAGCTTCCCTGTATGCTTTCTTTTTCTTTCACGCTAATAACCTTTTGCACGTCAGCCTTCCCGAAGCTGTGCTTACAAACTGCACAACGCTCCTTCTTGTAATAGACTGCTCAGTGACATTATACTATAAACAGACCCATACTAGAATAGGCTTGTGTCGACTGGGCCCACCGCACTTACGACAGCATTACAAAAAATCAATGTCTACAGAGAAAGGCCGTTAGGGTCATTTACTCGAAGTATTCCTCACATCACAAGTAATGCATGATAACCATATAGAGACACTCCACCTGCGGTGAAAGTCTCTGAGGATTGCACCCCTATCCTTGCTCCTGACTAACATGCCCGCTATCGACCCCAACGAGTACCTATCATTACCGGCAACTACACGCTTAATCGTATCGTGCGTAAAGTGCTAGATGTAGCAGGAAATTGGAGCTTTTTTTAATAGATTCAAGGCTATGGCTAGCACTTTATCCGATACCTGAGCACGCGTGTAGATTAATGTTCTTTGACACCATGCTACAACACAACCGATACATTTAAGGACTTTCTTCCCTCGAACAATACCAGAAGGGAACTGACTAAAACACGCACTAAACTGCTTGAGATCTGTGTGCTCCTTGTTTTGCCAGGCGTGCGCATAAATATCAGCACAAGGGTGTTTTAGCATTCCGCTTCTATCGAAATGCACCCATTTGATGCCTTTGTCTCATTCTATGCCGGAAAGCGGCGACTGCACGCAATACCAACGACACGCGCATTCTACGCTACCGAATTCGGGCGAGGAGTATGCTATCCTATTTGAAGTCACGCATAGAAAGTGTGGCCGCTAGCTTTCGGCTATAACTTTGTTTAGGTGCGCTGAAGTATAAGGTGCAGCCTTAGCTCAGAAATCAAGGGCAGAACACTTAAGAAGGGCGTATTTGAAAGGCAGAGTGTCATATCTACAGTGAGCTGTTGTGAATTTTCACGCTTTGTGGGTGTTCCGAGCAGTACTTCAATAGGGTTATTACTGCGATTAAAGGACGGTACAGAGTGGATCACGAGATATCAATACCGCTAAATGAATGTTTTAATTATACTAGCCTTGTTCGCCGATGCCAGGCGCAAATATCGCAAGTTTATCGAGCTCGCAGGTGACCTAGTCATTTATGCTTGTTCGCTATGCCTGTCGTAAGTGGACTAGCCGAATAATACTTAGTCACATTCACTTAGTCGCACATATATTCAGAGTTCATATGTAAGCGACCAATTTTCTTCCCGAAGCAGAACGTGGACTTGCTTGCTTGGTCAAGGTTCTTGGAGAATAAACTTGGCTATGGCCTGAGACCTTCTACGCCACTTCTCACTTTTAGATATCTCGTTGTTTTAAATGGTACTTCTAGCTTTCGAATTCGGACTCACTGTGAGATATTTTTGCCGACGATTTTTTTAAGTAAGTTTACGTCTTTTTTATTGCTGCGCACGTTAATGGCTATGCGGCGAAAATTTTTTACGAGTTACCGTGCGTTACGCGGCTTCGGAGGCAATTAGCGATACACCCAGAACAGCGTCTGAGCGGATAAAGAGAGCTACGGGGAGATGCAAGATGACAATTCTCTTCCTTGTTCTCGTGGAAATGCTTCCCCAGGGTAATTTACTCCAAGAAACGGCCCATATCTCCGCGTCCTTCGTGGCTAATTTCACTGCGTAAGTTGCCTTACTGCCGCACATAAAGGCTTGCAGCATATACGATATAACATCCACGAGCTGTGCAATCTGCGCACTTCCTACAAAGCGCTAAAAGTTGCTGCGGACAAGTTCTTGCACAGTGTTATAATCGCTTTCTTTAAATTACATAATTTCATTTTACGAGCATACCGCCAATTCTAAGTTTCGTTTGCTAGCTCCGCGTTTCCTGCAATGTGACTTCAGCTGAAAAGGCGAGCATTGCAGTCTCAAGGGCTTTTAAGAAACGTGGAAGAGAAGCTTATCACGGAAATAGTGCAACTATTTCGAGAAAGTTAGCGCTGTAGTCCAATGACAATGTACTTCTAGTCGTACAGAGCAATTTAAAAAATTTACCAGAAACTCGTGTTAGTTATATTTGCCATACTGTATTGACGCACGTACTTTTTTTTTCCTTTTCCAAAATTACTAGGATTCACTCGCTGAAACTCTTACACATGTTATCTCTAGGAGCGAGACAAGCTTGAATGCATCGTAAGCTTCTCGAACGTTTTCGTTCATTTTTAGCAGGCAGCGCGCACAACGCGTATAGGAGGGTATCATCTTGAATTTACGCGAACACCAGCAATTGCTCTGCAGTGTATTGTGACTCGCGTCTACATAGCCGAAGCGTTGGATCCATATATATAAGATTTTCAATGATCCGCGACGGTGCGGGACGCTATATGTGCTGCGACTCCTCTTTTGCGGCGCACATGTTGGATAATTAGAGTTCAATCTTTACCGGTTTCGCTACTGCATTCCTCGCGTCACAACCACGTGGCAATATGCCTATTACTTTGCGTCAGCACGCGATTCACTTCGGGAGGTCACTTTTTTTAGGCACCGCGGAGAAGCGAAATGACAAAACGAAAAGCAGAATACAAATGCCGAGTTTTGCATACTGCCGCCAGCGCTTAAGCAGTCATGTTTATTACCCGCATGGGGTAAGCTGTAGCTGATTGTTGCGAACTGAGTACTTAGCATTTCGCGAGACAACATTACGGGAGTGTGTGTCATGTATGTTGGAATAACTTAAAGTTTGCAATCATGGTGTCTTACAGCGAGTGCGTAGTTGGTGCCGCTACAGCGGTTTCCAGTGCTTGGGAATCGTTGCGCTACTGTGCGGACAGTTCGGGCACATGAGCGTCGTCCGCGACACTCTGTGTCGATTTTTTCTAAACCACGGCCAAAAAAGCCAGAATACACGCAGCACTAAAATCGGTGTGGCCTTGTTTTTGTGAGGCAGCAAAGCAGAATTACGTATTACAAATAAAAAAAAAAAGAAGTGACGCAGTGAAGAATTTAATGACGAGGTTGCCTACCATCCGTCATCCGTTACGCAGAGAAACGTGTTTAACGTCAATAAAACGTGTTTAACCTCAATACATTAAGTGTCCGACGTAACATAAATGCGCCAAAACGCGTTCATAGAAGGGGAAGCAGGTAACGTAATGTAATAATGTGACGACACAGGCAGGGAATTGCGACCACGAACAAGCCCAGCAACTTTGCTTCCTCATTGGCAGTGTTTTTTCTTTCTCACACCGAACGCTCTGAAACGCATAGCCACGTTCTGTCACTGATTTCACAGGCACGAGCGCAATCATTGGCTATATAAGATTAGTACATTTCATTCGCACTCGGGATTTACACTCGTGAAACGCTTGTACATTTAGGTATAGTCTACGTCGAGAATTTTCTCAATTAAAGCTTTAGACATTGAAGCGAACTACGAGGGTGCCACCTCGTTTAAGGCTGTCGCCAAAAATAGTCTACCGTCGTAGGTTCTATTTCTTTGCGTACTGACTTCATAAAGAAATGACAGATGAAGTGGACATGCAAAGAAGAATGCGAGCACCCCTACTCAGAATAATTCGCATGTTCAGGCAAATGCTTATGTTTATGGTCGTGTCACGCGTCAAATCCGGTTGGAAACCGAATACAGGGACGGTATCATTTAGATAGGGCAACACAGCGTAAAATGCGCCCCATTTTCACGCAGAATAAGTCGCTGAGTGCGAAGAGGAGGTGTTTACGTGCACCAGTAGCGAACAGGCTCAGCAACGACGACAGTAGCTCCAGCAGAAGCGCTTCCTCTTCGTATATTGTGAAGACACAAGCAAGGCCTGGTCGACGCACGCATCAGAGCCTCGGCACACAGCGAAACCACTCAAGAAAATTGAGGTTCCGGTTCCAGAGCATATCGGAGGATACTGCAAGTACATGTTTGCCTGTGGGCGCGCTCATACTCAGCTTACTCCTTTGGCAGAAAAAAATACACAAGAAAACGAAGAAACAGGAAGTGTTGTAATGGCAACATGGGCGTGCACGTCGCGCGCAGCCCGTTAACAGGTCCCTCCTTCTCACCAGCTTGAACGCTTTTTCTTTCGTAACCACGATAAATATTCGCTATAAATGTGCGTCGGCAATTCGTGCATTGACTAATTTACGACTGTAAATTAGGTTGCAACGGAATGGAAAAGGTCCTCAAACTGGAGGAAGCAAGCACGAAAGACACGTCGTTCTTGCTTCGGCCACCGAGGAGTCAGAGTCAATGAGCTCGCTCATGTCTCTGTCCGAGATCACTTGCTCGAGGACTCCAACCACAGTGCCGGGTTTCCAGTGCTTCCAGATTAGCCGCCCCACGTCACCACATGCACTGAAATACTGCAGTACCAAAAGCTTGCGAAGATAAAATATCCTCCTCGAGATCGCTCACTCAGTAAGGCCACACAGGTAGCCCGGCGCCGCTGTCAAACCTTATTGTACCCCAACTCACACGTTCTTTAAGATTGACCTCGACAACTACCCCTCACCAACATGCAAGCTATGCAACACCGACATAGCTACAGCGTACCACATTACACGGAATGCCAGTACAGTACGTCAAACACAGAAATCTTCAATCATTTCAATAGGGAAGGGTGGGAGGCGGACCAGTCCACGCAGGGCTGAAGACCCAAGAGGTATCCTGGGCAAGGAGCGGGGTCCAAGCCAAGTGGGTTCCGGACTAGAGACACTAGACATTCCTTTATAAATGAATTTGCTTACAACTTTGTCCTGTCTCAATCGCGGTTTGGTTTCGTTCCAATATTTTACCAACTAGCCTGCCCACCCCACCATAAATTAGTCTACATTTCTTGCTCAGCCATTAGGTAACTTACCAGTAGGGCATGAAAACTGGTGGGGAGAGCATGGAAGCACGAGGGCGGAAGTGCCGACCACTGGTGTGCGAAGCGAGCGAGCGGCCTGCTCTGGTATGCCGGTCGATGCCTGGAGGTGGCTACCGGGTACGAGTCTCTTCGTGTAGGAGCGTGCGCATTCCAATAGACAAGTGAGACGGCCGGCTCTTCACGTAGGGCGGCGTTAACAAGTGGTGTAGTTTCACAGAACATGCACTACGCACTACGGCACTCCTGATGTCTTTCCATCGCGATCTCATTCGTTGATAAGGGAGGGATCATTAAAGGGATTGTCTACCGCTCGGAAAAAATTTTCTGATTGTGGTGAAAATGAGAAGATCGTTCGTCACATCGGCGGCAACGAGCATGCTTTTGCCTCATAACAAAGGAATTATATTTTTAATTTGAAGTTGAAAATCGTGAAAGAATGACCGCTAGCGTCACCCAACGGCGATGTGGTTCAATCCACTGGTATGACAAGAAATCCTCAAAAGTAGACACATTTTACTTAAAAACAAACATGTATAACTTGAAATTGTATTTTACGCACTTGAGGCACCTTTCGGTTGCGTCAGAGAGCAATTGTTTGCCTTTTTTTTTCTCACGCATCCAAAAAGGCGCCCGGTGGCGCTGCTTGCGGCGCCGTCTTCTATTTCTTCTGCTTCAACTCATGCGCTATGCCATGCGGCTCTCCACGCTGGTCGTACTGTGCCGCTGGATTGTTGTTAGGAGCGGGATGCGCTTTTGCGCAGCCCAAACCTACAGGACCAAATCCTGGCCGTCCAGTGCGCCCGCGACAGGACCGTTAGGCTAGACCTGCCGGTCCCAACGTGGGAGTAGCCGGGTGGCGCGGGGCAACCTCTGCGTCTGCACTGGACTCTTAATAAAGTTGTACTCTCTCTCTCTCTCTCTCACATGTGCTGCACTGTGAAGGCGCGCATATATTGTCTCTTTTTGATGAATCGACTTGGCTTGGATTGCGGCAGCAGTGCTAAAATGAACGCATAGACTGCAATTACAGAAAACAAGTGTTCTGTAATCGTATATATAAGGCATCATTTAACCGCTAGCGCGCTGAAAACGACTGTTACATTCATTACAATAGTGTTCAGCGAAAATAAATGATTCTACAGAAATCACATGTGCTTTCGGTTTCAATTTTTACGGCACTGAAATCGCCATCATGTCGACCAACCAGTGTTGTGGGCACGTTTCACGCCAATGGAAGAAGACCGAACCGAGATCGAAAAATTCTGTTTTAAAAATTTCTACTCACTTTCCAGAGAAACTGTTGCAAGGTTGGACACTTCAGACGGTACTGCTTTTTATTGCGGTACAAAACAGAAAAGCGATGAAGGACGGTAGACAGTCCCTTTAAGTGCGCTCAATCCTTTCGCAAGAAGTGGTGCACGCTTACGGCTCGATATACAATTGTAGAGTTGACATTTGTGGAGGAACGGCTCGAGATAACGTTACCCCCGCCACTGCATGTGAGGAGTCATGACAAAGCCTAGAAATGCAGCTTTGATGCCTGGCATTTGTACGCGCTGTTATATTATGCATCCATAATAATGGTATGCATCCATACTCATGGTTGTTAACTTCTTTCTCATATTAGCTCCTTTGTTAGTTGAAGGATGCGTTTGCTTCACACTTACTTTAATGCGCAACCATTGCAACTGATTGGCTCACAGCTAATAAATGCTAGGCGCACAAGTGTAACAACCGCACAATAAGTTTTGATTCTCACAAGTATCGTCCGATCGATGTTGAGTGACTTCCACTAGCCTACTGCATGTTTGACACTGCATGGTCTGTCTGCATTTACTGTGTGTGGCAGCGCATTTACTGTGTGCTTTGCTATGCTAAACTATAGTTCGGGCATGAAAATTCAATTCTGACGTTTACCTATAACCTTGCAACACTGATTCTTTCCAGAATAAATTTATATTCATTTACGAGAACCGATGCTTCATTCACGTTTTCTTCAACTGGCAACTTTCTACTCATACTCAAGGCACGACACATTTGACCTAATCTTATTTTCAAAAATGTTCAAGGAAATATGCATCACCCAAGGTTTTTGATTGCGCACGAGTTCGTGCGCAGCCAGAAAACTATCATGCAGCATCGCACGTTTTATGCTTACTGATGTTGTGAGTGCCACAATGGTCGACTTCAAAAACATGTAGCAAATATTCTGCCTACTCACGCGTAGAAATCGCGACTAGCAAACGTCTCTTCAATGTGACTCCATGTCATCCCGCTGCAAGAGTAGGACTGCATGAGATGCAGCGAGAAAGAGAGAGAGACCGAGAGAGAGAGAGGCAGATATACATCAGAAAGGCACACCATGTCAGGTCACATTACAAGCAGTGCATGATCAAAGCTCTACAGCCGACCGTCGGATGCCGTATATTGTGCATGGAGCAACTTTGTGAGAAACGTATCGAGTTGAAACTCGTTCCCCTGTGCGAAAAATAGATCATAACTAAGCGAAGCTGAGGAAAGTTCCAGCTTTTCTAATTTGTCCCAATGCACAAAGCGATCGATGAATTGTTCAAAGTTGGGCATTCCAACGCCTTCTGAGTTGGGCATCAAAGCCTTCCGGGCATTCTCGTCGAGCCTTTCGCTGCCGTTTTGAAGAGCACGGCACAAAGGGCTCGGTACATACTTGCATGTACTTGCCAATGTTGGTGATGCATGACTTACAGACCATGATGTAAATATGCCGAAAGCACAAAGCGGGTACCGGAGTCCTTAAGGAAAACCTTTATCCTTGATAACAGCGATTATAATTATGTCCACTTTTCTTTCTTGCACAATTAAGAAGATGACCGCGAGAGCGTCAAGACGTAGGCGGATAGATAGATAGATAGATAGATAGATAGATAGATAGATAGATAGATAGATAGATAGATAGATAGATAGATAGATAGATAGATAGATAGATAGATAGATAGATAGATAGATAGGTTCAGCTGCCGCAAGCGCAAGGTTATCCTTCATTAATAGTCCTTGTAAATGCGAAGCATTTCTTAGCGAACTTCTGCGACTTTGAGCGTATCTGTCTATCTATCTATCTATCTAGCCGCCTACGACTTTGAGCTCTCCTGGCCGTTTCGTTAATCGGATGTGTACCAAAATTGGTGTGTCGTAACATGGCCTTATTACGAACATAAATGACAGGTCATATCATGAAAATCATGACACGCATGTCATGAACAGCGTGATTTACATTCCACGACCTTAGGCTCTTGTGGCCGTTCCGTTAATTTCATATACACCAAAATTGGTACGACGTGACAAGAATTTATGATGAACATAATGACTGGTCCTAACATGCAAATCATGACGCGCATGTCATGTGCAGCATGATTTACATGACATGGTCTCTGGGCGCTCGCGGCCGTTTAAATGAAGGGATATTTACGAAAACGGTATGACGAGACATTTCTGTATGAAGAACATAACTGACTCGTGACAACATGAAAATCATGACATGCATGTCATGTGTGACATGATTTACATGCCACGCTCATGACGCACTCGCGGTCGTTTCGCTAGATTGATATGCACCAAAATTGGTATTGTGCTATGTGACTGTATGAAGAACATGAATAACAGGTCGTAACATGAAATCCATGACATCCATGACATCCATGACATGTATGTCATGATTTACCTGCCACGCTCATAGTGCATTTCCGGCCGTTCCGCTTGCATGATATACACCAAAATTGGTATTGCGCGACACGACCGTATAACGAACGTAAGTGAGAGGTGGTAAAATGAAAATCATGACGTGCAAGTCATGCACAACCTGACTTACACGCCACGCTCATGGTGCGCTAGCGGCCGTTTCAGTAGATTGATATACACCAAAATTGGTATTGCGCGAAGTGACTGTATGAAGAACATAAATAACAGTTGGTAAGATGAAAACCATGACATGGATGTCATGTATGTCATGATTTACATGCCACGCTCATGATGCATTCGTGGCCGCTTCGTTAGCTTGATGTACACCAAAATTGGTATTGCGCGCAGAGACTGTATGACGAACGTAAATGAGACGTGTTAACATGAAAATCATGACATGCATGACATGTACGACATGATTTACATGTGATGCTCATGGCGCACTCGTGGCCGTTTCGCTTGCTTGATATCCACCAAAATTGGTGTTGTGCTATGTGACTGTATGAAGAACATGAATAACAGGTGCTGGCATGAAAATTATGACATATATGACATGTATGTCATGCTTTACATGCCTCGCTCATGGTGCACTTGCGGCCGTTTCGCTGGCATAATATGCACCAAAATTGGTATTGCGCGACACGACCGTATGACGAACGTAAGTGAGAGGTGATAACATGAAAATCATGACATGCAAGTCATGTACGACATGATTTGCAAGCCACATTCATGATACATTCGCGGCCGTTTTCATAGCTTGATATATACCAAAATTGGCATTGCGCGACGCGACTGTATGACGAACATAAATAACAGGTGGTAACATGAAAACCGTGACATGATGTCATGCATGTCATGATTTACATGCCGCGCTCATGGTGCATTCGCGGCCGTTTCGCCAGCTTGATATACACCAAAATTGGTATTGCGCGAAGCGACTGTATGACGAACGTAAATGAAAGGTGTTAACATGAAAATCATGACATGCATGTCATGTATGGCATGATTTACATGCTATACTCGTGGTGCACTCGCGGCCATTTCGCTCGCTTGATATACACCAAAATTGATGTTGCGCGATGTGAATGTATGACGAACATAAATGAGAGGTCTCAACATGCGAATCATGTTATGCATGTCATGTACGGTATTATTTACATGCCACTGTCATGGTGTGCTTCCGCCCGTTTTGTTAACTGGATATATACCGAAATTGGTATGGCACGACTCGAGTGCGTGATGAACATAAGCGACAGGTCATGCATTGTATATACCAGAATATGCGTTTCATTGGCATGGTGTGTACTAGATTGTGCATGCATGCGTGCATGGCAAACATGCGATATATGGTGGACTAGATGCCATGGCACGAATTATTTCATTTGGCTCAAAGACAAACAAGGCGATGTATGCAGCTCTTTGCTGGCTGCTTCGCATTACATCGATTCCCACAGTGCGTGGGATCTGCCGAATTTTTTTCTTCCGCGAAGTAAAGGGTAATAAACCAGAATTCTACCTTCAGTTTTAACTCCTCGACTTTCCCATCTCAATGCCATCTCTCTATGGAAGCATAAGCGATGTATGACTCGAGCCTCCAGGAATATTATACATAGTGAGGGACTATAATTCAAAATATTTGAGTCAGGCAGAAACCTTATCACAGTGCACTTGCGGTTATAACGAAGTAAAGATGAAAACATATCAGAGAAAAGTAAAACACCAAAAGATCCAAATATTCCTCTTCAAGATGAAAACCTTACGTGTTGAAATTCGCGCCAACTTGAGGACTTATTTATTTTTTTCACATTTTCTGTCATTTCGCGCTTCATTCGACGAAAGTTCGATATTTCCCTTGGGGCATACGCAACGTTCTTGGAATGAGCTGTTTGATACGGAGGATCCCGGATTGAACTTCCGATGTGCCTCATTTTTTTTCCCGAACAGCGCGAAATGGCCAACAGCTTCGGCGTGGCGCACCTTGTTGCTATCTTTGATGTGATTTCAATGATGGATCATACAGTTTCGATGGAAGGTGCACAGCTCGAAGTTTCTTCTTCGATTTCCCCGAAGGTTCGTACGGTTACTCGTTTGAAATACTGTTGTATTTCCGCATTGTACTTTTTTTTAAGCGAAGCTTTCGTAACTCATACATTCCGATATCAGTGTCGTAGGCGAAGAACCCAGCTCTGGCAAGCGTACAGTCATGAGGTGCGCCAGTAACGTGCGTAATTGCATGTGCCATTTTCCGAAAAAAAAAACAAAAAAAAAACATGGAGGACGCTTGAGCCTTGCCTTCAAGAGTAGAAGGCGGTAGCCTAATCGCACCCTGTTCGCATCGCCTTCTCAATCGCTAGCCGGCCTAGCCTGTCTTCGTTTGTCGATGGATGCCTCAACCGTACCGCAAGAAAAGAAACATCGCGCCTGTAAATTGGCCCTTTCGAACTATCCTAGAATGCCTATACTGCAGGTACAGTTTGCGAAGTGCCTGCTACGGCACAATTCTTTCTTTTTAGCGAGTTGGCGAGTTGCCCCCTAAGCATCCGTAAGGCAGCACGCTCACCTGCGCACGTTGTTGATGCTGTTGTTGATAATGGTAATTAAATATGCCTTGGTGGTTTGTAAATGCTGGGCCTTTAAACCAACCATTCGTTGCGCAATTCACACGTTTTGACACCTGGTGTGATTCTGCGCTTCTGCCACGCAATATTAAATATGTTGAAAAACACTCCTCGTACTACGTAACATTCATGTAGTGTCTTTTCTTTTCCCCACAGCAACATCGAGCAGGGCGCGTAGTTCTGTGGTCGTAGACGTGCTTGCACGCAGAAGTCCTAGGTTCAATTCCCACTCGAGCCAAAGATTTTTATTATTTCTTTATTTGCATCTATCTCGAGTTTTCGCTCAAGGACAAAGTCGATTTTTCGCTCACAACCAATGACGCCGACACCGACGCCGACATTGGAATTTCTGCGAAACGAACTCTTTAACGCTATTGGGTTAATAATTTATGCTCTCTCGATCGTGGGCTTGTCGGCAATCAGCGGTTTCTGAATACACAATGTGATCTTCTATCGAGGCCACTTGTCATTTCCTGTTGCCACATTTCAGTGTTGCCTGGATATGAACGCACGACCATCGTGATTGGCTGTAACAACTGAAGTGTTGCGCCGCTAAGCACGTGGGTGGAAGGTCCATTCCCGGCATGAAAGGAAGGAAAGAGTTAGGAGGGAGCATTGCGCAATGCGACAGAAAGAAAGAACAAAAAAATCCGGCAAATCCCATGCACTGTGGGAATCGATGTAATGCGAAGCAGCCAGCAAAGAGCTGCATACATCGCTTTGTTTATTTTTGAGCCAAATTAAATCATTCATGCCATGGCATCTAGTTCACCATATATCGCATGTTTGCCATACACGCGTGCATGCACCGTATGGTATATACCATGCCAATGAAATGTATATTCTGGTATATACACTGCATGACCGGTGATTTATGTTCATCACGCACTCCTGTCATGAAATACCAATTTTAATGTATATCTAGCTATCTAAACAGCCGGAAGCGCACCATAACAGTGTCATGTAAATCATACCGTACATGACATGCACAGCATAATTCGCATGTTAGGACCTGTCATTTATTTTCGTCATACATTCACATCGCGCAATACCAATTTTGGTGTATATCGAACGAGCGAAATGGCCGCGAGTCCACCATGAGCGTGGCATGTATTTCATGCCATATATGACATGCATATCATGATTGTCATGTTACCACCTGTCATTTACGTTCGGCATACATTCGCGTCACGCAATGCCAATTTTGGTGTATATCGAGCTAGTGAAACGCCCGCGAATGCACCATGAGCGTGGCATGTAAATCGTGACATGCGTGTCATGGTTTTCATGTTACCACCTGTTATTCATGTTCTTGACACAGTCACACCGCGCAATACCAATTTTGGTGTATATCAACCTAGCGAAGCGGCCGCGAGTGCGTCGTGAGCGTGGCATGTAAATCATGACATACATGACATGCATGTCATGGTTTTCATGTTACCACCTCTAATTTACGTTCGTCATACAGTCGCGTCGTGCAATACCAATTTTGGTGTATATCAAGCCCGCGAAACGTCCGCGAATGCAGCATGAGCGTGGCATGTAAATCATGACATGCATGTCATGGTTTTCATGTTACCACCTGTTATTCATGCTCTTGATACAGTCACATCGCGCAATACCAATTTTGGTGTATATCAACCTAGCGAAACGGCCGCGAGTGCGTCATGAGCGTGGCATGTAAATCATGATGTGCATGACACGCGTGTCATGATTTTCATGTTACCACGTGTCATTTATGTTCGTCATGTCGAAATGTGTCGTCATACCAGTTTTCTTATATATCCATTCATTTAAACGGCCGCGAGCGCCCCGAAACCATGTCATGTACATTATGCCGCACATGACACGCGTGTCATGATTGGCACGTTAGGACCTGTCATTATGTTCGCCATGAACTCTTGTCACGTCGTACCAGTTTTGGTATATATCAAGTTAACGGAATGGCCGCAACAGCCCCAAGGCCGTGGAATGTAAATCATGCTGTTCATGACATGCATGTCACGATTTTCATGTTATGACCTGTCAATTATGTTCGTAATACGGTCATGTTATTCCATACCAATTTTGGTATACATCCGATTAACGAAACGGCCAGGAGAGCACAAATTCATAGGCGGCTATATAGATAGATAGATAGATAGATAGATAGATAGATAGATAGATAGATAGATAGATAGATAGATAGATAGATAGATAGATAGATAAATAGATAGATAGATAGATAGATAGATAGATAGATAGATAGATAGATAGATAGATAGATAGATAGATAGATAGATAGATAGATAGATAGATAGATAGATAGATACGCTCAAACTCGCAGAAGTTCGCTAAGAAATGCTTCGCATTTAAAAAAGAACGAAAGCAAGATAGAAACAAAGCAAAAGTATATGCCAGGGTATCAGACTCGAAGCTTCGTTTCTTCGCTTGTTCCCATTTTTCCGACAGGGCAAAAGCTCTTGAATTTATTTCGCTACTATAAGGCTCGCCCTTAATGGATAATCTTTTTTGTGTCTAGGTGCATTAGATGTGTATGTAAGACCTGTTTTTTCTATGAACTGAAGCAGTGTGTTGTGAAATTTGCTCTATACGCGTGACGCAAGGCACCCACGCGCGCGCACTTCGCGAAAAGTGAGACGTTTGTTTTGTCCATCTCACGCTTACGAGGCTTACCGTGGCTTGAACAAGACACACAGTGCTGGCACACCGAATTGTCCTCATGCAAAGCAGAAGGAATAACATGCTCATTTACGATCACGCGGTGCTTGAAACGGCGTGTGCGCCTCGCTTACATTACACAAAATGCTTAAACTTGCACTATGAATTCTTTCACAAGACCCACTATAGCCGTGAGTCCTGAATTTTGAAGCATCCCGCCAAGAGGGCGTGCGTTAGCCAGGACTCGATTAAGTGTACACAGCGTGATCTTAAGCGTGAAATTTTTTTTTATAGCGCAGAAAGAGACGAATCCATAAGTTACGCGCTGACGCAATGAACCAGAATCTTAAACTGCAGTTTCAGACAGCTCAACTAAAAGACTCTGCCTGCTCGAAGTTAATGTCCTTGCATTGCACATTGTCGATGCGAAGTGCTTCATTCAAAGATCAATGACATACGTTTATAGCTCTGTGTTGGAGATACCAGTACAAAGATTATTGCGTTCTTTTAAGAGACCATGCTCCATATCGACTACTACCTCCTACTAACTACCTTTCCATCACTACTGTCCGCCGCGGTGGTATAGCGGTTACGGTGCTCGGCTGCTGACCCGAAGGTCGCGGGTTCGATCCCGGCCGCGGCGGTCGCATTTCGATGGAGGCGAAATGGTAGAGTACCGTGTACTTAGATTTAGGTGCACGTTAAAGAACACCAGATGGTCGAAATTTCCGGAGCCCTCCACTACGGCGTCTCTCATAATCATATCTTGGTTTCGGGACGTAAAACCCCAGATATTATTATTATATTATTTCCATCACTACTTGAAAATTACTTACATGATGCAAAAGCATAAAACTACTGTGATGAGGTTTATTGGTGTAATGAAGTCGCGACGAAAAGGGACCGTACGCTGACACAGTGCAAGGCTGGCAAAAAGGCGGCACAGGCTCTCGCGCAATCAGAACGCGGGTCGTTTCTCGTCCTCCTTCACAGGCGCATACTCGGTCGTGCATCTGCTCCACTACAATACCCCCGGGGTGAAGCGTAGCCATCCTGGCGACTCAGGGAGCACGTAGAATGAGGGGGTCGTAGTAGGGCTTGAGACGGTCAACGTGTACGGTCTCGCGTCCTCGACAGCGCAAATCTGGCGATTGTGTGAGGGGCTCGACGAGGTAGTTCACCGGCGAGGTGGCACGAATGATACGGTAGGGACCATGGTACCGCGCCAGAAGTTTAGAGGAAAGGCCAGGGACGTGGGGGGGTACCCAAGCCAAACAAGGGAGCCAGGAGAAAACGTAGGCGCTGGGTGATGAACGTCGTCATGTCGCGTCTTTTGTCGACCTTGTGCTTCACCTGTCAGGGAACGAGCCAACTGACGGCAGTCTTCGGCGTATCTGGCGACTTCAGAAACTGGAGTGCACTCAGAGGCATCAGGTCGGTACGGGAGTATGGTGTCCAGTGGGTGGGAAGGTTCGCGGCCGTACAACAGAAAGAACGGGGAAAAGCCGGTAGTCGCTTGCGTCGCGGTGTTGTAAGCGAACGTAACAAAAGGTAGTACAGTGTCCCAGTTGGTGTGGTCTGAGGATGTATACATCCTCAACATGTCGCCGAGTGTGCGGTTGAACCGTTCGGTGAGACCATTTGTCTGTGGATGGTAGGCGGTGGATTTCCGGTGAACGATGTTGCATTCAGCGAGGAGGGCTTGGATGACCTCCGACAGGAACACGCGACCCCTATCACTGAGTAGTTCCCGCGGAGCACCGTGGCGTAGAATGAAGCTGCGAAGAATGAAGAGTGCAACTTCGCGGGCGGTCGCTGCCGGGAGAGCTGCAGTCTCAGCGTAGCGCGTCAGATGATCGACGCCGACAATAATCCACCGGTTTCCAGAGCCACTATACGGGAGGGGGCCGTAGAGGTCGATACCCACGCGGTCAAATGGGCGAGCCGGGCACGGGAGCGGCTGCAACGTGCCAGTAAGGTGTCGCGGAGGTGTCTTGCTTTGTTGGCATGTAGGGCAAGACTGAACGTATTTCTGCACAAAGCGATACATTCCTCGCCAGTAATATCGCTGACGCAGCCTTTCGTAGGTTTTCAGGGCGCCGTTGTGAGCACTTTGGGGATCCGCGTGGAAATTCAAGCAGATGTCAGAGCGCATATGGCTAGGGACAGCAAGGAGCCACTTCCGACCATCTGGCATGTAGTTGCGGCGGTACAGAATGTTGTCTCGCACGGAAAAGTGGACTGCTTGACGGCGTAGCGCTCTCGTCGAAGGGACAGCAGACGGATCGGTAAGGTAGTCGAGCAACAAGGCAAGGTGTGGGTCTTTACGCTGCTCCGAAAGCATGTCATTGGTGCTGAGTGGTGACAAGGTGGTAACGTGGGGCGACAGAGAAGCCACATCTGGGGTTATTGGCGAGCGGGAGAGTGCATCAGCATCCGCATGCTTGCGGCCGGAACGATAGACGACACGAATATCGTATTCCTGCAACCGAAGTGCCCAACGGCCCAGGCGTCCCGACGGGTCTTTCAAGGTGGAAAGCCAACATAGGGCGTGGTGGTCTGTAACCACGTCGAAAGGACGGCCGTAAAGATACGGGCGAAACTTCGTCAATGCCCAGATGATCGCCAAGCACTCCTTCTCTGTCACGGAATAGTTTAATTCAGCCTTCTTTAGAGCGCGACTTGCATAAGCGACAACGTATTCACCTTGGGTGCCTTTGCGTTGTGCCAAAACAGCGCCAAGACCGACGCCACTTGCATCGGTGTGAATTTCTGTGGGAGCGGTGGGGTCGTAGTGACGAAGGATAGGTGGTGAGGTCAACAGGCGGCGCAACTGGCGAAATGCGTCATCACATGCAGGTGACCATGCAGATATACCTTTGGTGGTGGCAAGCAGACTCGTCAAAGGTGCGATGATGGACGCGAAGTTACGCACGAAGCGGCGAAAATAGGAGCAGAGGCCGACAAAACTTCTTAGGGCTTTCATCGTGGTGGGCTTTGGGAATTCGGCGACAGCTCGAAGCTTATCGGGATCCGGAAGAACGCCGTCTTTGGAGATGACATGTCCCAAGATGGTTAGCTTCCGTGCTGCGAAGTGGCACTTCTTGGTGTTAAGTTGTAGGCCCGCAGAAGTTAGGCACGTGAGAATTTCGTGCAGACGAGCAAGGTGTGTCGGGAATCTGCGGAGAAGACTACTATGTCGTCCAGGTAACACAAGCAAGTCTTCCACTTGTGGCCGCGAAGGATGGTATCGATCATGCGCTCAAATGTTGCAGGCGCGTTGCAGAGCCCAAATGGCATGACGTTGAACTCATATAGGCCATCGGGCGTTACAAAGGCTGTTTTAGGGCGATCACACTCAGCCATTGGCACCTGCCAATACCCAGAACGCAGATCCAAGGATGTAAAGTACTCGGCGCCTTGCAAGCAGTCAAGAGCATCGTCTATTCGCGGTAGCGGGTAGACGTCCTTTTTTGTAATCTTGTTTAAGCGGCGATAGTCGACGCAAAATCGAATGGTGCCATCTTTTTTCTTCACCAATACCACAGGTGATGACCAAGGACTTTGAGAAGGCTGTATGACTCCACGTTGAAGCATGTCATCCACTTGCTCCGTAATGACGCGGCGCTCTTCGGCGGAAACGCGGTAAGGCCGCTGTCGCAGGGGCGAGTGGGAGCCGGTGTCGATAGTATGACTGATAGTCGTGGTGCGGCCTAACAAAGGTTGTTGAAAGTCGAAAGTAGAGATAAACTTGTCAAGGAGAGCAACAAGTTGGCGGCGATGAGAGGGGGAGAGGTTTTCGTCAATGGCGTTGTCGAACGCTGACGAACTTGATGGCTGAGATACAGGAGTGATTGAGGCAGTGTGACATGTGGTGTCATCGGGAAAATCAAGATCATCGATGTGGTCGACAGGTTGTACAGATCCTAAAGTTTCACCACGGAGTAAGGCAATGGGGTAGGTGCAGGGGTTTGTAACCAGCATTATGGTTGACCCAGAGGCAATTGTGAGTACGGCAAATGGGAGAACGATGCCCTTGCGTTCAGTAAACACTGGAGATGGCGTAAACACTACCGTGGCGTCAGGTTCAGAAGTACACGAAAGGGTAATAGGGACTGAAGCTTCCGGAGGCAAGGTCGTGTCGGTATCAACGATGAGTTTGCAGGGAAGAGGACGGTCGGGCGATGACAAATCACATGTTGGCACAAGGGACACTTCCGCACGGGAACAATCGATGATAGCTTCATGACGTGAAAGGAAATCCCAACCCAGGATGAGGTCATGAGAGCAAGATGGCAGAACAAAAAATTCAACGATGTACATAATGTCTCGGATGACGACGCGCGCCGTACACACAGCTGAGGGATGAATGCGTTGCGCGCTAGCTGTGGACAGCACCATGCCAGAGAGAGACGTTGTCACTTTCTTGAGTCTCCTACAAAAGTTCGCGTTCATCACAGAAACGGCGGCCCCGGTATCTACAAGCGCTAGTGCGGCGACTCCCTCAACAACGACATCAATAACGTTGTGCGGCGAAAATGGAGGACTTGAGAATTGCGCACAAGTTGCAGTTCTTGCCTCCGGAACTGCACTGATTAGTTTCCCTCACCAGAAGGTGGTCGACGACGCATAGGCGATGGCGACCGGCGACGAGGAGAAGGGAAACGAGCACTTTCTGAGCGGCGATCCGAGTTGGAGTGCCTCTGTTCAGACGCTGATGTGGTGGCATGTGGCGGCGCGTAGGTAGGATTTCCGAAGGATGCGTACGCAGGTGTGGGACGGCGGCGGCAGACGCGCGCAATATGGCCAGCGACGCCACACGCGAAGCAGATGGGGCGGTTGTCATGAGTGCGCCACGCGTCTGATTGACGGAAGAAGTGTGGTGGGGGCCTGTAAACTGGAGGCGAGGCGCGATGGGGTGGTGCCGATAAGGAGCTTGGATGCGGTGGGGGCCGCGCAACCACAGCTGCGTAGCTGAGAGGTGGAGATGGAGCAGGCGGTGCGTAGCCGGCGCTCGAGAGGGGGGACGGCATGGAAGTGCACGGGTAAGACCCCGGAACTGCAGGGAGGGCCCCACAAATTTCGGTGCGTATGGCCTGCTGCAGTGTCGGGGGCAGGCTTGCGGTGGGCGCGTCGCTATGAGGCAGCAGGGAGAGCTGTCAGGCCACTTCCTCTCTGATAAAGTCCTTGATCTGGTCTGTAAGGGTGCCCTGGCAAACGTTGCCGTTTGCTACTGCGAAGGCCGAGATCGAATCTGGTGGTGGGAGACTTTGCCGGGCGATGGACCGCTGACGGCGCAATTCGTCAAAGCTCTGGCACAGGCTTACGAGCACTGCCACAGTGGTCGGGCTTTTCGCCAGCAACATCTGGAATGCGCCATCTTCGATACCCTTGAGGATGTGTCTGATCTTCTCGTCTTCCGGCATAGATGGGTTAACCCGCCTGCAGAGGTCCAGCACATCCTCAATGTAACTGGGAAATGTCTCGCCAGGCTGCTGTGCTCGGTGGCGGAGACGCTGGTCAGCGCGGAGCTTGCGCACCTCTGGTCGGCCGAATGCTTCGGTGATGAGAGTCTTGAAGGCTGACCAGTCGGCGATGGCGGATTCGCGGTTGGTGAACCAAAGTTTAGCGACGTCAGCCAAGTAAAAGATAACGTAGCCGAGCTTAGAGTCGTCATCCCACTTGTTGCTAGCGCTCACGCGTTCGTACAAGGAGAGCCAGTCTTCGACGTCGTGCTCACCACTTCCGCTGAAGATGGGCGGGTCTCGTTGACGGGTAGAGCCGGGGCAGGGGGTCGGGACAGCCGGTGGTGCTGGCTGGGCAGTGACTGCGTCAGTCATGTTGTCCGGTGGTCGCTCGGCCAACTTGCGAGAGCGGAGCTCCAGGTCTGGTTGGGAATCTCAGCAACCTCCACCAAATGTGATGAGGTTTATTGGTGTAATGAAGTCGCGACGAAAAGGGACCGTACGCTGACACAGTGCAAGGCTGGCAAAAAGGCGGCACAGGCTCTCGCGCAATCAGAACGCGGGTCGTTTCTCGTCCTCCTTCACAGGCGCATACTCGGTCGTGCATCTGCTCCACTACACTACAAATATCTGGCACCTTTCCTTAGCGATGATATTACTATTAGTATTTATCCTGCTACCCACATTGCCCTACCTATCATTAGAATGCATGTTTTTTTTTTTTGTAAAGCTTACGTACCTATGTGTGACTATGATTGTGTAATCGCAATTATATTGATATTATATGATGTGTCAGCGTAATACAGTAACATTTCACAGTTGTGTATAGATGTTTCGTATATGTGAATTTCCATACTGATCTTTACATTGCCATTCAGGCACTAAAAAGGGAAAAAAAAGAAACAAATAGTATGTTATTTTGCATGATTTTTTCCTATGTCTTTTCCTTCATATATTTATAGTTTGTGTCCTTCCTGCAATAATCACGAAAGAGATTGGCAGTATGTACTAAATGAAAAATATTAACAATTAGATAAATGGCGTATTTCTCGTTCGAAAAATCTGACAAAAGTCAACGAAGCCTAATACACGTTTCGAAGTAAATACTCTCAGGTGACAGAAGAAAAAAAAGACCCATAAGACGCACAAGTAGTGCTTATGCGACGTTTTTCTATTGCATTTAATTGATCACATCATATTTAGGACATCATTTATGTTTCATTGTTACTATGAGAACGTTGTTAGACATGTGTGTGCGTGCGTGTACGTGTGTGTGTGTGTGTGTGCGTGCGTGCGTGCGTGTGTGTGTTTGTGTGTCTGTACGGGTTTGTGTGTCTGTACGTGTGTGTGTGTGTGTGTGTGTGTGTGTGTGTGTGTGTGTTTGTGTGTGTGTGTGTGTGTGTGTGTGTGTGTGTGTGTGTGTGTGTGTGTGTGTGTGTGTGTGTGTGTGTGTGTGTGTGTGTGTGTGTGTGTGTGTCCTGTTTTTACTGTGAGAACGCTCTTTGACAGTTTTTAACTGCCCTGTTTTGTTGCGCCTTGTATTACTGTGAGAAATCGGCGTGTTGTATGCTCGATTCCTTCAAGAGCTACACAGTAGCCGGCGCCATCTTTGTGCGCCAACATCGCATCACATTGTTTCAAATCAAAAAATATAAGTATTCTTAAAAGGCATTTTTGCCATAAAAGTAATACTGAAATCTTTGTGAATTGCTTGAAAGCTTCGACCTGCAAAGTAGGTCGAAACATTTAGGCAAACGCTCATTGCTGACTTTCCAAGACTAGGCGCGGTGACTTAGCTATACTTGCGGACAACGTTTGTTGCCATTGAAAGGAAAGCTACGGGGCGGAGTTTCTACACTTGTACTGCTGCGCGAAGTAGTCCGGTTTGCGCGCGTTTCGTACCACTGCTGATAGTGATGGCTGCATGCAATCAACGTTGTGTATCGAAGCAGACGCCGCTTAGCGTTTGAGGTACACTAAAAAAACACGACATTCTCACCTGCGTGAAAACGCAAATTGACAATGCACAAAGTAAAAAAAATGCAAATATCCTACTAGTGTGTTATGCGTCCTGCCTCAAAGAGCTAAATGTAGAAAATTAGGGATTATTTTTTTTTATTTCAAGCAGAAAATACGGACGCAGTTGTGGAACTACATTCATTAGTGATAGGTTACGCGCGAATACGCTCTGTGGCCTTCCTTTCATTGCGAACTTTGCGAAGAAAAGTTGTCTGCGAGTATGCCAATGCGCGCTGCTGAGCACAACGGCGGCCTTCGCGCCATACCTTGCCGATAGTTTCGGCCTGATGCACAGGCTGTATAGAGAGCGCAGGTGGATGGTGGCTTCCTGCGCATTGCCTTCTAACCACCTGACCTGAGATGACACTGTATTTTAATGCATCAGAGGCAGCGTTAAACTGAGACCCATAACGCGACGAACTTGTTCACCTCTGCCTGCGGTGCCCATTACGACAGGATGCTCTTCACGTCCATCGTTGACGGCATGCTGATTTCGTTGATAACTGCAGTGGGGCCTGACTCTGTAAACTGACGAAGGGACTACCATAAAAAAAATTCGGCAGATCCCACGCACTGTGGGAATCGATGTAATGCGAAGCAGCCAGCAAAGAGCTGCATACATCGCCTTGTTTGTCTTTGAGCCAAATGAAATCATTCATGCCATGGCATCTAGTCCACCATATATCGCATGTTTGCCATGCACGCATGCATGCACAATCTAGTATACACCATGCCAATGAAACGCATATTCGGGTATATACAATGCATGACCTGTCGCTTATGTTCATCATGCACTCGAGTCGTGCCATACCAATTTCGGTATATATCCAGTTAACAAAACGGCCGGAAGCACACCATGACAGTGGCATGTAAATCATACCATACATGACATGCATAACATGATTCGCATGTTAAGACCTCTCATTTATGTTCGTCATACAGTCACATCGCGCAACATCGATTTCGGTGTATATCAAGCGAGCGAAATGGCCGCGAGTGCACCACGAGTATAGCATGTAAATCATGCCATACATGACATGCATGTCATGATTGTCATGTTAACACCTTTCAATTACCTTCGTCATACAGTCGCTACGCGCAATACCAATTTTGGTGTATATCAAGCTGGCGAAACGGCCGCGAATGCACGATGAGCGCGGCATGTAAATCATGACATGCATGACATCATGTCACGGTTTTCATGTTACCACCTGCTATTTATGTTCGTCATACAGTCGCGTCGCGCAATACCAATTCTGGTATATATCAAGCTATGAAAATGGCCGCGAATGTATCATGAGTGTGGCTTGCAAATCATGTCGTACATGGCCTGCATGTCATGCTTCCATGTTACCACCTCTCATTTACGTTCGTCATGCAGTCGCGTCGCGCAATACCAATTTTGGTGTATATCACGCAACCGAAACGGCCACGAATGCGCCATGACCATGACATGTAAATCATGTCGTGCATGTCATGCATGTCATGATTTTCATGTTAACACGTCTCATTTACGTTCGTCATACAGTCGCTGCGCGCAATACCAATTTTGGTGTACATCAAGCTAACGAAGCGGACACGAATGCATCATGAGCGCGGCATGTAAATCATGACATACATGACATCCATGTCATGGTTTTCATCTTACAAGCTGTTATTCATGTTCTTCATACAGTCACTTCGCGCAATACCAATTTTGGTGTATATCAATCTACTGAAACGGTCGCTAGCGCATCATGAGCGTGGCGTGTAAATCAGGTTGTACATGACTTGTACGTCATGATTTTCATGTTACCACCTCACACTTACGTTCGTCATACGGTCGTGTCGCGCAATACTAATTTTGGTGTATATCATGCAAGCGGAACGGCCGCAAATGCACTATGAGCGTGGCATATAAATCATGACATACATGTCATGGATGTCATGGATTTCATGTTACGACCTGTTATTCATGTTCTTCATACAGTCACATAGCACAATACCAGTTTTGGTGTATATCAATCTAGCGAAACGACCGCGAGTGCGTCATGAGCGTGGCATGTAAATCATGTCATACATGACATGCATGTCATGATTTTCATGTTGTCACGAGTCAGTTATGTTCTTTATACAGAAATGTCTCGTCATACCAGTTTTCGTAAATATCCCTTTATTTAAACGGCCGCGAGCGCCCAGAGACCATGTCATGTAAATCATGCTGCACATGACATGCGCGTCATGATTTGCATGTTAGGACCAGTCATTATGTTCGCCATAAATTCTTCCCACGTCGTACCAATTTTGGTGTATATGAAATTAACGGAACGGCCACAAGAGCCTAAGGTCGTGGAATGTAAATCATGCTGTTCATGACATGCGTGTCATGATTTTCATGATATGACCTGTCATTTATGTTCGTAATAAGGCCATGTTATGACACACCAATTTTGGCATACATCCGATTAACGAAACGGCCAGGAGAGCACAAAGTCGTAGGTGGCTAGATAGATAGATAGATAGATAGATAGATAGATAGATAGATAGATAGATAGATAGATAGATAGATAGATAGATAGATAGATAGATAGATAGATAGATAGATAGATAGATAGATAGATAGATAGATAGATAGATAGATACGCTCAAAGTCGCAGAAGTTCGCTAAGAAATGCTTCGCATTTAAAAGGGCTCGCAACGCGGACACCACCTATTCATTATTCACTTCTTGCTATCGCTTTTTGTTAAAGTAGAAGTTGAAAGCCCAAGGCAATGGCTCACACCAGGCCCGTAGCCAGGAATATTTTTTCGGGGGGAGGGGGGGGGGCGCACTTGCTGAAAGCCTTGACTACTTGGGAAAATGCCTATTTTCATGATTTATGACAAAACACCATGTGTCACCAAAATTTCGGGGGGGGGGGTGCTTTCTGCCCCCCCCCCACCCCCTGGCTACAGGCCTGGCTCACATCCACCTTTGAGGATTCGCTATGAAACGGATAGTGTAACGGCAATGGACACATATTAGTTGTATGACGCTTGCTGCTTGTTAACGCTTTCTCCTCTTAGTTGATTCCTGTTGCAATCTTCCCCTAGTGGTTCTTTATGTGGAGTCCACGATACTAGACCATTTTTTTCATTTCTCGTAACATATATGCTTCCTTGAGGAAAGATTACTTCGAATTCAGCATTCTGCCTGCATAGATTATATGTAAATGTATCAAATGTACTTTCGTTGGGGGCTTCGACCCTCGTACACATCAGCGAGAAGGCTACCGACGCCTTCCAGGAGATTCTTAACACGTCAAAGAGATTTAGGCTATAGATTGAATGTTTAGCCCTAATTTTCTTCTTCAAAATTTACTTATTTTGGTTGCAAATTCTTCGGTTCATTATATCCGCATCTTCCTATTTATCTCTTCTTAATATTTTAAAGCTTTCGTTCATTTTTATTTCTTTCGTCTTTTTTTAATTCATAAAATAAAACAATATAATTTAAGGATTTCCTAAAAACTACCCGGTTCCCTGCCAATCCTGCGGTGCGGGTGTGTGCCTCAAATTCAAGTTTCCACTCTACTCTACAACCTGACAATCCTTTCCCGCGTCAGCTGTCTTTAGTGTAGTCAAAATGCTATATAATCCCTGCCTTAAAACTTCTTTGACTGCAAGGACTCGCTCTCTTCACCCGTGCGTATTGCCAGTGAAGCTGACATTGGTCGAACGAAGACTAATGAATGTGTTGAGAACAGATACATAGGCAAAGAACAGCGATTGAAGTTGCAGAGCTTTCCAAATATTGCAGTCTTGTATTGAGAATTGAAGTGTTTTCCCCCCTTTTTTTATTCTTTCACATCGCAGACCCAAAAGTGAGAGGCAGCATCAAGAACAAAGCGGTGCAAGTGACGTCAGTGCCACAAGAATAAACCTCCGCAGCAGGGACCATCAGTTTTCATCACCGAGGGATCACTTTTGTGCTTACATAAGAAGTCGCGCTGTAGCTAGAATGAGTTAGTGTGAGAATAAAAAAGAAAAAAAAAGCCACCGCAGTGAATCATAAAGGTCTTTTTCGCGCTCAATCTACATCCCACAAAGCGACGAGGAAAGATGTATGGCCAGCGAACGACCGGAAAAGGTCACGGGTTTGCGAGCGAGGTCGGCTGAAACCCAGGGTGATTTTAAGAGCTGCCGTTCGCAACAAGTGAAGGATGGCGGACTTAAAATAACGCCTTTACTCGCGGAAGCATGCTATAAACTGGTCGCTGCACTGCGATGACCTCGTGTTTTGGGTGTTTGTGTTTGACCGTATTTTCTGTTCGTCTGTTTCTTACCGATCCCTTGGACGTCAAGCTTTTTCCTTGCTTATGAGGGTACAATCATTGTAATGGACTTGCTCAAATGAGTGTCACACCGCGGAGCATTTGTTATCAGCTTTGATTATTGTGCTCTTTCTAGAGTGCAAATGAAATGATGTCATCGTCCAATCTTTTTCTTCTTGAATGTACCGACGAAAGATAGTCCACGCTTAATCATTTCGCACCGCAACTTGAAGAAAGCATGGGTAGTATTAGCCGCTGCCATAACATCATCATAAGTCACTCTCACTCTGAAATAAAATGCGCTCTGCGTGCCTTCATGAGTTTTGAACTTGTCTGGGGCGCCAAGAAATAGGTGCACGGCAAGAAAAAGCATATGTGTTGAAAGGATGCCGTGATAAAATGAACTGTACAGCATCATGCACTGCCATGGTAGGCCTAAAGTTATACATGTCCAAAGAACATTCCCAGCTCGCCTCCCAAGCTTATTCTTCTGAACTTTGACTTTCAAGCAGCGAGAACGAGTCACTATTTTGACTCAAATACCAAGAGTGTTGGATACGAAGTTCTCAGAAAAAACACCAGTACTTGTTCGCCAACCAGCACTAGGAAAGGAATGGGTCGTGTGTTTAGGGTCCCAGCGATTGCGAGCTTCTTAATCTCATCTACCCACCTAAGTTTGTAGGTATAACGTGGCAGCAGAAAGCACAGGACCGGGTTGATTGGCGGAACATGGGAGAGGCCTTTGCCCTGCAGTGGGCGTAGACAGGCTGATAATGATGATGATGATGATGATGATGATTGCGAGCTTGCATACTAGGTCAGTTATTTCGCATGATAATCGTATAGGGGTACAACAACAGGTCTGAGATGGCTCGAGCATTGTAGAGCCACACAGTCCATTAAGCTATAAGAGGGGTCAATTCACACCTCCCAATAGCGGATGCCCGCTTCCATTCCCTGGCTGCCCTGTCATCCGTCCTCTCAGACTCCTCCATGATGACAAAATATTCTGGCCTCATTGCCCCTGTTTCGCATAAAGTAATATCACTACTGGGATTCTGAAGAGAGCAAAGCGATGGGCTGTTTTTGTTGTTGTTTACCCCATAATGGAGCCAATACGTAAGTGATCCAGATTGGAGCATTTACATCTTGGGGCGTGCGAATAAGGTGCCGCGTTGACACAAGGGTAAGAACACCGTAGGCGAAATACGAAGACGTGAGTTATTATCCCACTTGGAGCCAGTTGTTTCGACAGCTACTTTTCTACTCTTCATTAGCCATTTCTTTATTCAGTTAAGTAAAAGTTGGGTAAGTTGCCTATGCTTTCGTGGGTTCCCATTGCATGTGGCCTTCACTAAAAGACTGTGAAGGTGCAAGCGATGGAGAAGATTGACTTTATTCGACGCCGAATAAGGCAGCTGTATGTTAACTTATTGTTTTTCAGGCGTTCACTTCACTCTATCGTCAAATGTTGCCGCTTGACTTTATTGATGTGGATCTGGACCGTGATGTCAATATTCGAAGCCTGTCCGCAGCTGACGCTGGTGCCTCCTTATCATCTCACGAGCTCTGAGATTGCTGTTGTAGTCTTTTTATAACTTCTGTAATGCGCAAGTATAGCTACTGGCGTCTTTCCTAATTTTATGACTGAATAATCATTATTTGTGCGTTCTGAATTTCTTGTCGACTGCCTTGGTGGGGCACCACCATTCATGGCGTTTGATTGGCTGCTTTCGCGCAGCCCTTTTTTCAGGGGCATCTCTTCGTTCCACAACAACTACAATGGCGACAACGATCACTACACCAACAACAATGACATGCTCCGCCCCCATAAATAAACAAAATTGGCCGCGTATCTCCGTGCTTCGCTGCAAATGTCGTGGAAGGACGGTAGCCTTCTGCCGGTCGTACTACATGAGTCCTGGTCTGATCCGCGGCCGCCCGTGACGCTGTTCCCAGGGCCACTGCCAGGTGGCAGCACCATATCGTCGGCAGAGGGCTTTTTCGTGCATAGCGCCGCATTTTCAGCGCAGCCTAAGAGACGCTAGGGTCTTTAGAATTACGTATCTATGTATTTTATAGTAAAGGAACACACCAACGAATATTTACATAATAATGTTGCGCCTCAGATATGCGTAATACTTGCTTTTTGATCGACAGTGTTCACAAGTATGAATGCAGCTACCAGTTCAAGAAGGCTGGGCGTGCAGCAAGTGCTTAAACTTTGGCCGGGTGGCTGAATCGTGTGACAGACATACAGAAAGACAGACAGACCAAAATTTCTGTGTTCAAGTATCCCAAGAAAGACTACCGTCTTTAAAACGAAATGCAATCAAACGCATCATACGGGAGCTGCGATCGGTCACAGACTGCCGACTCTCATACCAGAAAAAAAATTGCATTGGCTTAGTGCGGCTATGCCAGGATATACGTATCGTTAGCAAAGGTTCAGTTGATTATTCTTAGCTTTCCAGATCGTCTAGGATTATTAGCCTTCTTCTGTTCATTCTTCGTACGCGGGGCGGCTAATTGCCAGGCATCTACTTCGGGATCCGATGAGATAAGCTTCTCGGCTCTTCTGCGCCGTTGAGCAGCATTTGCGCTCTCCTTCTACATGGCGTTACCCACCTGCAAACGCCAGTCAGAGGCGCTATCAAGCGGCTCTAGCACGCTGTCAGACGGCGACTGAACAGCGAAAGCGAATAGCTGTGCGCGCACCGGCGCCACTCTGTCTATGGCTACGACCTCACTCCTCTCGAATGCGGCGCAGACCAGCAGCGGCGAGCCGCGCGCGGCAGGGGCGGAGTCTGCGCGCTCGCCGGCGCCAGCGCGTCTGCCGCGCCTACGACGCCACTCCTCCCGAACGCGCAGACCAGCAGCGGTGAGCCGCGCGCGGCGGTGTCGGAGAGTGCGTGAGATATCAGTTCCGGGGACCCAGCTGTGTGGCATCACTGATCCTCGCGCATGCGCAGCTCGGCTGATGACCATCCACGCGAAATCGGCTCCGGCTAGGCAAGTGTAGCTAATGCTACGAAAAAAAAAACGTTTGGCAGGCGCCGGTTTGGCGAACAGGTGCATTCAGCGCCAATGAAAAGAAACTGATGGAAATAAAAAATAATTGCGGGACCCTTAAGCTTCGCCCACACGCACACACACACACACACACACACACACACACACACACACAAAACCCGTGCGCGCGCGTGCACGCACAAGTACACACGCACGCACACAAGCTCACGCACACGCACACCTTCGCTTCTCGGTGGAGACAAACAGTGCCGCGAGAAAAGCCAAAGTGCAAACAACCTCCGGCTCTTATCTTTATTTGCATCTACCTCGAACTTTCGCTCACTGCCAACGCTGCTTTTTCGCTCACAACTAAAGACGCCGACGCCGACGCCGCCGACACCGGAATTTCTGCGAAACGAGCGCTTTAACGGTATCGCTTTAAAAGACAATGCGTAATATAAAGGTAGACAAAAATGAGCTGTTCAGGCAATGTTCTCTATATGTGCGTCGCTTCCATTTTCTGCAGTATACTCGACGATTTCATCGCATCAGATTGCGTCCAGCAACTGCATCGCATTTTTGTCGTCTCCGTTCGAAATTGAAGTGAGGCGCATTCTGCTGAAAATACGCCGCTCAGGGTGCGCGAGAACAAACTGGAACACACAAATGATCCGTTTTTTTTGCTACTGGAGCAATCCTCTTTTGAGGCGTCGCGAACGTAAGCAGAGCGTCTCGGGTTGTGCTACTGACAGGGACGACATGCCGCCGGCCCAGAGATGTATTGCTCGCACCGAGATCCATTCAGTTTTCGGTGCGCAGGAACAAATCTGAGTGAGTGCGATTCAGCATTCTCTTTCTTTCTTTCTTTCTTTCTTTCTTTCTTTCTTTCTTTCTTTCTTTCTTTCTTTCTTTCTTTCTTTCTTTCTTTCTTTCTTTCTTTCTTTCTTTCTTTCCTTCTTTCCTTCTTTCTTTCTTTCTTTCAGCTATGATTTTCACACGCGGAAGAATATTTGAGCAACAGTGGCAGTGGGCCATTTTGGTCTTCAATGCTTGATTCTAACGCCTACTTCCCGTGGCGTTCAAATGTGCAGAAAGTTAAGGGGGGGGGGGGGGGCGTTGAAAGGTTTGCATGCCGCTATCCCAGGTAGTGCTATGGCCGTGCGGATCGGGAAACTTTGAGCATTCCTGTAAAATTTCGTTGGTTTATTTTTTTTTTCGAAATTGTTTGCTGTGTTCTTTTACTGGTGAAAAAAGAATAGCACGCTATGTAGGAGCAATCTACAGAATTCAGGTACTGCGGGAACTCGACACTCAGCTACTGAGAAAGGAGGCACTCTGCCAGTGTCCCTAACCGTGTGCCACACTCTTGCAATGCTATTCACCTATCCCTTGCTGGGTGTTGCACTCAAAGCAGTTGCGCGTTGGCACAAACGACAGGGACATAAATAGTGTTGCATGGGAGGCGGTGCTATCACAACGACTCACTGACACCAAAGAGAGGGACGAAACATCTCTATGAAGAGATATCTTGGTGTGAATAATCGGACGAAAAACATTGATGCCAGCCAGCTATGCCGCATAGTCGCCAATTGTAAGGGGGCCGCTTCTAAGCGGCAATTGAAGCTCATTGCTGAACAATATTACACCAGACAGTACGGGATAGTGTAGCAAAGCTTTATCTTGATAAAGTTGGTCATCAGTTTGGCACAGATATCACTTAAACAGGCTGCCACTGACTGCGACGGACGTTAAGTGGTGGTAGAGGCGTTCGGCAAGGTCAAATTATATCGGTCGAGAAACGTGGAACGAAAAGTGGTCGAAAACCTATTGCCACAGATATCAACGCCCACTATACGATTGAAGCGCGACTAGGTGAGGAGGCGACAAATAACGAAAACCGAAAACTCAATGACAGACAGACAGACAGACAGACAGACAGACAGACAGACAGACAGACAGACAGACAGACAGACAGACAGACAGACAGACAGACAACGAACTTTATTGGATCCTGAGGAGTTACTGACTCCTTAATGGGAAGTCGTAACCGCTGGTCGCGCCCACGTGGACAGAACGCAGTTACGCTCCGCCCTTTCCTAGGCCCTCTGGATAGCCTGGGTTTGCTTTCGGAGTGACGTGCTTCTGATAGCCTCCACCCATTCGGCTTCGCGCCCGAAGCTCAGCAGAGCTCAGTCAGCTACTCTGAGAATGTTGCAGACGGGGTCTTTCCCGTCGCGGGGCATTCTCAGTAAGATGTACTCGGACGTTGACTCTGGTCGCCCCGACTACAGTGAAACCTTTAGTTCCATGGCTCACATGCTCTGGCGATGTCCGGCGTTGCCTAAAAACCTTGTCTCCGAGAACTGGGTGGATTTTTTTTCTCGAATACTCTTAATTTTGTATCTGCGGAAGTAAACCAGAATTAACATTACGGTTTATCTGACACTTCGCTAAACAGTTGACTGCCTTTTTTTTGTTGGCCGAGCGCCATAAATGGGGGGTGTATGCAGGCAGTCTGCTATGTTATGTGGGCGTGTGTTTAGTTCGGCCGGTACGGCCTACCTTGGGGTCAACGAGGCATCGCTCACTTTTGCGCGGTGGTTTCGTGCATATCTTTTGTAGGTTATCTATTCGCTGATGCGTTGTTAACTGGCGTGACACTTCAGAGAAGCTGAACTAGATCACAGAATGTGTAGATAACCTCTCCTGTGACTGCAGACTGCTTTCGCTTGCGCACGGCCGTGCGTGCTCGCCTTTCGCGAATGCGGCTCGCTAAGCGAAGAAACGCTGTTATGTAAGGTTGCCAAAGTGATACTTTCAAGGCTGCTGTCTCGCTCCAGTGGTTTTCCTCGATTAAGCAACGTGAGTTTTCGAACTATTGTGCTGTTGTGCTTCTGAGCCGTTGTATCATAATTTCTGCATCTGCAAAGTATCTTCGTGTATTTTGCAAGTACACTCTCTTGCTAATAAAACAAGCTTTCTTCCCTAATCTCTCTTGTTGATCTTCTCTTTCTCTCGCACACGCAAGTGACGAGCCATCAAGACGCAATAAAATAACATAATTATCAAAAGCATGTAAAATGCCAGCAATAAAAAAATGAATTTCACGCCATTTAGGGCAAATGCGTGACGTCGCAACCGCTTTCGGCTATGACGCCATATTTTATTTTTTCAATGCGAAGCATTTCTTAACGAACCTCAGGCACTTTGGACGTTTCTATCTACGTATCTATCTATCTATCTATCTAGCCGCCTACGTCTGGGCGCTCTCCTGGTCGTCTCCATAACTTCTAATATAACAAATTGGCACAGCGGGGGCTCAATGTATGACGGATACGATTCACTGCTCATGACATGAATAACGCAAAATATCTGTCGCGTACGTCATGAAACCCTTTCTCTCAGTCACGTGTGGCACATACCCGCATACCAGAGTTCATGTTATCCGGGTATGTGCCGCAGGTGATACAAAGTCTCAACCAACACAGTAACCGCGAGCACACACAGTGACATGCAAGGAAAGTGATATATAATATTTGTTGGGGTTTTGTGTCCCAAAACCATCATTTGATTATGAGGGACGCCGTAGCGAAGGACTCCGGAAATATTGACCATCTGGGATTCTATAACGTGCACCGAGATCGCACAGTACACGGGCATTTAGCATTTTGCCTCCATCGAAATGCGATCGACGCGGCCGGGATCGAACCCACGACCTTCGGGTCAGTAGCCGAGCACCGTAACCACTACGCCACCGCGGCGGACGCAAGGAAAGAGAGGAAGCTAAAGACATAATACCCCCGGAAGACGCTCAACTACCATGCACTCGTTCACGTGGTCCGCAACGTGCAACACGTTGTATACGCAAGAACTGGGGTCAATGCTTCCTACAATAAATCTGCTGAGAGAACCAGGCCTCTCATCATTACCGGTGACTTGAACATTGATTTATCAAGACCCAAAAACGTCTGGTCTTTATACTCTGTGAAAGACGGCTTGAATGTGGACAGGGCATCAATAAACCTCGCTGCCACGTCCAGGACAGGAGGCATAGATCATTTCATCATACGAGGCATCCAGGATTTCCACCAGCTATGCTACACCTCGCACTTCACTACACTTAGACCCCTCGTAGCCGCGATCAAGAACGGATCCGTTTAACAACTCTGGTCCAGCAGCTGGTGCTCACTGATCACGGTTATGATGACCTTGTTCGAGAACTGTTAAGAACCCCTTCTACACATACACACGGGTTCGTGAAGCTTGCGTGCGTTCGGACAAGTATAACAACTGTAACGCAAATGTAACTACTGCAACTGTGACTGTAATGTACGTGCAGTGCGCCTGCGCGTGCCAGTCGGCAGTGTGTATGCCCAGGGAAACTTTCCTGAATGAAGTTTCGTTGCGAGTAATGCCTGTGCTGTGCATATGTGTTTCTTCTTTGTGCTGTTCGTATTCGCGCTGTCCAGTATTGAAGAATATAAGCACTACATAGCAGCTTACCGAGTCCGGTGTTGGTAACACCCATATTGCTGTTGGCATCGTTTCGCAACTGTAAACAACTGGCTATATAATTCATATGCGACTCTTCAACATATGAGTGAGCGTATACCACTTCCACATTTCTCTATCATCATTCCGTAACGTTTCGCTCAATGTGAAAAATTACGCTAAGGTCACCATTCCTCACATGCTTCGCATAACACCGATTCCCACGGTACGTTGGATCTGCCGATTTTTTTTTAATACTTGACGCAAGTTAGCTGAAACGCCCCTTCTGGTTTAAGAAGGCCACACGGAAAAACTTAAAGCATCATTCCAATTGAACATTTCGCTTCCTCACTTTTTTGATATTCGATTCTTTCCTTCTGTTTTCTTATTGTATTTCTCACATATGACGAAATGGAAATATGTGTTCAGACGCGGCGGTTTCTACTTGGTCAGCATTTTTTTTTGCGTTTTCTTCTCCCCCATCAAAGATGCCTTTACGATCCGTGCTTACGTTTCCCGTATAACATGCATGTCACGAAATCAACTGGCTAGTGACGCAATACACTAAAGAAACAAAGAAAATCGGACCAGGGGCTGCGCGCCCAGAACGATCGTGAGCCCCGCCATACACTAACAGGCGAGATCTTGACGAAACGTATTGCGCGCTTCTATGTGCTTTTGCGGGTATGTAGGCGTTCTGTCTTGCGCAATTCTCGGATCTTTGCTTTTCTGTCGCAGTCTTCCTGGATTGCTTTGTAAACACGCCGCGTACTCAAGGACTAGATGGCACGAGACGATGCTGATGTGCGCACCAGCCGCGCCTCTTGAACGGAGACGTGACTTGCGTATTATCCAAGCCGCGGCTGCTGGGCTGTATTTTTCTCCTCCGCATACTAGCACCCCGTACTTCTTGACGCATGCCACGCGTGGGCAGCTTGCCTGCTAGAAGTTTCCGGCAGTGAGAGCGTACGCCGAGACTGCGAAGCAGGAGAAGAAGAGCGCATAGAAGCGAAGAACCAGTGACAAGACATTCCGACCAAATTAAATTTTGTCGTTTTGTGAACTACGGCGCAACGGAATTGTTTCCGCTTTCGAAGATGACCGTGGCGCTGTTCTTCTAGCTCTGCGGAGACTGTGCCGCGACTCTCAAAAATCATCACTATCACTTCCTTTCTGAATCATATGTGGACGAAAAGGACAGCCAAGCGAATAGAAGCAGTAGCACTTGCGAAGTTGCTTAACACTTGATGTTAAGAATACGAGTGGTAATATACGCGCCTATGGACACTATATATATTCTGTGATTGTTTCTAGGGGCTTGGTGTGCACTAATGGCACGGCTTCAAGACGATACATAAAGTGCCCACTAGAGTTTTGCTGGTGCTTTCAATCATGAAACCAATGAAAAGGAGCGCGTGTGTACAACTCGCGAATGTTCGCACCCGAGTTCTCACGCAAGAGTTGGAGATATTGGTTTCTGAGTGGTCTAGCTGCTACTTCGAGCCTCATAGGGGATACAGCTGAAGTATTAATGATTAATTGAAACATTGCTACAACTAGCGCAGCATGCGTTTAGCTTTCATATGCTAATGGAAAGGATTCAGGACTTGTATATTTATGCTTGTAATGATGCTACAGCCCGCAAGGGGGGGGGGGGGGTGAAGCGTGACTGCTTGATCACGCGGCCGTGGGTGGGTATCCGCCAGGTTGTATAACAGAGAAGCAGAAAAGCAGGAAAGGGGGGGGGGGAGGAGGGGTTGGAGCGGCGGAGGCTGCCTGGCACCAAATTAACTCACAGGTCGCCGGGTTGGGAAGTGTTCCGCTGTGCTGCGTAGGTCGTTCCATTCTTGCGTATTCGCGGCGAACTTGAAGGATGCAAATTTTTTTTTTTGAAGTTTCTGAGAGAAAGCACACGGATGGTGCTGTTGCCGACATACGTTTCAAGACTAGACCCGCCTGCGGCCAACAATGCCGTCCTCGTTTCGCTGGTAAATTAGAAATATCCTTACTCATAGAGTATATTACAGGAAAATTGGAATTTTCGTTAAGTGCAGCAGCTGGCTCCAGGGAAGAAGAAGGCTTTTCTTTCGCATCCGTCAGTTGTCCATTACCTCTTAACTAAAACACCTATATAAAAAAAATTGCACACCCCATGCCGTCATTGGCTGCGTTGTCTGTAGTCTTCATGGCTTACTTACTGTAGTCTTCGTACGGCTGTGTCTCACGCAGATCGACGGCCTCGAACCATTCCCCTACCTTCGTATGTTTCAGCACTGCAGTATAAAAGTTAACAAAGTCGTGATTGTAACCTAAGAAAAGGGAAAAAAAGAGTTCCCGCGAAGTGATAAATTAACTGGTGCAGACGTTCTGGAATGTGTTTCTCGTCTGTCAAAATATCCAAAATGCGGTCATCAAGGCCCTTCTTGCCGAATGTGAAAAATTTTTATTGAAATAAAAAATAAATGAAAGAGTTGTTGTCACCATTGCATGATGGCGGCTGCCTCTTTCCACTTGGTTGTACGGGTATAAAAATTAAGAAACAAAAATAGCATATATATATATATATATATATATATATATATATATATATATATATATACAGTCCTACATTTGGTAAGCTCAGAAATTCTCTCGTCCGAACTGAGCACACATGCAGTCGTGGTGCTCACTTTCAATATAGTCTGCTCAATATTCACCACAGGTATTGGTATTTAAAAAAAAAGAAAGTACAACGTTGGAGCACTTTCATACGTCTGTCGGATAAAAATACACAATGCTAATACTAATCATTTCTTAGGTGTTGCGTGTCCAAACCATAATATGATTATGAGCTCACCGTAGTGGAGGGCTCCGAAAATTTTTAGTATCTGTGTTTGCCTACCGTGCACCTAAATCAAAGTACGCGGGCCTCTAGCATTTCGCCTACAAAAAAAAAATGCGACCGCCGCGGCCAGGATTGATGATGCGTCTTTCGAGTCAGCAGGCGAGCGCCGTAACCAACTTACTACAGCAGCGGCAAGTATACACACGGTCAATTCACAAATTCACAAGATCGGGAAACTTCGGAAGAAAAGCGGAACAAAGTGTGGGTGACAACAACCAAGGATTGCGACTGAAGCACGACTAGGGGAGGTGCGAAAAATCACAATGAAATATCCAATTTTAAGTGAACATGACATCTTTTATTTCACTAGACAGAACTTTACACGTAGTAAGTTTTAAATTACTGTAATTTACTATAGAGACAAATTTCCGCTTGCTTTAGCATTATTAAAATGGATACTCTCAGTTTGAACAGCGCTCCTGTTACAAAGGCGGCCGAAGCAGCGAAGGAAACTAGCGTGCTTCAAGTGTCGAGCTGTGACACCTGATAGTTCGCGCTCATCTTCTGTTTGTTCGTTTAGCGGCGCCGTTTAGCGGCGCTCCGTAACATGAGCGCGGACATCACGGTTAAAGCTTGAAACATCCCTCTTGCCCTCACCACGAGAAAACCGCGCGAGCAGACAGCGGAAGGCCAAGGTTCTCCTTGCGCAAATATAAGAACAAGCGAGCGAGCTCGCCGACGACTTTTAAATGCGCTCGTCGCGCTCCTAGCGCCATCTCGCTGGTAATTAAGAAACGCTTATGAGCGCCGGCCATCTCTGAGTCCGTCCAGCGGCAAAGGGTGTGTATATAACGCTCGCCGTTAGCTATGCGGAGGACCTGCGTTCCGTGGCGTAGTGGCTAGCGCCACTCGCTGCGGAGCAAGAGGTCCCTGGTTCGATTCCGCGCTTCGGAAGCATTTTTCTGATTTTTCTTTGGGGCTTTTATATATATATATATACATACTTATACATATACGGTGCATGACGGCGACGGGGACGGACATTTTCCAGCCGAGACTGTCCATATAATTGCTATCGCAATAAAACACGTACTTTTACTAGCACCCCTAGCGAACAAAGGGGGCGTTAAAACCGCTGCAGAAAGCCATGCTCATAAAGCTTTTCTGCTGTGATACGCCCCCATCAAGTGTTCTCGTGTTTTGTTTCTCCGAGTGTTAACTGAATTCCGGTGGCCCGAATACCGCGCTTGCTGACTGCGCTGGCCCCCGGTGTTGGTCGGTGTGTGTGCTACATCGTGATTTAACGCATTCAGTGAAAAGTGAAGCGATTTCAGAACATCGTATAATCGTCGCCCTGAGCGGACTTCGTACGACTGAAGTGACCTAAGGGACAACGGGTCGTGCTCCGAACTGTCAATACTTCCCCCTGCCCACGAGGACACGACGCCCTGTACAAGTATGCGAGGATTTCTCTATGTATTGATTGCTGCCTCGCTTGATTGAATGCGTTGGCACTGTGGAGTGAAACGCTTTAGAGCGCCCAGCAACGAGCGGGGTAAGCAAAAGCACTCAACGCCAGGTTAGTAATGCTCACGCCAAGGTTCACGCGTATGCATCTTTCCTGCGTACCTGAAGAAGGGTGCATCCCTCATGAAAATGGTAACGTCCTGGAAGTGTACTGTATGGTTCCCCGAGGCCGCATGAGGACACAACTTGTATGTCTCCCAGATGTCGCGATTTGGCCGCTTACTTTGTGTCCTCCAAGTGTCCGTCCTGTATGTGTCCCATTTGTGACCGTCCTGTATGTATCCGATATGTAACCGTCCTTTATGTCTCCCAGATGTCGCGATTTGGCCGCTGACTTTCTGTCTCCTCAAAGTGTCCATCCTGTATGTGTCCTATAAGTAGCCACCCTTCACGCAGACCAGAAATGAGGCCATTTCATTGCCTGTATGATGCAGCATATTACGGCTGCTGTAATTTGGATGTACATGCATACAAAACTCTGCAATATTAATCATTTATTATCATTTACACTGTACAGTTTAGAGCACTTCTTAGACAATATTCAAACTGGCAATGTATATATGTCGGCGGATGAAGAAAAATAAGATTAACAGATCAGCCTTAACCCCATAACGCCTGAACACATCATTAACATTTTAAAAGTTTTAACTTGTTCTGCATCTTTTTTGGTAATGAAGAGTACATTCATTTCTGGAAAACGCAAAAACAAATGTTTTAGAAACTCATCATGACAGCAATTTATGACCAAGAGGCAATTCCCAAGGCATTATAAACACTATGGGCTACTTAGATAAGCTTCGCACACCTAAGTGTATCAGAGTGACTTGTTGGGCTTCATGGGTTAATTACAAATGTATGCAACCTTCTAGAGTGGAAGAAGTGTAACAATCATAACTTCACCACAAACTCAGAATAAATACACAAATAAAAAATATTGCAATAAATGAGGAATGTGACAAACGTCAGTGCGTTACCCAGAGCTGCTCACAATAAATGCATGCTAAAATAATTAAATACTGCAATAAATTAGGAATGTGGCAAACACAACATCAGTGCACTACCAGAGATGGGTGGTTGGCACCAAAATGCCATACTTAGCATGCATAACTTGAAGCAAGAAACTACAGCCCACACAAAAGTAGTGGACTGTAAGTCACCCTTGACTGCTGAACCGAAGGTCACGCGATCAAATCCCGGCCGTGGTGGCCACATTTTCGATCGAGGAAGAAATGCTTGAGGCCAGTGTACTTAGATTTAGGTGCACCTTATAGAACCCAGGTGGTCGAAATTTCAGGAGCCCTCTACTACGACGTCCCTCATAATCATATTGTGGTTAAATCCAAACACTTATTATTATTATACTTCACACAACTGAAGCAAGCAGATAAAACTGTGTAGCTTAAAAAATGTCGCCACCATTCATCTCCCAATGCCGAGACTTACATTTCAATATTTCAGAATGCCTTCTGTAAGTTATCATTAACAAAGTTAAATATGATTAGGCATCACAGCATGACATCACATGATTGCACTTAGGAAATGAATTTCCGGAAGACAATGAAATATGTATGATTAGAAGAACATATTACAATAAAATGTACGGTGAATATTAAAGTGAAAATAAAATAGTGAATTGATGCTCTACTGCCTTATCACAAAATTGAAAGTTCAATTTTAAAAATGATAACTGCACATAAGATATGAATTAAAACATGACACACGAGTCGAGAGAGCCGCTCACTCAATAGATTTTGAAAAGACAAAATACAAAGCCAAAGAAGCAGCATTGGCACATTCAGGATTGTGCTTTATGGTTGCATCAAAATTCAGCCCTGGGAAAAACATGAAAATCAACTTTGCAGGTAAGTTATGTGTTCATGGGGACACAAAGTAAGACATTACCGCTGTCAGCCACCCAATTAACGAAGATTAAATAATGAAATATTTAGTGACTACAGCAAGCGGGCATCTTTGTATTCAAAAGTTGGAGGCAGTCGTGTTTCTACACAGTTCCACTTGGAAGAATTCTTCTAGCATGTCTGTGCTGCGAGATATCCCGCTGCAAAGTTTAACTGTGGTTTGCATGATGCGAGGCGGTGAGGATCAGCAAAATATTACTCCCTGGTGTGACGAGCAGTCACTGCTTGCTATCACCAGCCGGCAGGAAAAGGGTAACGGTTGTCATGTTTGCCTATGCCTTCGACCTGCTGTAACATTAAACGTGGCACATCAGGGAGGAGCTTTGTGCCAGTGCTCAAGGTCCTGCATGTGTAATGATGCAAGCCAGAATTAAACTTTGCAGCAGGATATCTGAATGAGCCTAGACATGCCAGAAGAATTCTTCCAAGTGGAATCGTGTAAAAATGCAGCTGGCTCAAACTTCTTAATACATACATGCCCACTTGCTGCAGTCACCAAAAAAGTTCATTATTAAATCTTAGTTAATTGCACGACTGACAGCGATAATTATTGTCTCCCCCTTTGTGTCCCCCTGGATAATAACTTATCTGCAAAGGTGGCTTTGACGTGACTTACAGTGCGGTCTTTTTTATAAGAAAAACAAAAAGCTTAATTTTGAACACCCTCTACATGTGAGCTACTTGAATACAGCAAACAGGTGGCTGAAGTGTCCACTCCGTTGTTTTCAGTGCAGTTCCCCTTGTACAGGAAACAGAAGCCATGCGCAGCTGCTGTACACCAGCAACGAACTTGTCCATGAGCCAGCGTTGATGACAGGCTTGTCCGGATTTCTTTCACACTCGCTTTGTACAAGGAGCACGTATAGGCTGCAATGGAAACAACAAAATAACAATTTAGTGACACATGTGTCGGTTAGCAGAGCTGAATTCCTCACACGTTCTTTTTTAACTTATCTGGAACAATATGTTTTAGATAAGTTTAAAATAAGCTGGACGTACACAAACTAGAGAAGTTACAAGAAAAACTTGTTTGATGCATTCTTGGTGAACACAGTCGCAACCTTATGAAAGAATATCGAATTTCCACATCGCAGATGTGTAAAAAATGTGCTTGAATACCGTTCCTGCATAATGCGGGTGCACTAGGGTGTGCTTTCTCCACAGTACATTCGTACCCTGAAGCCTAAAATAAAGACAGAAGGAGTAGTCACGAAATGTTTCACAAGAGCTTAACGTACAGTATGTTCCCATCATGCTGAAATTGTGTTCTTAGTTCTGTGTGGGTATAGATGCAGTGTACGGCTACCATATTCAGTGGCACCTCACTCCACTCAGTGAGAAATACATAAAGGGAATGCTGCGAAATAAATGCAATAAAAAGCATGTTGTGGAAGAACTTTTTATGCTTTTGATGTCGAGGATTACCATTTTAGCTTGCTCACATACTAACGCAAAGGTACAGCTCTTAGGAAAAGATGCCCCCTGTTTGCTGTATGTGTCAACCACGTGTAATTGAAAGCTCTGTGCGTGAGTAATATCATTGGCTGCTATCGGTAAATTCTATTCTTGCAGCTAGCCAAACATATGTATGAGTATGCATTCACACAGGCACATTTGTATTCCTGTAGCTATATTATGATACTTATACGATGTGTTCCTTAAAGGGAATGTAATGCAATATGCACCATATGAATATTTTATTTATTGCACAAAAGCACAATAGCACTGCACATACATGACAGTATGCACATTCATCATGTATCCATTGCAGGTAACATGTAAAATTAAATTATGTCTGCTTGCAAACACAACTAACGTAGCTTTCTTCAGGCTGCTCACATTGGGATGATTATATAATGTCAGAAATTGGTTTCACTCTACTATTTTTTGCTGCTAAATTGCGGTCATTAATTTCAATGATTGTGGTTGGCTAAAAAAGCAATACTCCTCACTAATGCATCACAGGCTGTCTAATGGCCATGTGGAGAAAAAGGTGGAAAAGCTAAGACTTACAAGGCACCAATCTTGAACCACATGCCATCCCAATAAAGCATGCAGGCTTGTGCAACAAACTCTGGCAACCAGAATCCTGGAAGCTATTGACCACAATTTAGCAAATACACAATAAACATTCGATGAAACTTATTTCTGAAGTTATATAATTGTTTCAATGCCAACAGCGTGAAAAAAACACAGTCTAGATTTGTTGTGTTCTCAGATACAATACACTGTCTAATTTTACATTTGAACAGCAACACATGCATGACTTATGCATGCATACCGTGATGTATAACATTATTGCGAGTTATGAGCAATAAATAAGATATTCATATGTTGCACACATACCACGGATCCTTTTAACATCTGCAGTGCATGCCTAGAGAATTTACTTTATCCGATAGACCGTTAAGCTTTTCATCTATCAGAAAATGTCACTGGAGGTGGTGGTACAAGCTGTTTATAATGTTCGTACCCGTACAAGTAAGTGTTTAGCAAAGTTTTAACGCCAAGGTGGGGCTGAGGCGCATATAATTCTTAATAACCAGAATAAAATAACAAAAGCCAAACACAACAGAAACAAGCAGAATAAAGTTGTGCTCGAACGTTTGCAGAAGAGTTGTGGTCGAACGCGTGGACTGATGCTCGAATTAGCGCTTGTACTGTTTAGGTGCGACAATTCTGCCCCAAAGAGACATGAAGGATTCACTGGAGTACAGTTCAAGTTTAACGTACGGCTTAACACGCACGGGTGCCGGCCGCATCAGGCAACCTATGTTGCGGGTGAAAACATCGGCCGAATTTGACGAAACGGGCTGTATGAACACCTAAGCGTAAGTTCAAGCTTCGCGAGCCGTACCTAAGACGAAGCAACATGCTATTTCAAGATCACGCACACGCATCAACCCGAGTATCACGGCAGTTTAAAGATACGTGCCAGCGCGGATGCATACACATGCACACATTTGACCACCCGCAAGGAGGAAAACACATCTCTCTGATAGTAGTCAAAACATTGATATTATAACGATCCTGTAGCTATTGAAAAAAGTACGCGCAGCATATGGAACTGCCGTAGAAGTGTTCAGTGCGCTAAAAAAGTGAACATGAATTACTAACAGGTCCAAGTATACAGGCCTTAGGCACGATCGACGCTTACAGCTAACAAGCGCCGTCTTCGCCCATCTAGTAAGCCAAAATAGTAGTTTACCGCGAGCGGGGCCACCCTCCAACACCACTGCCGACAGAGGAAGGCACCGCCACAACTCTGTTCAAATCCCCCGCCGAATCACAGCCGCGCATGCGCACTCTTCTTTACGCGTCAAACAATAGAAAAAGCTCGCCCGCGCTTAAAATCACACAAACTTGCCTTGATCCTGGTGAAATGACAGACACAAACAGGCTCGCTACGTTAATAAAGCTCATTTATCGTCTACTGGTTAAGAAAAACTTAGTTAACGGCGTTATTATAGCGCTCTCGGTGTAACCAAGCGCCGACAGCAGCAACGTGGTACGTACATACCTGGTGAGTGCTCCACGATTTGAAGCAGCCGGTCTTCGCTTGAGTATAGCGCATCCTCGTAATAAGCAGCACCGGCAGAACACACAGGACGAGCACAAGGCGCAAGCACACTTCAAACAAGAGAAAAATTAACTCAAACTCGGCCCTTCGCGACGTGGCGAGGCGACGAGCAGCAAACGCAAAACAAGAAAAAGTGGTACCACGTGGTATCAGCCCCGAAGACGTAAACCGCATTTGAGCATCGCGCTTTCTAACTAAACACCTGAATTTACACTTGCAAATATTTAAAAAAATTATGTAAATATAATGTACATAAATAGTTGAGGCGTACCACGGCCGCTGGATAAAAAGCGCACGGTACGGCCTGCCGCGTCGGGCGGCTTTCTATGGGAGAGCGCGTGTTGGCCCTAGTTGCAGTTGCGGCCGCTGCGGCGCGACGGGGCGGGGAAGGGTAGAGTGCCTCGATGCGCTCGTTCGCCTCATCGAGGCACTCTAGGGAAGGGGAAACGGGTGCCGGCGGCTCCGTTGGGGCAGCAGCCGCAGCAAATTAGTTGGTGGTGGTCACAACAGCGATCTCCCTCAGCTGTTCTAAGCGGTTTTTTTCTATCTCATCCATTGCAGTCACGACATATCATGCATTCAGTTGAGTCCGTTCGCGTAATCTGGTTAAATAGCCACTTAAATTTCCGTGTACGTGCCGAGCTCCTGGAAATTTTTTTTTCCAGGACTAGCTTTTTGCTTTGTGTCTGAAAGAATATTCCACAACGCGCGTAGCAACATTATATGACGCTGAAGTGTGAAAAAGTGGTTGTTATATTTATGTGCGTGCAGTGAATGCATCGTTTGTTATTTTAACATATTGATTTCCGTGACATTTCTTCAGCACCTTTGAGTTTTCTTAGCTGAAAATGCTTGACAGGTATATATGAACATCTGACAATACACGTTCATGTTCTTTATACACAGGAAGTGCTTGTAAAAACATACGTTGAATCTTTTTCATGACGTCTGATACTTGATACTGTGCCGAAACGTAATTCAGCTTCGGATGCTTGATACTAGCGGATTCTACAAATACAGTGATGCACTCCTCGTAACTTTGTTGAAAAGGCTACGGAATTATATATTCATTAGAAGTTGCTTGCAAATATTCTTGACAGTTCTTAGCTGGGCAATGTCATCAAATTGATGTACCAGTTGAGCGACTAATATCTCGAAGAATCAAGCTACAACTGAAGTTTCGTTTAACTCAAGATACAAAACCACGAAATGGCGGGGATCAACTCAAGTTATATATATATATATATATATATATATATTATATATATATATATATATATATATATATATATATATATATATATATATTCATGCGTGACATTCGCTTACCCGGCTATATTCGAGGCGGCCGGGTCAAGTGACAACCACGTTTTTATATTTACACAAGCATACTATAGTAGCACGCAAAACCACGGCTGCTGTAGACAGTCAAGTACGTATATCTTTGTTGGAGCGAGCACGGGTGCCTTCGTAGAAAATATATAATAGAAAAAATGAACAGTAATAGATAACAGAACCACATGACGGAGACTTCCAGAAGACAATCACGTTCGTGCGCAACGAAGATTCGCCAGTGCCTGTACAGCGGCTAACGTCAAAGGACCAAAACGAAAGGTTTTATGGTCTGCACAGACTGGAAGTAGACATGGGAAGCCAAAATTTGGGCTCACAAGCTCGAGGCATAACAAAACAATAATAAAAAATAAGAAGAAAACAGAGACGAGTACAAGGAAAGCGTTTACCTCCCCCCCGCTTTTTTCTTTTTGTTGTTTACCGTATAGCTGTCAAAAGCGACCCACCTTAACCTTGTCCCTATGAGTCGCTCGCAATGTGTGTGTTGGCTACCACGTATATTTGAAATGAAATCTTGTCGACGCCCACCAGCCTCTTTTCTGCATTTTTTGTCGCCGCATGTTTTGCTGAGGTAAGTTTGAATCTGCGCTCTGTACCGCTAATGACCACAAACAACCCCACTCTCTGAATAAAAGGAGTACACGTGCTTTTCACGGCAACCAACATCAGTACCACATGGCATTGCGGGGCAACGCACGCCACCGCAACGCGACAGCGTTCGGAAACAACCTGAACCGATGACAAAGGTGCCGCGGGCTGAAAGGTGGCAACTAAAAAAAGAACGAGATATAAGAGAAAACGGGAAGGTGGTGTTATGGCCACTGGATTTCAACGACGTTTGCAACAAGCCACCGTTTGCAGCTAGCAGGGATGAGCCCTGAATTCATAATAAATAAAATAACTTCTCCCATTTTGTCCAGATTTTATGTTCACTGTTGAATTCGTTACACGATCATGAAAACGGCGTAACGGCAAGAGACAGAAATGCTGAAAAGCGCAGGAATGCAAGCAGTTGTGTTCGTGTGTTTTTCAGCCTTTTCATAACTCTTTCCGTCTGACCGTTTTCATATCATTTAATCCGTAACAGCTCGCCCAATTGTCAGTATTGAAGATGTTGTCAATGAAATTTCAAAGTGACTCGAATCTCGTTCTGTGAGATGGTCACACATATGATAAGCATTATTTCATGGCGGTTGCATGCGATACCGTACCGCATGTGTACCATATACATGTTAAGATGATGGAAGAAGTTTATCTTATTTTGTGTAAAATAAACAGTGGCCGCTGCAGTTTCCGAGATCACTTTTTTTTTTAAATGAAATGATTATATCTGAAGCAACATACGCAGAGCCAAAATAAAGAATTTCGATGCATTAGGAAAGGTGCAGCGCCTCCAGGTTGGTTAGCTGTGGTCTTCTAGGATACCAGAAAAATATGCCCACGCGATTACTTCCGCAAAAAGCGATCGGTGCGCGAAGTTGCACCTTTGGCAAGGCAAGAACAAAAATTCCCAAGCGCTGCAAGAATGTACAAGAAATATCGGTAATTAACTGATGTGTACACGCTAGATAAATTTTAGAAGAAGATTTCGGGCGTCACATGAAGACGCACGCGCTCAAGCATAACTGCCGCAAGCGCGCCGCGCATGTGATCCCGCGGGCGTCCGCGAAACCCGTCCCCCCCCCGGTGGCGCCGCGGTGGTGGTCCGGGAAACTAGGCCCGTCACGCCGGTTTCGGAGCACGCGGCAGGCCGTACCCGTGCGCTTTTTATCCAGCGGCCGTGGGCGTACAATGTCTTGACTTCGGAAAAAAAATAAGTCGAAATCTAAGCGCGCGAAATTTGAAAAAATTTTGAACACATGAAGAACGATGCTATTAATCGCCACAAAACGTTCGTGTGTCGTGAATTAATGTTATACATTTAGTACAGATGTCTACACGCGATATTTTTATGCAATGATTGATTGCCCTTATGTCAAACTAAAAAAGTATGAAATACAACTTTTATACAGTGCGACGACAAATATATATATATATATATATATATATATAATGAGGTCCATAGCCAGGGGGGCGGGGCCCGAAAAGCCCAGGCCCACCCACCCCCCGAAATTTTGGTGAAGTATAGGTGTTTTTCTGAAAACGTCAAGGTTTTCCTCAAGTGCCCCCCCCCCCCCCCGCGAAAAAAATTCCTGGCTACGGGCCTGATATATATATATATATATATATATATATATATATATATATATATATATATATATTAGTTTTTTCCATAGCCAGGAATTTTTTCGGAGGGGGGGCCTAGGCCCCCCTCCCGAAATTTTGATGGAGGGGTTGTTTATATATATATACCCCGAAATCATCAAAACCATCAAAATATCGGGGGGGGGGGGGCTAGCCCCCCCCGAAATATATATATATTTGTGCATGTGTGTGTGTGTGTTTGTGTGTGTCATATAATGCGAAAATTTTTGGGGTGGGCTTCAGGCACCCCCAAACCCCCCTCTGGCTACGGCACTAACAAAAAATGTTTTTGTACTGCCACATGTTACCCACTCATGAACTCGGGTGCACCTGCAGGTAACATATAGTTCGCTGCCAGGTAACATCCTGCCGTAAACATAAAGGACACATCCTACAGGAGACAAGAAGGAATCCTTCGATAGGACGAGGAAGGGTTTCGTAAACATAAAGTAGCGTCCTGCAGGTCACAAAAAGGAAGAGGAACCATAAAGGTCATGTACGGCGTCAATGGGAAACAGAAAGGACATTTCCCGGACATCACCATTTTCATACGGGATAGAGAGTGCTTCAGGTTCTTCTAACACGATCTTTTGAGTTACTTAAAAATTTTAACCTGTCCGTACCTACCTGATTACACGTTGACCTTAGACATAACGCTAGATCATTCCCACCTGGCCGCCAATCATAACAAGGGGAGAGATTTGTAAAGGGACGGTCAAATTCTGAAATTTGCGTTATACGGGTCCGTCGTTGAAGTAAGTTACGGAATGTTCTCTTCTCATTCCGGTGTTGAGTTAAGGTGTGCACTAAGTTGTTGATCGCAGATTGTGATTGTTGTAAGATTTTTGGGAGCGCATAGTGCTCGCGACGCGTATGGTGTTCTTTTCCTTGCCACAAATGGTACCGACTGTGTCACGTGTATAGTTCGTTTTATGGTTTTCAGTGAATAGAAATAGAACGTTGTCTTAGTGGTCCGTTTGCATAGGAATTATTCTTGCTTTAACACAACCTCCTCTAATATGTGGATTACCACGCTGCACATGTGGGTCACGTAGTACGTGTATCTGTGCGCCAATGAAACAACGCAAGACGGTTGGTACGTGCATGTCTGTGCTAGCTGAACGTAAAACAAGTAGTAATGATCGTTTAAGTAAAGAAAAGGCTCGCGTACGAGAAGTAATACTGATTTTCTCAGCAGAAACCAACGGGGAACGGCAGTGTACCCAAAAATCGCTGATCTGCAACTAGGCACCATTCGTACATTTGATAAGGACTTCTATCTAGGAACCTCGCGCAGCAAGCAGCACGCATCGAGCGGAGCTTGAAATTTTAAGCACGTAGGTCGCGGCAGACCCTCGTGGAAATGTGAAATGTCTAAAAACGACACCCCATTAGCAAACTTAGAAAATAACAAAGAAAAAAAATCGCGCCGTTGACTAGTACGACGGCAGGTTTCTTTAACTGGCTATGAACCTGCATTTTCTTAACGCAGGGGTTCTATGGAAGTCTGGCTGCCTTGTATACACTCACCTTGCATATGTTGGCTATATGGCTTCATTCGTTACTTTATCCGTATTGTAGTAAGTGCAAGGTTTCAGGATGGGATCGCCGTAAGAGGTGTAAAGGAATATTTGAATAGATAGCTCAAAAACACACACTCTATACTGAGCGCTATGAAAGTGCATGTTAAGAATATACGAACATCTTTAACTGCTTTTTCATCGCTGATACTATGTATATAGCTAGGACTCACTTAAGCGAGTTGCTTTGCCGGCTGATGTCCATTAGCAGGTTAACTTTCACTGAGTAGCTTTAATTAGCTTACAAGCGAATACGGGAATTATGAATATCATAAGAGAAGAAAGCGGGCAACTACTATGGCGCGTTTCTAAAATATTGGTCCTCTCCTGAAACGTTTCTGTATGCCTATTACTGAATATATGGTAATGGCGCATCAAGTGCATGTACTATCGTGAGCAATATGAGCTCCCCGTATGAAAATGGTGATGTCCGGGAAATGTCCTTTCTGTTTCCCATTGACGTCCTACATGACCTTTATGGTTCCTCTTCCTTTTTGTGACCTGCAGGACGCTACTTTATGTTTACGAAACCCTTCCTCGGCCTATCGAAGGATTCCTTCTTGTCTCCTGTAGGATGTGTCCTTTATGTTTACGGCAGGATGTTACCTGGCAGCGAACTATATGTTACCGGCAGGAGCACCCGAGCTCATAAGTGGGTAACATGTGGTAGTACAAACACATTTTTTGTCAGTGCCGTAGCCAGAGGGGGGTTTGGGGGTGCCGAAGCCCACCCCCAAAATTTTTGCATTATAACACACACACACATAAATATATATATACTCTTGGGGGGGGGGGGGCTAGCCCCCCCCCCCGAAATTTTGATGGTTTTGATGATTTCGGGGGTATATATAATAAACACCCCCTCCATCAAAATTTCGGGGGGGGTGGGGCGGCCTAGGCCCCCCCCGAAAAAAGTACTGGCTGTGGAAAAAACTAATATATATATATATATATATATATATATATATATATATATATATATATATATATATATATATATATATATATATATATATATATCAGGCCCGTAGCCAGGAATTTGTTTCGGGGGGGGGCCCACTTGATGACAACCTTGACGTTTCAGAAAGACACCTACTTCACCAAAATTTCGGGGAGGGGGGGGGGGCCTGGGCCCCACGGGCCCCACCCCCTGGCTATGGACCTGATTATATATATATATATATATATATATACATATATATATATAGATATATATATTTTTTTTTGTCGTCGCACTGGATAAAAGTTGTATTTGATACTTTTTTAGTTTGACATAAGCGCAATCATTGCATAACAATCTCGCGTGTAGACATCTGCACTAATTGTATAACATTAATTCACGACACACGAACGTTTTGTGGCGATTAATAGCATCGTTGTTCATGTGTTCAAATTTTTTCAAATTTCGCGCGCTTAGATTTCGATTTTTTTTTCCGAGGTCAAGACATTGTACGCCTCAACTATTTATGTACATTATATTTACCTAATTTTTTTTAAATATTTGAAAGCGTAAATTCAGGTTTTTAGTTAGAAAGCGCGATGCGCAAATGCGGTATACGTCTGCGGGGCTGATACCACGTGATATCACTTTTTTTTGTTTTGCGGTTTCTGTACGTCGCACGCCGCGTCGCGAAGGGCCGAGCAGGCCGAGTTTGAGTGAATTTTTCCCTTGTTTGAAGTGTGCTTGCGCCTTGTGCTCGTCCTGTGTGTTCTACCGGCTGCTTCATATCGTGGAGCACTCACCAGGTATGTACCACGTTGCTGCTGTCAGCGCTTGGTTAACACCGAGAGCGCGATAATAACGCCGTTAACCAAGTTTTTCTTAACCAGTAGACGATAAATGAGCTTTTATTAACGTAGCGAGCTTCTTTGTGTCTATCATTTCACCAGGATCAAGGCACGTTTGTGTGATTTTAAGCGCGGGCGAGCTTTTTCTTTTGTTTGACGCGTAAACTAGAGTGCGCATGCGCGGCTGTGATTCGGCGGGGGATTTGAACAGAGTTGTGGCGGTGCCCTCCTCTGTCGGCAGTGGTGTTGGAGGGTGGCCCCGCTCGCGGTAAACCACTATTTTGGCTTAATAGATGGGCGAAGACGGCGTTTGTTAGCTGTAAGCGTCGATCGTGCCTAAGGCGCGTATGCTTGGACCTGTTAGTAATTCATGCTCACTTTTTTAGCGCACTGAACTCTTCTACGGCAGTTCCATATGCTGCGCGTACTCTTTTCAATAGCTACAGGATCGTTATAATAGCAATGTTTTGACTACTATCAGAGAGATGTGTTTTCCTCCTTGCGGGTGGTCAAACGTGTGCATGTGTATGCATCCGCGCTGGCACGTATCTTTAACTGCCGTGATACACGGGTTGATGCGTGTGCGTGATCTTGAAATAGCATGTTGCTTCGTCTTAGGTACGGCTCGCGAAGCTTGAACTTACGCTTAGGTGTTCATACAGCCTGTTTCGTCAAATTCGGCCGATGTTTTCACCCGCAACATAGGTTGCCTGATGCGGCCGGCACCCGTGCGTGTTAAGCCGTACGTTAAACTTGAACTGTACTCCAGCGAATCCTTCATGTCTATTTGGGGCAGAATTGTCGCACCTAAACAGTGCAAGCGCTAATTTGAGCATCACTCCACGCGTTCGAGCACAACTTTTTTATTCTGCTTGTTTCTGTCGTGTTTGGCTTTTGTTATTTTGTTCTGGTTATTAAGAATTGTATACACCTCGCCCCACCTTGGCGTTAAAACTTCGCTAAACGCTTACTTGTACGGGTACGAACATTATAAACAGCTTGTACCACCACCTCCAGTGACATTTTCTGGTAGATGAAAAGCTTAACGGTCTATCGGATAAAGTAAATTCTCTAGGCATGCGCTACAGATGTTAAAAAGGATCCGTGGTATGTGCAACATATGAACATCTTATTTATTGCTCATAACTCGCAATAATGTTATACATACTTCTCGGTATGCATGCATAAGTCATGCATGTGTTGCTGTTCAAATGTAAAATTAGACACTGTATTGTATCTGAGAACACAACAAATCTAGACTGTGTTTTTTCACGCTGTTGGCATTGAAACAATTATACAACTTCAGAAATAAGGTTCATTGAATGTTTATTGTGTATTTGCTAAATTGTGGTTAATAGCTTCCAGGATTCTGGTTGCCAGAGATTGTTGCAGAAGCCTGCATGCTTTATTGGGATGGCATGTGGTTCAAGATTGGTGCCTTGTAAGTCTTAGCATTTCCACCTTTTCTCCACATGGCCATTAGACAGCCTGTGATGCATTAGTGAGGAGTATTGCTTTTTTAGCCAACCAGAATCATTGAACCTAATGACCGCAATTTAGCAGCACACAATAGTAGAGTGAAACCAATTTCTGACATTATATAATCATCCCAATGTGAGCAGCCTGAAGAAAGCTACGTTAGTTGTGTTTGCAAGCAGACATAATTTAATTTTACATGTTACGTGCAATGGATACATGATGAATGTGCATAATGTCATGTATGTGCAGTGCTATTGTGCTTTTGTGCAATAAATAAAATATTCATATGGTGCATATTGCATTGCATTCCCTTTAAGGAACACAGCGTATAAGTATCATAATAAAGCTACAGGAATACAAATGTGCCTGTGTGAATGCATACTCACACATAGGTTTGGCTAGCTGCAAGAACAGAATTTGCCGATAGCAGCCAATGATATTACTCACGCACAGAACTTTCAATTACACGTGGTTGACACATACAGCAAACAGGGGGCATATTTTCCTAAGAGCTGTAACGTTTCGTTAGTACATGAGCAAGCTAAAATGGTAAGGTTAGATCCTCGACATCAATAGCATAAAAAGTTCTTCCACAACACGCATTTTATTGCATTTATTTCGGAGCATTCCCTTTATGTATATCTCACCTGAGTGGAGTCAGGTGCCACTGAATTGGTGGCCGTGCACTGCATCTATACCCACACAGAACTAAGAACACAATTCCAGCATGATGGGGACATACTGTACGTTAAGCTCTTGTGAAACATTTCGTGACTACTCCTTCTGTATTTTAGGCTTCAGGGTACGAATGTACTGTAGAGAAAGCACACCCTAGCGTACCCTGCATTATGCAGGAGCAATATTCAAGCATATTTCTTACACATCTGCGATGAGGAAATTCCATATTCTTCATAAGGTTGCGACTGTGTTCACCAAGAATGCATCAAACAAGTTTTTCTTGTAACTTCTCTAGTTTCTGTACGTCCTGCTTGTTTTAAACTTATCTAAAACATAATGTTCCAGATCAGTTAAAAAAGAACGTGTGAGGAATTCAGCTTTGCTAACAGACGCTAGTGTCACTAAATTGTTATTTTGTTGTTTCCATTGCAGCATATACGTGCTCCTTGTGCAAAGTGAGTGTGAAAGAAATCCGGACAAGCCTGTCATCAATGGTGGCTCATGGACAAGTTCGTTGCTGATGTACAGCAGCTGCGCATGGCTTCTGTTTCCTGTACAAGGGGAACTGCACTGAGAACAGCGGAGTGGGCACTTCAACCACCTGTTTGCTGTATTCAAGTAGCTCACATGTAGAGGGTGTTCAAAATTAAGCTGTTTGTTTTTCTTATAAAAAAGTCCGCACTGTAAGTCACGTCAAAGCCACCTTTGCAGATAAGTTATTATCCAGGGGGACACAAAGTGGGACAATAATTATCGCTGTCAGCCGTGCAATTAACTGAGATTTAATAATGAACTTTTTTAGTGACTGCAGCAAGCGGGCATGTATGTATTAAGAAGTTTGAGCCAGCTGCATTTCTACACGATTCCACTTCAAAGAATTCTTCTAGCATGTCTGAGCTCAGATATCCTGCTGCAAAGTTTAATTCTGGCTTGCATCATTGCACATGCAGGACCTTGAGCACTGGCACAAAGCTCCTCCCTGATGTGCCAGGTTTAATGTTACAGCGGGTCGAAGGCATAGGCAAACATGATAACGGTTACCCTTTTCCTGCGGGCTGGTGATAGCAAGCAGTGACTGCTCGTCACACCAGGGAGTAATATTTTGCTGATCCTCACCGCCTTGCATCATGCAAACCACAATTAAACTTTGCAGCGGGATATCTCGCAGCACAGACATGCTAGAAGAATTCTTCCAAGTGGAACTGTGTAGAAACACGACTGCCTCCAACTTTTCAATACAAAGATGCCAGCTTGCTGTAGTCACTAAAATTTCATTATTTAATCTTAGTTAATTGGGCGGCTGACAGCAGTAATGTCTTACTTTGTGTCCCCATGGACACATAACTTACCTGCAAAGTTGGTTTTCATGTTTTTCCCGGGGCTGAATTTTAATGCAACCATAAAGCACAATCCTGAATGTGTCAATGTTGCTTCCTTAGCTTTGTATTTGTCTTTTCAAAATCTATTGAGTGAGCGGCTCTCTCGACTCGTGTGTCATGTTTTAATTCATAGCTTATGTGCAGTTATCATTTTTAAAAGTGAACTTTCAATTTTGTGATAAGGCAGTAGTGCATCAATTCACTATTTATTTTCACCTTAATATTCACCGTACATTTTGTAATATTTTTTTTTCATCAGGGTCATTTTTTTTAATTTTATTTATACAAGTACCTGCAGCGCCACGAGGGCATTATTGCAGGGGGAACTGCACAAATGCTTTTCTAATCATACATATTCCATTGTCTTCCGGAAATTCATTTCCTAAGTGCAATCATGTGATGTCCTGCTATGATGCCTAATCATATTTAACTTTGTTAATGATAACTTACAGAAGGCATTCTGAAATATTGAAATGTAAGTCTCGGCATTGGGAGATGAATGGTGGCGACATTTTTTAAACTACACTATTTTGTCTGCTTGCTTTAGTTGTGTGAAGTATAGTAATAATAAGTGTTTGGATTTAACCACAATATGATTATGAGGGACGTCGTAGCGGAGAGCTCCTGAAATTTCGACCTCCTGGGTTCTATAAGGTGCACCTAAATCTAAGTAGATGGGCCTCAAGCATTTCTTCCTCGATCGAAAATGTGGCCACCGCGGCCGGGATTTATTCGTGTGACCTTCGGTTCAGCAGTCAAGGGTGACTTACAGTGTACTACTTTTGTGTGGGCTATAGTTTGCTTTAAATTATGCATGCTAAGTATGACATTTTGGTGCCAACCACACATCTCTGGTAGTGCACTGATGTTGTGTTTGCCACATTCCTAATTTATTGCAGTATTTAATTTTAGTATGCATTTATTGTGAGCAGCTCTGGGTAGCACACTGACGTTTGTCACATTCCTCATTTATTGCAGTATTTTTTATTTGTGTATTTATTCTGAGTTTGTTGTGAAGTTATGATTGTTCCACTTCTTCCACTCTAGAAGGTTGCATACATTTGTAATTAACCCATGAAGCCCAACAAGTCACTCTGATACACTTAGGTGTGCAAAGCTTATCTAAGAAGTCCATAGTGTTTATAATGCCTTGGAAAGTGCCTCTTGGTCATAAATTGCTGTCATGATGAGTTTCTTAAAACATTTGTTTTTGCGTTTTTCAGAAATGAATGTACTCTTCATTACCAAAAAAAGATGCAGAACAAGCTAAACCTTTTAAAATGTTAATGATGTGTTGAGGCGTTATGGGGTTAAGCCTGATCTGTTAATCTTATTTTTCTTCAACCGCCGACACATGTACGTTGCCAGTTTGAATATTGTCTATGAAGTGCTCTAAACCGTACAGTGTAAATGATAATAAATGAGTAATATTGCAGAGTTTTGTATGCGTGTACATCCAAATTATAGCAGCCGTAATATGCTGCATCATACAGGCAATGCAATGGCCCAATTTCTGGTCTGCGTAAAAGGTGGCTACTTATAGGACACATACAAGACGGACACTTTGAGGAGACAGAAAGTCAGCGGCCAAATCGCGACATCTGGGAGACATAAAGGACGGTTACATATCGGATACATACAGGACGGTCACAGATGGGACACATACAGGACGGACACTTGGAGGACACAGAAAGTAAGCGGCCAAATCGCGACATCTGGGAGACATACAGGTTGTGTCCTCATGCTGCCTCGGGGAACCATACAGTACACTTCCAGGACATCACCATTTTCATAAGGGTCCAACGCGCGAGCGCGTGGCGAATAACCTCGAACCCTACATCAGCTGATTCGCAGCGGCCGCTGTCGGAAACAAAGTGGAAAGGGCGCTGCGCTTCCGCTAGCTGTTGACACTCCCGCCTCGATATCGTTGCAGCAAAACGGCAGCTTATAGCGTGGCTGCCAGCGGCGATATGAATTCACATCAACGCACACAGTCACACCCAATGACCCATCAGCCTATGTAACTGCTGTGATATCGGCTGTGACGTAGCCTGGCTTGATGCACTGTCCATATGCTTGTATTATATCTAGATGGTGTTTGCTGATCATTTTGATACGCCTCTTTTATTTATTTTGTTTTTCTTGCAATTGTTTCATTATCATTGCTAGCGGTCGATGGCACGCAATCAGCTGCTGTATCGCAGCAACGCTAGCGAAGCGGGAGTGCCACCAGTCAGAGGAAGAGCGCCCTCCTTTCCCCTCAGATTCCGGCAGCGCCATCCACGTATCATGTAATCTCGGTTTTGAGGCTATTTGCCACGCGCTCGCGTGTTCGAGCTCATGTTGCTCACGATAGTACTTTAATGCGGAAGGTGCCCGTGTACGTGTTTTTAGTTTTGTGTTTATAACATCAATAGTTGGAATTAGGACGCCACCATAATATTCTGCGAATTTTCTGTCATCCTGCCTCATTAGATGACTTGTGATTGCTTGACGATTCAGCGGGATTAACTTTGTATGTATATTTCTGCGCACCAGCGAATTCATCGAGTCTTAAAAATAATAATTATGGCACGTAGTGCTTTCTCTTTCAAAAACAGTTCTCCTCTCTCTCTTGAAAGACTGCTTGTTTTGTTTTGTTTTTTTGGCTATATTTTTTTTCTGGACACGTACAACATAGCACCCAATACACACATTAAAGCACAACAATTTCTTTTTGCCACTCCAGCAGCCCCGACGTAGACATGCACAACATTTAGTGAATCTGAAAGCGCTGCGTGCGTGGGAACAACTGCCGACGTCGATTGCAGCTCTGAATTAATATGGTGGTCTCCGATCCACGGGCCATGAAAGGTATACGAATGCTTTGCGATTGTCACACTCCATGTGGTCATGGCTGGCCATCTTTTTTTCATATCAGCACATTTAAGCCACGCAGTAGAAAACTGGCGCGTACAACAATAAGGCAGGTTGCAAAGTACTGCCATTGTACAATGAAGTTCCTCTGGTATAATCAAACGGCTTTGGCACTGTTGGTTGGTAGCTTATTGCACGCTCACGCTAAGATAGACTTCAATTGTAGGCAGCACTGAGATTAGCTTTGCAAACATAGCTTACATACTCTGGAATGTCCGTTCATAATGAGACCTATTTTCAAAAGAATTAAGAGCCTATTTGCAATAGCAAACAAGCGACTGGCCTTGCCAATGTATGTGTACTCCTCCGCTGCACCTCGTTGTGATATATGTATGTGGTGAAGAATCAGATTTCTCACAATTTCGTTCACCTCAATAATGCATGCTGCTCGTGAAGAGTCATGTTTCTGATTGTATTTGTTACTTATTGTCTCTTGTCATGTCTTCTTGCGTATTACACTAAAGTACAGGCATTTATGAATTTACGTCTGATTTTACTTATGTGGTATTTCCACTGGAATGCCGCAGGTTGAACTGCTTGAAAATATTGTGGTATTAGTCTTCAAATAATATCTTGAAAAATATTATGTGTATCCCATCTATACAGCGGCTTCAAGTATTGAAAAACAAACTAACTTTTGCTACTCTCTGTTTTGTTGTTTACACAGCGTACGCTTCTAACTTTTTAGAGAACGGGAGGTAAGCCGTACGGCGAAGATATTGCACTCGAATGCACATTGATGCCCACTCACAATTTCGCTGTACTTTTTAACTCGAACAAATAAACGAACCCAAGCGTAAAAAAACTTTCAGGCACTCCCTTAAAATTTAGACGCTAGTATCATTGCGCCTCAGTTCCATAAACCTTGCCCGAACGTAGAAGCCGTCAATGTTTTTGTCATTTTCCATCGCATACTGCGCATGCGGTCACAACTTCTTTGCTCTCTGAAGCAGCCAGCGTCATAAACGAAAATTTATCACCGCAGCTAAGCCAGCTCCAACGTTAAAAGTCGTAAAACTCTTCTCAACCGAAGTTATCAGGCGGTGCCTATAGACGTGTATAGACTCGACGCAACAGCGGTAGTGTTTATTTTTGTTTCACACAGACCGTTTTAGAATACGGTAGGTTGAAAAAAATGCGTCAATTATTTTACTCACGTCCACTTCCATTTCAAAGGCGACCACCGGCGAATTAGCTTTGTGTTCTTACTGTATATGTGCGAGTGACTTCTCGGTCGCTGTGTGGTGTGTGCACTTTTCTGCACTGTTTTATATTTCGTTTTTCACTCTCTATAAGGCGCACGAAAGCTCGCAAGCGCTTCGACACGGAAGCCAATGCCGTAAAAGTAGTCCTGAGGGCGTCGAATACGGAGACTTTGGTGGAGGCACCCGACATAAAAACATGGCGCCTTCGCGCGATGTCCGCCCCCCAAAAAATTAGAAAGACGTGCAGCCGAAATTAGTGTAGCAACCCGGTCACGTACGCTTTCACTTTGCCTCCACATCTTGGTGCGGCAAATATGGCGAAGCGATACTCGCTCTGAAACAAACACTGCACATAATGCGCGGAAAAGCGGAGAAGTGATCTTTTTTTCTTGAACATTTTTTCAATGTAACGTTTATTAAACGAACGGAGCTAAAATCAGCACAAGCATTCCGACCCGGTACCGTCAGGGATCACTTGAAAATTTACTTATTATGCTCCCTCACGCTGGAATACCATAACGTCATCAAAGCAGAGTTAATCCACCTTTAGTCCTTTCAACTGTGGCAGTCTGTGAATCAACTGGAATGAAATGATCTTGAGAAAGAGAGAAAGAAAGAGCTGCAGGTTTCCCAGGTCTGCTGCTGTACGCTAGGGAAGGGACTCGTGCTGCTTGCATAGACTCGGACCAAGCGTTCAAAAAAGCGCTGCTAGAAGAGAACGGGGTGAATTCAGTTCTATAGAGAATGTTCCTCAATGAATGGAACAAGTTTCCTTCGTATTTTTGCCGGCGTGCATAGGCGCGCGCTATTTTCGATTACGGGGGGCGAACTCCCACCGCAGCCCCCACCACCTTCTCTCTCCGTAGATTGCTGGAGTATGGAGAGAAAACAAGCTTCGCAACGGACGAAAAATGAAAATGAAGCGATGACATGACGTGCTTCTCATAACGGCCTCTCATTGTTCCCCCCTTTCGTGGGGGAACAGTGGGAAGTAAACATGGAATGCAACATCAGTGGTCTTCAGCTGCCATAATCGTTCAAAACCTGCTTGGCCGTAATCCTGCGCATTAAACAGTGACGGATAGTACGCGGCAGAATAAAGGTATGTGGCTGACTTGGTGCCCCCTTCAGATGATTAGGAGGCGCGACCGCCCTCGTTGCCCCATCTGTGCGCACACCTATGCCCGACGTGAACCGTGAACGCTTAATGAATTGTATCACGTTCCTTCTCCAATTAGGGCAATTAATTCGCACCGCTAGCCAAACTTTTTCGGCGAGTTAAGTTACGCTAGCTGAAAAATACTCGTAGTCTGACAAAAAATACGAAAAGGATCCAAAACGAGCTTTCGCGTTGTCTTACTCACATAGCAGGGATAATGCGCTTGACAACAGTTCAGAGAATTGCGTATATCATACAAAATCGTTATTGAGGCGGAAGCCTTAGATGCATGCCTAATCGAATGTGAAAGGTGACCATCGGTGGTGTCGGCTTCAACACGATGTGATGCAAAAAAAAGGAATCATGTGATGATGTCATAATTGAAGTCATCATGACTTTAAAAGGTTGACAAAATTTGTGGTGTCATCATGACTTCACAAAGCGTGCCTTCAGATGTTGGCGTCATCACATGATGGTTCTTTGCATCACTAGTGTTGACGCCGACACCGCCGACGGTCACGCCGATCTTGAAGGCGCTGCAAGACCACATGCGGTACAGAAAGCTTCCAATGCCTCCGGTCCCGGAGGCAGTGTAAAACCACGTTATCTGCAGAAAGCTTTCGACCGATACAATCGACTCAGAACAAAAAGAAAATCATATATTTCGCCTTCCAGTCATCTTAGGCGACTGCGTAAGGAAGCATGCGACTTGTTTTGGACCATTTGTTCTGGTGACTGACTGTGCTTACACCAATCGCAGTGTTTCGGTCAGTTGTATGTGACTTTTTATTACGGAATGGCGGCAAATGGGGCAATCGGCACACGGTTCCCGGAAGCTGCGTCTTCCACGTCGTACAGACTCGTTAGAAAGAGGAAGATTTCTGAGAGGCTTCTGGCGGAGGCTTTCTTCGAAGACCACTCTACGAGGAGTGACATTCGACGAACTACAACCGATGCACTGTCTAGCAGCCGTTCCAACGTACTCCAGGAGTACTGAAAGAAAGGCCGTGACGAATTGAAAAAATCTTACAGCATACACGTACGCAACAGGGAGAAAGGAATCGAAGGCAACAAATACGAAAGCTCTTGTTTTCTTGCGTCAGGACTCGCATGTGGCAAAAGCGAGGATTAAGTTGGGCCTGTCCACCATGCACTTCGCAGTCGCCCATTGCCTTCGGCAGAATTCTATCCGACACTGGTTCCGCACTCCCAAGAGGATTGCCGTCGCCCCGGGCAAACAAAACACGCTTGTTGTGTTGGCTCCCAGTTCTAGCACCTTGCGAAAGCTGTTTTGCTTCCTTTTTCAATCAAGCCGACTTGTTGGACGAGATCCCCTCACTTTTGACGCCGAGACAAAAGGCCCATCAAGCAGAGATTGTTATGTTACCAGGGAAGCAGCGCAAGGTCTTTTGCTCAAATGTTGCGTTTGGAGCGAGCGAAAGCGGAGATTGCTTTTTCGATCAAGGTTTTAGCTTTGAGCCCAATTTTTTGTTGGAAAAACATTCGGGCTTTAAAGCAGTTTAATGACCAGGGTGTTGGATTTAGCCATGTGGGAGCGTACTGCAAAGTTTTAAAGCTCACGCTTCCTCAAATTTGCTTTCGCCTATCCATGATATAAGCTCAAGCATTATGACCGTTTTTTAAAGTTTATTCGTCATCCATTAATATAATACACAATTATAGAATGTTTTTCATCAGAATGGTGGATGGTGTTGTGTGATAATGGTGCAAGCATGGTGGGAGATATGTCCCCATCCGAGAAAGTGTGAAATCTTTGCCTATGCGTCCACTTGACAACATTGAACCGGGACTGAAAGAGAGCAGTTCACAATATCAAGAGATGCATAGGCTAGGCGCCTCCTCCAGCCCAAAGAAGACGCTTGCCGTGTGCAGTTGTTGCTGTGAACTTCGGCTCCTTTTCGATCCCCGTCCAGGATGCAAACTGCAAGCAGACACATAGGCTTCCCGCTTGCTCAGAGGGGGGGGGGGGGTGCAGGGGAATGCCCTAAGACGTAATAATTGGGCATTCATAGAGGCACACAACACCCACTTGTCTCCACCACGCCCACTAAAATAGCCACCATTTTGATGGAGAACATTCCGTAATAATGGTCGATGATGGTAACAGATGATTGGCTAATTTTCGGTAGGCTGAATGATGAGATTGAGAAACATATTCAGTTGTTCTTGCGGGTTATTTATAGCACGGGGACACAGTGCAGAAAACAAGGAGTGGTTCAAAGAACCGCCCTGTTGTGTTGTACGCAGCGCTGCTTTGTCATTGGTTTTACCTCAATAATTGGCTGATATCAAACATCTTCTTCATACCTCTCTTTGTATTCTTGGGTTTTCTGCGCTATTTCCCCGTACGAGTGATGAGAAAAAGAGCGAGAAAACAAATTTATTCAAGACAGAGCAAGAGCGAAGCGTAAGTGTCGGCCTCCCTTGGCGATCAAGGAAGTGGCCCTATACTCCAAATTTGTTTTACAATGAGTGCAAGCGTGCACAGGGTTCCCGATTAGCGGGGCGGAAGTCTCACCGCAGCATCGGCCCCTCCCCCCGTTGGTCGATTTCGAAAAAAAAACAAGCTTCGAAGTGGATAAAAAAGCATGGCTGATCCCTCCGTCATAGGAATCGGTATAACACGAAAGTGAAACGTGTCTTCACAGAAGTAGTGCTTATTGTGTAATGATATATGAGAGCTTGTACAAGTCTATTCGTGTTTGGCAGCTATAGCACCGTTTGACGTGGATGCATCCATGTTGACAGCATGTCTCTAACTAACGCCCATGATTATGATTAAACCGTTGGGGCAGCTGACGGTGTGAACATATATTTGGACACAGCGAATCGTGAATCCCGCGTAAGGACGATATCAACAAGCTCATAATCAACACTGGTACCCGGTATGCACTTCTTCAAAGCGTCGTCAATTAGGGAGAGAAACGGCACGGTGTGCGCTTTCTAGTAATGGGTAGCCGACGGCTGTGCTCATGCATACATAACACACACTGCGCTTCAGCAACACGGGAGGTAGAGGTTCGTAGCCTGAGCCGCAAACGCGTGCGTCCCGCTGGCCTCTGTCTCGCAGGCGCTGCTCTCGCTCCACCAAGGCACGACATTCGCCCGTTGAAATCGCGTCCTTTCTGCAACGTATATTGCAGCAGTTTTGTTTGTCGGTGCTCTCGCAATCGAAGCAGTCGGCGGCGGAGAAATCCCGTTGGTGCACGTGGAAGCTGCACTACTCTGATGAGCCGACGCACGCTAACACGAAGCCAAAGGCAAAGAACGTAACTGCGTCTAGGGTGCCTCGGCGACGCCAGCACGGCCAGTCTACCTCTCTGGCACGGTGTAAGAATCGAGACGCTATAACGATGACCTCCGATATCGCGTGCAATCCCAGAGTAAGCGCTAGTGAGTGTCGATCGTGAAGCATTACTTCGTTTCACCTCTCACAGACGGCGGCACCGCCCCACTCCGCCCGCCGCGAAAGAGAATGCGTGAAAGATATAAGGCGCGTTCGCGCCGTGTCTAGCATCTACCGGTTTAGCTTAGTCGGTAGGGAGTCGGGCGCTTGGCGGATCGGCCGCAACGTCCTGGGTTCGATTCCAACCGGGGTATATTTTTCTTGGTTTTTTTTCTTTCTCACCCGTCGGCGTCCATTTTATCAACGCCATATCCGTGACGGGTGTACTTGGTGGACCCCGGCATAGAACACTTTCCCAGGCAGCACACAACGTCGGGCCGATATTGGGTTTACGGCGGCTGTGCGCGGCCCCACCTCGGGCCAGCGTTGCCAGCCTGGCGCCGATATCGGTGGAGCCGTTGACTTTTGCCGGCAAAATAGGGCCGACTTTGCCGCCTTTCAGCCGATGTTGGTCTTTCACCGGCAACATAGGGCCGATTTATCCGGCCTTCTGCCGTCTTCCCGCCGATATCGGCTTAGCCGACTTCTTTCACCGGCAACATTGGGCCGTGTTTGCCGGCGTCTCGCTGTTCTACCGCCGATATCGGCTTGGCCGATGGCTTTCACCGGCAACATTGGGCCGAGTTAGCCGCCATCTTGCCGTACTTTCGCCGACATCGGCCGAGCCGATGGTTTTCACCGGCAACATTGGGCCGAGCATGCCGTCATTCTGCCGTGCTTCAGCTGACATCGGCGGAGCCGATGGCTTATCGACAATGTTGGAACTTTCTTGTCTCCCTTCGGACAGTTATACATGCCCTGTTGAGAACGTCCTCCTGCGTCGCGGCGCTCCAAAAGTCCTCGTCACCGACAGAAGTACGGCAGAGCTAACGCAAACCATCTTGCAATAGAGCCACACAAGTCACCGACGGACATCACCCGCAGGCGAATGGCCTCACCGATCGGGTAAATGAAACCCTCGTCGACATGCTGGCAATGTACTGTACGTCGAACACATGACATGGGACGCCATAATATCTTCCGCACATAACCTGGAGTTAACACGGCAGTGTAAGAAACGGCGCACATATGACGCCGTTCAAACTAGTTCACGGAAGCCCCTCAACGACGCTGGACGCCGTGTTGCCGGCCGTCAGTGACGAGAATAACCTGGACGTTCCGCTCTACCTTTAGCCCGCCGAAGAAGCCCGGCAGCTCGCCCGCCTAGCATACAATCGTAATTCAATAGAGCATTAGGCGCTTGAATATTTGTAGCTTAAGCTGTAGAATACCGCTACATAGATTGCTGTACTAGCACAAATAACAAAGTTCAAATATTGTACCGTGGTAATGCCGCACGTACGACTCGGGGCGCGAAGTATCGCCGACTGAATAGCTTGCATTCTCTCATTAGTTTCTGCTATGACAATGACTAACAACTACCACTAGCACAGTCACTTTTCTACCAAAAAAAGGTGGTCTTTAGAAGAATAACTGACTGAAATTAGATGGCCACTTCGTTGACCAGTTGTTCAACGCTATCAAAAATGTTGAAACGTTATAACACACACCATTAACTTCATGGGCCAAATTCGAAGTACTTCTGTTTCGTAAATGTTTTTGCCACTGGTCGGCCGACTTCGCTTATGTATCGAGCATCAAAATTCACCCAAACATTCCCGCATGAATGCTTTTAGCGGAAGAAGTTTTATGTGAATACTAATTCTGTGCATAAATCGAGCCTGTCATCATATTTATAGCGCTATATCCTTTCAGCCGCTGAATGTGTGCCGCCAGCGCTCATATACTACACGGACAGTTTCCGATCTCTGTGTTTACACATATTTACTCACGCGCGTGTTTGGGTGAAGCGTAACAAGCGCATTTGCTTCAGTGATGTCACATAATTTTACTTCATGAAAATAGTAAAAGCTCAGCAAGGCGTGTTGCTGAGCTAGTTGGTTCATTACTTGAGAAAAATAGGTATGGTGCAAAAAAGACCGGGCGAAGTGAAGACACGTTTTGTCGTTTGAATGTTTACAAATCAACTAGCACGCTGACCATCTTTAACGAACTGACAAACACGTGTTTGCCACGTGTTTGTCAGTTCGCATTTGCACTTCGTTGCCGTCCATTTTGCGACATACATATCTTTTTCAAGTAAAAATCTCGCTCAACGATTGCTTCCCACGTGCTTTCAGAAACAGTCGCATAAAATTATTATTATGGCACGTGAAATACGATGAAAAATGCGGCTCCAACGTGGTGTACGCAAAGTTTTCATGCAGCGACATGTGGCAACAAGTGATGCATTGAAAATTCCACGAACGCCTTTCTCAAACGGCATGCCCATAGACATGCTGGGGGAATCGCACACCATTGTGGTAGGCTGAGCCGTGCTTTCAAGAAGGGAGAATTCGCATTTTTTTTTTCGTCTTCTTCAACCTCTACCCCCCCCTCCCTTCCTTTCCCTCGTTCACCGTCATTGTCGCGAAACTCGCTTGACCAGGCAGGTAGGGTAGCCGTCCAGACGGAGGGACAATCGTAGCTGCGGCAGCAGGTTTTTTTTTCACTCCGACCAGCAGAATTCTTCGGATTCGCTCGCTGGATTTCAAGCAAGACGGACGTGCCTACCGCGATGTCCTGGATTACTCCTCGTACCTCTCGCTGACCGGTGCCCCGTGACGGACTCCTCGCCCGCTATGCCGTGCGCCGCTCATCGTCGGGGCCTTCGCCGCTTCGCCGATGTTGTGCATTGTGCCTCTAGCTGTGTTTCGCGGACCCGTCCCTGAACTCCCGTGACCGTTTCCACATCTTTCCTGTCCTCTTTTCTCTTCGTTGTATGGATGGCTCTATCACTTTTCTCTCTAATTTCCTACTATTCTTTTATTCCCTCCTTACCCCCACCCCTACAGGGCACTTAGCCGTGTCGCCACGAGGCAGACAGAAATTAGCGCCCTTTTCCTCTCCTTAAGAATAACAGACGGACAGACAGACAGACAGACAGACAGACAGACAGACAGACAGACAGACAGACAGACAGACAGACAGACAGACAGACAGCAGAATTCTTCAAGAAGTGCGGTGTGTGGACATGTGTGGTGGAAAGTCAAAATCGTGCACGAGACGGATACGCGGCAGGATTCCGGCATTGTTTTCGGCAGAGATCACCGCAGCGAGAAACCAGTGGCCCCCTGCTTCCATTTTGAACTCGCTCACCTCATATAAGGCCGCGTGTTCATTGCTGTTACGTGTCATCAGATTTTTGTTCTCTTCTTATCACGTATTCTCTATTGACCATCGTGTTTTGTGTATATGGTGCGCTTGCATTTTTTATTCGCTCGTGTTTTTAGCGATCCAACGGGCACACGTGAGTGGTTTTTATGCACGATTCCTTTCTGTTACAATCTTACCTTTAGATTAGGAATGCGTGCGTGTCTATCTTGTTTAGATTTAGAGTTCATGGGATCTTGTGGTACCGCTCGCAATGTTTCTCGCGTCGCGTGCAGCAGTTTATCCATCTTTTTGGCCCTTAAGTTATCACTGAAAAAACTGCAATTTCCGCTTAAAGGATAACGCTAATTTAATTGCCAATCATGTGTTGCGAATGCCTACCGTTCCTTGGTGAATTTAATAAACGTGGGGGGGGGGGGTGCTCCTTTGCTCGTAATTAGCTCACGCGTATACACAATCTTCTAGTCCAGTTGCCACTCTTAATCTCGCTTTTTCGGCAAGCCGCCTAACATTATCTTTCTTTTCTTCGGGTCCGTCTTTAATCCTACTTTAATGCTGCCTTCGTTTACATCTCCAGAATTTTTTTCGTGATTCGGCACCGTCGTTACTGAAAAGCGCGATATCGTCCGCAAAACGCAAGTAGCTAAGATATTCTTTGTTAATCCTTATTCCTATTTTTGCCCGTTCTAGTTCTTTCAATATTTATAGTGAATGTGCCGCGCATAACGTTGAAGTGATTGTAACTCTTCGCATAGGCGTGCGCACAGTGGGGCAGGGGGGCGGCCGGCCCTCGTAGTCACTTAAGAAGAGGTGGGCGCAAGGTCTGCCAAACACATTGACTTAATAGGGAGGGGGGGGGGGGCGCTGCGATGAACCTTCGCCCCCCCACCCCCTCTGAAGGGGAACCCTGCTCACGCCTATGATTTTGCGCCTGATCCCATTCTCGATTAGGATTGTCCTGCTTTTTTTGAGGAATACGGTGGCTGTGGGGTTGTTTTAGATATTGGCTACGGTATCTATAGATGTTTAGATATTCCTTTATGGCATAATTATTCCGGAACTGCTGGCGTGTGTTCATATCTGTGAATAAATTTGTGTTTATCACCTTGCAAATGTGTTGCTCCTTAATTTCTCAGACGCATGCGTAGTTGGTGCAGCACTCCTTTCATCAATTTAGTTGTGTTAGAGACAATATTGACTTTCGTTCTCGGCCTTGCATGGTTCGACAGAATTGTGGGTCTTAATCGCACACTAAGACATCAGTGGAGCAGTCGTTCTAATTAGGAAGCATTTTTCGAATATGGCACCAATGGCAGTCGATGAATGTCGTTGGGCCGCGAATAGTCTATTTTAGCGCTGCTGACTTACAGTACAGTAACCACAGTAATACCGAACTGCCGTGGTCGGCACGCAGCCATTTTACTTTATAACACATGCATCAGCCTGCCTGATCAGGTTACTTTACGCATCGAGCAACTACCGCCGGTGTCTCCATATAACCTAGCTACGTGCCGACCACGACGGTACAGTACTACCATAGTACTACCGTACTTAACGCACGGTAAGCCACCACTGCTAAAACATAATAACGGGTGTAAACTGTCACGCCGGCGGCTACCCGACGTCGGCGGGGCCGACACCGCGCCAGCATCGGCTAACATACATAGGCCCAATGACGGCTTGCCATCATCGGCTGAATAACGGCAGGCCCGTCTCGGACCGACGCTGGCTAGCCCACGTCGGCCCGAAGACGGCAAGCCCTCATCGGCCCAAAGGCGGCTAGCCGACGTCGGGCCGATGCGGGTGAAAGTAGCGCGAGCGTGATTTGCCGACGTGGGGCCAATATTGCTGCCGTCATTTGCCGACGTTGGGCCGAGATCGGTCCAATGGCGGCGTGCTGCCTGGGTTCGTGTTAAAAAATGAAAATGAAACGATCACGTGCTTTCGACAACAGCCTGCCTTTGGTCCCTAATTTTCCGGGGCTTAAAATGGGTAGTAAACAGCTCAATTGGAATGCAACATCGGTGCTCGGCCGCCATTATTGTCAAATGCTTGCATGGTCACCTGCACCTTGCACTCTAAAGAATGACGGGACAGTTACGACTGAGTAAAGGTATGGAGCAGATTTGGCGCCTCCCTTCAGTTGGTGAGGGGGGGGGGGGGACGCCACCTCTGGCCCCCGTGGGCGCACACCAGTGACAATAGAGAGATAGAGAGTTTGATAATTGGGGACCCAAGACGCTGGGCCCCCAAGCTGCGTTGGGCAGCCTGCTCTTGCGTTCGGATGATCAGCAGAGTTTGAGAATTGGGCCGACGCAGGCTGCGTTGGGTCAAGCGCACGAAGCGCCACGCATGACGAAATTTAAAATCATGCGAGACGCTGGCCATACTGCGCCGTGGCCCGGCTGCGTCTGTGTCTTCTCGCTGGTGACCCAAGACGCCTTGGGGCCCCACGCTAGTTTTCGATTTTAAGTGCGAATGCACTTTATAAGCGACCCTGCATCCGCCGTCCCATAGGCGCGAGGAGTGGAGAGGAGCGTCTGTAGCAACGGCGCAGCGACGTCACGCCCCACGTGACTGCGCGCGCTCCGCCCTCCGCTCCGTGGCTGCGCGCGCCCGGCGCATTGCCTGTGGTGATGAAGGCCGGCGGCGAGACGCCGAACGAAAGCGTGCGAAGCGAGCCGAGCACCCCGAAGCCGATCTGGCGCGGGGACGCGCGATGCGTGAGCGAGCGCGGGCCCTCGAATTCGATCGGCCGGACGCGCGCTTCCAGCGAGACTTCCTGGACCGCAGCTTCGAATATAGCTGCGCGGTGTGCGATCGACTGTGGTTCGACAACGACCTGAGCCCCACCTCGGGCGTGCGCAACGCCGCCAACAAGTTGAACGCGTTGCGGGTTCTTTGGAACGAGTTCGGAAGACAGATCATCATCATCAGTAAAAGTGCTTTGCACTTAAAAACGGCCAGACCTCCGTGGGTCGGCTGGCGCGTGCTCTCTCGCTGCCGTCTCCTTCGCTCGGCTCTGCAGTTTAGTCGCGCGCGCCCCCTCATAGCATCACCCCGTGCTTCGCACTTCCTCATACTCCCCTTCGGGGAAATGCGGGTTTTTTTTGCGTCTCGTGTCAACGCGAGCGCAAGAGCCCAAGAGTAGCTTGGCTTCTGCGCATGCGCCCTGGCGACTCGCAAGCTTCTGGGGTCCCCAAGCTCTTTGGGCCCCAATTCTCACTCTCTAATGAGTCAAGCACCTGTATTAGCGTGAAGGTGTCCGTGTCGCAAAAAATGCGGTGACGGCATTTTCCTCGGCAGCAAAATGACACCTCATTTTGCCATTTGAAAGAATGCCTTTCTGATATCTTATATATGGGTCATATCCACAAGGGATTTGACATAGGTTTTGAGAAAATTATCCACCCCGATCTGGAGAATGATTAAAATTCTGAAATGCAGTTTTTGTTCTACGGCGATGTTTCAGCACATGGTGACCGCATTGGGTGCATCAGAGAAAAGTGCCTGAGACCAGCCGCATCTTTGTAGCTCCTACGAACAAAGCTTTATTGATCGTAATAGGCAAGAAAACAATGCGAATACCATTTAGCAAAGTCACAAAGATTTACTCATGGTGAAGGCGCGGGCCGAAGCGAAAGGTTCGCGGGCCGCGTGTTTGAGACCCCTGTTCTAGATAGTGTTGACCAAAGAGAGCCTCGATTTCCTCCTCGCCCGCCGCGCCGTGCAGTGGGTGAGGAGGACACCGAGGCACTTCAGCGCAGCATAAACTGCAGAGAGAAAAGGAGGGCGCGTGTCGCCCACGCATCGTGACGTGTGCGTGACGTGGGGATGCGTGTGCGTCGCATGATCCTCCGGCTCATACATGGGAGAATGTAGGCAAGGAGTTTGGCTTGCGAAGGCTAGACAGGGTAAATGGCAAGATTGCGAAGCTCACCTCTTCACATCACGGTTGAGCGCCGCTTCAGAATACTTCTTATCTCTACTTGTAATTAAACAATTTGAAAAATATTTGCAGTAGCATGCTCTTGGCTTGGGCACGTAACAGCTTCCAGGGCATAACTAAAATTTGCTATGTGGCCTGGTGATGGGCCCTTTAATAGTAGTATTACATGACAAAAGCGTAGAATCGCAGCAGGCGTCGCGACTGTCAATTGCCTAAAGGGCCCCTAAACCACCCTGAAGACGAAAATTAGTTGTGGTGTTGCAGTTGTGCAGTGTTTACGACGAACATGTAGCTGCGAGAATTTTCCGAAGCGGTGCCGCAATAGCCTTCCAAAGCGACGTTGAGCGGCGCCACGGCTCTTATCGCCACTAGCAATATCCACGGCGCGTCTCCTTTCGTCACAACACTGCCACCCCGCTTCCACGCACGCGCAGAGCTCTCTGATTGCATTTGTGGTGCGTCACAGTGTAACTATTGCTGACTAGCAGTTCTCCGGGTCGAGTGAGGAGCGCATGCGCGCACGTGTCCTTGCCGCCGCCGCTGCCAAATCCAGCGAGAAACCTCCTTCGACGGTAGTGTCTATCCCAAGTAACGCATAGCTCGGCCGCGCGAGCGTCGCGCCCAAACTTGAGCTTTGGTGCGGAGTTACAAGCATTTGATGGATCGAGAGATCGCTCTATCGCTCTTTCTTTCGCCATGCTCCGTTCGTCGGCTCGCCCGTCCTCCTGGCCGAATGCTGCTCCTCACAGTGCGAGGAGGAAAAGCGGCAAGCGCGCTTGCCGACGTGCAAACAGGTTCTTTCTGTGGCTGACATGAGGAGATGACAATGTTGCCGTCATGGCGAACGCTGAGGGGCTGAGGATTGCCGAAAGGCCCTGAGAGGAGATGGGATTACTTCTTGGAATTTTTGGGGCGTTCGCGGCTCGAAGCGCTGCCGCGCTTAGCGTTGTCGATCGTGACGGCATTCTGAACTCGTTGCGCGCGTTTACATGAAATCTTAAGAAATTATCGGAGGTGATTTGTGGGCCCTTTAACGAGTGAATGGTTTAAAGCTGGCCACCCGCTACAGAAGTGTTCATCCATAATCCATCATCGCGAGTGTACCAATAATAGGCCAAATCCTACACAACATAATAAGAGTTATAAGAAAAGGACGCAACATAAAGCTTTGCTGGGTTCCGAGCCACGTAGGAATCTGTGGAAATGAGCAGGAAGATGAATGTGCAGCTAAAACACGACATAAAGAAATAAACAATGTTAGCATCCCCTACAAAGGCGTCATAAAATCAGTCCGCCACAAACTAAGAAACAAATAGCAGTCTAGATGGGAGTTAGAAGCAAATAATAAGCTCCACCTTGTAAAACCCACCATAGAAGAATGGAAATCATGCTCACACCATGAGCGTTTCATAGAAGTAATTTTATGTCGCCTACGCATTGGACACACACACCTCACGCACAATTTCTTACTGGCAAAAGACGACAAACCTCTGTGTGAGAGATGCGGAGGTGAGCTCTCAGTGAATCGCATTTTACTGTCATGTACTTAACTGGAGGAACTAAGAAAAAAACATTTTACCGTATTTTACAGAGAACATGTACCTCTTCATCCTGCATTGCTCTTAAGTGAAGACGCGCTCGTTGATAACACGCATGTTTTTGGCTTCCTAAGAGAAGTAGGCATTTTAGACAAACTATAAATCCATTGCCTGTGCCGTCTAAATACACAGGCACAACTCGATGAGCTTCTCACTATTGAGAAGAAGATCGAGGTCTTTTTAGCCTGTTGGTCTCCTCGGGACCCTTGCCTAGACAAGGACTCGGCGAGGTATTCCGACATTTTAAGAGAACCATACCATGCGTTTGGTGCATGATAGCCTAAGTTGCTTATGCACCAATAAAACCAACCAACCAAACCAAACCAACCATAATCCATCATCGTCATCATAATCATTAGCCAGAGCATCGGGCCGCTACGCAAGTGCGTGTGTTACGGAGTTTTTAAGTAGCGGCCCGAAAAGTTTGGGGCACCGAAGCGCCTTGCATGTGCTGGCTATGGGTAGCAGGAGCTATACTGAACTAGAACCAACTTCCTAGTGGCGCGAACGGGAGGGTTCAGGCGTTCCTCTTGGCGAAGAAAAATCCAGGTGGCGCCAGTGCAACTTTTTCTAGTCGCACCGCTCCTTCTGCTGTAGGCGCTTGCGCGCGTTTCTTGTATGCATTTCTCCGCGTTCCACGTCGTTGTAGCGGTGCCGTACATTAATAGACAGTTTTAGTTGAGCGCCCGCTACATGTATGTGGACACAGCCTGTCATTGGGAATGGCTGGCAGGCTGCGTCCGCAGATCTGCTGCGGATGCCCAAATAAAACTGTCTAACGCGTTTGACAGAACGTGTATGCCGTTCGCTTCGACTATCTTCCAAAGAATATCGTACTCAGCTGTTTCAGGAGGCTGAAAGAACGTATACGCGTAATTGTACCCGCGGTTGAGACTAATTTCATTCTAATTAAGCAACTCGCACACAGCAAGTGCGTGAGATCGAAAAGTGGACAATACGCTGGAGATGTTAACATCTGGAAACAGCAGGAAAGCCTTTCAACTACACGATGTCACGGCAGCGGACACAGGTGCCTTGATGCGCGCTTTCTCCAGTTTCGGATGCGGACGTACAACGTCGGTGTCTAAGCGGCGTCTGTAGTGAACTCGAACCGTTATAATTTATAATTATACTGTTATATTTTTCTTTATATTTCCCTACAACTGCTTCGACGAAGGCGCAGCTACCATATTTCAGACGCCAGTGATGCACCAGCTCACGGTGTCGCACCGTTCTTCAACGGCAGCGCCGAGCAGGGCTGTCAGCACTGTACGCTTGTCAATAATAATAATAATAATAATAATAATAATAATAATAATAATAATAATAATAATAATAATAATAATAATAATAATAATAATAATAATAATAATAATAACCGCGGGGTGGCAACAAAAAGAGCAACGCATAGTGAGTCCACTATAAGCAAACGCATCGGAGCGCTAGAAAAAAGTGCAGCCGCGATTCTTGCGGCGAGGAGACGCGTTCGGTTTCAGCCGCTGCATTGCCAGGCTATGGTGGCTAGCCAGGCTCCTCCGTTCGCAGCACTAGCACCACTAGGATATATGTTCTAGTTCACTATAGTTTTTGCATATTATTTTGCGCTCAGCATTTGCGTCTTGAGCTCGCAGCGCCACGACGGCCAAAAATGCAAACTACGATGAATAATAGTTGAAAGCTTTCACAGAAAATGACGTTCGGTACACGTGTTCTGTAAACTTTTAATTTACGAGGTTTAGTAGTATTTAATCGCTAGTAATCTTCAACGATTCTGTCAGTTCACACTCTTGCCGTCATCAGCCAAGCTAATCCAGCTTCTAGCCACCCTAGCTGCGTTAAGCCTACAAGCTCCCAGATCGACAACTTATCGTCAAACATGGGCTATTTATCGTCCATGCTTCGTTGCATGCGTGAGATATGAGAAAGGGGTAGCCTATACGACTATATTTAATTCATAATGCCATCCATCACTCATAAACCAGGTGAGCTTGGTCTTGGCCGAGAGCCGTCGCTCTAGTGGTTGCCGCCATGTTTGTTTGCCGCAAAGCTTTTGGGGCAGGTTTTCGGGCTCCCGCTAAAGACGAGAAATAGCGTCCCCAACGCAAAACCCAAACGCTGTTTGCGTCTCGCGCATGCGCAGTGGCCTCAACGCTATTTCTATGGGGTCCCAAAACGTTTGGTGCTGGTACACGAAAAGTCCCATTTGCCTTACTGACACGTAGGGGACTCCAAGGTCAAGGTGGCAGCCGACAGATGGAAACACAAAGGGGGGGTAGGTTGAATGAACAGGAGAAAGTACCTCAGACAGGCTGACCGACGTTTCCATAGGAGTACCTATCTTTTTCAAAGGACTTTGACAAAGACATACGTACTCCTATCGAAACACCCGGTTTCGTTCAGACATGTAGGGGGAATTTCGCTACAGAGGCGAAGCGCAGGATAACACTACAGTCAACTATAAATACCGATATTGCGTTCCATTCTTAAAGGCAAAGCTTAATCGTCCTCCTACTCACTTCTTTCTATCTTCCTCTCTCTGCATCACTTAATCCCCTTTCCCAGCATAAGATAGTAAACCGGACGCGCGTCTGGTTGACCTTCCTGCCTTTCCTTCCTTTTCCTCCTCCTCGTTAACCTTCACCCAATTTTTATTGCGATAGCAATTACATGGGCGTTCCGGCGCATTTTTGCCATCGCTGTCATCATGAGGTTTCGTATAAAATCTGAATGAATAGCTTCGACTCGCGTGTCTTATGTTCTATGGGCTCTCCTCTTGAGCCGACGATCACGGCTCAAGAGGAGAGGATACGCGTCTGCCGTCTTTCATCGTGCGAAGAGACCGTAGGGGCGGGGTTCCTGATCAGGGGTCCCGCAAGGGGGCCGCGTCGCTCCGGCAGAACTTGCGTACTTTATTCGAGATTTGAAGAAATACTGGCGCCCTATCCTGTCTTTTGTCGTCTTTCCATCGTTCGGAGTTTGCGCCCCAAACCTTACGTTAATTACTGTGATCGGACTGGCACAGTCGCGCGTGGTCGCAGGCGCCCTATCTTGACAAGGATTAGCAGACGGATCATACCAGTGAGCGTGCTGTGTTCCCACCGTTTAGCTTGCGTTAAAGTGACCGACCGCACAAAGTTCACTTCTATGGTTCACTTAACACAAAGGTCACTACTATGTACTGTGAAAGACACAGAAATTGGACTAATTATTCTGGAGACAAAAGAGAAGCAACCTTTACTTCTTGATATTTAAGGCAATCCTTGCCTTGAGCCTTCAATGTAATGGATCATTGAATGTAATATTTAGATTTTTGCAGTGCCGTTCATCAACCATCTGGAACGACCCAACGAATTGCTCAAACATTGACCACCGATGCGTGAATAATGTACGCATATAAGTTAGAGGCATGTTTTTTATAGATTTGGCTTCGTCGTGTACGCTTCCTTAATGCGTATCCATGGGCTTTAAATGGCTGTGCTACGCCATTTCATGGGCTTTAAATCTCCGATTTTGCCAATTATCTCTAACGGCGAAATTTTCCGCGTGAGATGTTCAAAGAGGCTGCACGGGGCAAACCAAAGTATACAACACACGCCGATAAAGGACACGTGATTATGCAAGTGCCTGTTTTTGGCACTGGCCACCCATTTGACCTTGATACTATAAAATACTGGACCATACATGAAGTATTACAAAAACATCGCGCAGCCCGATAATACCCTTTTTGCTCCAAAAATAACTTAGCCATTAGTGGGAGCTAAGGAAAGATGTTCTTTTGAAGGAACGTAAGCTCTTGACTATATACTAATCAGTACATTGTTCCAGGGGCCAGGGAGAATGAAATTTTAAAACAAAGTTATGGTTTAGAAGGATTGATTGTTGGGCGAGTTGGTAATTCATGATGAAAGCAAATAGCGCGAAAAAACGTAAGGCAGGATGAAGAAGGCTACAGCGCAAGCGCATAACTGAACTTTTATTAGAAAGACGAAAATATATAGGAAGCCAATACACATGTTCACCACGAACACAACCGAAAACCTTAGATGTGCGCATCCAGGTATGTTATCTCTGCCTTATTTAACGCAAGGGAAGGCTTTGCCACACAGTCATCTCCAGCTTTCAAAATGAAAAAAAAGCCTCAACTAGCTCACGTGCCGTCTGGTCCGTATGACGTGCGAGCACTTTCGCATCAGTCAAGCGAGGAGTACCCCTACACTCACGGCAGTGCAGGGCCAAATTAGACGACGGCTGCCCATTCAAAGTTATGGTTGATGAAGATATAGCACTTGGGCCATAGGATATTCCTTTTACCATCAGCCACACTATCGAGCTGTAGAGTTTGCTAAATTGGCAAGTCGCTGCTAGCTCACATTTTAAAATCTAGGGCACAAGCCGTTACTCAGTTGTTTAGCAACATGTAAATTGCTATAAGAACATGCCCAGCTGTAGGCTTGAAACTGACAAAATTAGTATGTTCCGCTGACAGCAGTAGCATCCGCATATTCACGCCATGCATGACTCATCGAAGTCGCTTGTTGAGAATTTTACCTAGCAGCTGCAAATAATCATGCTACAGGCACAGGAAGAATGCTAAGACCCTAAGCATTTGGAGTAAGCGCACATCTTTAGGATGGAGGCTAACCTCGCTTAGTATTTGTCGTGTAGGCGGAGACCAGTGCTTCGTATGCTGTCTACTTGGTCCTCGCCTATATAGCTGCGCCTCCCTTTTGAGCATATACATTGTCATCCACATCTATGATGTACACCTCTTTAGTATTGAACACCTCATAGAAGCTTATGCGTCATAGTACGAAATTCGTAAAATTACTGTTAAATGCGACGCAATTCTTAGCGAACCTCAAGTACGTTGGTCGTTTCTATCTACCAATCTATCTAGCCACCTACGTCTGGGACCTCTACTGATCGTCTTCATACCTTGCAATATACGAAAATTGGCATAGCATGGCATCAGCGTATGTCGAACACGATTCACTGGACATGACATGAATAACTCAAAACACCTGTCGCGCACGTCATGAAATCCATTCCCTCAGCGACGTGTGCCACATACCCGCATAACACAGTTCATGTTATGCGGGTATGGGCCACAGGTGACTCACAGTCTCAGTCAGTGGAATAACCGCAAACATGCACATTGAAACCCAAGTCAAGTGATGGAGCTGAATGCAGAAATCCCCTGGAGGACGCTCGACTGCCATCCACTCGTCCACGTAATCCGCCAGAATGACGCAGTGTTCTCTCATTTCTTATGAGGCTAGGCGATGGCCTGATACTGACCGAGTATGACGTCAAAGTTTTAGAGCCGCTTTGAGACACGCGAATAAGCCCCGCTAAGTGCCCTGACGTCATGCGTCTATACTACAGCAATGCGGACGTCGACAGCTTTAACGCACGTTGCCTAGACGCTGCCGACAACTATTATGTCATTCCGCATGCAATAACATAACTGGCTATAAGAACGAGCATGTAGACAGGGATGCCCTGACAAAGGTGGCCAAGGTGAACGCAAGCCACATGGGTGGCCAGCCGTCCTCAATTCGCCTGAGCATCGGCAAGCCGTAAATTATCACGACCAATATCGACGTAAGCGATGGCCTCGTTAACGGAAATAGGGGTACCTTGTGGTACATCGAACATGACGAACATGGTAACCTCGTGCGACTGTGGCTTGAATTTCCAACGTCCGCGGTAGGCATTGTCGCCCCAGCCAGGACAAAGCACCTCACTACCGCACACCGCTCAACATAATTGAAATGGGTGCCCGTGGTAATGCGAGCCACCAAAACCATGATATACGCCAGAAAAATATCTCATGTAAGAGGACACAGTTTCCCCTTGCGCAAGCAAACGCCATACCTATATAAGTCACAAAGGGCCACATATGCCCAGGTAGTGTACGGATAAGATAAGCGTCAACCAGAGACGTTGGTCTATCTAGCACTTTCCAGGGCCACCAGCCTCGAGACCGTATATTTTACCAACGCTAAAGGTGACTTCAGCTTCCGACACATCGCCGGCTCTATCGACACACAGTCTGTCGAAGACATGACCCGGCTAGCAAACAGGCCTCTAGACATTATCTTGTACCGGGCTACCACCCTCATTCGGTGCCACAACCACAACAATTCAATTGGGATGCACCAGCAAGCCACATTGAGCGGGTGGAAGGTATTCAGACCTTCCCGCGACCTTCTTCCTGTTGCGTAACCCGCCACATGATAAAAACGGCAATCGTTGCGTTCTGACTGATGAAGGTTTGCCCATCCACCTATTCTTGAACCACTTATTCTAAGAGTTTGTTTTTGTTTACGTGCACACATAAATTAGACAAAAATAAAGTGCAGAGTTTGTTTCAATAATTTTTTGCCTAAACTTATCATTCATACAGTAAAAACACAATTTGAATATTTTACGCTACTGCTGCAACCGCATCCTTATATGCCATGCTAGCGTAGAAAAACAAAACGAGCAGCATGCAGATCGTACCTTTCGTCCGCCGAGATCCTAAAATTTTATGCCGGTATGGCGTGAAGAATTTCGACACCACTCAGCACAGCACGATTTGTAATGACGGCGCGAATCCATTCATGCGTCTGTTTCGTGGAAGCTTGCAAGGGTTTCGCCAGTTTCGCTGAAACAAATTTTACTGTGGTAAAAGCGGCCTTTGGGACACCGTAGGCAGTAGCATACATGGGCGCCCTACAAGAAACGCCCCCTTTTTGTCGTGATAGATAGGACGGCGCTGTTCCTTTTTAGATGCGAAGCATCTTATAGCGGAGTTCAAACCGGTGGTGGTGGTGGTGGTGTGCGGCGTGACCACCCTTACTGCGCATGCGCATACCCTCTGTTGAATCTACCGCGGGAAAACGTTGGCGGGAAACGCCATGCCACGCACAAGACGCGCGAAGAAGCGGGCGTAAGGCGGGGCTGCTCGCAATAAAGAAGGAAGAAGTGTTCAACCAGGGCAACACGGGTGTCGGCCTCTTCTCTGTCGCTACATTATTGGTGCCGAAATCCCGGGAGAAGGCCGACATCCCCTGCACCGATGCCATACGGAGGATGAACAAGTTACGCAGACATCGAGGCGTCCTTCGCGGTGCCACTACCCGACTCCTGTCCGAGGCCACCGAGATCCTCCTGCAAGGCATAGTACCGTCTTCCGCCGACTTGCAGGAGCTCATCGACGGGCTTCGTGACAAAGACACAGCTCTTGCCGAACTGGACAAGCAGATCGCCGACGCCCTTGACGGTGAGGAGTTCGACGAGGAAATTCTGGGCGCTCTGGATTACCATGAGAAGATCGTGAAATCCATCAGCAGGCTTCGGTACGCGATGAACGCGCGTGCAGCGGTTGGTTCTACCGTCACCGAAACCAACCAGCCGAGGCATGCGGTTACAACTGACGGAGCCAGCAGCTCCATGGGAGCTGCCCGTTCGGAAGCCATCGGTCAAGATTTCGCCGATCACACTAGACCACGAGCACCGGGTTTGCGAGTCGCCTTGCCGAAACTTCAAGTGCCCGTCTTCAGCGGCGAGAACCGTGAGTGGCAGGGGTTCTGGGAGCACTACGAGGCCACCATTCACACGCACCCCGATCTCACCGGTATCGAGAAGTTCAAGTACTTGAAGACGTACTTGGCCGGCGCTGCGAAGCGGGCCATTGAAGGAATAAGCCTTACAGAAGCGAATTACAGCATCGCTGTCAAGGTGCTCACCGAAAGGTTCGGGCGAAAGGATCTTCTCATCGACGAGCACATCGACAGCCTCCTTGCCATCGAACCAATCGAGACATCGTCGCAAGTAGCAAGGCTGCGTGACCTGTACGAACAAATACAGTTCAGGACCGGCTGTTTGGAAAGTCTTGGCATGCTGTCTTCAGAGTACGCGGTTGTTTTGCACCGGGTGCTGATGCGCTCATTGCCAGAGGACTTGGCGATCCAGTACCGAAAGTGCACAAAGACCGGCACAGACGCCGCGGACTCTGCAGTCCAATCGAGAGACGAGCAAGTCAAGGCAATCTTGAAGTTCCTTCAAGTGGACGTCGAAAGTAGAGAGGAGAGTCGAGCGTCACGCGAGAAGGCCACTTCAGGGAGACCGTCGACGAACCGCAAGTCTGCAGACGCCTCATCACCGCCGCATCTACCGTCCCCTGACAGCCCTGACAGCACGGTCATCATAGCCAGCTGCCACTGCAAGGCCTGCACAGACACTATGCCCCCTCTGCGGCATCTCGGGCCACTTGACGCGTGACTGCCGGGCCGCGCTATCCGCAGAAGAAAAGCACCAGCGCCTTTCCAGCAATAGCTGCTGCTTCAGGTGCGGGAAGCCAGGGCACATTGCTCGCAATTGCCGAACCGCAGCCTGGCTTAAGTGCGACCGATGCTCAGGACGCCATATTTGTGCTCTGTGCGACATCTGGGGCCGACGAGGATCCGACAGTCCACAACCGACTGGAGCTGAAAACCGACAGGCGGCCACACAGCGAGAAAAACACGTAAAAACTGCTCCTGCTAGCAGCACGCGTTTGTCGTCGGTGTTGCTACCAACAGCCACAGTGTGGGCATCCGGAAACCGTTGCTGTGTGCCAGTGCGACTGCTGCTTGACACCGGCAGCCAACGAACGTTCATCCGAAAGGACTTGTCGCAGCAGCTTTGCCTGCCTTCCACTGGATATGAAGAGATGGATGTCTATACATTCGGCGGGTCAAAGCACCCACGACATTACCAGTGCCGAAGGGTGAACGTCACGCTCTGTGGACGTATTGAGCCAATCGTCCTCAATGTTTAAGCTCTGGAGGTACCAGAGGTCAGCACCGTAAAGGGTCCAGCTTTAGAGCCAAACGTCATCAATATGATGCGTGACCGCAATTTGACCTTGGCTGACGAAGTTCAAGGGCACCAACCTCGAGACTCTACGATAAACGTTCTGATCGGTTCAGAGCACTACTGGAGGGTAGTGACCGGACGGGTCGAGCGCTTCACCGACAATCTGTGTGCAGTTGACACCATATTTGGCTGGGTCATTCAAGGAATGTGGGCTAACGTCTACCATCCTTCGACACCACGTAACATCAGTGCAACTGCCTTGTTCCTGGCTTGTTCCGACGACTGGCGCACTGAAGTCCGACCTGGAGGCGTATCAGAGATGCGGCGCTTGGACGCCATCGGTATAACTGACGGACAAGAAGACGACGTCAGCCAGCACCCAGCGCTCGTCCACTTTCGTAGCACAATACACAAGAGCGCAGGACGCTACGTCGTGCCGCTCATGATCAAGACGCCAGGTCTCACGTCTTGTACTAACCGAAGTGTGGCTGAAACCACGCTCAAGCGTCAGCTTCAGCGGTTCGAACATGACCCAGAAGTTCTGAAGGAGTACCATGCCACCACCAGCGATTGCTTTGATGAAGGCCATGCAGAGCGAGTAGTGCGTCTGCACCCCTTCACCTGCCTCATCATGCGGTAGTCCGACGTGAGGCCGTGCCTACAAAGGTCCGCGCCGTGTTCGATGCCTCATCCCACGAATACGGTGAACCGTCTTTGGACGACATGCTCGATAAAGGCATCGATTGGGAGGAGCCTCTACCACCTGACGTCGATGACTTGTGGAAGAAGATGGCATCGGAACATCCTCAGCTTTCTGACCTTCGCATTCCACGTTGCCTCTCACTGACATCTCAAGATCAGGGAGGCGTGACAGCAGATGACCACCCTGTAACGCAACTCTGCGTGGAACCCGAAGAAGCACGGGCGCTGACACGATCGCACCTCCCAACCAGCAAGCCCGTCGAGGGGCTACCAGCAAGAACTTGCGACTGTTGGCATGGTTCCACCATGCAGTACTCGCGAAGGCGTGTGAAACACAAGGAGCTTTTCCGACTGTGGAAACAAAGAAAGAAGGCTTGCGCCGCGAGCTCTCCGATCGCTGCGAGCCATCGCCTTCGTCGCGACTGCGCGTTTGTGTCTTCGTCATTGCCAATGACGACAGCGTGTCAGCGCTGCAGTGGGAATTCGTCAGAGTGGTCGAGGCGTTTCCAGGCAGGGACGGCATCAACAGGTATTTCGAACACGCCCACCCAAACCACCGGCAAGTCCGGCGCACTGCTAGTCGGCTGAGCTCTCGCAAGCAAACGAACACAGCGCGGCCCCGGGAGGATGTTGAATCTACCGCGGGAAAACGTTGGCGGGAAACGCCATGCCACGCACAAGACGCGCGAAGAAGCGGGCGTAAGGCGGGGCTGCTCGAGAGCACGCAATAAAGAAGGAAGAAGTGTTCAACCAGGGCAACACGGGTGTCGGCCTCTTCCCCTCTTCTCTGTCGCTACACCCTCTCCACACACCTCATCTCCCCTCCCCCTTTCCACTCTTCCTCTGACACGCGGGCTAGGCATGCCGAAAATCTATCCTACGCTGCCGCCCTCTCGCGCGCCTGTCGACCGCGTTCCCCGCTCGCCCTGTGAGAATTAACGGCCAAGCTAGAGGGAAAACAAGAAGCGCGTAGCGTTCCTCTTCGCGTTCCACGACGCGAGCTCGGTAGCATGCCCAACGAACGCCAACGGAACGCGATCGTGCAAGTTCTCCGGCTTCGCATTGCCTCGTAATTCCCTTTAGCGAGAAATGGTGTAACTCCTGGTGGCGCTCGTATTTTCGCAAATTCGAACTGCAACCCTTAGGTTCACTTGCGTGTTAAAAACCCCGGCGTTAATAAGTAACCTGGTAATAAATGTATAATGGAACAACAACGTTTATGTTCGTAGTTAGTAAAGCCCCCAAACATTAGGATCGCTGCGGTCACGGGACAGAAAAACCGCGAAGTTTCATCCCCTGTTTTTATTGCGCTGTAAGCTGATCGAAAATGGACATTCCGTTTGCCGACATCTACCTGAGAACTCTCAAGAACCCCTTCAACACATGCACGCGGGTTCGTGAAACGTGTGTGCCTTTTCCATCATAACGGAAAAGTACAAGCACTACATATCAACTTATAGTGTACGATGTTGTTAATACCCATGTTGCTGCTCTCATCGTTACGCAAATGTAAACAACTGGTTATATAATACATGGGCGGCTCTTCAACATATGTGTGAACGTATACATTTGCACATATCTTTAGCGTCCTTTCGTAACCTTTCGCTCAATTTAAAAATTTACGCCACAGTCACCGCCGCATGCTTCGCATAAGATCGATTCCCACGGTACGTGGGATCTGCCGAATTTTTATTGCGATATGAATTATATGGACACTCTCGGTGGATTTTTGCCGTCGCCGTCACCGTCATGGTCCCTATATGTATATGTATGTATGTATATATTTATATAAAAAAGGCGCTCTAGCGAAGCGTTCGAACTCGGTAATGGGTCGTCCTCTCGAGCACCTTCTAGGGGGTCGCCCTCTTCGGCTCTTTTCGAAGAGAACGCAGCTCGCGCTGAGAGTCGGCCCCGCCTTGACTGTCGCTGTATCGTCGAGTATCATCGCCGCTAATAAACCTTTTTATAGCGCATAGAAAAATAAACCGAAGAACCTGACCGCTGATTCGCACCAGCGATCCGTCGCTCCGCAGCGCGCCGCGTTAGAGAACTCTACGACGAGCCATGCATCCGCAAGCATAATAACGGCGAGCTATTCGTATGCACCATTTACCGTTCGCTGTACACAGATCTCGCAGCGCCTCGAGCGTGTTCTATATCATGCAACAGTCTTGCTTTTTTTTTCAATTTGAAAACTGCTCTTGAGATGCTTACGAAAAAGTGGCCCATTTCTGTACCCACTCGCGATGTTGAACGACATAAAAAGAGAACGCCGGCCACACCTTGCGTCAGATGCCACCATGTGGCAGGAGACGCAGAGGCGTCACTCCACGCGCTAAACTTTAAAAGAAAAATAAATATCTAATAGCGTCGGGTTCTGCATAGTCGACACTTGCAGCGCGCTGCTCAAACGCAGACATGTGACAGTTGTTAGTTCGCGCTGGTCCTGTGTATACCTGTGCGTCATTTTCGAGCGTCCTTCTTTGTGCTTCAGCGGCGCGCTGCAATTTTCAAGTTGCTTGTTTGTTCTTCGTGTGACATTCCAATTTCTTGCTATCGCATTCATTGCTTTGTATTTGCAGCGAAACTTTTTTTTTTGCTTATCGATACCGTTTAGGCAATTTCATTCAGATATTCGATTTAGCGGCTTGAATACTAATGAGCTGTTAACCTTCGATGTGGTCGACTCTGTACATACCCAATAGCTATAAAATGTACTTGTGGGCTAGTTGGGACGGACGAGTTCGGGACGAGTAACAGCAACTACAGTGAATTCATGGTGTGCTCCACTTTTAAGGAGGACGCGTTAACATCGGGCAAGGTGCCCGTGATGAACGGAACTTTCAAGTCGACCAATGCGCTGCTTCGCATCCCCACATGGTTCCTTTTAGTGGGAGATACAGACAGAGAGACAGACAGACAGACAGAGGTACTTTATTGTGTCCTGGGACGAGGTTCCTAAAAACCTGCGAAGGGCATGGTGTAATTCTTTTTTTCTGCGGCCGGCTGGTCCGCACTAGCGCGACGCTACAGACCATCAACATTCAATGCCAATGCATAGAAATAGCCAAACGCTAAAACAAATCCGTTCTGACTAAAGAAATGGTGCGTTTGAAAGTGTACATTTGTTGTAGAATGTAAATTTGAGAGTGTTTCGCGTTTCGTGGCGTGATCCTGTACTAGGACGACGCTTTTAAGTTGTGCATCTTGAGACGTTGTGTAGGTAGACTTTCTGCGCGTCTCGAGGAGATTGCGCTTAAATACAACTTGTACATGGTTTTTATACGCTGTACGCGTGCTGTGCTATTCCGCGTGCCAGCTTTACTGTGTCGGGACAGCTCCATGCCATCGTTCTCTTAATCGTCGAGCATTTGTTCGAAAAAACAGTCCATAACCGATTCCTCCCAGTAAAAAAAATACCGCTCTCCCGTTGCAGAGTACTTTGCATTTCAGTCGTCCCAGCCGGTCTAAGAACTGGCCAACCTCCCAGTCTTTCCGCTTGTTTCTTCCTTACCTATTGTTCAAGCGAAGTTTATGATGAGCTAGACATTTCGGTGGCAGCGTTGTCGTATACGTTAAAAAATTGGCCGCGTATCTGCGTGCTTCGCTGCAAATGTCGTCAAAAGACGATAGAAGAGGCGCTGCGTGAGATATGGACGCCATCTGGCAATACGTCGGGAAATATGAGTGCTGTGAGGCAGGCTGGTAGTCCCGGCGCAGCAGCAGGCGAAGACGGGCGGTGACCAACACGACCGGCGGGGACGCCATCCAGCCAGAACACGCGGTTTGGCGCGATGCGCTGAAGCAGAAGAAACGTCCGCACTCAACGAGTACTCTCCACACACTATTTTATTTACACGTCGCCTGCGTAAAGCAGGAATGCCAGAGCGGCGCCCCTTAGCATATGTACAGTGCAATACAGAACCGAAACCGACACACAACAATGAGGTCGTGCAGAGGGCACAGAGGAAGGCAAGTTTCAGCGCAGTCGCATTTTCAGCGCAGCTTAAGAAAGTAGGGTCTTTGTAATTACGTATGTATGCATTTTCTATTAAAGGAACACACCTTCTAATACTTACCTAGTGATGTTGCGCCTCAGATATGCGTGATATTTACTTTTTGATCAACAACGTTCACAAGTATGAACCTAGTCAGCCGTTCAAGATGGCTGGCCCTTGGGCAAGTGGTTCAACTTTGGTCGAGTGGCTGAATCGAGTGACGTGCCGACAAACAGAAAGACAGACAGACCAAAATTTCTCCGGTTAAAGAGCCCCTCACCAGGCCACATGGCAAATTTTAGTTAGACGCTGGAAGTAGTTGTGTGCCGAATGAAGATCAGTATGCCGCAAGAATTTTTCAAATCGATTCATTACGAGCTGACAAAAACAATAATTTGTAGCGGCGCGAAACCATTATGCGAGGAGGCGAGTTTTAAACACTTGCCCCTCGCCCCGTGTAGCCTTAGCAAGCCATGCATGGTCACGTGCGCATGACGTGCCCGAGCCAGCCCGAGCACGCGAGCGGCGTTGCACGGCTGCTACTTTTTTTTTATGTAGCGGCCGTGGGCGTTTTGTCGGCGTTCTCTGTGGGGCGGGCATGAAAGTTGAGACATTTGTACGGGCACGAGAGTGGCGGTATCATGAGCCAGTGCCGCATTAACGTTTACTTGAACGCGATAGAATAAAATATCATAATAAGTGCTCAAACGCGCCAGAATATTACTTTCGTTTCCAGGGCTGGCGTCTGCTCGATGCGCTAACCGCGGGGACACGAACGCATGGGAAAGGGAGGCACATTAGCCACGCATCTCGCTGCAATTCACAAAAAATGAAAAAGACGCACACATTCCCTTTGTGTGTCTCATTATTTCTCTCAAGTTTTATTTATCTATTCAAGCAACAAATTACACACACTACACGTGTCAAATAATTATCGCAGTGTCACGTGCTACTGTTGGCGACGTCAGAGCACAGTCGTTTACGTAGATGAGCGACGTCACAGCACTACCATCTACGTAGGGCCATTTTCTCAGGTACGTCAACCCCTCATTCTCTGAAGCGCGCGCCCGCGAGAGGAAGGGCAAGCAGCGTTCACCTTGAAATTCAACCCATTTCCGCGGCGCGTAGCGTTGCAAATTTTGGCAGACGTGATCGTGAACGCCCAGTGTATGCATTGCGCTCGTTAGCTCAAAACTGTCAAACCTGGTGAGGGGCACTTTAAGTATCCCAAGAAAGACTAGCCTCTTTAAAACCTGGCACCAGTGGCCCTCGATGGTCCGCTGGTCGCATGTATATTTTATGCCCCATTTTCCAAAACTCACAGGGTCCCTTATGCATTCGCCTAACGCAACTCGAGGGCGAAAGCCACCTTCCTATAACAGAGTCCCTGTTTAAGCTGTGCCTCATATGCATAGCGTTGGCAAAATGTCGGCGTGTATGCGCCACTGAAAGCGGTTATGTGCCAAGTAGCTCCTAGCATAGCATGGCATAGCCATGCATAGTATAGCAAAGCGGTGGGAAAGAGAAGTGAGCTTGAAAAAGAATGGTGTGAGGAGGAAGGAAAGGAGCTGTAGAGAGGGTAAAGCACTGCACAGCCTTCTATAGTATAACTTAGCAAACAGATGGGAAAGGGAAGTGAGGATGAGGAGGACTGATGATAGGGTATGGAGGATTGAAAGAAGGAGGTCACAGGGTAAACCATAGTATAACCATGTACAGTATAGAATAGCCATGGGTGGTAAAGAGATGTGCCAAGCAGCTCCTAGCATAGCATAGCCATGCAAGGTGGTGGGAAAGTAAGTGAGGAGGGGCGGTGTGACGGGGACTAGGAGGGAAAGCAGGAGGGGATAAGGTAAAGCGTAGCACAGCCATGTATAGTATAGTACAGGAAGAGGTGGGAAGCCGGAGTGTGATAAGGAGTGATGTTAGGGTGAGGAGGTCGGAAAGGAGGAAGGGAGGGCCACCAGCTACGCTGTTTCCTCAGTCTTCGCACCCCTTAGTGCGTAGCTCTCACATCCTTTTGCTCCTCTCAGTCGATTTATTGATCCTCCTCCGCCCGCCCCCCCTCCCACAGCTTTCTGCATCTAACGTGGTTTTGTACTGCCTCGAGAATCGGAGGCATTGCAAGCTTTCTGCAAATCACCTGGTTCCGAACTGCCTCCGTGATGAGCCCACCTATGACGAATTGACGATGTCACGTGATGACGTCATAGTGACGTCATGATGACTCAGATTTTGATGTTTTTCTACGACATGAGTACGTCATATAGTGACATCATCGCGTGATTATTTTTGCATCATTCGTGTTGGCCCCACGTGGCGGCGGTCTACGCCGACGTCCAATTTTCGTGTTTTATGAAGCATCTAAGGCTCTCGCCTTAATAATGGATCCTCTATAGATCGTGGAATTGTCGGCGATCAGCCGTTTCTGATACGACAATCTGATCTTTTGTCGAGGTCACATGTCATTTTGCGTTGCCACATCTAATTGTTGCCTGGATATTAACGCATAACCGCACGTTCCGGCGCCGGCGTGGCAATGTGAGCCATTGGCATGATGCCTACTGCGTAGACCGGGTTGGCTTCGTCTCTAAGCAAATTCCAGCCAGTGTCACGCCGTGAAAACAGTCGGTTAGCGAAGCTGTCGTCCCCTTCATCAGGAATTACGTTTTCCTCTAAATATTGGTGAAGTCTTAACTAAGTATTTTGCATACCCCCTACCTGGCTCTCACGTAATCAGCATCTATCTTCTTAAAGGGCCTCTCACCAGGCCACATAGCAAATTTTAGTTAGGCGCTGGAAGTTGTTGTGTGCCGAAAGAAGAGCAGTATGCCGCAAGAATTTTTCAAATCGGTTCATTACGAGCTGAGAAAAACAATAATTTGTAGCGGCGCGAAACCATGATGCGAAGAGGCGAGTTTCAAATCCTTGCCGCTCGCCCCGTGTAGCCTTAGCAAGCCAAATCCCTTCCCTGCCCTCTTCACTTGACACATACGCATGAACACGTCATCCGCATGCATGGTCACGTGCGCGTGACGTGTCCGAGCCAGTCCGAGCACGCGAGCGGCGTTGCACGGCCGCTACCTTTTTTTTTATGTAGCGGCCGTGGACGTTTTGTCGGCGTTCTCTGTGGCGTACTGCCTGTTTCTGCGCGACGGGCATGAAAATTGAGATAATTATACGGGCACGAGAGTGGCGGTATCGTGAGCCAGTGCCGCGTTAACGTTTACTTGGACGCGGTAGAATAAATGAGCATAATGAGCGCTAGAACGCGCCTGAACATTACTTTCGTTTCCAGGGCTGGCGGCTGCTCGATGCGCTAACTGCGGGGACACGAACGCATGGGAAAGTGAGGCACATTAGCCCTGCATCTCGCTGCAATTCACGAAAAAAAATGAAAAATACGCGCACATTCCCATTATGTGTCTCATTATTTCTCTCAAGATTTATTAATCTATTCAAGCAACAAATTACACAAACTACACATGACGTGTCAAATAATTATCGCAGTGTCACGTGCTATATTGGCGATGTCGGAGCACATTCGCTACGTAGAGGAGCGACGTCACAGCACTACCATCTACGTAGGACCATTTTCTCATGTACGTCATCCCCTCATTCTCTAAAGCGCGCGCCCGCGACAGGAAGGGCAAGCAGCGTTCACCTTGAAATTTGACCCATTTCCGCGGCGCGTAGCGTTGCAAATTGTGGCAGACGTGATCGTGAACGCCCAGTGTATGCATTGCGCTCGTTAGCTCAAAACTGTCAAACCTGGTGAGGGGCCCTTTAAGCTCGTGTCAGCACCGCCAAAAAAATCACAGCATATCCACGGAGTGAATGATGATGAGTGGGCGAAGCTGCGGAGGTTCAACGGTAAACCGTGAATCTTCCGTGAATTCTGCCCAGTACATCATCACCGACGTGAGATTGGGCGCGTTTATACTAAAGGTTCGATGAGTTATGACGACTTGCAGCTCACTTTAATTTTACATGTACGCTGTGAATTTTCATTGTTTAGAAAACCATTGCTTTAGAAAACATCTGGCGTCTTTCGTTAAGCAGCTGGCGTCTTTTCGTTTTGCTTTAGAAACATCTGGCGTTCTTTCGTTTTGCTTTTACAAAACATCTGGCGTCTTTCGTTGGTTTATTTTATCAATCAACGGCGTTTTGAACAAAATTTTTATTGTTTAATCACGCACAGGAGAAATCTCACCAGGCACTACCTTGGAGGTAAACAATGGCTGCTAATGGGAATGAGAGACAGAAGAAGTCGGCTTTTAGCTAACACTTACACTTCTACTTCTACTAACGTTTCCTATTGGAACATGCCAATGGCTGCTAATGGGTAATGAGAGACAGAAGAATTCGGCTTTTAGTTAACGCGCACGCTGCGAATTTTTTATTGTTCAACAACGCACAGGAAAAATCTCCCACCGGCACCACCTTGGAGGTCAAAGCGTAAGACTGGTTACGCACTACGACTACTACGTCTACGACTACGAGGGACGAACGGGTGCCGCCTTAAGGAGCTTCGCCCCTAAAAGACCGCAGCATCGTCACCATTGTCTCTACTCTAGCGCTCGACATCTCGAGCGCACCACGGTCGTTCACAGAACATGACAACATTGGAGCGAGAATGGCCACTGCAGAAGAGCGCGTGAATCGCTGCCAGAGGCGAGGGGCGATTGGCCCACGTGGCCTTTCCCCTCTCGCATTTTTATGCATCTCATAAATTCATAATCTGCCAGCGGAAAACAAAAAAAAAGTGGATGTGTATCTCAGTAGTTACGACACTTGTCTTCGGACCGTGTGGCCCGGGTCCAAACGCCGCCTCACCAAGGAAAATCATGTTGTTGTGTTTGTTTATTTATTTATTCGATCTCCCTTCAGTCACGCATCTTCTCTTCGGTGGATGACGTGACCTTCTTCCCTTTCAACCTGGTCACTAATAACTTTGCCATTTTTCATTGCTATTCCTTGTTCATGCGGGCCCTTGGCTATTGCCAGTTGCGAGTAAGCGTTCGTCTGTGAACTGCTTGTCCTTTGTCCCGTTTTTCGCGCTGCTCTAAAATATTATGGAACCTTACCAACTAGCCCAGCTGTCGACTTTGCTGGTCACGCAGCCTACCTGTTTTAGCGAACAACGCCGACGACGGCAAATGGTCCGCAAAGACGGCTTCCCGGTAACATAAAGAAAGAAAATTTTGCCACCGAAATTGCTGGAGAACCTACCAATAAATATCGCGCAAAAAACTTTCTATTGCCGTCTCTACACGTTGTTTTTACCCCGCTTTGCAGCTACTTGCAGCAATAACTTTGCCATTTTTCATTGCTATTCCTTGTTTATGTGGGCCCTTGGCTATTGCCATCATTTCGAGAACTAGTCCAGCCAGCATAGTTATGTGGCATATGTTCGCCTTCGCGTTGCACGATGCCACATGCTTCGCCTCGTAGACAGCTTCTCGTTCTAACAACAATCGTGAAGTCTACGATATAAATCTTTGCTCTATGCGCGTGCCCATGCATGCTATAGTTACTGGCAAGTTCACTCGAATGGAAAGGGAGCGGTAGGAATAAAAGAAGGCGCGGCATATTCTCATTTTTGTCTTAGCCCCAACCAATGTTCGTACTGGATTTAAGAAAGCAGCCGCGTGAAGTTGCTCGCCGAGGAGACCGATAAGCGTAGACTGCGACGCCTTTTGAGCAATAATAATAATGAAGCGTCCAAGAACTTAGACGAAAAAAAAAAGAATGTTGTTGACGGCGCCCACAAGTCTCCGCAGGAGCCAATTTCCTTAAAACTTTTTAAGAAATTATTTTCGAAAAGCTTTCATAATCACGCAACAAGGGTTAATTGCGTACACAGTTATAAATTCTCATATAAGCTGCATCACTTAATTGACGCATCATTCTTGCATGCCCCATTTATTTATACAGACGTACCAATGTAAGAGTGTATGTCATATAGTTCGCCCTCAAGAACTGCCAAGAACTGCCTCAAGAATGTGCGCTCACTGTGCATAAACACCTAGCGCCTGTAACCAATTCCACGCTTTCTTTTTGTCCAATATTATCATATTGACTGTTAGAACTTGTCTTGCTTCCAAAGTATTCACAGAAATGTTCAGAAGGGCCTGCCCATGGTTTTCGTAGAGCGCCGACAGCGAAACCTATGAGGAGCGCGCCGGCGTTATCCTATCTGGCGCAAAAAAAAAAAAAAAGAGGCGCGTTTAGTGGAGGGCGCCTCCGTAACTCCTCGCCTCTAATAGACAGAAAAGGTTTCTACCTGAGCGGTCTAGCCCTGACCCCAAAGCAGCCCGATAATGTAATAAAGTTTATTCACTCAGTCACTCAGACGCCCTACTAACTGAAATACAAAACAATATTTTCAGACCAATCGTGGAATAAGCCCATGTGTACTTTAGCTCTCCGCATGAATGTTTGGAAAACTATTGCAAAAGCAAAATCATTTTACCATGACACGTCACAGTTTCGTTACTCTTTCAATGAGCTGTGCCGACATGAATGGTAATGCCTAACTTTCTCTAAGAGAAGCGATACTTCATTGACATTTTCAGTGTCTGCAACCACGCGTGGTGCACATTCCTCGGTGCGTGGCAAAACCTTCCCATGAGGTTTGAGAGAGACGTTGATTGGAGCAGCCCGATGACACTGCTCGTGCTTGCCGGCGAAGAAAGGGATCGAATGTCGCGGTGTCAAAGGCAGAGGGTAGGAACGCTGTGATAGAAGGCCATTGCATTTCAGAGCACATAAATGTCGAAAGACCAGCTCCAGGGTCAGCTTGTGATGTCTTCTTTACAGCGAGATCCTAATCAATCACTGGCCGGCGTGTCACGGCCCATGGGACATCTTGTACGGCCATGTAGCACCTACAACAACTGCTACTTAACTTTCAATTCAGGTCTTGCTGTCAGAGACCTTACGCTTTTCTATCTCTACTTTCCTTCTTTATTGCCAAGAGCAATAAACTTCTGCTTGCTCGTTGCATTACTTGAGGGATCCCAAACTGTCATGCCCTCACTTGGGAAGCGAAATACCAAGAAATCAGAAAAAAAAAGAACGTGTTCCAAGGTCAAGAACGGGTGACACATCGTGTAATCAAGAGGCCGTTTTTCCGCCCTCCTTACGTCATAGCAGGGCGAGGGATGTTTCGTTTTAGGCGTATGTCTAGAGCTGTTGTTCTGCTCACTTGTGAAATCACGAGCGTTTCACTGATTATAACACTCTGCGCTATAATCGGTGAAATATATATAACAGCCCAAGCACTCTGTGCAGATGCTTACCCAGCGAAGCTGAAATGGCCATGGGGTTTATAACTGAGTTAATCCGGACGGTCCATTATTCTTTCTTTTTCACTTATTGGTTACGTCACTCCAGAAATCATAGTTGCGGATTGCCGTTGTGTTCCCTTCATTTATAGTAGACCAGTGGTGAGTAGTTGGGCTTGCCCAATTTCATTGGTGCATACGCGTTAGGAATTAAATAGGACGAATCAGTTTTGCTTATCCTAGGCATAGGCACATTTTCTGTAAAAGATCACAAGTCATGAGTATCTTGCTTACTGCAAAAGAGGTGATGTATTGTTAAGGACAAAAAAAAATCCCAGCATATCCACGGAGTGAATGATGATGAGTGGGCGAAGCTGCGGAGGTTCATCGGTAAACCGTGAATCTTCCTTGAATTCTGCCCAGTACATCATCACCGACGTGAGATCGGGCGCGTTTATACTAAAGGTTCGATGAGAGTTATGACGACTTGCAGCTCACTTTATTTTACATGTACACTGTGAATTTTCATTGTTTAGAAAACCATTGCTTTAGAAAACATCTGGCGTCTTTCGTTAAGCAGCTGGCGTCTTTTCGTTTTGCTTTAGAAACATCTGGCGTCTTTTCGTTTTGCTTTAGAAACATCTGGCGTCTTTTCGTTTTGCTTTTAGAAAACATCTGGCGTCATTCGTTGGTTTATTTCATCAATCAACGGCGTTTTGAACAAAATTTTTATTGTTTACCTTTAGTCACGCGACTAACTGGTAATTGTTTTTCGCGGGAACATGTCGAATGACTAGCTCTTACGTGATGTTACGTTGTTTTAGTCACGGGACAATATGTTACATTATTGATTAGTCACGTGACTAGTCCATCTTTGCGCAGCGCACGAAATTGACAATGACACAAGACAAGAGGACGGGACAAGCGCTGATTATAACACTCTGCGCTATAATCAGTGAAATATATATAACAGCCCAAGCACTCTGTGCAGATGCTTACCCAGCGAAGCTGAAATGGCCATGGGGTTTATAACTGAGCTAATCCGGACGGTCCATTATTCTTTCTTTTTCACTTATTGGTTACGTCACTCCAGAAATCATTGTTTTCAGCGCTTGTCCCGTCCTCTTCTCTTGTGTCCTTGTCAATTTCGTGCGCTGCGCAAAAATGGATAAGTTCCAACTCGCCCGCCTATCAATCCTACTACGTGACTAGTTACGCAACTTTACAGGATTTTCGGCCGCGTGACTAGTTATTGCGCAATAATACTTCATGTAGTAACCTGACTAGTTACGCAATTTGACGTGATTTTTAGTCAGGCGACTGGTCATTACGTGATGTTAAGTAATTTTACTCACGTGAGTGTTACGTGATACGTGATCTTTAGTCATTTGACTAGTGGTTACGTGATGTTACGTGACTTTAGTCCCGTAGCTAGTTACGGGATGTTACGTGATTTTTAGTCACGGGGACTAGTTCTGACGTGATGTTACGTGATTTGGGTGACGTGACTAGTTGTTACGTGATGTTATGTGAACTTAGTCCTGTGACGAGTGGTTACGTGACGTTACGTGATTTTTAGCCACGTAACATACTCGCCCATCATAGTTATTGTATTCCACGGCCGGGCGAAATTGACGCATGTGTAGTAAGCGAAGCAGAAGATGAAGGGGAAGACGAAGCGAGCGCGTGTCGGTTCATTTCTCTCTCCACTACGCAGCGCAACGCAAAAGCTTTAAGAGCTCCGCCGTTAAAAATTATCCAAGTTGGAGCATTATACAATAGCATTGTCTATTTTCTAATGCATTTTGTCGACGGTTATACTTGTTTTCTTTTTGCAGCAGAGCTGTTGGAATCTCGCTAGGTTTCTCATGTCGTCGTGCGCACCTTTGCCTCGTGGGTATATGCCACAGAAAATCTGGCAAGTGCCTCTCGTCACCTCCGCCCCATAAAAAAATGAGGAAGCTGTCTAGCCAAGCGCAAGCTCCTCGTTCTATACAATGCACCAAAATGCTGGTGTTATGGACACAGTGCTAATGGTTGTCTCGAACCGATAAAGCAATGAAGGAAAAATGAAATTGAAACTGTACCGGAGATTAAACACCTGAATGACCCGATGTAGCTTGCCATTGCTTTGAACCTCGAGAGCCGAACGATGGTGCCTTATCGAAAATTCTCATATGACACATATGCCTCGTATCCAATAATCTCGTATGAACACATATAAATCATATGTGTTCTCGTATGATCATACGAGATTATTGGATATGTGTCATACCTGTCATATGAGATTTTTTGATAGGGCACTCGGAGCGTTCCGCTTATGAGAATACCGAACATAGAAGGGCTATAAAAATGTAATTTCACTTTGCACCAGGCAAAAGATAATGTCAGGATACCTTGGCTACCAAGTTTGCTAGGCTAAAAGAACACCCCCTTGGCATGATTACCAATAACTATCGCGAGGCGTTCGAAATGGTGTCTGAACATGACTTTACAATATCTCTATAAATGCCAGATGGCTTGGAAAGCCTTATGCACACTTGGAACACGATGACGTCCTGCAAAAGTTGAACGGCATGTGTCTAACCGAGACATGGTGTGGTTTGGTACTATGGTAGAGGAAAGCTGAGGAAACGAAAACGTTGTCACCCACCCATTTTGCACCTGGAAACAGCAGAAAAAGAAATCATGCCGGAGTTGACAATTCATTCCTTTCATGCAAGGCGCTTTGCTTACTGAAACTTTTCGTCATCCGAGCTAGTTGATACAGTAGCATTGATGTTACAGTAGCAAGTGATACAGTAGCAAGTTTAGGAAGGTGAAGCGCCAGAAAACACGGACGGTGAAAGGAGTGAGAAATATACAATGCGCAACTTCCAACTGGTTTTACTGCCCGAAAAAACCCGCAGATAAGCATTCACCCCTTCAAGCCACTGCGCATGCATGAGAAAGCCCAAGAGGAGAGGCTCAATCTAGATAGCTCACTAACGCCAAGGCCTCTTGAGTGGACGCCCTGACCGTACCCAAAATATAAACACGCCCATATAGGCAGCAACGGCCCATGGCATCAAGCAAAAAAATTCAACCAGCTCTGTTTCGCGGACATCGACGAAACAGTGAAGCTGGTGGCGTCCCCTTCGTCAGCTAACGCACTTCTGTTTTTGCAAGTATTTGAGATATGTTGTATCACTGCTCTTTATTAAACACTCTTTGTAAAGCTTTGAGGTGGTAGTGCAGTTTTAGTGCACCTTTACCATACCACTCTTGTGCACAGGTTTACAAAGAAGCCTTCGCTTAAAATGCTACGAAATGTTGCATCACTGGTCTTTGAAGACAATAAAACAACAATCTGACCACGATTAAAAGCAAATAAAAACACGAAGTTTCGCCCCACGTACGGTAGCCTCGTTCACAAGTAAAAAATGACTGTGTGAGTGGTCCGGTTATGTATGTCATAAAATCTGACGTAAGCAACGTGTGTAGGCGTGTGGAAAGTTTCCGTCATTTCGATTGTGTGCGCCGTTGTCTGGATCGTGATAGATTCGAGATGAAGCCGAGATGTCCAGTTCTTTTCTCTTTTTGTTATTCTTGTGTTATCCCAATCTTTTTTGTATCCAGACGTTTCCGCGTGCTCGGCCAGTGCATTCGATGAGACCTTCGTCTTTTTTACGTCATACATATGCTGTTTTAGCCTTTGTGGAAGATATTTAGTGGTACAGAATTTTATTTCAATTCTTACGAGCAGCACGAAAATTGGCGCGCTCAGCCGCGATCTAGTCGATGGATAGAAACGTGGAGCTTAGGACGGCCTCATCCACAGAAATGTTATCAACGTATGTGATTTTTTAACACCAACAGCTGTAGGCATGAAAGAACTAAGCACACGCAATCACGACCGGCGCGGCGAGTCCGACCGCGAACCGCACGCACGACCATGCGAGCTCCAACCAGCTCGAACTCCTCCCGTTCTCCGACAAATAACGATGATGATGAGTCTACGCCAACGCGATGGCAGAAGTGAATGCCAATCTCGAAGGCCTTGCTTTCGCAAGCAATTACGTCATACACGCCATGTTTGCGCAGTACAAATCTCAAAGGCTATGCTTTTGTCAATAGTAAATGCCAATCTCGAAGGCCTTGCTTTCGCGAGCAGTTACGTCATAGACGCCATCTTTGCAATTTGAATCTCGAAGGCCATGCTTTTGTTTGCCTCATTTGAAAGATTCTGTTGCTTGCGCCTCTCATGCGCCTAATATTACGGTCAAACGAGGCCAAGCTGCGTGAAAATGCACCATGGCCGCTCTCTTTGGTAGTCACTCGGTCGGCTCCGAGCGCACTTCGCGACGTATCATACGGGAACGGTCTGACAGTTACGACGTAACAGCGGGGTTCCCAATACATTGTATCCTATGGGAGTTATGCCGGGACCGGCGGAAAACGACGTAACAGCCGGGAAAACGCAGCAGTGAGGAACGTAACAGCGGGGTTCTACTGTATATATATATATATATATATATATATATATATATATAATGTGTGCGTGTGTGTGTGTGTGTGTGTGTGTGTGTGTGTGTTCATTGTTAAACCAGCAGTGGCTTTACTTAAATTCTGGGGAAGGTAGGAGAGCAAGCTTCCTTTGAAAAATACACTCCGAGCTGATATATACAGCAGAACTAGTCAGCGGTCTTGAGAGGTACATGATGCCTATGCACATTCTATGGATATAGCAGTAATGTTAATGTGGGGATGTGATGTGCTAAGAGATGTTTATTGGCGTAATTGCAAAAGCCACAAGTAGTTACTGAGTCACTGATTTTCCAACGTCCTCTGTGAAATGGAGAAGTCATTTTGTATGTATTGCAAACAACTGTCGACATTGTTGAAACTGCGCTCTGCAGAATTTAGTCCTTTGAGAACTAACGACCGGGAGTCAGTTGCGACGAATGTTCCTTGGTTACCGCTTGAGAATGAATATAGGCTCCACCCACAAAACTGCGGTTCGCTTGTCCTTTATCTAAAAGAACTAAAGAAGGGGGCCCATTGGACACAGCCTAATCAAACCAACAGACAACGAAGGAAGGGAAGCATAGGGGGTCATTACCTGTAGTTTTTAAGTAAGTTTAGTAATTACGACATAAATGGAAAATGAATGAAGTCGACGGAGAAACAACTTGACGCCGGTAGGGACCGTACCTGCAGCCTTCGGATAAGGCCTCTGATGCTCTACGAATTGAGCTACAGCGGCGGTCCTTACCCCGTACTTTTTATTGGGGATTTCTGTGCGTGTAATCCTGGGAGCAACAAACGGCAGCAACAAACGCTCCTAGCGTTGGTCAGCAACAACAAAGCCGCAAAAGAACAACGCGCGTTGGGCGAGTAAAGCGAGCATACTGTAGCAACCACCGCTCTTAGCGTTGGGCAGCAACGGTAGCGCCGAAAAAAAAATGGCAGCACATGCCGACGCTGGTTCGTCGCGCCTCGAAATTATGAAGTCGCCGTTGTGAGTTGTGTGGTCCGTAAGTTCTAAACCAACGCTAGGGTTTGTGTTATATTTTCGTTCTGACGCTAGGACAGCAATGTATTCGTGTCTATTTTGCTCTGTTTCAAAGATTCATTCTGAAATTCTCGGGTACAAGGCTTAGCAGGGATACCTGAACAAAGGCTAATCTCAATAACGAGGACAAAACGTACCTGATCCTTTGTCCTGAGCGTGAGATGACACATTGCGATAACCGATTCCACCACTTATTTATTGCTGTGAGGACAGTGGGCAAGTAGCAAGCGACGATTCCGCTCAAAGCAGCGAGTGATCGCGTCAGCATGGGCGCTGCCATGTAGGTTCGTCATCACAATTATCGGTAGTTACCGGTACAATAATTAAATGCTTATGACATACATGCGAATAGTGACTAGTGTATCACGTATTGCTGTCACGTAGCACGGGCCAAACAAACACAGTTTACCAAACCTTCTCTAATTATAATGCAATTACAAACAGAACTAGGTTTGGTACGCAAGCAGCATGCGGTTTGTTTACGCCTCGTAGCTTCCGGCCTGCTGCAACCAGCTTGGGAGATTATAGGGAGCTTACACGAATGACCATCGTTCATGTAGGCTGCCTATCTTTAGCAGTGAGAGGACGCTCTTCAGTCATTGCTACTGATGGTCCCTTAGATAGGACTGACACAGTGCTTACATAGGATTTGGTATACATGGCTGAACTAATATGACTAGGACAAACGCCAAGGTAAATGTGGGGGTGAAAGAGCCTCCTTGCTAAAGATTGCTTAAGAAAGGATTTATTTTCAAAACGTTATACCTGGATAACGCGGTAAACGTAGTTATTAATATGCGGGCAATCTTTTAAAATGTCTTTTTAATAACGAGAAACCTATATTTGTCCACAGCTGTTCGAAAGGTACAGCGTTGTTACAAATCGCTTTGTGACAAAGCGCGTGCGCGGAAACCTTCTGTAACTGCTTGTTCCTTTGTTTTTTTTTTTTTTGTTTTTTACGCTGGCTTTTAGATCAGACCATTTAGCATTTACCTGCTGGTAGTGCCCCAGGTACACTGTCCGCAGAGTGGGCAGATCACCATTATTTTTTTAAAGAAAGAGCTGCAGCCAGATATACCTGTCTGTTTCAAGCCTCAAATTTGTAACTGAAATTTCTTTTCAGACAACAAATTTATTTCTAATTTCAGAGCTTCCAATAACTGTCACACATGAAACAGCAAAATAAGTCCATTTCAAATCGAGAAAGCTTTTAATGCCTTTAGCATGTCAACACGACTATGAGACCAATAGTTTTCGTGCACGAGCAGCAAGTTGCCGGCTATGTACTATTTTTTTAGCGAAGTACGAAATTGTTTAATGTCAAAGCCGGCCATGGCGGCCGCATTTCGATGGAGGCGAAATGCTTTTTTTGTACTTAGATGTAGGTGCAGGCTAAAGAACCCCAGGTAGTAAAAATTTGTGGAGCCTTCCAGTACTGCCTCCCTCATAATCATGTCGTGGTTTTGGCACGTAAAACCCCAACAAATATTGGTATAAAGTCGAAGCTCGGGTTTATCGGGTGTTGATATGGCCTTAAGAGACAGGAAGAGAGCAGAGTGGGTCAGGGAACAAACGGGGGTTAAGGATATCATAGTTGAAATTAAGAAGAAGAAATGGATATGGGCCGGCCACGTAGCACGTCGGCAGGATAACCGGTGGTCATTAAGGGTAACTGACTGGATTCCAAGAGAGGGCAAACGCGTGAGGGGAAGACAGAAAATTAGGTGGGTAGATGAGATTAAGAAGTTTGCAGGTATAACGTGGCAACAGAAAGCACAGGACCGGGTTGATTGGCGGAACATGGGAGAGGCCTTTGCCCTGCAGTGGGCGTAGACAGGCTGATGATGATGATATGGCTTGAAGTGATTATATTGTTTTTGCTCCAGGTCCAAAATCACAAAATCTGAAAGCAATATAGGACTGGTCGGGGAACGCATGAGGGCGAAACAAGAAGAAAAGAAGGAAAAATTAACCTGGCGTTCTCGATTCCTCATGAAACGCCAATGCTTCTATGGGTGAAACTGGATACCCGCCGCAATCCTCAGAGTATACGGAAAGATGATTCTTCTTCTCGCAGGCGGGCCTTGACGTCATGAAACCAATTTCGTCGGGAGAAATCACGAGGCACAAAAATACTTTAATGAAATAGAGTTTGACTAACTTCGCTGCGAATAGAAAGTGCGCACAGCAGCACGACAAGCATATTTATGTAATCGTCCAGAAAATTGATATGTGCTTCACTAATCTTCAGAAAACAGGACGCAAGGAAAGCGAGCCAGCAATGTTATTGAAGTAAGAGCGCCGACTAAAATTCTCGATGAAAAGACCCGCTGTAATAGTGATCGAATCGTGAAGCCGGAATATTACGCCGAGATACCAATGATTGTGCTGGGATTCACGATTGAAAAAAATCCCCTTTCAACGGAGCAGGCCATAGTGGCGACATCTTGGCGATCCCGAATTAGAAATAGAGAAAGAAAAAGAAAGAGTACACCACCGACAGTCAGCTGAAGAACATATTTCGGCCATTTCACTCTTCCCTCGATAATAGGAAATGAGTATTCACATTTTATTTTTCGTGCTTTACTTTTGCTTTGACTTTTGCTTCCTCTCTCGGCACGTGTCCATTATGGTCAACGCAAAGAAATAGAGAAGAAGAGAAAGCTAAAGCCGCACTGGATCTTGTAGCTCTTGCTAGGATCACAGATGACTCTTATCGGCTCAATTTTACATGGGCCTGAAATCTGAGTACCGCACTTGGAATTCGCCCTCGACCAATCAAGGGGGATTCTCATCGGACAAGGGCGCATGAGCCGTGACCGAGAGACGGAGTCGCTCAATTTTTTCAAGTTTTGTCGTTCGAGCACTTTTCCGAAAGATTGTTACATCATCTCGACGTTTTGCAGTAATACTTCGAGCATGTTTTCTACACATTTAACGATAATGAACAATCATCTCGACAAAATAATCAATAGAAATGCGCGATATGTGTCGGAAAGTATTAGAACATAGTGATAAGCAATAATGGTGACCTGCAACTGATCACAGGAATACTTGAAGTGTCAGGAGGGTGAGTTGTCTTGCTATATTTGCATCACTTAAAGTATTGGTTAGCGGCTGGGAATAGTTATTTATCTTGCTGATGCAGTGCATAATGGCGCTAGATGCAGAATAAAACATGAAATAAAGTGTCCCCCTTACCTTTCATTATGCCCCGCAATAGGCAAAACTACTGCTTTCTGGCATTGTCTGTGTTTTCATACAAAATTGAAGTAACACAGGGACTGCTGTACGGGGTACTGTACCAGGCAGATTCATTTTACATGTTATAAGTGCAGCTTTTTATACGGCCACAGGTATTTTGAAAAACTGAGAGTAGTCGTCTTGCTTTATCTCATGGCGAGCCACTACTAATAACACTATTAGACCTAACAAAATGCTGGAGAATTTTGTATGTAAGGCCAGGTGATGTGGTAGCTCGAAATAAAATTTTCATAAGGTCTACAAGCTTTTCATAAATCAACACGCTTTCGCAAAAATCCGATATTTTCCGAAGGCCTACAGCTTAAAAAAACATGGGCACACAAGTGCATCCGGTGAAAACAAAATGGTATTACTACAAACCCGTCTATATTTTCACTTTACGGCTTTGTATTTGCTTATGCTGTGACAGTAAGCGTCGCAGTAAGGACCACTTTACTACGCGAACAACCAAATATGACTCATTTACACTCACCTCATATCAGTAGACACATGCAGTTAGATCCTTAGCAACGTCGCAGCAGCGCATTGGAGTGTTTCTTTAAAAAAATTATCGTATGGTTCTTTGCAGTGCTATTCGAGAAAAAGCTGGGAGGAGAGCTTTCGGAATAAAGCAAACGACAGCTGTTGATTTACGTTGGTCGTGCATGGCAATACGAGGGCGGTCCGATAAGTACTTAGCCTCACCGCGAGAGGGCGACGCTATCCCATGAGACATATACCGACGTTGAGTACGTTCTCTTAGAGGGACACATGCGAAGGTGCAGTCGAATCGGGCTCGCGGTTTTGTTTTGGCTGCTTCAGGAAGCAGGTGATTTTCGTGTATCCGTTAAAAATGGAAAAAGAGCAATATCGGTCGGTGATTCCATTCTTGTTTTTGGAAGGGAAATCGCGCAGCGAGATCAAAGAGCGACTGGATGCCGTCTACGGTGAGTCTTCTCCTTCGATGGCAACCGTCAAAAATTGGTTCAACGAGTTTAAACGTGGTCGCACGTCGGTTTTTGATTAGCCTCGCCCAGGGGCCCCGCAAACGGCTACCACGGCCGATAACGTGGCAAAAATCCACGACCTCGTATTGGCAGACCGCCGACTAAAGGTGCGCGAGATAGCTGAGACAGTAGGCATCTCAAAAGACCGCGTGGGTCATATCCTTCAGGAAAATTTGGGCATGAGAAAGCTGTCGGCGCGATGGCTGCCGCGTTTGCTCACTCCGGACAACAAGCGTGTCCGTGAGACCACTTCAGAGCAGTGTTTGAAGCTGTTTAAGCGTAATCCGAAGGAGTTCCTGCGTCGTTTTGTGATCGTCGACGAAACATGGATCCACTGGTACACGCCAGAGACCAAAGAACAGTCGAAACAGTGGACTGCACCCGGAGAACCTGCTCCGAAGAAGGCGAAGACTGTCGCATCGGCCGGAAAGGTGATGGCCACCATTTTCTGGGATTCTCAAGGTGTGATCTTCGTCGACTACCTTGAGAAGGGCAAAACGGTGACAGGACCCTACTACGCCGAATTACTGGGCCGATTCGACGTCGAATTGCAGAAACAACGGCCACATTTGGTGAAGAAAAAGGTGCTCTTCCACAATGACAACGCGCCAGCTCACACCAGCGCCGTCGCCACGGCAAAGTTGGTCGAACTGGGCTACGAAGTGGTGCCCCATCCAGCGTATTCTCCAGATTTGGCTCCGAGTGATTTCTTCTTGTTTCCCAACCTGAAAAATTCACTCGCCGGACAAAAATTTGAGTCGAATGAAGAAGTTATCGCCGCCACAGAAGCCTACTTTGCAGCTCAGGAGAAAACATATTTTTCTGACGGGATCAAAATGTTGGAGGATCGCTGGGTCAAGTGTATAGAGTTGAAAGGGGACTATGTTGAGAAATAAATCGACACCATTCCAAAACTTTCGTTTTTTCTTTTGAAGGCTAAGTACTTATCGGACCGCCCTCGTATTTCATCTGGTTGAGACTCCAAGAACTGCCGTGTGTTTATTCACAGAGGTAACAATTTTTGTCCGTGCAGTCATAATTTTGTTTATGCTCGCAGAGGGATAGTACTTCATATCAAGTGGAAAAGCAGTTTGACAGCTTCGCGACAGAGCACCTACACTTTTCAAGAGAGACATTACAGCGTATTTACGAGAATGTCTTGAAAACTACACGAGTACAAACCCACAGCAAAAATGCTTTACACAGCTTCTTTTTCCAGTAGTATACGCACGTGCCTATTTGTTGCAGATGTGTCGACCAGTATGTAACAAGCTAATTTGCTTCTCTTCTATGTACTTATCGCATCAATGCTCATTCCTGCAGCAAAGACTAGCAAAGCCCTAATATAAAAAAAATTCGGCAGATCCCACGTACCGTGGATCGATGTTACGCGAAGCATGCGCGGGATGATGTCTGTGGCGTAATTTTTCACATTGAGCGAAACGTTACGGAATGACGCTAGCGAAATATGAAAGTGGCATACGCACACTTATATGTTGAGGAGTCGCATATGTATTATATAAGCACTTGCTTTCAGTTGCGTAACGGTGCCAATGGCAACATGGGCGTTACCAACGCCAGATGTGGTAAGCTGATATGTAGTGCCTATATTCTTCAATACTGGATAGCACGAATCCGAACAGGGCAAAAAAGGAACATAGATTCACAGGACAGACGTTACTCACAACTAAGCTTCATTTAAGAGAGTTTTCCTAGATATATGGTACGCAGCGGAGTGGCAAGTGCAGGCGCAGTGCACGTATGCTGCAGGCACAGTTGCAGTTGCTACAGTTGCAGTTGCTACAGTAGCAGTTGCTACAGTAGCAGTTGCTACAGTTGCGTTACAGTTGTTATGCTGATGATACGCAAGAAGCCGATTAATGAACTATCTCTTATAGGGAAAGTACAGGAATTCAGAGTTTCACTTCATAATAGGTACACGGCTTTAACCGAGGAAACCGACCTTGGCGTTGACGCAATAAATGATAATCTGACTAGTATCATTAAGGAGTGTGCAGTGGAATCGGGGGTACAGTCGTTAGACAGGACACTGGTAAGCTATCCCAAGAGACGAAAAACGTCATTATGAAACGTCAAGCCATGAAAGCCTCAAATGCAACAGACAAAATAGAACTGACGGAGCTTTCGAAGTTAATCAATAGGCGTAAAGTAGCCGAGATAAGAAAGTATATTATGGAGAGAATTAAGCATGCTCTAAAGAACGGAAGAAGCCTCAAAGCTATGAAGACAAAACTGCACATAGGCAAAAATCAGATGTATGCATTAAGGGACAACAGATTCAAGGTCACAACCAATATGGATAGAATACTTGAGGTAGCGGAAGAGTTCTACAGAGATCTGTGCAGCAGCCGAGACAGTAAGGATGATAACGTAAGAAGCAGTAATATCCCAGAGGAATTTGACATCCCACCAGTATTGACACTAGAAGTAAAGGAAGCACTAAGGGAATGCAAATAGGCAAAGCCGCTGATAAGGATCAGGTAACATCAGACCTGTTAAAACACGGTGGAGAGATTATGTTAGAAAAACTGGCCACCGTGTATACGAAGTGTCTCTCGACGGGGAGGATATCAGAATCTTGGAAGAATTCCAACATCATTGTGGTGAAGTGCGCGGAGTTCAAAGTGCGCGGAATTTGAAGTGCGCGCCATGCAGTGGCGGATCCAGGGGGGGGCGATTGGGCGATCGCCCCCCCCCCAAAGCTATAAGCCAACCCAACCCCCCCCCCCGCTTTTCACCTCACCGAAGGCCATTTTTCAGAACGTAGAATTTTTTCAGGTGGTCGCTGTGTCCATCCCAATCCGAGACTAGGGAAGCACCCCTTACACAGCCCAGCGCTTTTGTTAAGAGCGAAACAGGCTTTCTAGAAAAGATTTCTTCTGCGTCCTGCATCTTTCAAATAGGCACCGACGAGCACAAGCCTCAACTATTTTGCTAAAGCAACTGCTGCCTTTATGGAAGCGAGCTAAAGTTTCCTCCCCACTAGCAGGGCCATCAGCTCTTCAGCAAAGCGAGGGGTCTTCAAATTCTCCCATCTTTTTCTCAGAGACAGGAGTCTGTTCTGTGTCATTCAAACTGGCATCTTTCGTCCCACCACGGCCGGGCTAGACTGCACGTGCGCGCTTGAGCGCGCACGTGCAGTCTAGCCCGGCCGTGGTCCCACAAAGCGTGCAGAACAAGTTACCTTTTAGTCAACCTTCAGCGGCTGGTCCAAAAAAAAAAAGAAGGAAGGCAGGCAGTGGTGCTGTGAAATATATTCGCCGAAGTACCGAGCAAGCCTCCGAGAGCACGTGCGCGGGGTATAATCGAGCGCGACTCCGAAAGCTCCGTTTGACCGTCCTTAGGCTGCGGAGATAGAAAGGGCATTTTCTGGCAACACGACCGGCCAGAAAAAAAGGCAATGGGGAGGAGGGGGCGGGGTAACAAAGGGAGGCTTACTCCGAAACTACGTTCAAGGAATACTAGAGCTCGCCGTTGTGGGAATACTCATTTATCGAGCAGGTGGCCTGCCCTTCCCTCTTTCACCCTCCTCTTACCAACAACACTGATACGTGTTCCCCAATGTTTAGCGGAAATATGCGTTTTCTTCTTCATCAAACCAATACTGTTCATTCATTAAGTGGCAGCGCCAACCCAAGACAATGAACGAGAATGGAATGCAAGGGACCAGACAAGCGCCGACTCGTTGCTCAGTTTACTGCGGAAAGGCAGTTACATGAATATGCAAACTCTAGTAGCGCACGTGAGCAAGGCCATACAAAAAAAAAGGTATCACATTGTACAACCAATTTGCAAAATAAAGTATTTTGTCTACAAAAACCACAAAATAATCACGTGACACTGCCACGGGAAAATTCTTCGTTAGTAAGCCCCTCTCCCCCCCCCAACAACCAACCGCCCCCCCCCAAAGCAAGCGCCTGGATCCGCCCCTGGCGCCATGTAACCAATATCGAAGACGACGAAAAAAGGAACTTGCACGGGCCTAGAAGAGCCAAAAGAATAAAAAAGTGAAATGCCAATGAGAGAGAGCCACAGCGATTGTTCGGAAGCACGCGGAGAGAGAGGATAGCGAAGAGGACGAAGCAGTAGCTGGGAAGCAGCCAGAAAGACGGGTCACGCGTTTCGGCCGTCGGGTTTCGGACCCGAGCCAAGACCTCTAAACCTCTCGACCGGTGACCTGAGAGTAACCATGGCTACCTGCTGCTGTTCTTGGCGCGGAATCACTCGTGTGCTGCTCCTGGTCCGACGTTCCTATGCCCATGGACAGGTTTGAGCAGTCGGGCTTCGGGCTCGAGCTTGAACGAGGCTGTCCGGCCTGAACCCTTCTCGAAGCCAGTGGGTCGACATCGTCTCCTCCTCAACGAGGCTGCCCATACAGCGGGTCATCGAGCGGCTCAGCTTCGACGGCAACGGCGATTGCATCAGCTCCATACTTCGCTCCATGGCGTCTTCACCACAGACCTTGGTGAGATCGGCATCGTGTCTTCTCTCCGCGACAAGTTGAATGCTACAGACTGAGGGATTAGGAACTAAGCACGTAGTTTATTCGTTCTTAGTGGCTTGGCCTCTATCGGAGAGTCAGTTATTTCTGTAGGGTACTCTTCTGTCTTTGTTAATGTTGTGTGTTCTGGTTTTAGTGTTGTTATTAAATGTGGTTTGCGAGCGGTCTCGTCCTTTTGGGGAGTGTCTTGACGTGGCGTCTCGGACATTCCAAATAAAGAAAGAACCTGCACGTTGTGCGTAACCTAAAACCACAACGTAACAATCATCTTGATCAATAAGAAAGGGGACGTCAAGGACCTGAAAAATTACAGGCCCATCAGCTTACTGTCCGTTGTCTACAAGCAATTTACAAAAGTAATTGCGAACAGAATTATTACGACATTAGAGTTCAATCAACCAAAGGACCAGGTAGGATTTCATACAGGCTTCTCAGCAATAGATTATATTCATACTATAAATCAGGTGATAGAGAAATGCGCGGCACACAACCAACCCCTATACATAGCCTTCATGATTACGAGAAGGCGTTTGATTCGGTGGAGACATCAGCAGTCATGCAGGCACTGCGGAATCAGGGCATCGAGGAAGGCTATACAAGCATAATGGAAAAAATCTACAGCGGATCCACAGCCACTAAGTCTTCCACAAAGAAAGCGACAGAATCCCAATAAAGAAGGGCGTACGGCATGGAGACACGACCTCTCCAGTGTTATTCACCGCGTGTTTACAGGAGGTTTTCAGGGCCCTAGATTGGGAAGACTTGGGGATAAGAGTTAATGGAGAGTATCTCAGTAACCTGCGATTCGCTGATGACATTGCATTGATGAGTAACGCGAGAGACGAATTACAGCTCATGGTTACTGAACTGGATACAAAATTTAGAAGAGTAGGTCTGAAAATTATTATGCATAAAACTAAAGTAATGTGGAACAATTTTGGCAGAGAACAGCGCTTTGCGAGAGGTGGCGAGACACTGGAAGTTGTAAAGGAGTACGTGTACTTAGGACAGGTAGTAACCGCGGAGCCGAACCATGAGAGTGAAATAACTAGAAGAATAAGGATGGGATGGGGCTCACTCGGCAAGCATTATCAAATCACGAATGGTAGTCTACCACTATCCCTCAAGAGGAAGGTATATAACAGCTGCATCTTACTGGTACTTACCTACGGAGCAGAAACCTGGAGACTTACAAAGAGGGTTCAACTTAAATTGAGGACGACGCAGCGAGCGATGGAAAGGAAAATGATAGCTGTAACCTTAAGAGACAGGAAGAGAGCAGAGTGGGTCAGGGAACAAACGGGGGTTAAGGTTATCATAGTTGAAATCAAGAAGAAGAAATGGATATGGGCCGGGCACGTAGCACGTCGGCAGGATAACCGGTGGTCATTAAGGGTAACTGACTGGATTCCAAGGGATGGCCAACGCGTGAGGGGGAGACAGAAAATCAGGTGGGTAGATGAGTTTAAGAAGTTTGTAGGTATAACGTGGCAGCAGAAAGCACAGGACCGGGTTGATTGGTGGAACATGGGAGAGGCCTTTGCCCTACAGTGGGCGTAGATAGGCTACTACTGCTGCTGCTGCTGATGATGATGATGTCATGCTGATATTTGTCCGTTATGACGGATAACGCACGCATGTTTCACGGACCTGTGTGTGCAGAATGGGTTCTTGACAGTTCTTGAACAAGGTCATCACCACCGGGATCAGTGACCACCAGCAGCTGGACCAGACTTATTATGGGATCCGTACGTGATCGCGGCTACGAGGGGTATAAGTGCTGCGAAGTGCGAGGTATAGTGCAGCTCGTGGAAATCCTGGGTGCCTCTTACAATGAAATGATCTATGATGCCTCCTGTCCTGGACGTGGCAGCGACGTCTTTTGATGCCCGGTCCACATTCAAACCGTCTTTCACGAAGTATAAGGACCAGACATTGTTTGGTCTTGATAAGTAAACGTTGAACTCACCGGTAATGATGAGAGGCCTGGTCCTCTCGGCAGATTTATTGTAGAGAAGCTTTCACCCCGGATTCTTGTAATCCACGTAGTCCACGTTGCGGACCACGTGCACGAGTCGATGGTAGTTGAGCGTCATCCAGGGGTGCTCTGTCTTCAAATACATCACTTTCCTTGCATCGCCCGCGGTGGTGTAGTGGTTACGGTGCTCGGCTGCTGACCCTAAGGTCGCGGGTTCGATCGCGGCCGCGGCGGTCGTATTTCGATGGAGGCAAATTGCTAGTTGCCCCTGCACTTGTGATCGCGGTGAACGTTAAAGAATACCAGATGGTCTAAATTTCAGGAACCCTTCGCTATGGCGTCTCTCATAATCATATCGTGGTTTTGGGACATAAAACCCCAACCATTATTATTATTACCACTTTCCTTACGTGTCAATATATGCGTTCGCCGTTACTGTGTTGGTTCAGACTGTATCACCTGTGGCACATACACGCATAACATGAACACTGGTATGCCGGTATAAGTACGCGACAGGTATTTTGCCCTATTCATGTCATGACCAGTAAATCCTGTTCGTCATACAATGATCTCCTGTTATGCCAATTTTAATATACTACAAGTTATGGAGACGACCAGGAGAACGCCCAGACGTAGGCGGCTAGATAGATAGATAGATAGATAGATAGATAGATAGATAGATAGATAGATAGATAGATAGATAGATAGATAGATAGATAGATAGATAGATAGATAGATAGATAGATAGATAGATAGATAGATAGATAGATAGAAACGGCCAAAGTGCCTGAGGTTCGCTAAGAAATGCTTCGCATTTAAAAGCAATGAGATAATTTCAGTACCCTTTGTTAACCAAAGGTAAGCAGCGCTGTGATGAATCGCGGTTGTAAAGTACGTGGCAAGGTCTCAAGAATCCAAGTCCATCCATCAGGTAACAACAACTACCGATAAATAGAATCAGCGTGCGTTGCAAAGATTGAACAAGGTGATATGCAATATACGCTCTAGAATGTCCATAGAATATTTTGCGTTTTATTGCGCAGTGCAGTGATGAAATCATAGGCATAAAAGCTACGTACAGTGTTGCGAAGAAGCGTCACTGCTACAGCTAGGTGGTAAAATGTGCCCAAGAGAAGCGATGGTTCCTAATGGAGCAACAGCTTACGAAAATGTTTCAGATATCTTTTCTGTATAAGCAGTGCTACGTTAACAGCTTGTAGAGAAGGCTGTCACATTCGATCATTCTTTCGCGTTGATAGGATCATTTTCGTAGTTTTACTTTTCATAAAAGATCGAAACAGCTGCTAACCATCTTGTGAGCCTGAAGAAATAGAGAATATTTATCAATATGCAGTCACTATTGCATAGGCTCTCCGGACACCTCGGTTAACTATATTCATCCACGAAAAACGCTTTAGTAGAAGATATGCAGCGCACTTTGTATTTATTAGTATTTTTACCAATATTGCAAGTCTCAATTGTACTTAGAAGTCTTCTCCAGTGTGTGGGAAAAATATGTACCCTACTGTAATTCAGAACTTTTCTATCTTGAAGCCTCCGTGATATTCGCAGTGCGGCGCAGCGGTACTAACTTGGGAAGTCGTGCATATGGGTTTATTTAGTAACGGAACGTCGAATTAGACAAAGCAAGGTTCCAAAAAGCCGGTTTATTTAAAATATTATTGAAATGAATGGTTGAGAAACTATGGTGAATTGTTACTTTCTCAATTTATATCCTGAGTGAAATACGAGGGCTATTCAAAAAGTAAGGGCCGTTCGCTAATATTTAAATATTTACACGTTAGAATGAAGATTTAATTGTGAAGCGCCATCTGTTAATTTTTCGCGAAGGTACTGAAGTTATTGTTCTGGCTCAGTAGTCGTGTGCTTTTCGGGGAAAGCAAACGACAATGTCTGCGAAAATCGTTACTCGCGCCTGTTGGGAAGTGCGAGCTGTAATTGAATTTTTGCTTCCAAAAGGATCACCAGCTTCTCAAATTTATGCGGAATTGTGCCTAGTTTATGGACATAAAGTAACGAGTCAAGGAAAGGTCATCAAACTGTGTCGAGACTTCACCAAGGGCCGCACAAATGTGCACGACTAAGAGCGGAGTGCAAGAGCCAGAATCCAGACCAATAAAAACTGTTCAACAAGTCGACCGGGGATTGCGATTAGATGACTCCTTCACCGTTCTTTCTTTGCCATTATTGCTTCCGAATGCCCTGTGAAACGGGAGATACGGCTATTTCTTTTGGCTGCAAAAAAGCATTACTCCTATGCATGATATTTGCATGACATTTTCTGGTTATAACTTATTACATTATGCATATACGGAATATATAGTATGAGATGAATCCCCCCCACTTTTTCTTGGCTTTCTGCTGCTGGTCCTGAAATCTTGTTGGCCAAGCTTGGGACCAAGTACGGACGCTACAATGTCTCCGAGTAGCTAGCCCTAACCAGACGTTATATTTCTTGCCCTAGCATTTCTCAAATTCTTTTAGGATAGTGCTGTTATAGAGCCTTAGCTATACATACGTTAACTGTATCGTCTTTCTCCAGTTTCATATTGGATGAGCTAAATGGAAGGACGGGTTTATTGCCTCATGCACTGTGCGTTTATGTAATGTTATACAAGTAGTAAAAAAAGGCAGCATGACTAAGGATCTGTGTAACTCGCTTCAAAAATAAATAAAAAGCTGTAGGCAAACTTGGATTCGTCCACGCGATGTTTCGAAACGAGTGAAACACTTATGTATACGAACCACTCTAGAAACGCAATTGTCTGTGCGAAATGTCAGAAATGGTTGCGCAACAGATAAAAACGCTGGTTACCGTTGGTTACCGGGTAAACATTGCCATGCCTAACGCCGAATGCTTGCGCAATAGGGCTTTGGACATGCAAATCGAAAATCTCAGATGCTTACTGAAATATAAAAAAAGACGCGTACCATCAAGGAAAGATTGAAGAAAGGATTGAAGATTCTAAGACGCTGCAGGGAACGAAGAATAAATGCAAAGGTCATTCCATATATGACTGAAATCTTGCACAGATCGAAAAATACGCAGAATATTGTTACTACATACGTGATTTGGGTATGAGCATCTGTGTAGTGGGAAACAGGGTGGTTAGAGTAGAAGAGGACGTTCGGCTAGTGAGAGAGGCCTCCGGTACGCGTCTGGGCAACACCTTCGCGTCTACCGGTACGTCGCAGCTCAATAAAACCTTTTGTAGACGTACCAGAGTGGTGGAGGTGCTGGGTACAGCACGTCAACGTACCACGGAGCCACAGCTGCTTGAACTTCGCCGGAGCCGTCGACTTGCCGGTCTGCCGCCGACAACATTCGTCATGGCCCAGAGCGGCGCAGGTCAAGACTCGACAACCTCAACCACGCAAAGGTCAGCGCCGGCTGCTCCTCGGCACCACTATATTGAACCCCGCTCGTTCGCGGGCAGGGCAGGAGAAGATGTAGACGCGTGGCTGACGCATTACAAAAGGGTGAGCCGGTACAACTGCTGGAATTCCACCGACCAACTGGAAAATGTCGCGCTGTTTCTCACGGAGACCGCCCTGATGTGGTACGAAAACCACGAAGAGTTCTTAACGACGTGGGATCTTTTTGCTGATGAACTCAAGAAGTGCTTTGGCGACTCTGATTCGAAAAAGAAAAGCGCGGAGCGAACGCTGGCTCAAAGAGCTCAGACTCCTGGGGAGACGTGCACCACCTATATAGAGGAAGTCCTGAAGCTTTGTAAGATCTTGAACCCGCAGATGTCTGAAGAAGACAGGGTCGGACACCTCCTGAAGGGTATAGCAGAAGACGTCTACAATTTTCTGATAGGTAGGGAAGACCTCACCTCCGTCTCCGCCGTCCAACGTCACTGCCGTACATTTGAAAAGTTGAAGACTCGTCGCATTGCCCCGAAATTTGGTAGGCTGGCCAATGTAACAACGGTCGCCAGCGTCGACGTGAGCCCGCCCGCCGACCTCGCCGCTACTATCCGGGCAATCGTGCGCGAAGAGCTACAGCGACAAGACGTATTGGTCGACGACACCATCCATCGTCCGCCTAGCTGTCCAACCTACTACGCGGCGCCGTTAGCTCCTGTGCCACCATCGGTATGTGTGACGGACATCAGCGAAGCTCGCACTTCGTGGCCACGTCAGGACTCATTCACGTCTGACCAGCGGTACGACCAACGCTTTCGTTCCGGCCCCGCCCCACAGAGGCGGGCAGTTCCCGTTCAGCAAGCTGGCCCACTGCATTCGGTTAGACGACACTTCACAGCACAGCGCTCTCAGCAGTGGTCCGGCGAGCGTCCACTACACAGATGCTCATACCCAAATCACGTATGTAGTAACATTTCCCTCCGCGCCTTGATTTGAGGTCAGGGTATTGGCAGATTCCAATGCACGAGGAAGACAAGGAGAAGACGGCATTTGTTACACCAGATGGACTTTTTGAATTTAATGTGATGCCATTCGGACTGTGCAATGCACCTGCAACTTTTGAGCGCTTCATGGATAACATTCTGCGTGGTTTAAAGTGGGAAGTCTGCATGTGTTATTTGGACGATGTTGTGATTTTCGGGCGCACTTTCTCTGAGCACAACACACGCCTTGGTCTCGTGCTGGATTGCCTAAGCAAGGCACGCTTGCTGCTCAATTCAAAGAAATGTCGTTTTGGGGAGCGCCAAACACTCGTCCTTGGCCACTTAGTGGACAAAGAAGGCATACGACCAGATCCCGCGAAGACGGCCGCAGTTGAGGCGTTCAAGCAACCTCACTCGGTTAAAGAACTGCGCAGTTTTTTGGGCCTTTGCTCATACTTCCGTCGATTCATTCCTAACTTTGCCAATATCGCGCACCCGCTCACGTGCCTGCTTCAGAAAGGCGTGCGGTTTGACTGGACACCGGAATGTACGTCCGCTTTTTCTGAGTTGAAGTTCCTTTTGACGTCCCATCCCATTCTTCGACACTTCGATCCTCTGGCTCCCACAGAACTCCACACAGACGCTAGCGGTGTTGGTGTAGGCGCCGTCTTGGTTCAACGCTTAGGTACCAAAGAACATGTCGTCGCGTATGCAAGTCGGTCGCTCAGCAAGTCCGAGCGTAACTACACCGTCACAGAGCAAGAATGCCTCGCAGTAGTCTTCGCAGTGCAGCGCTTCCGGTCCTACCTGTACGGACGCCCCTTTACCATCGTCACAGACCATCATTCTCTCTGCTGGTTGGTCAATCTGCGTGACCCGTCTGGTCGCCTTGCGCGTTGGGCACTCCGTCTACAGGAATACGACTTTACGGTTTCCTTTAAAAGTGGTCGTCGTCACGCTGATGCAGATTGTCTTTCGCGATTACCGCTCCCGTCGACGGACTGTGACGCGGACAACTTCGACACCTACATCGCACCATTGGACCTACCATTTCCTGATACCAATGCCTTTAAGACTGAGCAGCAAAGGGACGACACCATACAGCAGCTCCTTGCTACCGAACCACAATCATCGGCGACTCGCTTCTGCATCCGCGACGGGCTAGTGTACAAAAAGAACTACGCTACGACCGGCTCACGATACCTTCTCGTGGTTCCGAAGAGTCTCCGCGTTTCCGTCTTGCAGGCTATGCATGATGATCCAACGTCCGGTCATTTAGGCACAGCGAAAACTCTTAGCCGGCTTCAAGAAAGATTTTACTGGCCAAGAATGCGCCAGACGACGGAACACTACGTCTCTAGTTGCAACGAGTGTCAACGTCACAAGCGCCCTACAAGTGCTCCTTCAGGGCGACTACATCCTGTGCCGCCCCCTAGAACTCCATTCGAGCAAGTTGGGACCGACCGTCTTGGGCCCTTTCCGCGGTCTTCTAATGGAAATCGGTGGATAGTCGTATGCACCGATCATTTAACAAGGTACTGCGAGACAGCTGCCATACCATCGGCAACTGCAGCCGATGTATGTTTATTTATGCTCCGTTTTGTGGTTCTACGACACGGACCTCCTAAAATTGTTATCAGTGATCGTGGGCGACAATTCACTGCAGACGTGGTGGAAGAGATGATTCGTGTGTGTGCTTCCACGTTTCGGCACTCTACACCATATCATCCGCAAACAAACGGTCTAACGGAACGAACTAACAGGACTCTCACGAACATGCTATCTATGTATGTCTCCTCAGACCACCAGAACTGGGACAGCGTTCTACCTTTCATCACTTACGCATTTAACACCGCACAGCATGAAACTACCGGCTACAGTCCGTTCTTCCTTCTCTATGCTCGGCCGCCTCGTCATACCCTCGATACCGTCTTCCCGTTCTTGGACTACCATGATCCCTGTATATCCGAGATCGTCTGCCGTGCAGAAGAAGCCCGACGTCTTGCTTATTTGCGCACTCTTGCTTCGCAAGATCGCTCGAAGGCACGTTTTGACCATCGACGCCGACACGTGACGTATAATCGCGGTGACCTAGTGTTGCTGTGGACGCCAACTAGAAAACGCGGGTTGTGCGAAAAACTGCTGGCGCACTATGCGGGACCTTATGTTGTTACAGACTGTCTAAGTGATTTAACTTACCGCGTAGCGCGTCTCCATTCAAATGGCCGACGGTCTGCAAAGACTGAACTTGTCCATGTAGCGCGTTTGAAGCGCTTTGTTCCTCGAGAGACTGTTTGACTCGCCCGGTGGGCTTCGTCTGCGCGGAGGGAAATGTTACTACATACGTGATTTGGGTATGAGCATCTGTGTAGTGGGAAACAGGGTGGTTAGAGTAGAAGAGGACGTTCGGCTAGTGAGAGAGGCCTCCGGTACGCGTCTGGGCAACACCTTCGCGTCTACCGGTACGTCGCAGCTCAATAAAACCTTTTGTAGACGTAACAATATGTCTTCGGAGCTGTCTAAGTCATGCGTAAGCGTAGAGCTTTATTGTAGGGAAGATAATGATGGGATGCTTCCCTGAAACGCTGTTGCTTTTGTTGTTGTTGTTGTTGTTGCTACCTAGAAAAAGTCGTCGGGCGACATCGGCACGGCGTATTCCGTGTTCTCTCTAGCGTTATTCCGCGACTGGAAGGGCCCAGCGAAAGGCAAATATTACTTTTCTGTACAATCTTCCATGTGGGTATTACGCCTTGCTTATAGAAAGGGTTTTTATTGCACTGCTACGAGATATTTCAACGAAGCCTTTGTAGAAAGTCTTGTACTTTTACATTTGTTTTATGCTGCCGGTACAGCGCACTCCTGTTCTTCGCATACATTCGCATGCTGATAGTGTGGGTGTTAAGCCAAGTGGCATAGATTTAAACACAATGTGTATTTAGCCCTGTGGGTAAGACCCTCGGCTTCTGTGAGTGGGTCACTGCACTCTTAATCACGTCCCGCTTAAAGTTCTAGATATAGCCAGGAAACCGAACATTTTTCACCTGGTTTCCTTTATATAACCAGCATTTAATCAAGATCTGGTTAAGAATGCAGGTTCGCGACCCAGCACCAACAAGAAAACATGTTTTCTTTTATACATTTATGTAAAGCGACTCTCTTATAATGCAGAGGGACGGGCCCACAGTTTTCTGTTGCAGCCTGCATGGAAATGTTTAACGATTTTAAATGCACACGCACAAAGTTCAAGTAGAGTACTGCTCTCTGCACCAACAAAAGATGGCAGTATCCACCGTTTCACTAGGCCATCTGATGTAATTGCGCTGAACAGAGAATGTCAAATGAAATGCAAAACCGAAGATATTTAATGCATTGCAAATGTGCGTAAGATTTCCTTCTCATGTGGAAGGTTTTATTTCGAACACATGAGCCACTGTTGCACCGATATATTGGAGGAACAATGTGATAAAGACAATCACCCAAGTGAAAAATTTGGCAAGCTGCCTGCTACAGATCATGCACTTTTCCCAGATCAATGAAAATTTAACTGTTGTAGTCAAGCGCAGAGGTAGCGTGATGCGTGAAATGATTGAGATGGAGAAAATGGCACAGCTGGGCAATAAAATAAAACTATGCAAGACCCCGTCAATATAGCGGTGGCGTTCCAAACGTGCACTGTGATTGGCTTATGTGTATCAAACGTGGGACCTGCGTTAACCCAACGCGAGACATGAGACGACGACAGTGCGGTCCCTTGAACTGCTCTGCAGTTAGTGTTGTTCGATAACGCTGTACGTGCCTAGTCCTGCGTGATATTTGTCTGTGGTGAATAAAGGAAAGTGTTATTGCGGATTCTCAGAATACGCTTGTAGGTTGACGATATCTGCGTATAAAGAAGGAAGGGTGACCGCCGCCGACGGTCACTTTTCACGTTTGATGAGGCATGTTAGACTTTAGCCTCAATAAACGCTCCACCACGAATCCACGATGAGCCTGCCATTAACCGCTCAAAGACAGCCGTGCGAGCTTGTTTTCGTCGAAGCGTAAACAGCTTCCGCAATTCTATGTGAACACTAGCCGCACGAGAACGTAAAAGTTCGACATTTCTGTCAGAGATACTTCGTTTGGCTGAATAGTGATGAAAGAATCTCTGAAATAATTTTCCCAGAATGTTTCTGTTTTTTTTAAGGTTGTCTAACTAAAAGCAGCAACACAAACGTATATCTCTATAACGGCGAAAGCCTTCTGTCTCACTAAACAAGAAATTTGACCGTCGGCGGTGTCGGGGACGAGGGGTGCAAAATATCATCCCGTGATGACGTCATCATATGACGTCATCATAACTTCATAGATCGCTAAAATGTGTGACGTCATCATGACGTCACAAATTCTGGCGTGATGTCATGTGAAGTGACGCCACATAATACCGTTGTAGCGCCCTCCTTTGAGCAGCGAACAAAATCGGAGAGTGCGCGACCTCAAGAGAAGAAAATAAAGACGGTGCTTCGTAGTGGCACGTGAAGCCGCGGCTCGTCTTCCCCGCTGGCGTCGATTCTGGTTCAGCCGTCCGGTTCCTTCGCTCCTGTGGCATAAGCCTACACCATCGTCACATGACATCGTAGCTTGGTCAAAGGTGGGCTGGTCACGGAGGCAGTGCAAAACCAGATGAGGTGCCTGCGATCCTGGAGGCAGTGCGACACCACGTTAGGTGCACAAAGCTTTCGGAGGGTGGCGGGGCAGGGTAAATACATTTAGAGAGCCTACATTACCGGCCGTTCTTATAGGGTCCCTAATACATTGACTGAGAAGAGAAAGATGGCTTTCGCCTTCGAGTCGTCTTAGGTGAATGCGCAAGGAACCATGTAATTTTTTAGAAGTCACTATCGTAAACACGCGGAAGTGCTTGAAGTTATGAAGTAAGGAAATGGTTGGCTGGTGAACAGTGTGTTTTTCAAGATTGCATAGTATTGCGTCTACAGTTTGTATTAGCCATACTATACTCGGTTACAACCTAAGGAAAAAATGTCAGGTCCGCCCACAGCCATCACTGCCTCGCCCACAGAAAAATCGCATGAATGAGTCACCCAATAGCGCTTACTTATTTTCGTGACGTCAAGCACTTCACGAGTGTTTCAGGTAGTTGACTTTCCCATACAGACACACGTTTGTGCCGCTGGTTTTCTGTCAGAAACTTGAACGTCCTGACAAATTTCGTCAGTGATTCTGAGATCACTGCTCAGCCATACGTGGTGTTCCAGGTAGCAACGACGAACCTTTAACTCTTAATATGCTTAGTATTTACGTTAGCCGTGAAGAAGTACTCACTTTTCGAGTGGAAACAAGCTAACACGACAGTCTTTCATTTGTAAAGGACAGGCACTCCTTGGTTCTGTGGGCGGAGCTAGCATTAGGCAAGTTTAGCGAAAGTTATATAAGCATTTACTATATGAACTACCGTAGCGCACGCGTACATTGGTTTAGTGAACGTCTTTGTGGCTGGAGCATCTTCACCGAAATTTCCGGGGGGAGGGGTGGCCCGGGCCCCTAGGGCCCCTCTCCGCTGGCTACGAATCTGACACACACACACACCCGGCCCGTAGCCAGGAATTTTTTTCGGTGTGGGGGGGGGGGGGGGCGCTTGCTGAAAACCTTGACTATTTGAGAAAAACGCCTATTTTCATGATTTATTTTCGATAAAACACCGTGTGTCATCAAAATTTCGGGGGAGGGCCCCCCCGTCGCTACGGGCCTGACACACACACAAACACACACACACACACACACACACACACACACACACACACACACATACACATACACATACACACACACATACACAGACACACACACACACACACACACACACGCGCGCGCGCGCGCGCGCAAGCAAAACGAAAGATCCGTTCGTTTTGAAGGGCACTCGCAAATGAGACCAATCGTCATGCAGAAAAAGCGGCGGAGAACGGCAAGGGGGTCGCGCGGCAGCGGCGAGTACAAAGGGTAGCGGTACTTTACCAAGATCAAGGAGCTTCAGTCTGAGTGAGAGTGCCTTGAAGTCAGTGGCGCCCCACTGGGTCAGGGTGGTGGTGACATTCTTTGCCCAGGTGAGTGCATATAGGGGTTGATGTCGCTGGCACGGACGCCGTTTCTTAAGGTGACGTGTAAACTGCATGATAGATGCGCACGTGGAACTGTAGAAATAAAATAAACTCACTCAATATATTTAAGGTGTCTTCCATAACGCGCATCTGCGTGCTCCGAAACTTCATGGTGGTTCTGTCGGAGTTTTTGCCACACTATTGCTTACACGTTCTCCTTGATCCCAGCACTAGACAGCTTCTAGATAAAAAGATTGCTTTCATCTTCGAGTCGTTTTGGGCGAATGCATAACAAACCGTGTGCCTTTTTTTAAAGTGCGCAGCAAGCTAGTGGCTCCGGCTGTCGTATGCTGTCATCGTGTGCTCTCGTACGCTGTCGTCGTTCTCATGACACTTGGCGTAACGCAGACAAACCCATGCTTAGCATAGCCGTGTATATATAGCAAGGGGATGGGAAAGGAGTGAGAGCGAGGAGAGCGAGGAGGAAGGAAGGGCGTAAAGCATAGCATAGCCATGCATGACGTCACGCAAGCAAAACCATGTATGCATAGCCATATATTATACGCATGTGTAGCAAGGGGGCGGGAAAGGGAAGTGAGGGTTGAGATTGATGTGAGGGTAAGGGGGATGGGAATGAGGATGGCAGTAGGTAAACTCTAGCATACCCAGCATAGTATAGCATATAGACATGTGTAGCATGGTGTGGCAAGGGATAGGAAAGAGAAGTGAGGTCAACGAGGAGAGATGTGAGGATGAGAGAAAGGAGAATGGGGAGGAAAAAGCAAATCATAGCCGTTTATAATCCAGTATAGCAAGGTGGTGTAAAAGGGAAGTGAGGGCGAGGAGAGAAAAGAGGAGGAAAGCTGTTGCCACAACATGACATTAACAGGTTTCGTTTCCCGCCCAGGACGCGAAGCAGGCTGCACTTTTGGAACACCAGCGCTTGCTTGCCCGGGAACAGTGGTCGTCCAGTATTTACCTGCCCCGCGTTCGAGGGAGAATGCTGCAACAAGCAGCGCATCAATGTACGCCAATACGTGCGATATAATAGGAAGGTGCACGGCACGAGACATGCGGTTCTGCGTTCTCTGAACCCTAATGAGAGTGTACTGGTACGCTCTATTTAAAGTGTGCCGTCAGGAAATCGGTGAAGAGACGCCGCGTTGGCGTTTACCAGTGGTGGTGTGTGTGCCATAAAACCTTGGAAAACGTCATAGTCGCACCTCTTTGTTCGCGCGCCTGACATTTCGTTTATACTGTCAGATGCCAAAGAGACTGTATCGTTTTGCAGACCACTTTGACATCAAAGCAAGATTTGAAGCCGTGAGATGCAATATTTTATAGATATTGCGAGAGTCGAGCTCACAGTGAAATCAATTTCTTGTTCCTGATATAGGCGGTTTAGCCATGGAGACTCCACCTCTTTTGTCTTACTTTCTGATTTGTATGATGGATTGAACAAAATGTCTTGGTATCACATACATCGCACTAAGCTTGTTCTTTTCTTTTTTTCAAGCATAGTCATATGAACAGCGTGCTACCGGCGCAAATTTTCTCGGAAGTTTCCTTAGTTTAGATAACGGAAGCTAGAATATGGCACCACAACACTGATATAAAATAATATAAGTGTTTGTTTCTAATGTAATGTTGCGCAGCAAGTTATACGACACCGAAACTTGCTTAGAAGTTTTGTGACGGCGTATCACTAAAGGCAATTGAAATAGGAAGTACGTCGTTTAGGACACGAAAGGCGTATTTCTTTATTCATGTAACGTTGCTGCCGTTCAAGTTCTGTGCACATTGCACGAAAGTCTTTCTATAATTTATTAATAATATTAATGGTTGGGTTTTACGTTCCAAACCCAGCATATGATTATGAGGGACGCCGTAGTGGAGGGCTCCGGAAATTTGGCCATCTGATGTTCTTTAACGTGCTCGTAATTTTAAGTAATCAGGCCTCTAGCATTTCGCCTCCATCGAAATGCGGCCATCGCAGCGGGAATTTTTTAGCTGATTCGCGATCTTCGCTACAGTCGGTATTCATTGCGCGTAATAAAAAAAATGCTCCCGATGGGAACTTCGCCTACACTTGGCGCCACACGCTTTGAGCACAATATGAAACGGAAAAAGGAAGATCGAGCGCTCGCACTCAATTTTTGATGCAGAAAATCATCATCACGTGATTACGTCACCATATGACGCCGCCATGACGTCAGAGGTTGGCAAAATTTGTGATGTCACTATGACGTCACATGATGACGTGATCCTGTGGCACCGTCGTTGGGACAAAGGTGGGCCGGTCATGGCAACATTGCAAAACCACGTGTGTGCAGAAAGCTTGCAATGCGTCTGACACTGGGGGCAGTACAAACTCACGTTAGGTGCAGAAAGACACAGGGGGGGGGGGCGTGCAGAGATCAATTGATCTTCAGAAAAAAGAGAAAATGGTTTTCGCCTTGAAGTCATCTTAGGCGAATGCATCAGGAACTTTGACTTTTCGAGGCCTCATTTACGTGTTATTTTCGCCAAAGGGATGACTAAGCTGTAATATGCAGATAGACATAAGGAGAAAGGCCATTGACTGTTCTGAGGCCCTATGGTCTTCCTTTCTGTTCGCCTCGTTTTGTAAGCACTTTGTGCGAATGTTTAAGCCTTACTGGAATGGAAAACGCGCCGGCATTTAAGGAGTAGTGTTTATTCTACGACTGTATACGATATCAGTAATTCTGTGCCCGTATACACAAAAAAAGCTCCTACACCATGATGATTCGCAGGATTGGATTCCAGGCGATCTCGATGCTCGATACGATATCAGCATAAACGAGCGGCCATTGCGAAAGGCAACTTATGAACGGAGACCATCGCTAGTTCGGGTCCTGATTTCAGACAACCTGTGGACTTATATATTGTGGGTTGGCATACTCAGAACGATTTCAAAAATAGATAAACGTGTGCTGGTTTGAATCATTGGAATATTTCTACAATATGTTTACCTTGTAGAGAATCCTTGGGACATGGTAATGGGTTACCCTCTCCAGCGCCTTCTAGTGGGTCGTCCTCTTTGGTTGCTTGAAAAAGAACGCCGCTCGCGCAGGGAGTTCGTGCCTTGCCGTGACTGTCGCCATTACTCATTGTCGTTCAGTGCTGTCAATTAAACACCCTAACAATTTGTTGGAGAGTGCTCTGCTCCCATTCAATGCCCCTGGAGCTCCGATCCCGTACCCTGCCATCTACCATGCCTCAAGACGCCGCCCAGCAAACGCCTCCTCTCGCAACGAGCACATGTCCCGGTGTCCCCCGTATACGCGATCCACCTATCTTCACTGGCGCCGATAGCACCGACGTGGAGGACTGGCTCGCAATTTACGAGCGCGTCCGCATCCCCAACAAATGGGACGAAGAAGGCAAGTTAAGCAACTTGGTATTCTACCTCGCGGGCGTAGCAAGCTTGTGGTTGCCCCAGAGTTACGCTCAAGTTGTCGCCAGGACGCCCCAAGTAATTCCTGCGGCTGCCCCAATGAGTTACGCCGAAGCCGCCGCTAGACCTCCGTTCTTTGAGGCGGGTGTGCCGGCTACATATGCTGACGCCATCCCTCGGCCCCGACTGCAGTCCACCATACAATCATTTCAGCAGCCGACCAGTCAATCGCGTCCTGCGACATGGGCGGGACCTACCCCGGCGAACCGATGGCGCACCCCCGACAACCGGCCCATCTGCTTTGCTTGCGGTTACGCCGGTCACGTGGCACGTTATTGTCAACGCGTGCAGCCGCTTCGAGTCGCGTCACCTGTCACCAGCCAGTCAAGCCGTGCATTCTACGACCCACCTCCACCTATGTCGCCGACGTCAAGCCCACCTCCAGCTACTCGCCGCTCTCCGTCTCCACGACGTCGATCACTGTCACCCATGCGGCCACGTTCGGTCGCACGAGAGCAGGAAAACTAGTCGTCGCAGTCCAGGAGGCAAGGGCTGCGACGCTATCGAACTGTGAAAGCCCTCAGCGAAGTCCATCGAATGTAATCGACGTGCTTGTGGACGGTGTTCGCGCATCGGCCCTTATCGATACTGGAGCCGCTGTATCCGTTATGGACGCAAAACTTTGCCGCTTACTTCGAAAAGTGATGACGCCACTTTCTGGGATGTCCCTCCGTACCGCCAGCTCCTAGAGTATTCATCCTACAGCAGTATGCACTGCTCGCGTCGTCATTCAGGACGTTCTGTACGACGTCGAGTTCATCATAATTGCGGCATGCTCTCACGACGTCATCCTGGGATGGGATTTCCTCTCCCGCCACGACGCCGTAATTCGTTGCGCACCAGCCGAAATCGAACTCTCACCGTTCTCACATTTGACGCCGACAGAGAGTCCATCGGCAGTGAGCAAGATCCTCGTCCAAGACGATACGAAAGTGCCTCCAAACTCGTCAACGGCTGCGTCGGTCTACTGCGCCGGTCTCTCCGACACCATTGCACTCCTTTCGCCATCTGCCCGCATCTGCACTAGGAAAGGGGTGCTGGTACCTTTCGCGACCGTGCGAGTCACGTTGGTTCGAGGGGAATGTCTCGGCAAACTGGAACCCGTTGAAGACGCACAAGTTCTGGACGCACCCGATGACTCGCACTCTACCAGTTCCCGCACCATCAGTGCTGTTTCCACGTCTGATTCGTCACCTACTGATGTATTTGGTCCCTCCATTGCTGACAACCTTACGTCGGTCCAGCGTTCGCAGCTTCTGTGCTTGTTGGATGAATTTCGTCATTCTTTCGATGTCGGGCGAACATCCCTCGGCCGCACGTCCGCTGTTACGCATCGCATCGACACTAGCGCCTAACCACCACTGCGGCAACGTCCATATCGCGTGTCTCCCACAGAACGCCGAGTAATTAACGAGCAAGTGGACGATATGCTTCGACGCGATGTAATTCGGCCCTGCGACAGCCCATGGGCGTCTCCTGTTGTTCTCTTTGCGAAGAAGGACGGTTCTGTGCGGTTCTGTGTGGACTACCGACGGCTCAACAAGGTCATCCGCAAGGATGTTTATCCACTGCCGCGAATCGACGACGCGACTGACAGCCTCCAAGGAGCAGAATTCTTTTCATCTCTCGATTTGCGCTCGGGGTACTGGCAAGTACCCATGGCTGATGACGCTCGACCAAAGACAGCCTTTGTCACGCCCGACGGCTTGTACGAGTTCAACGTCATGCCGTTCGGTCTGTGTAATGCACCCGCGACCTTCGAGCGCATGATGGACACCGTTCTGCGTAACTTGAAATGGCACACGTGCCTGTGTTACCTGGACGACGTCGTCGTCTTCGCTCCGGACTTCTCCACGCATCTCCAACGTCTGCGGCATGTCTTGACCCGTTTGAGCAACACCGGCCTCCAACTGAATCTGAAGGAGTGCCGATTTGCGGCACGGCAGCTGACAATCCTCGGCTACGTCGTGTCCAAAGACGGAATCCTTCCCGATCCGGCCAAGCTTCGGGCCGTGGCCGAATTTCCCAAACCTACGTCCGTCAAAGAACTGCGCAGTTTCGTCGGACTGTGTTCATACTTTCGACGCTTCATACGAAACTTTGCCACCATCATATCGCCGCTGACGAAGCTCCTTGGAAGTAACGGACCCCTAAATTCGTGGTCGTCCGAGTGTGACGACGCGTTCGCAAAGCTCCGTCGTTTGTTGACGTCTCCTCCCATACTACGCCACTACGACCCTACGGCCCCAACGGAGGTACACACGGACGCCAGCGGTGTAGGCCTCGGCGCTGTCCTTGCGCAACGCAAACCAGGGTTCCCCGAATATGTCGTGGCATACGCAAGCCGTACGCTTACCAGAGCCGAGACCAATTACTCAGTCACGGAAAAAGAGTGCCTGGCGATCATATGGGCCCTTACAAAGTTTCGACCTTATTTGTATGGTCGCCCATTTGATGTCGTCACCGACCATCATGCACTATGCTGGCTGTCATCATTGAAGGATCCCTCAGGCCGTCTCGCCCGCTGGGCACTTCGCCTGCAGGACTACGACATCCGCGTGCTGTACCGCAACGGACGCCAGCATGCTGACGCCGACGCCCTCTCGCGCTCTCCCTTGCCTGACGACAATGCCCCCTGTTCAGTATCTCACATAGCTGTTGCTTCAATCAGCGTTCACACCATCGCTACCGAACAGCGCAAGGATAAATGGATCACCTCGCTGATCGACTTGCTCACTGATCCGACGGCAACACCATCCACTCGCGCGTTGCGTCGTCAAGCCCACCTTTTCGCCGTTCGTGACGACCTCCTGCACCGACGCAATTACAACGCCGACGGCCGCCAGTGGCTACTAGTGATACCCCGCAGTCTGCGTTCTGAAATATGCGAGGCCTTCCACTCTGACCCGCAATGCGCGCACTCTGGGGTATCCAAAACTTACCACCGCATTCGACAACGATACTTCTGGCGTGGGATGTACCGCTACGTGCAGAAGTTCGTTCGCTCCTGCCTCGATTGCCAACGCCGAAAACCTGCAACGCACGTGTCGCCAGCAGGTATACAATCATTACCTTGCCCTAACCGTCCGTTCGGGCGCGTGGGCATCGATTTGTATGGACCACTTCCTCTGACTTCGGCTGGTAACCGCTGGGCCATCGTCGCTGTTGACCATCTAACGCGATACGCCGAAACCGCCGCCCTCCCAGCGGCTACAGCGCGCGATGTTGCCTCCTTCCTACTACACCGATTCATACTGCGTCACGGTCCACCCCAAGAGCTTCTCAGCGATCGAGGCCGTGTCTTCTTATTGGAAGTCGTGGAAGCCATTCTGAAACAGTGCCATGCTGTTCACCGCAAAACTACTGCTTACCACCCGCAGACGAATGGCCTAACTGAACGCTTTAACCGAACGCTCGGCGACATGCTGTCAATGTACGTCGCCACCGATCACACCAATTGGGATGCCATTCTGCCCTTTGTCACCTACGCCTATAACACCGCCACTCTGAGCACTACTGGTTTTTCACCGTTCTTCTTACTGTACGGAAGGCACTCGTCGCACACCATCGACACGATACTTCCATACAAGCCGGATCCATCTGAGTGCGCGCCTATTTCTGACACAGCCAGGCTCGCTGAAGAGTGTCGCGAGCTTGCCAAGACATTTACGACGCAGGAACAAGAGCTGCAGAAGAGCATTCGCGATGGCACCACTACTTCTGAACCCACGTTCCTCCCTGGAGCGCTCGTATGGCTCTCGGTCCCTACCGCTGCAAGTGGCCTTTCTTCAAAACTCCTGCCGAAATACGAAGGCCCATACCGGGTCGTCGAGCGCACATCCCCGGTCAACTACTTGATCCAACCCATCGAACCAGCTTCGGACATGCGCCGTCGAGGGCGCGACATTGTCAACGTGGAGCGCCTCAAGGCCTACTATGACCCACTCATAGTGACGAGCTGTTAGGTCGCCGGACGGCTCCCTTTTCGTACCCGGGGTAATTGTAGAGAAGCCTTGGGACATGGTAATGGGTTACCCTCTCCAGCGCCTTCTAGTGGGTCGTCCTCTTTGGTTGCTTGAAAAAGAACGCCGCTCGCGCAGGGAGTTCGTGCCTTGCCGTGACTGTCGCCATTACTCATTGTCGTTCAGTGCTGTCTATTAAACACCCTAACAACCTAAATAGGCAAATTTATGATATAAATGATGCGCAGCTCCAAGCCAGCAGACTAGGAATGTACTGAAGCACCTACTGAAATGAAACACCGACAAAATGCCACTGCGAAGGCTGGCTATGTTTGATAACGGTCTCAATTCGAAACGTGAAAAAAGCGTCACTCTGATCAGAATCAGTTTTGCGGTGATGTATAAAAAGATTATAGGATGTTGACATGCAGGAAAGGGTCCCGTAGTCAGACTGTAATAAGACCTCCTTTCACAACTATACCTAAATGTGTAATAATAAATGATGGGGGTTTACGTCCCAAAATCACGATATGATTAGGAGGGACGCCGTAGTGGGGGACTCCGGAAATTTCCACCACGTGTGATTCATTAACATGCACCTAAATCCATAGAGGTAATATACTGACTCTAGAGGAAAAGCTGGGCTGCGAGACCGCTAACCACAAGAACGCTGACATCTTGGAACGTTGTCATTGTTGGCATCACATTACTTTAAAAATGCGCCAAAATTAGCGTTATACAACACTCACAAATACTCGCCATATCAATCCTGAAGAAGCATTTGCACAATTAAAAACGCGCGGATATTGTTCTGTATTATTTTGAATACCTTTACGAAAAAAAACACGACGGCTATTTATGCACTTTACTGTGCACAGAAAGGAGAGTTTGCAGGCTGGTTTGCACCACCATATCAACATCAACAATCAAGTGTGCGCTCGCGGCCAATTGCGCCGGCTTGCGCGTCGTGTCAAAGCCATTAAATCCCCTGAAACTTCGTTTACGTCGTGTATCTCGTAGTTGTCATAGTGTCCCGTTCTGTGCGTTTTCTGCCGCACGTACCAACAACTCGACTTCATGTGACAACCCTTTTTTCGCTCAAGCTGAAAACTTTGGTGCAAACCACGACGGACGCCGAAGAAGAGATGAGACAAGCACGGTAATTTGTGTACCAACTAGACGCAACCGACGTTTTTTTGTGTTTTTAACGGTGATACAACTTCGTGTGCCGTGTAACTTTAGTGTGGATTGAAGCTTTCGTGTGACGTCTTCCTCACATTCACCGCTGCATGCTGCGATCGACATTTTTCTGCTTTATGGCTCTCTGCGCTAAAGTACGGCAGCAATGAGCTAAAAAGGAATGTGGATACAGGTGTCTAGTCATTGCAAGTCGAAGCACCGCGCGACGATGGCCTACGCTCTTTGCTTCGAGCTGTGAATCTGTTGAGTGACGCTTGTACCAGCGAACGGAGAAGCTCTATTCGTTATGCATTATTGGTAGGGTGTTCCTGGTAAAAACCATGCACAAACAGATCGAAATTTTACCTGTTATCAATCGGGCCAGCTGCACAGACAACGCTACACTAACACACGGCTTCAAGCATAAAAACACAGCAGATGTTCCCTGACATTAAGCCAAGAGCGCGTAGCTGGCTTAGGTTGGTAGATTAAAACTGATTACCACCGTCAAATACAGCGAGCGTCTCAGGGTCTGGAAACCGTCGTTTTGTTCCATCATAGCGGAACCCATGCGGTTATAGGTTTCAATGCATGGACCCTATGGGGACCTTTTCCTCTAGGGTAAGTATAGTAACTCTATGCCTAAACCTTAGTACACGGTCATCTAGCATTTAGCCTCCGTCGAAATGCGGCCACCAAGCCAGGGATTCGAACCAGCGACCTTCGGGTCGGGTCAGTAGTCGAGCGCGATAACCACCAGACCACCGTGGTGGGTCATAAACATATAGCTTGCGGCAGTTTACATACATCGAGTGCCGGTGCGCGTTAGACGCACACGGGTATTTTTGCCTGAATTCGCCTATGAGAAACATTGCTGCGCCTTTGTGAGAAGAACAATAACATACGAAAGCGAGATGATAGCGTGAACGCGCATCACCGCTCCCTATTACGGTAGCTTGTTTACACGCGTCGTTGAATTCACTGACTTTTTTCTGCCTCCTCTCTCTCATCTTTGCATTTCCCATCCCCAATGCTACGTGTAAAGCCTTGTGCCTTCCTCTCCATTTCTTGCTTCCTTTCTGAATAGAAAAACTGCAACTAAAGCTGGATTGCATGCACAAGAGTATCAAACTCTTGTGCATCAAACTGACGATTGTTTCCGCCTAACCACAAGTGTTCTCGTTAGAATCCCTCGTAAGGCGAAATGCCACCCATTTTTCATGTAGGACTAATATATTATTGAAGGCGGGGGGGGGGGGGGGGTAAACATCATCCTGTGAACGAAAAACCACCTGAAATATGTTCCCCTTTTCAACACCTTGTACAATTTATATCGACTTGCTTATTTGTGTTTCGACCTGTGTTTGCCACAGCGTTCGCTCGTAGCAGGCTCTAGTCACTCCACCACTGATGAATTCAAGGCTCCGTCTGCGACAATAATCTTTGCTTTCTGAGAAAATGACGACAACGGTACTGTTACTGCTACGGGCGATGTGAATGAGCAAAAATAAAGAAAGACACTATTATTGTTAGTCTCTTTGGAGACGGCCTAACTCTCAACATTTTTCTTCGTCCTAACAGAATGTTAGGTTAAAGTAGACAGCATCAGGCCGACTTGATTAAATTCTCGTAACGTAGCAAGAGACGCGTAGAAATTGTGCCTGCCTACGCACTCTACCGCTTCTGTCTTTCTCTCTCTCGCTGTTCCCCCGTCCCATCTCTACGCGCACAAACACGCACATACACAAACACATAAAAAAGTAAACCTTATTTAGTTTGCTTCGCTGAGAAGGCTTAGAGCAGTAATATTCTCCGGTCGTGCTGGAGACACTTTCGCAATTTCGCGCACAGGAGAAGCTTCGTAAACTCATCTAGTCTTCTCCCGCTTCCCTCTGTTCTGGTTATCTTCCCGGAATATCAGCTCTGAAACCAGAAAATTGAAGGGAAACCTCTAAAGAGCGTAACTGCGTAGGTTTCTGAAATACAGGATATTTCGTGGGATGCAGTCTAGTAACCCGGAAAGGATAGCTCGAGTGTTGTTGGACCGATTTCTTTAGTGTAAGCGTTCCTTTTGTAAAGCGCCTGCTCGTTTTTGCTTCTGCCTTCATGCATATGACGTTGGCGCTAAATATAAACATCGCCGTTATCTCTGCTGAGAGAGGAAATGGAAAAAACAGAGAGTTCGTCAGTTTTATCTACTTGCTATTGGTCGGTTTCGTTCCTCGGCTAGCTAACTTCTGATATTACTGCTCCTGCGTCCATATTTTATATCGTGCAAGCATGCGCAACTTGAGTCCCAGTTCTAAGTTTGCTCGTATGATGTGGACTGTCCTTTTCGCTGAGGGATAAACGATTAGATTACGTGAGTCTGCGATTTCTGTTTGTTGTTACGGCGCATGCACGACGAATTCGTGAGGAAACATTCGGCGGATCCCATGCCTTCTGGGAATCGGTACTCATGCGAGGCAGCCGGCGAGTAATTGCATTTGCTGCATGTTGTAGCTTTGAGCTAAGCGCTACGAGGTGGATCGACGTGTTTTTGTAATACCCATGTTACACAGGCAAAGCAAGCGCGGTTACGACCAACCACGGTTGACCGCGTTGAACCGCAGTTAGCGCCAACCATGGTTCGCCGATGTTACACAGCGCGAAAGCATCCTCGGTTAAGGTGGCTAACGCCATCTGGCGTAGAACAAACTAACTGACGCACTAATCAACAGAGCGACGTTCTGTTTACAAATATGCCACTTATTTCTTGCATAATATTCTTCAAACGTATAATTATGCGAATATATGCATCTTTTACGCTAAAGCCTCATCGCTTGAGATAGTTTTGTTTTTGTGTGCCTATTAGAACTTCGGAACAATGCGTCAGGCGGAAGTTCGGCGTTTAACTAGGCTTTAATTGCCGCGTACACCTTTGTATTGCGTGACGTGCTCCGCAGATCACGCAAATGATTTTCCCACAACCTTATCAGGCTTTCCGTGGTCCGTGTCGTCCATTTCGATCGTTTTTCACGCGCGCTCGCCGGCATGCACTGTAACTCATCGGTGGTGAGCGCCGCCATTTTCTCGGTTATCTGCCTAACCGAGGTTGCCAAGCTCGGTTTCTTAAAACCGCGGTTTCGTGTGCCGTGTAACATCAGCGAACCGCGGTTAACGTAACCGCGGTTGGCGTAACCGCGGTTTAGGCTGCCTGTGTAACAAGGGTATAAGTGTAGCAGTTGTGGGCACATCATGGGCTTACCAGGGACGTCGACTACACTGGCGTTTAAAGGGTAACTTCTAGTATGACGTAACGTCAGCACTCGCGTTAGAGTACTAACGTCAGTATTATGAAAACGAAGTGCACTTTACGGTGCGGTGATGTGAATATCATACGTAAGTTTCGTTGGCGTATTCCTCCGTAGTCGAGCAAAGCTTGAATATAACTTGCTGAATCGTATCAAGACGAATGTAATGTTTACTACACTGCTGTAAAAGCGCAGCCTACCCTGGAACGACATTCGACGTTAACCCGACATGACGCCTGTATCATAGGAGTACATATGCAATGCTTATTATCTCGTTATAAAATGAGATGGCTAGCACTGCAACCACAACCGAGTAGCACCGACATTACACCTGCGTAGGGTGTTTTAACGCGATAGCGTTAGAGAGCTCGAGTCGCAGAAATTCCGACGTCGGTGTCGGGACCGTTGGTTGTGAGCGAAAAATCATCCGTGAGCGAAAAATCGAGAAAGGAAATGGACAACTATGTCCATCTAGCGGAAAACATATCAAGCTAATGTCGCCTTTTCAGAGGAGGCGTTGATCAAGCCACGGCCGGGCTAGACCGCGCGCGCGCTCCTTTCCTTGATTAAGCAAACAGCAAACGCTAGATAATGTGCTGCCATCTGTGAGGCATTGTGAGACTCTTCATGGCCTCCGAGATGGCAAGCGCGCGGCGTATATCTTGGAGGCCATGCGACTCTTGCTTTAGATCAAAAACCTGCATGTACCGTTATCGCGCACGCGCGTGTGTGTGTCTGTGTGCGTGTGTGTGTCACAATACACATTAATAAGTATGCACTTAGTGGTTGAAGTGCGCACCAGGGGCCGGATTTTTTCGAAAGCAGTATCAACACCTGGCATGGCTGTGTGGTAGAATGCCTGACTGCCGCGCACAACGCTTGGGTTCGACTTCGTTTTATTCTTTGCATTCGTCGGGTCAGCGCTGCCGCAGTCGGCTTTTCTTAACGCTCTCGCACTTAAATCACCAATGTCCGTTCTCGCCGTTCTTGGGTAGATATAAACTGTCAATCACCTGTGGCGCATACCCGCATACCGCGGCCACACGGGTATGAGCCATACGTGTCTGGAGGAAAGGGTCTGACGACGCACTCGATAAGATTTTTACGTTATTCATGTCATGACCAGACAGTTATATTCGTCAAATCCTCTTATACTCTCCGACACCAATTTTGGTCTGAACCAAAGGAGGCGACACGAGAGCATTCAGCCGTAGGCGGCTAGATAGATAGATAAAGAGATAGATAGAAACACTCAAAGTGCCTTGGGCTGCCTCAGGGCCTTAGACTCACTATTAAATGCTCCGTAGCTTTTTTACAAATTTATTCATATGTTATCTCTGCCCTGGCAGGTTGTATTTGTTAATCCATCATGAAGATTAACAAAACTTTTCTCTTGCAACATGTTCTAGGTTATTCCTCGTAGGTACAGACCGCACTGTCTTCCTAGTTTCATTCCTATGGCTACTCATTCCCATGACGCTCTTTGTTACGACTGTGGTAGCGAGCAGACACCACTACACATGTTCTGCGACTGTCCCTGCTACAATGTACACAGGTCATTACTCTCAGTCGCTCTAGTTTGCTTTGACTACTGACTGCAGGCCGTTCAGTGGCGACTATTCCAGAATATTGTCCTGAGAAGTCATCGAAGCGGAGGGCGACGAAGGCATTGTTAAAGGGGCCCTGCAACACTTTTCGAGCATGCTCAAAAAGCGCTGCCGATCGGTAGTCGAGGCTCCCGAGAACACGCGAGCCAAATATTACAGCGATGCGCACGGCCTGGAATTTACAATAAATTCTCAAAGTCAGCTGAAAATCGCTCCCTCTTCTCTCGACAAATGATGTATTAGTCCGCAAAATATGACGCGATTGTCGGCAGTTCCACCATTGGCTGATGTTATAATCACGATACCACCCTCATTATTACTTCCGTTGTTAGTTTTGAGTTCAATAAGTAGATAATATGTATGTTTATATTCTGTTATCGCGTTAAAAACACCGAACAAACATTAATATTACCACTTCCGGTCTCACCGACAGCTCGTCTGCTCGTAGTTGCGTGGTTCCGTTTTCTTCGCCATGCGCAGTGCCGAAAACGTGAATATTTCTGTGCTTTTGACCATTGCCGGTTCCGTTGAGAGTGGCAGCCGTTCGAGTGTTGCCTCGTCAGCCGAGAACTGCATCGTCGGCACGTTCTCACGACCGACCGAGGCACGGGCGCAGCGTGTCTCCGATAACAATGCTGGCGTCCGGTAATGGCGGCGCTTCGGGGTCGTCTGCCAGTGCCGTCTTACGAGGCGGTGTATCGGAGTGTGGGCCGAAACCGATCTCAGCTGTCATTCGTTCCAAACGAGCGCGCAGGTTTGCTTCCATGGTTGGCAGAGCGATGAAAACACTACGGCGTTCGAGGTGCACACCCAACATTACCAAACCGACGCGCAGTTTTCAAGCACGCGCGATATCGGCTCCGCTCGACTAGAACGACGCAAGCCGACCGGAAGTGGCGGCACAGACCACGTGGTTGCGCCCAGACGTCAGAGAGAAAAAAATGAAGAAAAAAACTCCGCCGGTGCTCTTGGGCGGAGCCTCGCTCCTCTGCGCTGCGCTCGCGGCGTTGAGTTGAGGGAGAAAGCTGCGGAACGTGATCTCTATAATTTGGTAACACCACTTAGACTTGACGGATTCGAAAAATTTTTGCGGCATATGACTCGCGAAGAGTCATACGTCAATAATGAGACTATTCCAATATAACTGAGAAAGGTGTTGCAGGGCCCCTTTAAGCATTTTAAATACAGAAAACGTGCACAAGCATTTGTAGAATAATAGTGATGTGGTATACTGTCCAAGACTGACTGTGACGTTGTGTTTGTGTTCCCTGCCTCTCTTTCTCTTCCATTACGCCTGCAGATTGTATAGTGTAACTAACTGACGGAAAACAAGAAATATACACACCGAACAGAGCGCTACGCTGCTTTGTTGCGCTCTGTTGTGTGCGTTTCTTTCTTGTGTCCCATCCATTAGTTGCGCTATACAATCTACAGTGATGCTTTACGAATACGCCCAGACTTCAACCTCAGCAAGAATCTTTACGCCGTTTAACTTTCAAACTTCCCGATATTCTTCTCAGTGTAGGGCAGCGTACCGGTTATTATGAACTAGTTAGGAATTCTGCCTTTTCCTTCCCTCCTGTTAGTTTCTCTCCCTCGATGCAATTTCTTCAAACCTCGCGGCACTTGAAGGTTTCAATTAGCAAGTTCCCTCGGAAGTGTGACGATAATTATTGAATTACCTCAGCACGTGAGATGTGTCATAACACCCATCATATTGCGACGTTTCACCCAGACTTGATTCTTTTGATGCTCATCTCATAGCGAGACTTGTTGCGTAAGCTTCCATTCGCATGATCTTATCAGTACGCGAAAGTTGTTTGCGCAGAAACGAGGCGCAAGGCCCGGAGCAACATTGGATGTACTTAATCATAGCTCAGTAAGAGCATCGCCAGCACTCTGGTGCAATCGCCATGATGTACCCGTATATGAGCGCGAAAAGAGACAGGCTGGTAAGGTCCAGCTATGTGGGGTCTCACTGCGCATGCTCATAACCAGAAGGAGAAAGAGCTTGAGGTTAACTCAATCTCGATGTCGCGACGCAACGCCAGACCAAATGGACCTGGCGAAACGCGCGCCTGGAGCACAGGGTGACTCGCGGGGACGAAAGGTAAACGTAAAAGCAATGAAATACATATTTCTTGCCATCGGAGCGCGCCCTGAGGCGCAATACTTTCGAGATAGCAGGGATAGCGGTAGGCTGCACAGACACGTGTACCATACTTCTGAGAGGTGGCGGCACAAATGACATCAGAGCACGCAGATGCATTTCGGCATTAGAAAGGAAGGCAAGGCATACGCTGCGTTGACAGAATCTGGCAGCACTAATATCAATAAGAGAATGTGTCGAAGGACGGTGCACTTGCAAGAGCTCACCCTTTGCGCTGTCCTGTTGATCTGCACAAGCAGAACGAAATACGAAATGGCCGAGCAGGCGGGGCTAAAAGCTTTTAGAGTTGTGTTCTGGATTTGCTCTAATGTAGCTCTCAAAGTCAAGAGGTAACTCGAGAGATACATAGTTTCAGCGACGCATGTCGTGTTTCTGAGTGCAGACACAGGTTCTGACGCAATTATTTGCAACGAAGCGGTCCGTTAGGATAGTCGATACCTTGATATAAAAGTGGGAAAATTCCGAGAAGAGCAGTGAGCAGCATCTTTAGAGGTAGACTGGTTGTAGTTTTAAGAAACACTTTATGCAGGCTACACCGGATATTGTGACTGAGCTAGAACGTCCGACTTTCATCTCAGTGTGGCGGTTCTGTTCTTACCTGCACTGTCATCGCTTTAAAGAGGTAGCGCATCATCCTTCCTTTTGCTGGCTTGTAAACTTTTCGAATCCATCCGATAGTTTTCAACGCTAGGCTTTCCGCTTGAAAGATTTACTGCTTTGCAGATGACCGGCTTGAAATACGCCAACGCAGATGCGCTTGCGCGGAGGCCTCTTTACACGTCAGTTTGCAACAATGTGCGTCGATATCTGACGTGGTACTTCTGGGGAGATATTCTATAAGAGTCATGTAAATGTACTGTCCATTTCGGTGTATGCTGATTGGATAGGTTCGAACACAGCGGCAAGAATTGTCTCCAGTTCGCCAGTTCTTAGACTCTAATCAGGCACTTTGCACTGAAATGGATAGCTCACTTGGTGGTAGTGGTAAAACATTTATTGGTTCTCTTAACGACAATACAAAGGAGATATGCAGGGACCACCCCTTAAGGCGAAGAACCCACAAATCGTAGGCGGGGATCCCTAGTATAAGGGACCCCATTGGTGTCGGCTGCTGCCTCGGCTCGTCCGACCAAGGCCTTTTGGGACTGAAGGTCAGAACAGCCGAAAAGGGTCGCCTCCCACTCCTCCCGGCTTTGGTTGGGGGTAGGGAATATAGCAGGATTGGAGGGACAAGCCCACAATATGTGGGAGATGTCCGAAGGCTTCTCCCACCAGTGCGAGCAACTGCTGGAAAAGGCGGGATCGAAGTGTTTGAGAGCTGCCGGTCGCAGTACAGTGTTTGTGCTGAACCGGAGTAAAAGCCGCTCCTTCCCTTTACTTAAGCCTTTACACGGGCGTAGATAAAGGCTGTGGTCGGATTGGTAATGGTAAACAATTTCGCGGAACGATTATACAGGATTGAATTGCATGCCATGCCGATCTGGGCAGTCGAGTGGGAATGCCCGGTAAGAGAGCGCGCGGGCGGCGGCGGCGGCTGTCTCATTCCCTTCTAGTCCCATGTGAGCAGGAGCACAGACTATGCGGCGGGTTGAGGGCTTTCCCTGATAGTATTGCACTCTAGCAGAATACCCGTACAGGATTCAGTTTAGCGCTACTCGTAAACTACATGCTATATAGGCGTCTTCGCGAAAGTAATAGTAGGGATTTGGGATTATGTCACGACCCATGTCCCTGAATGCGACATTAGCTTAATGAGTGTCATATTCGATGAAGAATATTGCGAAATTTAAACGCGCAAGTGAACCCAAGTGATGCGAAGTTGTCTTCAAATGCTATTGTTTGAGCATGGGAAGCATGAAAAGAATAATATGCAGTCGCAATAGGAAGACAACTTGTGGCGTGCGAATATTCGAAACCTCGAATATACGACTCGAATTGTCTGGCATAGGATTCGAAGCTAGAGTTTCTTTTACTATTCGAAATGCCCCAACATTTCAAAGCACATTCGGAACGCGTTTTTAGAGCACATAAGTGAAATTAAAATGGTTCATCAGCCATTTTGGTAAATAGCTTTGCAAAAATAACGAACAAAATTGTCGTTTTTCAAGGCGCGCTGTATTGCCGCAACGGCCCCGCTGTGCGCTACCGCCGCCTTTGTCTGATCGGAAAGCGCTTTGCTCCGTCTTCACGTATGCCTCCTCATCCAGCTCCGCTTCATTGAAATAAACGAAGAAAAACAATATGCTTGAAGGCAGTTCCAACCAGGGGTGTAGCAGTACACATTTTTTGGGAGGAAGTGAGGGGTTCCTTTTTATGAATGACCGTGTGCACGTCCATGTGTGTGCGCATATATAAACATAAATATGCAAACATTTCTGAGGACGGGAGGGGGTTAAAGCCCCATATCACTCCGCTGACTAAGCCATTGGTTTCAACCTCTCGGACAGGCCGCGTCTGCCACGTGCACACTAAGAAAAAAAAGTGTTCCTGTTACTTTTCTTGGGGGGTTCTGACTTGCCACGTATATAACTCTCTTCAGAAATATACCCTAACTATCTTTGGAGAGTCGCGCCTCCTACGACTCTCCGAAGAGAGTATAACAATCTACAAAAGCGAGCTAAGTTGTCTTTAAAGGGAGTTTAAAGGGAGTTGAATGTACATGGCACGTCAGGACCCAACAACAAGAGTTAATGGACTATTTCCTTTATCTTAGAGTATGGCTTTAGCGCTTACCTGTCGGTCGGGTGCTCTCGCAGTGGGAGCGACGGCGATGTGCGCTTCTTGTTACTGGCGAATGAATGCAGGCGCTGGTTTAGGGCTGTCAGAACAGGCGCTGCATAGTTCAGCCTTCGCACTTACTCTGTCATCGCCGATCGACAATCCGAACTTCGCATCAGTTTGACAGCCTTAAACTGACGTTTTCCATGGTCAAAAAGAAAGCGCAACCACCATATCACATATTCGTGTCAAGCACGTCGCGCTATCCCACAAGCTCGGCCAGTCCCTGGATTGCTCGTATCAGACTGTCACGCACAACGCGATAGGGAACAGTGCACGTGGATTCCTCGCACCTGCGACAAAGCGTTTCGAAGATCGACACCTCACACTGCATGACGAAGCATATTGTGCACCAACTGTTCGGAACCGCAGCTAGGAACTTCGCGCACCGTTGGCGACTAAAAATGTACGATCAAGAACATCGCGCGAATCCGCCACGATGGTGTTGTGTTTATGTTGCTCGACTGCTGACCCGAAGGTCGCGGGATCGAATCCCTGGCACGGCAGCCGCATTTCGAAGGAGGCAAAATGCTAGAGGGTCGTGTACTTAGATTTAGGTGCACGTCGCTTCCAAGCACGTCGCTTGGAAACGACTCAGATTGATTAGAAGTGTACTTATATTCCAAGCACGTCGCTAAACCCGAGGGCCGAACTTAGCGGAAGAAAACCACCAAAACATTTAGTCAAATATTGCGAACTGACAAAGAAAGGCCTAAAAATAAAGGAACTCAGCATTATTCTTGGTTAACCTATACGATAAAGCACCTGTATGGAACATCACACCGATCAGTTTGCATTGCGACTCCCAAGCGAGATAGCATGTTTAGATGTCTAAAATAGTACGAGCTGAAATGCAACACTAGTTTGTATAGTGAGCGGCTATTTTCGTTGTCTGGAGCAGATGCGTCGCTGCTCTCCGAACATACCTTCTTCCATTCTTCCTTATTGCGTCTTGTCATTGAGTTACTGCAGATGTGGTGCTGTCAAGCAACAGTGTTGTCCGATGCATAACATTCTTTTAAATTACCTTGTGTACAACAAACTAGCTTCTTTTTCCGCTCTGCTTGGTGCAAACCATTTTTTTTTAGAAAGTCAATAGAGGTACTATTCGCATTAAAAAAATGTTCGATTCGATTCGCACTTGGATTTCATTATTCGAATTCGCTTCGAAGTTAAAATCTGATCGACGCATACTCCTAAACAGAATGCTCGATAAAAACTTGTTAATTACGCATTTCATAGCTCTAACCTTTCGCGGTATTGCGTCTGCCAAAGCGCATAAACTACCTCAGCGTCAGATTTTGCCTACCTAGCTCCGAGCGTTATAGTAGTCCCCCGTAGCTTAACTACATGTGGTTGCTGCATAACTAAGGCTCTTCGCTCGTCCTACCGCACATCAGCCTGGTTTCATGCATGTTGTTCTCGCGACATTCAAAAGTATGCGAAATATGCTGCTGCTCGCACTTTTCAATCCATTTTCAGATGTTGTTATGATTATAGCGTTTGTACTATAAAATGGCAAAAAAAGTCATAAATAAGGGACATAAACCTAGCCAATCTGAATTCGTGACTTTCTGTCTGGACGCGTCCTCTGTATTATGCATGGTTACGAAATAAAATTAGAAGTTCAGATGCAAGACAAGATAAACGCCTATGTTGTCTTGCCTCTTCAATCCCTGTCTTGGTATTGAGCTTCTTCTCTGAAGCCTGAACTACTCTCGCGATCTTATACACTTAAGCGCTCAAACTCAAGCTATTTATTTTTTTCCAAACTGTTGCGAGTTCAGTTTCAATGCACCAAGAACCTCCCTTGAAGGCGTATGCTGTCACTACCGCCATGAGTGTATGCCTTTGAGATCTGATTCGGCGACACTTTGAAGTGAGAAAATTTCACTTCATCGTACACTAGCCGAAAACTGACGTCATACAACTTCAGCAGAAGTAATCAAAGGAGCAAGACACATTACTGAACTTCAGATAATACCAGAAAATGGCGAACAGCTGTAGGTAATTAAGACGACGTAGGAATGGCATTGTGCGTTCCGTGGTGCTGCTAGCTGCAAGTAGTAGCACAAAAGAACCTCATAAAGATCATTTTAGATGCGAAGTATCTGATGGCGGAGTTCAATCCGGTGGTGGTGATGGTGGTGGTGGTGTGCGGCGTGACCACCCTTACTGCGCATGCGCATGCCCTCTCCACTCCCCTCTCCTCTTCCCCTCTCCACATCCCCTCTCTCATCCCCCTCGCCACTTCCCTTCTCCGCTTTCCCTCTCCGCCTCCTCTTTCCCCCTCTCCACTTCCCCTCTCCCCTCCCCTTGCCACTTTTCCTCTGAAACGCGGGCTAGACATGCCGAAATTCTCTCCTGCGCAACGCCGCGCATGCGCGTCCCCTCCCCCTCTCTCCTCTCATACGCTGCCCCCCTCTCGCACGCCTGTCGACCGCGTTCCCCCCTGGCCCTGTGAGAATTAACGGCCAGGCTAGAGGGAAGACAAGACGCGCGTAGCGTTCCTCTTCGCGTTCCACGACGCGAGGTCGGTATAAAAAAACTCGCGGACAACTTTTCTTGGCATTGAAGCGAAGGCTACAGAGCCACAATGCACGCATCCTACCGCTAATGAAAGTGGTCCCAAAATTGCGTCCGTATTTTCTGCGTGAGCTATATATATAAAATGCTCCTTCATCTTCTACATGTAGCTTTTTGTGACGGAACGCAGGGCACACAAGCGAGATATCTGCATTTCTTTTACTTTACACGTTGTCACTTTGCGTTTTTGCGTGCCTGACAAAGTCGCGCCTTTTACCCGTACCTTAGACGCTAAGCAGCGTTTGCGTCGAAGTGCAACGCTAGCCATCACACTCCACAGCGTTACGAGGCGCGCGCCAAACCGGACTACTTCGCGTAGCAGTACATGTACAGACGCCCCGCCCCCGTAGCTTTCCCTTCAGTGCCAAGAAAAGTTGTCGGCGAGTTATAGCATGCCCAACGAACGCCAACGGAACGCGATCGTGCAAGTGCTCCGGCTTCGCATCGCCTCATGGTCTTCTTTAGCGGAAAATGGTGTAATTTTTTCAACGGTATTTATACTAAAGCATGTGGTATTATATAACAGGAGAATAAATAACATTGCTTGGATTATTTCGTACCTTTTACACCTGGTGCTTGCCTACATTTGTTGTTTCTAAAATACGTCTCCTTTGCGTAGTGTAATTGACTACCTACGACACATCGCAAATTTTTTTAGTATACTCCTGGGTTTTTCTTGTGTGTAGTGATTAGAAAATACTTCAAAATACCATGCCTTACGCTCTCCGCAAAATAAGTACTGCTTGTATATTACTACCGGTTTGTATTTGCGAACGCAGACATTCAAAATTATGGATTGAAATAACGCGGCCTTTTGTTCCCGCCAAGGTTATATTTTGCCGTATGGCGCGTGAGCTCACCCCATTAGACTTTAATGTCGGCTGTATTGACTTCTAGGCTTTCCTTCCGAGCTTCTAACCCTTAAAGAGGGGCCTCATTACCCGTGCACGACCATAGGCACCCGTCACTGACCAGAGGGCGCGATGGAGCTCTTATCGAACGCCTGAGTGTTGAGGGCACCAGCCGCCAGGGATACCAAGAAAATGAAACGCTCGCTGGACACATCGACGCGCTCAAGTGTCTCCCTTCTGGGCGCCTCTTTCAACGAACGCTTACTACGTGCGTTCGTAATCACCTCAGGGATGTTGCCACCGCCTTCAATGCAGCACAAACGCGTTTCGCTCTTTTCAGGCTGTGCAAGGCAGCAGAAACGCTACAAACGCGTTTCAAACTCACTGCATTGAGGCGATGGCAAGTCACGTTCAAGTCAAGGAGCGTTTCTGAACATAAAGGATGCGGAGGATAGACACTCGATTTTGCTGCGTCCACTCGCTAGGCTGTGTTTTCTGGCGCTACCATCGTATCTCGGAAACTGCATTGCAGGGTGCCTATAGCAGATTGCGAAGTTCCTAATACGCGCGTAGCTTACTGTAAGCGTAAACCCTTGTCTTGTAAGCGTAAACCCTTGTCATATAAGCGTAAACCCTTGTCTTGTAAGGCAAAACTATTGTCTTGTAAGTGTAAACCCTCGTCTTGTGAGCGTAAACCGCTGTCTTGTAAGCGCAAACCATTTTCATGTAAGCGTAAACCGTTGTCTCTGCACCCTGCTGTTGCTCTTCTGGCTAGCTCTTGTACACAATCTTTAAAGCTAGATCTCTCCACGTACGGCACATTTAATGTCTAAACTTTTATATCCTCTTACTTTTCCATCACGTTTTTTTGCATCGTAATCTTTTAACGGATCAGTAATATTCGTTGCACAACGTCATGTTATGCACTGTTTATTGTCCCCGTCAGCAGAGTCCGTCAGCAAATTCTGAGACAAAAGTACAGCACTGAGATAAACGGTACCTGACAGCGTTTGACCCACTGCGATCCCTATAGGTCGTTCAGTTTTCATCATAAGTTCGTGAAAATTTTACGACGTTTTTCTTTCTGGGCATTTCTTGCTTACTTTTAGCAGTGTTTAGCAGAAACAATGCAATAGACTGCGAACGCCAATGTGATTTAATGTGTGTCTCGTGATAGCACAGCATTCGTATCGGGGCTCTCGTTTTTCATAGGATTTCTCAGAAGAACTTAGACCCCACAGGGAGTGTATGTTATGAAACATTAGCAAGCAAGGTTTGGTCGTTTCGTCGACACACATCTTTATCTACCGCGAAATTAAACAATTGCGTGGTGTGGAGTCCTGTTGTCAGAGACAGTAGTTTAGAGAACAAATGTCAACATCAGGAAATGGCTCACATTCCAGCAGCCACTAATGTATGAATGAATATAGAAGTATCATTGCTAAAAGAAGAGAGAAGGAACGGAGATAGTAAAAACCAAAATAAATGCGACTCTATCGCAGTTTCCTAAAGCTGTCCCTCGAGGGAAGCTTTGGATGACTTAAGCCCCTGCCCTGAATACGTAGGCAGGCGGACATTTTTTTCCCTCAGGAAGTCGGATCGAACTTAGTATCTGGACTAAAGGAAGTGATCCCAGCTCTCTTTGAATACACGAGAGACTGCCGGGAACCGTGGCCCAGTCAGTGTGCTTAGTGCGGACGTGTCTCGCTTCCTGTGTTTACAGATATCTTAGGCTTAGGCGTGCTCTTTTCCTCGCCCCCACCGATGTGCAAAAGCGAAACGCATGCTGGGCATACTGACCGCGACAGAGTAGACAGTTCGCCCCGTACACACGAGGCTGATCCAAGAAATGAGCCTCTCTGGCACTACGGACAAACGTTCCTCCTTTCTGTTTACTTTGTCCACGAAATAGACACAGATGCCTGCACTTTCATACCTGCCTGTATGCGCGTCGATTTTTTTCTGGCAGTATCAGCAAGGAAGCTGCAACTCTGGCAAGTTTGTTACACATGCGTGACGTTTTTTCGCCGCACTGTCTTCTTACACGAAAGGCAGCATCGGACACAATAGGAACGCGAAGTAACAGCTGTTTTATTTCGAACATGTAAGTATTGTAGGGGTATGTAGTTCTTACTTGCTACTGCTCTACAGGCGTGCGTACCTTCAGCACAATTTCTCAGTTTTACAGCGAAGCTGTACACGGTTAGGCGAAACCACATTTCGCCTGTATATGTGCGCAAAAATTCCTATCACCACAAAAATTGGGGAAAATTTCACTACTCACCTCTGGTCCACAAAAATGAAATGAACAAACGAACGGCAAACACCACTTACGATTCCTGGACAAACGTAACCAATAATTGAGAAAGACAGTAATGAGCTGTCGGGATTAAACCAGCGATAAAAACCGGGGCCACGCATTTCATCTTCGCTGGTTCACCATTAGTACGGTGTGCTTTTAAGGTGATTTTTTTGTGTGCGCGTATGTCGAAAATTACATATGTTACTCCTCCTCGTCATAATCATCAGCCTGAATACGCCCTATGCAGTGCAAAGGCCTCTCCCATGTTCCGCCAAACAACCCGGTCCTGTGCTTACTGCTGCCGCGTTGAACCCGCAAACTTCTTAATCCCACCTGCCCACCTAACTTTCTGTGTCCCCCTCGCGTGTTTGCCTCCTCTTGGAACCCATTCAGTTACTCTTAATGACCAGCGGTTATATTACCTACGCACTACATGCCCTGACCATGTCCATTTCTTCTTGATTGCGCCTTAGTTTTTCTGGAGCTAGCTTAATACACGGATTGTTCAGTCTTTCGCCCCCAGATGTCGATGAAATTTTGTGCTCCTTGTAGAGAAAAAGTGGCACAAACTTTATATCACCAAGGTTTCAGTCATCGATTCGTCATCATCAGATAATACATTGTTCTGAATTTTAGTAGAGTTAGCGTTTAGTACGTTTTAATTGGTTCAAATGCGCGCTCAAGGGCCGAACCCTTGCTCAGTGTATTGTTGCACACTGTACCAGAATGAACTCTTGCTCAGTGAGGAGAGAAGAGAGGAATAGGAAACAGTTTAATTTGGCTAACATAAAGAAACGCGAGGAAAGGCTTGTTGAGCACCGGTTCAGACTCTGCAGCTGAACAATCGAGCCTCCCTCCCCGCGAGAGTCCGCATCTTCAGTAGCCTGACCGACGCGCCGCTAGCGTTATCAGTAGGACCAACCTGCGGTAGGGTGGCTAGAATGGGGAGGTGTGAAAAGCGAGCCGTGTTTCCCTTGCCCGAAGGTGCCGCGTTGCGCGATCCCTCCGCTAGGTCGAGATATAGCGCGACAGTCGGAGGCGCTGCCTGCTCGCCTGCTCGCATGGGGGATGGGGGAGACGGCAGTGTAAGCCGCTTGCGGCCGAAGCTTGTCAGCTTCGTTGGCGTGCACGTGCTTTTACGAGTTCCCTGTGTTAGTGTTCCTTGAGAGGAATGACGTGTACAAAAAAAGAAGAAACTCAGCGACCATGTTAACGGATTCGCGCAAGCGCACGGAGACAAAGAAGATATACACAAGGACCGTGTTTTGTGCCAGGCACTGCAATTCGGTGTGCAGAACATGTGCGGAAAAAGTGTCACTTTCCCGTGCGCCGGCATGCAGACAGATTAGCAGTTTAGAAAGTGGACCATCCCAAAGGCCGACAGAGCGATACAGCGAGAATTCGGCCATCTGTGAAAAAAACATTTTGACACAAGGTAAATGTACTGAACCCGTTGAAGTGCTGCAAAGGTTTTTGTGTGCGTCTGTGACAACACGGGCAAGTGATAAATGAAATAACCTAAACGTTTTATTTTCTTCTTGTTTTATTTTATTTATTATACTTTCATCGACTATAACGAGCAACGCAGCGATGCTCACCTTGTGTATTTAATAGCGGGCTACGCAGTTACAAAGCGCGTTCTGCTATCGGGCTGCACACACTGCAAAAATGCGTGCATCGTGCTAATAGAAAGCACTGCATGACAGCTGCAAAGTCAGATAACTAGCAAATGGGATATTTGAGGGCTGCTGTATCCATCAAAGTTACTATACAACTTGACACAGATATTATATGTAAAGCAGGCTGACATTAATTGTGTTCAGCACAGTGCGCTTGCATTCAAAGATAGTAGGCAGCTTGTTGCAGCTCTGTAAGGAGCGTGTTGCAGAAATTGGCTACGTCGAACATATGAAGAATGGACAATATCAGTGGTCAAATTCTTTTGCTTCACTATCGAGGGTTCATTTGCCTTTGAAGGGGCTCAACCAGGGATAAAGCGGACAAATTAAAAAAGAAATTGAATACATGCGCATCACCTACAAGAGTATCCACCAGTGTATTGCTCAGAAAATGATGCTAATTAAATTTTGTTGAAGCGATGGAACTAATTGCTGTCTGAATTTCTATTCAACTTTGAGCATACTGGCTCCGTGACGGCGCGACCTCGAGTGTAATGCAAATTCAGCTTTGAGTAAATGGCAAGGAACAAATGGACAAGGCAAGGCGCACTCTCGAGGTATATTTAGTAGTACGAGTAACTACAATGTATCAAAGGTTATCGCGTGATAATGTTAGAAAACGTCGTCAAAGATATAACGCTCCTGCAGGAAGAAGCTTTCTCTTTTATTCCGTAAATGTCTAGATAAATCATATGAAGATGAAGATAATTTTGCCTTCATCAAACATGTAAACATTGGTTCATTCGAAATAACACTTCATCGAAGAATGGTTTGATTATGGAGGCTCGAATTATGCCTGGTTGTTGGCGGCCGAAAGCTTCGCACTAATGCCGTGATCCTTGAGTGAGTAAAAATGTTTATGTTGATAAAGCTCTTTCACTGGCGAAAATCTAGCACCGACGCGAGTGCATGGTCGTTGGCAGGGGGCATTTCCCCCGCCTCCCTGGAGCCACACCAGCGTTCCCCCACTCCACCATACGCGATGCAGCACGGGTTTGCACCCCCGAAGACAAAATCCGGCCGACGCCCATGCGCGAGTGCATTACAACAGCGCAAGCTGGCAGCGCCTCCGACTACAGCGCCGCCGCTGCGGGATCGCGAATGGGGGCCAACTTAGAGCGGCCGGTTTTCACACCTCCCAATTCTAGCCACCCTACCTGCGGAGACCGCAGAATGGTGTGTTACAATCACGGCACATAAGTGACCGAAACACTCTGTGGTAGAGCCGCCGGCTCTTAAATGGAATTTGTGTAACCTTTGCAATGAGAACAGTCTATCCCTGGTTTACTGTGAGCTCCTAAGCAAAAAAAAATGTAGAGTCATTCATCTACAATTGAGATGGAAGCCAGAGTAGCTCTGGTGAAAGCACAGGCAGCCGCTGCGGCTTCACCTTCTGCGGCAGCGGATTCACGTAATTTTCGCGCCCATTCGCGCTTCTGTGCGCGTTGGCGCTCCTTCACTTGCCCCTCATCTTCTTCACTTGCCCCTCAACGACATGCGTCCGTCTCATAGAGACTCCAAAAGCCCACTGCTGATAACAGCGCTAGCGCGATCTCAACATCACGAGACAAGGAGCACAACGATTGGTGAAAAGTGCCGCCACCGAATATCGCGACACTTGTGAAAGAGGCATCGGCGGTGGTGAGGAGGCACACCTGTGCTAAGACACTTTACACATAGAGCGATATATATCCGCCACCGATAAATGTTTATCTACGCGTCGTTTCGTCCGCGGACGCGCTTCGCCAGAACCTGGCCGTATTCAACTTCCCTGTAAAACTGGTATCGATTGGAATACCGTACGCTCCTATTCATACCAATTTGCCCAACCATTCATTTTCTTTTCGGCTTTCGTAAGCAACAGGTGTTAGCAAATATCGATAGTCAAAGGTTTATGGTATATTTACAAATGCACGGGAAAGTGAACTGCACCATTTATGTTAGAAAACGCACAACCTTGCGCTTTGTCGACCGTATTCTCGAGATCTAGCAATGACTGCCTCAATGTTTCTGTTCTGAGAGGCTGTATGCAATTAGCGTCACCAAATGCGCCAAATACGCTGAGTGGATGTTACCTATCAAAGAAACTGCTTTACTGTGGGACAGCAGTTGGCATAAACTGCATTCAGCCAAAGAGACGGCGTGAATAGGTTGTGCTAACTTGATACATACTACGATGAACGATAATTGTATTATCATGATAGTAGCATGCTGATAAAGATCTACGCGAAAATTCTCGCGATATTTGAGTGGTTGTCTCTTCGTAACGCAGTCTAATTTATCATTCTTCAACGAAACTTTTACTAAACCTTCGGTACGCGTGTCAGTAGATAACGAGGAACTAACTACACTGCAAATGATTTTGCCTACTGCATTCTACGTTCGCAAATGCGGCTTGCTCATTTTAATGTACGCCTTTTCAAATGAGCTGAACAGAAACACCATTATTCAACTTCGCCAGCATTCATTTGTGAAGTGCCGTTTCAGCCGTAGCGAAGCAAGTTCAAACGTGTGAATTACAGTTTTACTGCCATGATTTAAGCTCGGAAACGGCAGCAGATGGTGAGAACGATTCGACTTGTCATTAGTCTTTCTCTTACGAACTTTATGGCACAAACACTCACCTCATTCGTTCTGGGCGCCAGTGAAATGCAATTAGACCAAAGTAAAAATAAACGGGAAAATTTTCAACAGGGGGCAGTAAAACTGTAGCGGCCGCGATAACGCATTAGCACGATCAGGAAAAGACATTAGGCTGCTTAACTTTGTATTCTTTCAGCGCTGTGAACAGTAATTCGACACTTTTGAACGTGGCTTCTTGCTCCTTCATTTTTCTGCTATTTTCCTTTTCTCGCGAGCGTGAAAAAAAAAAAAAACGCCGATGCTTTACGCTAGCCGTAACGATTCAATTTTTCAACGGCAGTGACTCAGATATTTGGTACCACCTATTTTCTTTTCATTTATTAGACACCTCCGTACTTAGTAGCAGCGTGATCTCTGCAGTTTTCAAGATTGTTCAAAATTGATTATAGATATCGTTCGATGCGTTCACCTCAAAACGTGTGCCAAATTCAGCACCACTTCCAGGCGTATGCATGCGGAATTTCTAGAGGGCCTCCTACTCACGTCACGAAAATCTCAAGGGATGATCAAGCGGTGTGGTAAACTGCCGAGGTATCCGCCGCTCTGCGTGATATGAAACACGTGTTTGCTCGCTCTGTGTGCGCTCGATATATCGCCGTAACGTGGCAGCTGCTACTGTGCGAGTAAACACGGTAGCCTTGAAAACCACCGCTCTACGTTCACTGTCAACAAATGACGAGTAGGAGTGCCAAGATATACTCTTACGCCTAAGACATAAACAGTCGCTTGCAGTGGTCGTAGCAAAGCTGGTAACGCCTGGCGTTGACCGTGCATGTCAGCGCTACAAAATATTAAATAATTAAGTTCATTAAAATAATGTTTTTAAGATTCAACGAGCAACACGCCTCTGGGCTTCCCTTTAGAAAAATAGATTGTTTTCGTTTCAATCAAAATTGGATGTATTGTGCTTCGAAATTCCAAGCCCTTCGATCCGAATGTAGTCAAATGTGGGCTATCTTGCAGTTATCCATAAGCTTTGAGTCAGAACAGCGCTCGATAAGAATCAGTAGCCCAAGATAACGATCACAATTACATTTTCCGTTTCTTTGCTGTATTGTGCGGTACCTGTCACATTCGCATCGCTTTACTGGACAAAATGAACAACCCAACTTTCGCAACCGTTCATCTTCCACCCACGCCCTTAAAAGGCAGGCATTTGGTCAAGGCAGCTCAGGCCACCTCCCACCGTGAATAATTCATGGTCAGAAGGCCAGTGTTCGGCCATTAAAGCAGCGGATAGCTCATTTATTGTAATAATAACCAGAATTTTCCCACCAACTTTTTCTCGGAAAAGTACTCGGTGTCGTACTGATTTTTGTAAGAGAAAGCTGGGAGTGCTTGGGTGTTTTTTGTCTCCCTCCCTCTGTCTTTCCCTCCCTTCTTCCTTTCTCTCTCTGTTTGTGTGCGCGTTCACAGGATGTTAATGCCTTCCAAACGAATCCTTTAGTTTATGTGATGATAATTTTGTGATCACGAGGCGAAGTTTCGAAGAGGTCCAATATTGTAGGTGTTCGTAAGACGGGGAGGGTTGACACAAGAATGAACGCACTTTCAAAGTCAAAGTTTATTTTCCATTCTGTCGTACAGTAAGAAAGGACTGTCAAAAATGCTGTGTTGAAAAACAGCTTGACTAGTTCACAGCACCATACAAACAACTTTCTCAAACAACTATCGTTCAACATTCACGCGTAACATCGGAGAACCTTTTTTGCGGGGTGTTCCTGGGCATGCTCTTAAAAAAATGCGAGTTCTTTTTTTTTTCTTAAGCACTCGGTAGTTACTAGCATAAATCCGCAATTATTCACCCCGTGATCCACACAGATCATGGACCAGTTAGTGTAATTGAACATATGCAACAGTCAGGAACAGTGCGAAAGTCTTCACATCTTATCTGTTATATTTTCAAGCTGGAGGCCCATAACACTCTGGAGGAGGTCACTGAAGTCCGAGAGACTGCTGAGCTGGTACTACGCACCAGCTGAGCGGGCTGGTAGACATATTCTGGCCATCTTAGGTCTCAGTCTGCGCTTTTTGAGAACCGCCTTCAGCTTCCGGATGATCACCGTATTACCATCCAGGTCTGTCCCTTCCCGCGGAACGCCCATCTATGGCATAACGTCGGCAGTTGAAGAGGGTCGTCGTGCTTCTTAGGATCATCAGGGACGATCCTCGTTCGGTGTGTTTTCTCGACGCCACTCACTAAGGTCTCTCGGCTAGGTGTTCTATTGTCCCCGTGAATCACGTGGCTTCTACTATCAATGGTGCGTCGCTTAGAGACTCTACTCCATCGAGAGCCGAGCAGGTGGCTGTAGCTGTTGGCATTAGTCAGTTCACTGACTCCAGGTCTTCACTCAGTTCAGGTCGGCGGTCAGGGCTCTCGCCTCTGGCTCCATCTCTGCCGAAGCATTCAAAATACTTTAAAATAGGACAATCTCTCTGCACACCATTACGTGGTTTCCTGTACATCTCAAACCCCCTACTGGACTCTCTCGCCAACTTCAACGACACTGCTCATTCTCGGGCGCGCGCAGTAACCCTCCGTTTTGGGGAGGACGTAGGTCCGTAGGTTGGGTGCGCGCTGTTTAGGAACGCTTTGCTTATTTTCAACGAAATCGCCAAACACTACCAGTTCAGTAGGCGGTCTCTTCCTCCTCCGCACAGCAAGTTGTCTATATCTTAGGCCATCACGTTTAGAATGCTACAGGCAAGGTCTTATCCTAGTCTATCCTTCCGTAGCATCGTCTCTTCGGAGGCTTTCCAGTCTACCTGCCTTGGCTACGGGGAGGTTAGTAACTTTGAACACATGCTCTAGCGGTGCCTTTCGTTACGGGTACTTAGACGCTCACAGAAGAGGAGTGGGACTCTCCCTTACGAAGTCCAGAGTTTCTACCAGAACTGCGGGCTGTCCAGAGAACCCACGCTGTGGCGGTGAGGCTAAGCCGCCCCGTCCCCACGTGGCAGCGGCCCGTGGAGTTGGTCCAAAAAAGTATCGTTACTCATGACCCAAATAAAGTCTTTTATCTGTTTTGAGCTACACTTCCTCATGTAACAGTGCCCTAATGTGTTAATAACATTGAGCATTACACCAATACGTATGAAGTGGTAATCTGCGCCACCACACGTGTAATGCGGAGGTCATCTTGTCTCCCACCGAGGGAAGTTCTTCATCCATTCTAATTTTTGTATTTAATTCCATGAGTACTTTGGTACAAAACGACACTTAGACTTACTTTGGTTTCGATTAGCATCTGTTGCGGCCCACAAGAACAAAGTTAAAGCTCATCTCGATCAATTTCCCGGCTAATATATGTATATACGTACAAAAGATAGGTGAAGGCAAGGAAGTTAACAAGAAGGGCCAACTTGATTCACTGCTGTGCACTGAGAACCTGAGGATGATGGAGAGGTAGGAAGACAAGAAAGCCGAGAGATACATCCAGGCAGGAAGCACAGACATGTTATCACGCTGTCTTGAGATTTTCAGTAGAGCACTGTTTCCGAGCTTTGAGAACGCTCGAGGGATCAACACTTACTTGAGCTGTCTGCCCAAAATAAACAGTGGATTCATGCACTGGTGCTTTTACCAAGACGTAGGTCCTGAACTCAGTGAAAGCATTTTGGTGTCTGTTAGAAATCACATAAACCTTTCCGCGAAAAAAAAACACCCTCGACAGTCCCAGAAATACACCTCGCGTGCTCAGACAGCCCAGGCGTTTTGAGAAATCAATACTCCGGGCTTCGGGTGCTGTCAACAACTCCAATGTGATATACTATTTTGATGTTGTCATACATGCTCGCTTTCGAGTGATACAGAGGCCGGAACTGCAGACTGTGCGTTTAACCCCCCTTGATGCTTGCTTTTCTTCGAGTACCAAACCATTATCATCGCATGTATGGTTTGGGAAAATAGTCTGAAATATAAATAGACGCACCTTCCTGTTTGTACCCTTCCTACGTGTCATCGTCTCGTCAAGCAAGCTTTTAACGTTAACCCGGAGATTCGAAGCGAGTTCTGTTGGAGTTTGAAGCCATAACAGCACGGTTTGTTTTCCTTGACATCCCTGGAAAGTAGCTTCCATAGGATATACAAAGTAAGCTCTCGATGACAAGGTACAAAAGAAGAAGAAAGACTCTAACCATAGAGTCAAATAAGCACATCTCAACAGCTTCTTGTATGTTGATGGTAGTCGGAAAAGCTGTGTTTTGTTTTCTTTCTTTTCTTCACTGTTCTCAGGCTTCGCGACCTTTCCAAACATTCGTAGTGGCCGCCTAAGGTGTCAGCATTTGGCGTTCGGCGACGTCGTCTAAATGAGTTATTTGCTTACGTGTTTCTCTATGAGTCCCATACTACTGCGGCAAAACAAACCTTCCTGCAATAATGCATGTAGACGTGACATGTGACCCAGAGCGTGCAAATTACCCTCCAACAAAAACATGCATGCTGTGCTGTTCTTTAATGTGAATGCATTGGCTGTGTGCGGTGGTTCTTGCTCCAATGCAACATTGCACAGGCACTTACCGATAGCCTACCATCTCGGCCTACTATAGAATTGATATTGCCAAGTCACTTCGGTTTCTCATGCTTGACTGAAATACTGAATTCTGGCACGGTCAGGCCAATTTTAACACGAAAGTGTTTTATGCCGGGGTCCACCAAGTACATCCGTCACGGATATGACGTTGATAAAATGGACGCCAACGGGTGAGAAAGAAAAAAACCAAGAAAAAGATACCCCGCTGGGAATCGAACCCACGACGTTGCGGCCGCGACGGCAAGCGCCCGACGCTCTACCGACTAAGCCAACTCGGGAGATGCGAAGCACGGCGCGAACGCGCCTTATATCTTTCACACCTTCTCTTTCGCGGCGGGCGGAGCGGGGCGGTGCCGCCGTCTGTGAGAGGTGAAAAGAAGTAATGCTTCACGATCGACACTTACTAGCGCTTACTCCGAGATTGCACGTGATATCGGAGGTCATGGTTAAAGCGTCTCAATACCAGAGAGGTAGACTGGCCGCGCTGGCGTCGCCGAGGCACCCCTGACGCACTTACGTTCTTTGCCTTTGGATTCGTGTTAGCGTGCGTCGGCTCATCGGAGTAGTGCAGCTTCCACGTGCACGAACGGGATTTCTCTGCCGCCGACTGCTTCAATTGCGAGAGCACCGACTAACAAAACTGCTGCAATATGCGTTGCAGAAAGGACGCGATTTCGACGGGCGAATGTCGTGCCTTGGTGGAGCGAGAGCAGCGCCTGCGAGACAGAGGCCAGCGGGACGCACGCGTTTGCGGCTCAGGCTACGAACCTCTACCTCCCGCGTTGCTGAAGCGCAGTGTGTGTTAGTGTATGCATGAGCACAGGCGTCGGCTACCCATTACTAGAAAGCGCACACCGTGCCGTTTCTCTCCTTAATTGACGACGCTTTGAAGAAGTGCATACCGGGTACCAATGTTGATTATGAGCTTGTTGATATCATCCTTACGCGGGATTCACGATTCGCTGTGTCCAAATATATGTTCGCACCGTCAGCTACCACAGTGGTTTAATCATGATCATGGGCGTTAGTCGTCGCGATAGAGACATGCTGTCAACATGGGTGCATCTACGTCAAACGGTTCTATAGCTGCCAAACACGAATAGACATTGTACAAGCTCTCATATATCATAAGCACTACTTCTGTGAAGACACGTTTCACTTTCGTGTTATACCGATTCCTATGACGGAGGGATCAGCCATGTTTTTTTATTAATGTTTCTATTCGTTAGAGCTTAAGTGACGCTCTATTCTCACACTTTGTTGCGCCAGTACTACAATGTCAGCGAGAGACTTGGAGCGACGTCCTTGCTGCATATATTTTATTGCGACCGCTATTCTATGGAGACTCTCGGCGGGCTTTCGACGTCGCCGTCACACTCTGCATAAAGTCTAAATGAATAACATCGCCCAGCAAATCTTACGTTCTACGCGCTAGTAAAAGCACTCAAGCGCTGGGGGCGAGCGAGGCTGAAGCAGAGATGAAAAGAGTCGGCCGTCTTTGTCGCATGAAGGGCACATGCGATAACATCACCCGCGTGCGTGCTCTGCCTTCGATGACTCCTCAATCAGAGAGGAAACGCCTCGCGAAGGAGCGTGAAGCGTTGCCGCAAGGAGGGGAGGGGTGCTGCGTCGCTCGAGTTGTAACTGCGATTGGCTAATACGGGCAGGGTCGTGAGACCATGAGTACGCGCCACCTCCACAGACATGAGGAGACGGCTCGAAAACTTGCTGTCCTCTCATTGTTGACTTCGCGTTTAGTGAACCGATAGCACAAAAAACCGCTTCGGTTCCTGGAGTGGCCGCATTCCCTTAAGCCAGCGTTTGGATAATTGCGAAGCATTTCTTAACGCAACCAAGGCACATTGAGCGTATCTATATCTATCTATCTATCTATCTATCTATCTATCTATCTATCTATCTATCTATCTATCTATCTATCTATCTATCTATCTATCTATCTATCTATCTATCTATCTATCTATCTATCTAGGAACGGCGAGAACAGACATTGGTAATTTAAATGCGAGAGCATTAACAAAAAATTACACCATCTCCCGCTAAAGGAGACCATGAGGCGATGCGAAGCCGGAGCACTTGCACGATCGCGTTCCGTTGGCGTTCGTTGGGCATGCTACCGACCTCGCGTCGTGGAACGCGAAGAGGGACGCTACGCGCGTCGTATCTTCCATCTAGCCTGGCCGTTAATTCTCACAGGGCGAGCGGGGAACGCGGTCGACAGGCGGGCGACAAGGGGGGCAGCGTAGGAGAGGAGAGAGAAGGGGAGGGGACGCGCATGCGCTCGAGCTCACCGCGGCGTTGCGCAGGAGAGAATTTCGGCATGCCTAGCCCGCGTTTCAGAGGAAGAGTGGAAAGGGGGAGGGGAGAGGGGTATGGAAGACGGGGAGGGGAGAGGGAAAGTGGAGAGGGGGAGTGGAGAGGGTATGCGCATGCGCAGTAAGAGTGGTCACACCGCACACCACCGGATTGAGCTCGGCCTTAAGATACTTCGCATCTAAAACTCACATCTGCAGCGTTGACCCAACCCACGCAAAAAAAAAGGTTCCGAGCAGGAATCGCACACAAGCATTCTGCGTGGCAGTCAGGTATTCTACCACAGAGCCACGCCAGGTCTATAAATTGATTTGAAAAAACACCCTATGCAGGCGCAATGTCGGCGCAACGTCAATTGTGGTTGTAGTGTTGTCTATCTAATTTTATAACAAAGCAATAAGCACTACAATACACCCCTACGATACAGGCGTCATGTCAGGTTAACGTCAATTGTGGTTCCGGCGTTGATTCGAGTTTTATAGCAGACTAATAAACATTACATTTGTATTCCTATGATTCAGCAAGCTGTATTCAAGCGTTGCTCGACCCCGGAGGAATACGGTAGCGAAAGTTACGTATAATATTCGCATTGTTGCTTCGTAAAGTGCACTTCGTTTCGATAATACTGACGTATGTGCTCTAACGTCAGTGCTGGGGTTACGTCATACCATCAATTACCCCTAAACGCCAGTGTTGTCGACGTGTCTGGTAAGCCAATGGCGTGCACACTGCTACACTTACAAAAACACGTCGATCCATCTCTTGACGCTCGGCTGAAAGCCAAAAATGCAGCATAGAACTACTCACTGACTGCTTCACATGAAACCGACTCCCACAAGGCGTGGGGTATCTGCGGAATTTTGGGTTAAGCGAGATGGGATAGAAAACAGTTAGCTGCCAGCCTTACATTGTAAAACACAGCAATTTGTTGCTATCGCATTCATTGCTTCAGCCTTGCGGCGATCAGCGATTTTTTTTCGTTGCAGTACAGAAGGCGGGGGCGATGTGCTACGGGAACTGCGTGGTTTGGTTACTGGCTTTGGAACAGAGAAAAAGAGGATTGAGCATTGGCGCTCGGTGCTGTAAGGGAATCTGCATCCTCCAACGAAAATTATACGCCGCAAAATGACAAAAATGATGGCGAAGTTCCATGTGCACTAATGAGTTTCCAGTCGTTCTGCTATAGCGCAGCTCAGTTCGGGCATCAAGAGAAAAGACAAAAGCAAAGAAAGGCATGACAGGCAGCAGGATGAGCGCTCCTCTCGTTTCCTTCTTTCCTATTTTCTCTTTACTTCATGCTCAAGCTCAGCTGCGCTATGGCAACAGGACATCATACTGCACCAGCTTATCCAATCTGCAGTATTTCAGTTTCCAGTGCTTAACGACTCAACATGACGTCAAGATCGCCTGCGGCAGAGGCTCGAATGAAAAGCTCTCCCCAATTACGGAGATTAACAAACCTATTGCTTCTGAAACCATGCCCCTATGAAAGGGTTTGTCATTTTACAAGCGTTCCGCTCAGCGTCCATCTCTATGTCGTGACAAGCTCGTTACTGTGCGCATTAAGAGTGTCACTACAAGGGTCTTCTAGCTACCTAGAAAGCGGCTTACGATTCATCCAGCTCGACATGAGTGTTATAAATTGTTTGAACCACCCGCGAGAATGTCAGGCGCATCGCAGGACGAGAGTGAAATAGAACACACCTTGAAACATGGATGCTGGGTTTGGCGTCTCTTTTCTCTGGCACCTTTAGACGCTGAAACGCGGTTTCTCCGCAATGAGATTAAGCAGGGAATAAAAAGAACGAAGGTAAAGGCAGAGATATTAACCAGTTCATAATAGCCGGTGTGCTACCCTGAACTCGGAATAGAGATGGATGAGTTTGAAAGTTAGCAAAGTAAAGAAAGGAAGAGAGAAAGACAGAGAGCACACACACACACAGATAACGCCACAGTTCGTCAGTCTTGTGCGGTATAGGGCACCACTATCAGTATTCAGCGGTTTGTGCAAGTCTGTTTTCCTTTAACATTTCAACAGCGTCTACGTCGCCTTCATCCTGTACGGCATTTCAAGACGACATTCCAGGATACTTGCTACCGACATCGGTTTGTTGACCAGGCAAGCGAGACGCTAGGCGCAGCGAGGACAGTAAGAGGAGATGTATTGTAAGGTCTCCTCGCTAGCGTGAGATCAAGCTAAGGAAGTAGGGAGGCTTACGAACCGTTTATGAACCATTGCCATTTATATGCAGCAATGGCGTGTTGCTACATAGAATTGCTGCATATCAATAAATATAAAAATATCATTCATCCAGGTATTTTTAATTTACCACGAGTTCTTGGCGCCGTAGTGTTCTTCGAGCAATTTCTTATGTTGTTTTGCTGTTTTTCGTTGTCTTGTAACTAAACGCAGCAGAGCGACGATGAGTGAAGCGGATTTTTCCTGTTCAATGAAATAACAGAATGCGGTAATATAGGGCATATGAGAGAAAGTAATATTGAGTGATACTGCCACAGACTTGTCTGACGCAGTATTGCTTGACATGTGTATCTGACGCAATATAGAAAGCGCGCATTGTATTTTGTAGGGGCGCCGATTACAGTGCGGCTGTATCTAGGAAAGTGTGTCAGCACTATTCTATATATTCTATTACGCCTACACAGTAGAGTTACCAGAAAACGAAAGTGCAAGAAGATGAGGCTGCTTCCCTTAATTAGGCAGGCGACGCTCGTCCCAGCTCCTACGCACCAAAGATCCGAAGCGATGCAAAAGCGACTGAGCGTAGTCGAACCGAGGCACTCCATCGACATTACGGCGACGAAAATGCAAGAACGCGCCATGGGAACCAAAGGCTGTCGTAGGCACAGGCTCACTGTCGTCAGGCAGAGTGCCACACGTTAGACGATCCTCGCCAACATCTTCTATTTGCTGCAGCAGCCCGCATTGCTGCAGCAGCCCGCAATGACAAAGTAGCCAAAAGCGAGAGAGTTGTGTTGCAAAAGGTGCACATGTGTGCAATGGCCCTCACGACGCTAATGCAACACTTCCAAGAAGCTACGATGAGGCGCATAACACCAAAGCACGTCTCGGAGCTAGGGAAAAAAACAAATAAAAGAAGAAGACCCGTCTTGTCATCCTCTAACTCGTACTCATGTTAGTGAGGAGTTCTCTTCGCATCTAGTAGATAATTACCTGAAAAAGGCATAAGATAGTGTCGTCCCAACGAGAAACAAACTGCAGCGATTTGAAGCACTGAGGAAATGAGCATCAATTTAGTGTTTTACTACGAAACTAGAGGAGCGGCCATCGTTGTTGCTGATTCTCGCAGAATCGCTTGAGCAAGCATGAATGATAGAACGACATCGTACACTGCTGGGCAGCACAAGCGCAACACTATTCGCTGAATGCAACGCTTTTCCTTCGTCATTGTTTATTAGCTTTCAGATTCTTCGACGTCATCGTAAAACCTTCAATACCAGTGGTCACTTGGTGACTCACTCACAGCATCGCCTTACTAAATAGGAGGGCTGCTGTGCGGTGGGCATCATGCGAGCCAGGCTAACAATGAAATGAGTTTGGAAGGCGCTAGCATGCTATGTGACTTGACAGCCGCTATCGCTATGCTCCGTACAAGCCACTAGCCACCATGTGTACGCGAAACATAGTTGGCTTTGCCAAGTGCTCCAGTAAAGCGTGCCGATCGGTATCGCGAGTTTCGGTTGAGCCTACATGAACCCACGGATGTTCTCTTGTCGTATATAGAGGAAGGCTGACACTAAATTCAACGGCTGCCGGACCATCACTTAACAGTTCTACGTTATTCTACTTCTACAAGGTACTCGTACGTACTCGTGGTTGAATTTGCCAACGTTGGTTCAATATCCAGCGCCGACTATCGCGCTTTTCATAGCAAAGTTTGTAACAACTATTAAAATACAGGAAGATGATGAAAGTGGTCCTTTCTATTGAAACCCTGCCTAAGTATTAGCAATCTCACCGGTGATATCCTCCAAGACGTCTCAGTGCGCAGTGCGTCCGCAGCAGCCATCATTTTTTATTATTCGTAAATGTATATAAGGAAACGTTGGTGCCACTGCGTGGCACCGGCTACTCCTCTTTTAATGCCTAATAGTTGCCGTCACCAAGTTGAGAACAAACACAAGACTATGCAAAAGCACATAGAAGACAAAAACACGCACTCATGTACTGATATAATGCAAATGGGAATGTGCTGAAAGTACGGGGGGGGGGGGGGGTAGTGAAGACGTTAATGGCACAACTTTCAACTGGTTTATTCGAAACTCCTCTCGTCCCCTACCTATGATTGCACAAGTAACAATTGACCTGCGCACTGCCCTTAGTTTGCAAAAAAAAAAAGTTAGGACACCTTCGCACTTGTAGTGCCAAGCCTGAAGCAAGTGCGGAGCTTGGCAACCTTCTTCGTTTTTCTTCGGTTTTGCTCTTTCTTCCCTCCTTTCTTTCTTTTTCTGTTTTAGTTTCTTGTACGCTTCTTTTTCCTGTATTTTTGTATATTTATATTTTTCTTCCTATTCTCCCCCTGTCTTTCTCTTTCTATTTCTCGCTTGCTTCCTCTTTTTTCTATCTTCATACGTGGTTGTGCCTGCTTTACGCCAAGCGACGACAGCATACTGCAGCATACGACATCATACGACAGCCCGGGCCCCTAAAGTGCTCCGCACTTGATATCATCAAGGCACTCGAAGAACAAGAGGAAGAATACTTCTCCTGGGCGCGAGCGCGCGCTCAATATGCTACAGATGGCTATGCTACACTGGGTTTTGCCCGCGTTACGCCAAGCGATGACAGCAAGAAGAGCATACGACAACCCCGGCCACTAAAGTGCTCCGCGCTTTAAACAAATGCGGAGCTTCCACTAGTTGCGCAAGTATGGAACCATCAGCGGAGCTAGTGTTCGACCTAGCAAAGTTTTGCTAGTATGGCCGCGCTTTTCCTGATAGCCTAAGTTTTTGATAGTACTACTAAGTATTCCTAGACTTGGCTAGACATGTTCCGTGGCTCGCTGTTACGTGATGTTGTGATTTTACTCACGTGACTAGCTGCGCGTGGTTTTTGGTGGGAACATGTCACGTGTCTAGCTGTTACGTGGTTTATGGCGGGGATATGCCACGTGACTAGCTATTACTCGACGTTGCCTAATTTTAGCGGCCTGACAAAATGTTACGTGAGCTTTAGTCACGTGACTAGATGTCGCGCGAAGTTATGTGATTTTTGTCACGCGAGCAGTTACATGATGTTACATGATTATAGTCACGTGGCTAGTTGCGTCACGATATGTGATTTTATTCGCGTGAGTGTAACGTGGTTCTCAGTCACGTGACTGGACCTCACGTGATCTACGTGATTTTAGTTACGCGACCAGTTGTTACGTGATGTTTCGGACTAGTGGTGCCAAGCCTGAAGGGAGTGCGGTGCTGGGCGGCCTTCCTTGTTTCCTTTATTTTTTCTCCTTGTTGCCCTTCTTTCTTTCTTTCTCTCTATCTATTTATCGCGTCCTTTTCCTTTCTATCTTTCTCTCTCTCTTTATATCTGTCTCCATCTTACTTTCTCTGTCTGTCTTTTTTCCGTTTCTTACTCTTCATTTTATCTTTCTCTTCCTCTCTATGCTATGCTTTACTCTCTTCCCTCCCCCCTTCACTCCTCCTCACCCTTGCGTCTTTATCCCTCCACCTTGCTATACTATACTATACTATGCGGCGGCAAGTTATCTTTTCGTCCACTTTACTTTCTTGATATTTATATTCTAAATACCACAAATAACACCCCCTATACTTTCCTTGGCATTATTGTCCTTCAGTTCCCATTAATAATGTGTCTAACAAAGAAAAACGAGCCCTTAAGAGTCCCCTCCTTTCCTTCATACTATACCATACTATACTATACTATACTATACTATACTATACTATACTATACTATACTATACTATACTATACTATACTATACTATACTATACTATAAAAGTTTATGCTATGCTATACTATGCTATGAAGTGCAAGCCGGAGAGGCTTGCACTTCTGGACGCTTGTGTGTGTTTGCCTGACTTTCGAAATGCCTCCTACTGTGGGGAACCACGTGGGTGTTGTGTATGTTAAGGTAATTCTAATTTGACGAAGTGTGCAGTGCGTGGTTCACAATAACTACAAGTAATATTTCTATGCGTAAAGAAAAAAAAGCGCCTGAATAGCCGAGTGGTTAGGACGCTCGTCTTTGGTTCGTGGGTTTGAATCCCTCCACCTAATCAGAATTTTTTGTCATGATTTTCTCTTTATTTATATTTTTCTTTCTCGCTCTATCTGTACTGGTTCTCTCCTCTCACCCATCAGTGTTGATACAGACCACGCCGGAGAAATAAGCCCTCGTGTTTTGGAAGCGAAGTAGAAGTTGAAAAGGACAAAGCAATCGCCTACCGATTGATGAAGATAATTACTGTTCGCTCTACATGGCGCAACGAAAAGCTTAAAGAGCTCCGCTCTTAAAAAAAGAGGAAGCTTTTTTAGGGGCGAAGCTCCTTAAGGCGGCACCCGTTCGTCCCTCGTAGTTGTCGTAGTCGTAGTGCGTAACCAGTCGTAACGCTAGTACCAGATCTTGACCTGCAAGGTGGTGCCGGTGAAAGATTTTTCCTGTGCGTTGTTGAACAATAAAAAATTCGCAGCGTGCGCGTTAACTAAAAGCCGAATTCTTCTGTCTCTCATTCCCCATTAGCAGCCATTGGCATGTTCCAGTAGGAAACGTTAGTAGAAGTAGAAGTGTAAGTGTTAGCTAAAAGCCGACTTCTTCTGTCTCTCATTCCCATTAGCAGCCATTGTTTAGCTCCAAAGTAGTGCCTGGTGAGATTTCTCCTGTGCGTGATTAAACAATAAAAATTTTGTTCAAAACGCCGTTGATTGATGAAATAAACCAACGAAAGACGCCAGATGTTTTCTAAAAGCAAAACGAAAGAACGCCAGATGTTTTTAAAGCAAAACGAAAAGACGCCAGCTGCTTAACGAAAGACGCCAGATGTTTTCTAAAGCAATGGTTTTCTAAACAATGAAAATTCACAGCGTACATGTAAAATTAAAGTGAGCTGCAAGTCGTCATAACTCATCGAACCTTTAGTATAAACGCGCCCGATCTCACGTCGGTGATGATGTATTGGGCAGAATTCACAGAAGATTCACGGTTTACCGACGAACCTCCGCAGCTTCGCCCACTCATCATCATTCACTCCGTGGATATGCTGTGAGTGGGTGCAGAGGAGGGTGAAGAAAGAAAGAGAGAAAGAACCAGAGAGACAGAAAGAGAGAAAGATGTATAAAAAAAGAGAAAATTTTGGCGAGAAAAAAATTCTCATGAGACAGCGGGATTCGAACCCGCGTACCCACGACCCGATTGCGAGCGTCTTCACCACTCGGCTATCCAGGCACGCTGACAGAACATAGCATAGCCTTGTACAGTATGGTACAGCAAGGAGTACAAAAAGCGAAATGAGGGTGAGAAGGAGAGTTGTGAGGCTGAGGAGGAGGGGAGAGAGTAAAGCATTGCGTATAAAGAATGAGAAAGAGAGAAATAGAGAGAAAGAAGTGCAGAAAGAGAAAGAAAGAGAGAGAATCAAAGAAGGAGAAAGGAAGAAATAGGGAGAGAAAAAAATAGAAAAAAGCGCAAGCAAGCGAGAAATTGAGAGAGAAGGAAAGAAGATGGCTTTTAAGGGCTCGTTTTTCTTTGTTAGACACAATATTAGTGCGAACTAACAGACAATAATGCCAAAGAAAGTATACGGGATGTTATTCGTAATAATTGGAATATAAATGTGAAGAAAGTAAAGTGGACGACAAGATAACTTGCCGCCGGCAGGGACCGAACATGCGACCTTCGAATAACGCGTCCGATGCTCTACCACTGAGCTACGGCGGCGGTCATCCCCCATCCATTTTATAGGGTATATATGTGCATTTAATAATTGGAGCTAGAGTAAGACAAAGATAGGAAGTAAACAGAAAGAGAAAGAAAAAGAGAGAAATAAATAAATAAAGACAAAAACAAAAAAAAAACGCAGAGAAGAGAGAAAGAAAGGAGAGCGAGAAATAAGGAGAAAACTAAAGAGAAACAGCGAAGGCCGCCCAGCTCTATAGATAAATATAGAGAAATAGCTGGGCCAGCGATTGGTGACGTGCCCGTGCTTTGCTGTGCCAAGCTTTCCGCGACTTGGCGCAAACTCCCGTATTTCAGTGTACGTTGAAATATTGGAAGTATAGCTTAAACGTTTATGGTTGACAATAAAACGTTTGTAGATCAGTCTTTGTGATCTACAAGGTTTGCTTGATTTTGGCTGGCAACGCCGGCCAGTTTGGTCATTACAAAAATTACAGATGCATTCGAAAACATAATGGATTCATACTATGCGAGTTCGTGAGTCACTTGCGATGCTAGTGAGATCTGCGAAAGTGTTACCACGGTTTCATAAACATCAAATTGTGAATCAGCAGAGCTCTCACTTAGAGGCTATTCCAGAGCTGTAAAGGGTAATGAAAACGACATCTGCAAAGGCTGGTGGAGGTCTTGTGTGATCGCTGTGCCAGCACTTAAGCGCACCGAAAAAAGGAATGTGTACGTACGTGCGGCATGCTCAAATGGCATTTCATTACGATTTGCTCTCTTCTTAATACATTGGGGTGCTTAGCAGGTGGAGGCGATGACCTGCATAATTCCCCATTGAGTAATCTCAGACCATGCTCACGTAGTAGCGTGACTTTCATGTGACATAATGTACGCAGTTGATGTGCGTGACAAAGGACACCGATCGCAAGAACACGCTCCAGCAGGCATTAGCAAACACATAAAAGGACTGTCTGTCTAAGAAATAAGGCATCTTGTGTCAGTAATCAGATAGGGCGGCCGAATGTCATATACCGCACGATAATCGAAGTATAATGCGATGCGCGATGAAAGAGCAGGCCAGCATTGCCCAGGACACTCAGTGAAACACCGTCGCAGACCTGAGGGAGCACAGGAACCGGCATCTCCTTGAACGCGACTTCAACAAACAGCGTACTCGGTCATGAAAATCAACCTGGCATGCAATCAGATAGCCCGAGACGACGCGCATGCGTTGTCACCACCTAGCCAGTGCCAGTTTCAGCGGCAAGCGCCTCACGTGCAGATGACGCGTCCAGGCAGTTTGGATTAAAGCCCCTTGATCTCCTGAAGGTAGCGGTTAGCTTTGATCTCAGCACCACCGAGCTACACAGCCTCTTAAGCTGCTTGATCTAATCGCGTCTTATTACAAAAAAAACAGAGTTTAGTGCTTTCGCTATGTCTTTCTGAGCATTCACTGCTTTGTGAAATCTCCTATTTCTATATTTCAGATCACTCAACCAATTTAAATGATTCTGTGCAACGACTTATGCGCTGTCCATTTCTTTCCTGCTTTGAAAAATTCACCAATACTCTAATGACTAAAAAAACTATTCACTGCGTCCTCATATTTCGGTCATGAAAAGTCCTGGAGACACTAGTCTGCTATAGAAAGGGTTTACTTAACGTCAATACTAAATGTCTCAAGTACGTTCATTAGGCGTTTTAGCACATTTATTTACCTATTTACACATAGGAAATACCGAGTTCCTGCCAAACATCCTTTAGTTTCTTACCTTTTTTTTTTCGTTTTGCGAAGTCGACATGAAATTTCAATTCACATACAGCTGTTTTCTACATATATATATATTAGTATAAATCATTCAACCAGAAATCTCAAGGCGTGCACTTTTTCTGTGTGTAGAAATGAATTTATATTTTTAGTCATTCGTCTGCAAACTTCGCATATCCTACATTAGCGCTCGAGAGTAGTGTTCAGTTGTTGACATTTTATATATATATATATATATATATATATATATATATATATATATATATATATATATATATATATATATATATATATATTGTGTGTTTTTGTTGTGTGTGACACGTGTGTGACACGTGTGTGTACATATACGCGTGTAGTTTAGGCGGGTCTGCCCAGTTGCGCCACTGATCGCCCCAGCTGTTCACATATATGTATTTGTTCGCTGTAATCAGCAGGGCGCATGCAATTTGAGAATGACATAGTTGTAACATCGTCTATATTGAAACATGCTGATCGCACGAGATCATATATATTACGCAAAAAGAGGCTCACGTAAGATGTAATATTCGCTAGAGCACGTTGTTCAAACAATTCTGTTCAAGCAGTTTGAGTGCTTAGTACTACGGGATAGCAGTAAACGCGATAATGTGCTTGGGATGTTAGCTCTAGCCGACGAGAATGCTTAAGTGACTTTAAACAAAGCGATCGTTATCGCACTGTAAAGAAGCATGTTTTCGCAAGCTGTTACACTTTAAGAACCTGTGAAATATTACATTCGCAGTTACTCAAGCCCCGTAAATAGGTGATGCCTAATGTATTACAATGAACCTGCTTCACTGAAAGTTATTAAACATTCCAAGACGTAAAACATGGAATATTCAACTTGCGGAGCTGAGAGGACATAAAAATATTACACAAGATGTTGCACTAGCTACATTAAGGCGGCTGCAGCTCTCTTTGATTATTACTCTATTTTTATTCCTTGCTCCTAATACTTGGCAATCGTGGCGTAAAAGGTAGATTACTGCTCGTTAGTGTCGAAATGATGATCGCTCAGATAAAGTCTTCCTAAAGGCTAAATTGTAGGCACCGCACATTCTTCCGAATAACGCTTTTACTAAGTGTTACATAACTTCCAAGTAAGGAGGACTATCAGTGACCCCTATCTGTAACCTTTTTCTCGTATATTAAGCCCTTTGAGTTCGAAGTCTCGCTTTAGTATGTGTACTTGGCTTTGACAAATTGTGCTTCGCTATGGAACTTCGGCGATGTGCCTGCCAACGGCTACCGCACAAAGTTCTTCTGAAAGATTAAGCAAGAGTGTCGTAAGTCGCCTTTCTTGAGCGCTACGCAGTTACTCCCACAACCGCGATCATTGTAAGAGCATCGTTTGAGGCATCATTAATCATTCAGTCCCCGAAGAAAACAATAAAACAGAAATGGCTTTTCGTGAACACCGCAAGGATGTTCTCTTACTATTCGAAGGAATTCATGGGGATTAGGGCCAATATAGAAAGTATGCGAATGAAAAGTAAGCAAGGAAATATATGTGAGGATGCAAATAAGTGCTTCTTCGCACCCGTTGTTTTGTGAGAACTTTGCTACATAGAATAAGTAAATATTTCCTGCATACGAAAGCGCTCCATTTATAATAGCCGTGTACTGGGAATAGCAGCGCAGTGCGATACTCCAGAAAGTGTGTATTGTCGTGGTTTACGTCCGTAAGCCAGAGGAAAATACTGACTTGCTGCTTTAGATTTACATAATACATCCCTCCCATTTTGTCTAAAACAGGGCCAAATAATCATGTAGAAAACTTCATCGACGCTTATTATAGTACCTAAGCTCTCTCACCGCGTCCCTCATGCATGCCCACCACATTTTCTTTTACGGAGAGTTTAATCTCTCCGACATTCACTGAGATAACTTAACAGCAGCGTCATGTCACATCACGTCTGTTATTGACCTCTTACAATTCTTCAATTCTTGATCGGTTTCTCGATAGACAACCACTCCCAATTAGCAATGTGCCTGGATCGTGGCTGCATCCTGACAAAGAGGCGCAGTTAGCACTCTTCCTCATGCTTTTCTCGACACGTGCGCGATTAGCTGTTTATAATTGTCATTATTGCTCCATTGCATAGTAGTGTGCACCGCAGGGGCGTCTGCGCGAGCAGGCGTTTGGTGAGTGGCGTCACCACGGTCCCGAGCCAACGGGGGGCCGGGAGGGGGGGGGTTTCGACCCCCTCTCCCGCCTAGCCATGCACGGCATTGCCCTGTCCGTGGAATACGAGATCCTGGGGTTGAGCCGACGCCGGGTGATTGGACCTTTAAGGCCCCCCGGCAGAAGCAACACACCCCCTTGGCCCCGGCTTGACGTAGACGGCTCCTCTGGGCTTACCCACCCAGGGAAAATCAGCGGTCACCTTTTTTTTTTCTCTCTCTCTCTCTATCTTTTTTATTATTGGAGCCAGTATGTCCTACGGCATAGGTTAAATAAACAGAATCAGTTCAGTTTCGCGGATAAAAGCCAGGAGCGGTTGATGCAAAGGCCCGAGCGTCCAGCGCGTTAGGTCAGGTGGTCGACCGGGGTGGTAGTCAAGGCCTCGTAAGTGGCGGGTGCAAGCCTTGTGAAGGCCCGCACAGGTCCCAAATAGGTGACCGATCGTGGCCTCTGTGGCTAGGGCAACGCGGAAGAGGCATGTCGTTGGCATCTTCGTCTGTCTCTCGCACTTTTTATTGCGATATAGCGATTATATGGAGAGTCTCGACTGATTTTTGCCGTCGCCGTCGCCGCCGTCATGTACCGTATATGTATATGAATGTATATATATATATATATATATATATATATATATATTATATATATATATATATATATATATATATATATATATATATATATATGTATATATATATATATATAGAAACGCCAGAAACAAAAATAATTCAGAAATAATTTCCGACGCGCGGAAACCAACGACCGCCCTCTCGCTCCGAAACGCGCGGCGTTAGACGGCTAAGCCACGGAGATTAGCATCTTTCAGCATGCTAACGGCGAGCTATTTATATACACTATTTACATCAGCGTGCTTTCCTACTCGCCAGCGAGATGGCACGATGCGCGCGCTGGGCGCTGGGTGCACTTTAAGGGTCCATTCTAAAAAGACAGCGCGTGCCAACACGGACACAAGAAAGAAGTCAGGACACCACAAACGCCCTGTCTTTTTAGAATGAATACTTACCAACTAGCTCAGCTCTCTGTTATTCTAAGCTTTAAAGGTCGTCGCCCCGCTCCTGCGAACGCCGAGGCTCTTCGCCCTACAGGGCGTGGTCGCCTTCGTGCGCTTATCTCAAGGAAAGAAGGGGGCGGGCTGGCGGGGAGGGGAGGTGGAGCGGGGGTTGAATGTCCTGTGCTTTCCCCGCGATGTCTGCGCTGAAGTTATAAAGCGTACGAAGGTCACTTCGCTCGCTGCAGCAGCCGCGTTTGCGAAAGGAGCGCGCTGTTCAAACAGAAATAAGTAACAACTGGGACAGTTCGCGCTCGTCCTGTGTGTACCTGTTCGTTCGTTTCGTGCTCCCTGCTTTATGTTTGAGCAGTCCGCTTCCAGTGTCGAGCTGTGACGCGTGATAGTTCGCGCTCGTCCTGTGTGCGTTCTTTTCGTGCGTCCTTTGGGCTCGAGCGACGCGCTGGCAATTTCGAGCAGCCTTCCGTGCTTCGCATTACGTTCCACTTTGGTGCTATGGCATTCATTGCTTCGCCGTTGCGGCCAAACTGTGACTTTTTATTTTTCCTGTTTCATTGTCTCTTCCGTTTACTTCCGATTCTTCCTGGCGCCAAGGGTTAACCTTTTGTGCTTATTCAACCTTTGGTAGTTGATTTGGTTATAGCGGCGATGCATGGCTGGCGACTTCTAGTTCTCTACCTTGCAGCGTCCCCTTGTTGGGTTTGACGGTGAGTGGCCACCATGGCCGCCGAATTTCGAATGTTTGTATGGCAAATGCTTTCCCCGAACTTCCTGATCGCCGCCTCAAAAGGTGGCGCACCGATTAACCATTCACGTTTGCGCAGCCTAAGCAGTCTTTTCCCAAATACCATGTGATACACAACCAGCACGAAACGAAAGCAGTTCGGACTATTTCACCATTCCTCGTGTCAAAGTCTCTCACGGAAGCGATCGGTCAAGGCTATACAATAACGAAGGTGGGAAGCGGTGATCTCCTTCTCGACGTTCGCGACAAGTAAGTCCCAGTACTATAAACTATCGAATCTTGTGGCTTTTGGGGATATTCCGGTTTCAGTGGGCCCACGCAGGTCAATGAACACAATGCGTGGCGTAATTTCAGAAGATGATCTTTTTGAACTCAGTGAAAGCGAATTCTTGAAGGATGGCAAGACCACAGCGTTGTCAAGGTTCAAAGAATAATAATAAGGCGGGACGATAAGAAAATCCCTAAAAAACATATAATTATTACCGTCGGATTCAGTGATTTACCTGAGTCAATCGAAACAGGTTACTGCAAGCTCCGGGTCCGACCGTACATACCTAATCCCCGCCGATGTGTCAAGTATCTCTATCAAAAACGGAATTTCAAAAAAAAAAACAGAATTTCAAAGCTTTATGTGTGAACTACCTGAACATTATATTGTCGTATTAGATTCTAACGCTGACAACACGCTGTGGGGAGGTAGGAGATAGCCGTTGTGATGCGAGAGGGCGTTTAGTAGACATGGGTCACAGGGCTGCAGAGGGCGTGCTACATGGGCAAAATGTGCATCCAACGGCCACTTTTCTGACAGTTGCACTTCAGCAACTCGCTGTGCCAACTGTGAAGGAGACCAACCCGCCTACTCGTGATCATGCCCCTCGTGGAAGGAAAGAGACACCAATAACAGAACTCAAAGCTAAATTGAACTTGTCTTTCCAAGAGGAACGTAAGCGTTTTTTTCTGCACAACCAGTCCTATCCTTCCTACAGCGAAGAGATGCGTCGGGGCGCAGCGCCACATCTTGCGGCGGCTGCAAGGGCCACACGTAGTGTGACTGCTGTCACGCCAACCGCGCCTGCGGTTGGAGCAGCAAGTGCTGTTCCGTCATTTGCCAATAAGGACCAGCAGACTCCCACGTCTGCCTCTAGAGTGAAGGCCTGAAAAACCTGGGAATGTGTCCGCTGAGCGGGATCTATCCACCACCTCAGACGAAGTGATGGATACCTCTAGCTCAACTGCGGCGTCTCAGACACCCAAGGAACGTTGCAGCTCACTTGAGCGTATCAAGAAAGAAAATCCGCATCACACCTGAGCGAAAGGTCTCGTGAGTCCACCTTCCTTAGACGCACAGCATAAAACGCACCAAAATGGCTACCCAAATACTAGATGACATTAAGGAACTCCTATATAAATTCACTCCAAGGGTGCTGTGCGTCCAAGAAACGCACCGGCACTACGCCATTTACCGCAAAGATCGTGATAACGCCCTCTCTTCGTCGGGTGGTGTGTCAATAACCGTAGATAAGGGAATCGCTTTCCGGCATTTGTAACTTAAAACGCCCCTAGCGACAGTCGCTGTCCGTGCAGTACTTTTTAACAAGCTGGTCACTATTGCTTCGCTATACATCTCCCCGAACATTTCTATATATAAAAACAGAATTTCGAAAAAACTGAATTTCAAAGCTTTATGTGTGAACTACCTGAACATTATATTGTCGTAGAAGATTTTAACGCCGTTCTGATGCCAGAGGGCGTTGAGTAGAAAACTTACTCTTTTGTACAGGTGCATGTTTACGTAATAGGAAGGAACCTACTTTGTTTATTATTGCAAACAATACATCCTCATCTATCAATTTAATCACTGCATCAATACACTCATTCCATATTTACAGTGGAACGTGATTAAAAACACATATGGGAGTGAGAATTTTCCAATCATCATAATATTAAGAAAAGGCGATCAGTGCTCTCCACGCGTTCCCCGTTGGAAAGTCAAGTCAGCCGATTGGGAGCGCTATTAAAAACTCACTCACATGAGCTGGGAAGACATATCTGCACTTCCCATTGATGATTCCATTCCATATTGATGGCGTTTGTACTTAATATGGCCTCAATCTGCGTCCCCGAAACTAATGAATCACCTTTGAAAGGACGCGTTCACTGGTGGAAAAATTAATGTAAGGAAGCTCGCAGAAAGCAAAACAAAGCTTGTAACGTTTTACGCGACTCTCCAACGGCCGAAAACTTGATCAACTTCAAGAAAATAGATTCAGAAGGTAGAAGAACGCGCCGGCGTGCTAAAAGAGATAGCTGGGAAAGATATGTCTCCAGCATAAATTCGTATACCGACGAAAAGAAGGCCTGGAACAAGGTAAACAAGATAAAAGGTCAAGAACCCCGTCCTCTACCACCAATATATATGCAGGGCGACACTCTTGAGGATCATGCTTATTCTCTTTGGGCACATTTTGAATGCATTTCTAGTTCATCTCATTATTTACATTCTTGAGGTGTACCAGCGACAAGTGGAGCAGTTGCCCCTCCATCGCAAACGAAATAAAAATGAAACTTATATTCTCCCATTCAAGATAGCGGAGCTTCAGGCTGCACTAGAGTACTATAATAAATCAGCCCCTGGAAAGGAACGAATTGTCTGCGACATATCAGGCACTTACATCCCGAAACCCACAAAACATTACTGTCGCTTTTCAACTCTATGTTCTCTGCAGGCTCCATTCCAACTGCCTGGAAAGAAACAATAATAATTCTTATTCTTAAAGAGGGCAAAGACCCGTAGTCCACCAGTAGTTATACGCCTATAGCTTTCACAAGTTATCTATGCAAACTCTTTGAGAAAATGATTAAGCGGAGGCTGCTCCATTTTCATGAAATAAACAATCTATTAGACCCATTACAATGCGGTTTCAGAGAAGGCAGATTCAAAACAGATAATCTTGTTCGCATCGAGACTACTATTCGTGATGCCTTTGTGCACAGCGAGTTCTTATCGGTTTCATTAGAAATGAAGAAAGCATATGGCACAACCTGGCGTTTTGGAATTCTCCGTGATCTGGCAGTAATGGGAGTCCAAGGCAACATGCAGAACGTTGTTCTTATTAAAGACGATAGTCTTTCTTGGGGAAGTTAAACGCAGAAATTTTGGTCTGTCTTTCTGTCTTTCTGTTTGTCGGCACGTCCCTCGATTCAGCCACTCGGCCAAAGTTGAACACCTTGCACAAGGGCCAGCCATCGTGAACGGCTCACTAGGTTCATACTTGTCTACATGGTTGATCAAAAAGCAAACTTTACGCATATCTGAGACGCAACATCACTAGGTAAGTATTAGGTGGTGTGTTCCTTTAATAGAAAATACACAGATACGTAATTCTAGAGACCCTAGTTTCTTAAGCTGCACAGAAAATGCGACTGCGCCGAAACTTGGCTTCCTCCGTGCCTGCCCTCTGCGCGAGCTCATTGTTGTGTTTCGGTTTCAGTTCTTCTTCTTCTTCTGTGGTTATTAAGGAAAGGAAAAAGGCACCTAATTTCTCTCTGCCTATAGGCGACACGGCGCAGTGCCTTGTGGGGGTGGGGGTAAGGAGGGAATAAAAGAATAGTGGGAAAATAGAGAGAAGAGTGATAGGAGCCCATCCATCCAACGAAGAGAAAAGAGGACAGGAAAGATGGGGAAACGGTCACGGGAGTTCAGGGACGGGTCCGCGAAACACAGCTAGAGGCACGGTGCACAACATCGGCGAAGCGGCAAAGGCCCCGTCGATGAGCGGCGCACGGCATAGTGGGCGAGGAGTCCGTCACGGGGCGCCGGTCAGCGAGAGGTACGAGGAGTAATCCAGGACATCGTGGCAGGCACGTCCGTCTTGCTTGAAATCCAGCGAGCGAGCTCAGTTCCGCTCTGGCATTCCTGCTTTACCCAGGCGACGTCAATATAAAAGAGTGTGTGGAGAATACTCGTTGAGTGCGGACGTTTCTTCTGCTTCGGCGCTGCGCGCCAAACCGCGTGTTCGGGCTGACTGGCGTCCCCGCCGGTCTTGCCTGCTGCTGCGCCGGGACTACCAGCCCGCAACACAGCATTCGCGTTTCCCGACGTATTGCCAGATGGCGTTCATATCTCACGCAGCGCCTCTTCTATCGTCTTTACACGACATTTGCAGCGGAGGACGCAGATACGCGGCCAATTTTTTACCTGTCTCACCGCACGTTCCGTGTTAGAGTCGGTAACGTCCTGTCTCGTACATTTACACAAGAGTCTGGTGTACCACAGGGTGGTGTACTCAGCTGCACTCTATTTATTGTGAAAATGAACTCGCTCCGTAGTGTTATGCTAAGCACAATGTTTTATTCCGTATATGTGGATGACATCCAAATAGGTTACAAGTCATGTAATCTCAGTATCTGTGACCGACAAATACAGCTTGGCTTCAACAAACTGTCTTAAGTTGGCAGAGAGGCAAGCTGGTGTCGCTTACGCAGTCTCGGACCATCGTTTTCCATGTCTGGTGCGCCGAATCCACGTACAAGTATATTTACAACGGAAGCATATGCGATCAACTCGGCGGTAAATATATATAGAGGAAATAATTGTTGCAAAAGCAATTGTGTTCGCAAACTCATTGAACGTCGTTAGAGCTCTAATGAGCCTACAAAAACACAAGGACCCGGTTTGCAAAAATTTTACAGCTTGATATGCTCAGCATGTATGGGTGGACAAGTCGTTATAATATGCTGGGTACCTGGCCACAAACGCATAAAAGGCAATGTAGCTGCCGTTGAAAGCGCCACCTTGGTAAACTTTGAATGCGCAGACACAAAAACAGGTACTCCCACAGACCTGAAGATTTTTCTACGTCAGGTCTTGCGTAAATGTTTTCAAAGGCAGTGGGGACAGTGAGGTGCCGAAAAAGCTACGCATAATAAAGCCAAAATAGGGAACTGGATGTCCGAGAAAGTAACAAGATATAAAGAAGTACTCCTTTGCCAGTACATACCTATGGAACAGACTCTTATCTCCTAAATGGAAGCGATCCCCCGACATGTGAGGGGTGTGGAGACACCCTTACAGTCCTCCATGTTCTCATGCAGTGCCCCGAAATAAAAACTCAACGTCAAAAGTCGCAGTTTCGCCAGAAGGGCGAAGCAATGAATGCAATAGCAAGAAATTGAAATGTTACACGAAGAACCAGAAGCAGCTCGATACTTGCAGCGCGCCGCTGAAGCACAAAGAAGGACGCCCGAAAAAAAAACGCACAGGCATGCACAGAGCAAGCGTGAATTAACAACTGTCACAGTTGTTACGTCTATGTGCTTGCGCAACGCGCTGCAAGTGTCGACAATGGAGAATAAAATGCTCTTAGATATTAGAGAATTTGAGAACTGGGGACCCAAGACACTGGGTCCCCAAGCTGCGTTGGGTAGGCTGCTCTTGCTTTGGGAGGATCAGCAGAGTTTGAGAATTGGGTCGAACACAGGCCACGTTGGGACAAACGCTCGGGGTGCCACACGTGGCAAAATTTAAATTATTGAAGACGAGGGCCACATTTATAGTTCTAGTTCACTATAGCCACATTGCATCGTGGCCCGCGCTGCGTCTACTTCGTCTCCCTGGCGACGCAAGACGCCTTGAGGCCCCACGCTATATTTCGGTTTTCGGCCCTTGGGAGAACGCGAGCGCAAGAGCCCACGAGTGGCTTGGGTTCTGCGCATGCGCCCTGGCGGCTCACAAATATCTTGGGTACCCAAGCTCCTTGGGCCCCCAATTCTCAAACTCTCTATTTCTTCTTCTTTTAAACTGCGGCGCATGGACTGACCCCCTGCGTCTCCAGCCACACGGGGGCGTCTGATGCAAGGTGTGCCCGGTGTTCTTTGTTTTTAAATGCGAAGCATTTCTTAGCGAACCTGTGGCACTTTGAGCGTTTCTATCTACGTATCTATCTATCTATCTATATATCTATCTATCTAGCCGCCTACGTCTGGGTGCTCTCATGATCGCCTCCTTAACTTGATGTAGACCAAAATTTGCATGGGAGGGTAAGAGGATTTGACGAATATGACTGCCGGGTCGCGACATGAATAACGTTAAAATCTTGTCACGTACGTCGTCAAACCCTTTCCACTAGACACGTGTGGCACATACCCGTTTACCACGGGCCGCGGTGTACGGGTATGCGCCACAGGTGATTGACAGTTTATGCCTACCCAGGAACGGCGAGAACAGACATTGTTAACTTAAATGCTAGATCGTTAAGGAAAACCAACATCGGCAGTGTTGACTCAACAAATGGAAAGAATGAAAATTAGGATCCCAGCAGGAATCGAACCCAAGCACTCTGCGTGGCAATCAGGTATTCTACCACTGAGCCACGCCAGGTCTATAAATTAGTTTGGAAAAACAGCCTACGCAGGCGTAAAGAGGTGCAACGTCAATTGTGGTTGTGGTGCTGGCTATCTAATTTTACAAGAAAGCAATAAACACTACATGATACTCCTACGACAGGTATTCGTACGATACAGGCGTCATATCCGATTAACGTCTGTGGTTCTAGTGCTGGGTCCGCTTTTATAGCAATCTAATAAACGTTACGGTTTTATTCCTATGATTCAGCAACCTATATTGAAGCATTGCTCGACCCCGGGGGAATACATTAACGAAAGTTACATATGATATCCACATCACCGCACCGTAAAGTGCACTTCGTCCGCCAGGACGACGCAGTGTCCTCTTCATTTCTTACGAGGCTGGGCGATGGCCTCATGCTGACTGAGGATGATGCCAGATTGATTGACAGCCGCTTTGTAGACTAGGCTACGTAGGCCACATACGCCCAGGTAGTTTACAAATACGACAAGCACCATCCACTGATGTTGGTCTACGTAGCACTATCCAGGCCTACCAGCCTCGATGGCCTCTACCTCAGCAACGCGAAGGGAGGCTTCAGGTTCCGACATGTCGCCGACTCTGTCGACAGACAATTTGTCGAGGAAATGACCGAGGCATCCACGAATTCCAACAGCTCTACTATACCACATACTTCACTACACATGGACCCCTCGTCACCACAATCACGACCGGATCCTATAACAAGTCGTGACCAGCTGCTGGTGCTCACTGATCACGGTGATGCCTTTGTTCAAGAACTGTCAAGAACTTCTTGCACACATGCACACGGGTTCGTGAAAAGTGCGTGCGTTCTCGGGACACGTATAAGCACTACATAACAGCTTACCGGTTCTGGTGTTGGTAATACCCACGTTGCCATTGGCAGCGTTACCCAACCGTAAACAACTTGTTATATAACACATATGGGGCTCTTCAACATATATAAGTGCGCGAATAAAATTTATACAAATCTATAGCGTCATTTTGTAACGTGTCGCTCAACAAAAAAAGGTTACGCTACAGTCACCTACCCGCCGCATGCTTCGCATAACATCGACTCCCACGGTACGTGGGATCTGCCGAATTTTTTTAAAGACGATAGTCATTCTTGGGGAACTTAAACGCAGAAATTTTGGTCTGTCTTTCTGTTTGTCGGCACGTCCCTCGATTCAGCCACTCGGCCAAAGTTGAACCACTTGCCCAAGGGCCAGCCATCGTGAACGGCTGACTAGGTTCATACTTGTGTACATTGTTGATCAAAAAGCAAACATTACGCATATCTGAGGCGCAACATCACTAGGTAAGTATTAGGCGGTGTGTTCCTTTAACAGAAAATACATAGATACGCAATTTTAAAGACCTTGATGGTATGCGTTTAACGTTTATTTATTTAGAAGACGTAAAGAAGTTACAAATAATCTGGCCTGGTCATCCGTAGCGCAGCCTCGCTTCGCGTGCAGAAGCATCAGTGAAAAAACTTGTTATAGAACAAGTCCTCGTTTCAAGACTTCAAGTACCCTCTCGGACACTAGTGCTTGCCATATATTTTAGGCTATTGTGTCTTCGTACTGGAGCTTATATGCGGATAGGTCACATCATTGTCATTCTCGTAGTTTTAATACTGGGATAACTTCCTCAATTCATAGCAACCTCTTTTAGGCCCTTATACATCCACGTCGTGTCTACCATTTGCAACTCATTTATTCATCGCATACACTACACTGGAAATTCCCTACCACATAACATGGCGCTCTTTGGCCATAACTGGCCCTTGTGCCGTTAAACACCACACATCATCATCATCATAGCATTGTGTTGTTAATCAACATATATCACACCACACCATACTATGCAGGTATATGCTATGCTCTGCTAGCGTCCCTGGATAGACGAGTGGCTACGAGGCTCGCCTTCTGTTTGTGGGTACGCGGGTTCAAATCCCGCCTCGCCAAGAATTTCTCTGTTTCTCTTTCTTCCACTCTCTCCCTTCCTCTATGCCTTTGTAGTCGTTCTTTCGCCCATGAGAGGTACTGCATCTCACGTTGGTCAAATCGGCGCACGTGTTCCGGGAGCGATGCAGAAGATCGCGTGGATGACGAAGAGAGCGCGTGTCTGTTCATGATGAGGATAATTTACGTTCACGCGTCACGGAGCAATGTTCAGCTTAAATAACTCCGCCGTTAAAACTATGTGTAGGGACTATATCCGCGGTAATCAATGCGACCACCCTGCATGTATCAAACTTACGTTGCACTTAGACACTGCCCATTTTTTATACGCCATATATCGAATATACACATAGTGCTTCTTAATATTTCTCCATTTGTTATTCTTTCTTTCTCTATAGTTTTCCTTGTTTTAACACGAAAGTGTTTTATGCCGGGGTCCACCAAGCACATCCGTCACGGATATAACGTTGATAAAATGGACGCCAGCAGGTGAGAAAGAAAAATTGGCCGCGTATCTGCGTGCTTCGCTGCAAATGTCGTCTAAAGACGATAGAAGAGGCGCTGCGTGAGACATGGACGCCATCTGGCAATACGTCGGGAAACACGAGTGCTGTGTTGCGGGCTGGTAGTCTCGGCGCAGCGGCAGGCGAAGACCGGCGGTGACCAACGCGACTGGTGCACGGGACGCCGGAGACGAGGTGAAAAGAAGTAATGCTTCACGATGGGCACTTACTAGCGCTCACTCCGAGATTGCGCGTGATATCGGAGGTCATGGTTAAAGTATCTCGATACCAGCGAGGTACACTGGCCGCGCTGGCATCACCGAGGCACCCTTGACGCAGTTGCATCGTTACGTTCTTTGCTTTTCGCTTCGTGTTAGCGGGCATCGGCTCATCGGGGTAGTGCAGTTTCCACATGCACTAACGGGATTTCTCCGCCCCCGACTGCTTCGATCGCGAGAGCACCGACTAATAAAACTGCTGCAATACGCGTTGCAGAAAGGACGCGATTTCGACGGGCGAATCTCGTGCCTTGGTGGAGCGAGACCAGCGCCTGCGAGACAGAGGCCAGCGGGACGCACGCGTTTGCGGCTCAGGTTACGAACTTCTACCTGCCGTGTTGCTGAAGAGCAGTGTGTCGTAGTATATACATGAGCGCGGGCGTCGGTCACCCATTGCTAGAAAGCGCACACTGTGTCGTTTCTCTCCTTAATTGACGACGCTTTGAAGAAGTGCATACCGGGTATCAGTGTTGATTATGAGCTTGTTGATATGATCCTTACGCAGGATTCACGATTCGCTGTGTCCAAATATATGTTCACAACGTCAGCTACCACAACGGTTTAATCATGATCATGGGCGTTAGTCGTCGCGATAGAGACATGCCGTCAACATAGGTGCATCCACGTCAAACGGTGGTGTAGCTGCCAAACACGAATATACGTTGTACAAGCTCTCATATATCACTACACAATAAGCACTACTTCTGTGAAGACACGTTTCACTTTCGTGTTATACCGATTCCTATGACGGAGGGATCAGCCATGTTTTAAAGACGATAGTCTTTCTTGGGGAACTTAAACGCAGAAATTTTGGTCTGTCTTTCTGTCTTTCTGTTTGTCGGCACGTCCCTCGATTCAGCCACTCGGCCAAAGTCGAACCCCTTGCACAAGGGCCCGCCATCGTGAACGGCTCACCGGGTTCATACTTGTCTACATGGTTGATCAAAAGGCAAACATTACGCATATCTGAGGCGCAACATCACTAGGTAAGTATTAGGTGGTGTGTTCAGTTAATAGAAAATACATAGATACGTAATTCTAGAGACCGTAGTTTCTTAAGCTGCGCTGAAAATGCGACTGCGCCGAAACTTGGCTTCCTCCGTGCCTGCCCTCTGCGCGAGCTCATTGTTGTGTTTCGGTTTCAGTTCTTCTTCTTCTTCTGTGGTTATTAAGGAAAGGAAAAAGGCACCTAATTTCTCTCTGCCTATAGGCGACACGGCGCAGTGCCTTGTAGGGTGGGGGTAAGGAGGGAATAAAAGAATAGTGGGAAAATAGAGAGAAAAGTGATAGGAGCACATCCATCCAACGAAGAGAAAAGAGGACAGGAAAGATGGGGAAACAGTCACGGGAGTTCAGGGACGGGTCCGCGAAACACAGCTAGAGGCACGGTGCACAACATCGGCGAAGCGGCGAAGGCCCCGTCGATGAGCGGCGCACGGCATAGCGGGCGAGGTGTCCGTCACGGGGCGCCGGTCAGCGAGAGGTACGAGGAGTAATCCAGGACATCGCGGCAGGCACGTCCGTCTTGCTTGAAATCCAGCGAGCGAGCTCAGTTCCGCTCTGGCATTCCTGCTTTACCCAGGCGACGTGAATAAAAAAGAGTGTGTGGAGAGCAAGGAGAGTACTCGTTGAGTGCGGACGTTTCTTCTGCTTCGGCGCTTCGCGCCAAACCGCGTGTTCGGGCTGGCTGGCGTCCCCGCCGGTCTTGCCTGCTGCTGCGCCGGGACTACCAGCCCGCAACACAGCATTCACGTTTCCGACGTATTGCCAGATGGCGTTCATATCTCACGCAGCGCCTCTTCTATCGTCTTTACACGACATTTGCAGCGAAGCACGCAGATACGCGGCCAATTTTTTTTGTGTATTTCTTCATTTATAATGTCACGTTGGTGAGATTGCTGCTGAGATGGCGTCTGCGTGGCAAGCAGGTGTTCTACCACAGAGCCACGCTTTTTCTTGAAACTGCTTCCAAAAAGAACACTATATGAGTAATCGATAAAGATGCAAATAAAATGAAAATAAACATCTTAGGGTTTGAGTGAGAATCAAACGTAGGCCGTCTGCGGGGCAAGCAGGTGTTCTACCACAGAACTACGGTGTTTCTTGAAACTGCCTCGAAAAAAAAACACTATGTGAACCTCCTGTGGTGGAAGGAGTCTCCTTAACGCATGGTATTATTGTGTGGCAGAAGCGTAGAATCGCGCCAAGCCTCAAAACATGTGAATTGCGCAACAAATGGGTGTTTTAAAGCCCATCCATTACAAAGTGCTCAGACGTATTAAATCATCATCACCAGGAAAAGCATCAACAAAATGAACAGCTGCGTACGATTGCGCGTTAGGCGACGCAGTGTGTTGTTTTTTTATCTTGTGTGTGTACGTGCATTTTTTCCTCCTCTTTTTTCCCCTCTCCCTCTCTAGACCCTCTTTCTTGCCCCTATTTCCCCTCCCCAGTGCTGGGTAGCAAACCAGATGCTAATATTTTGTTAACCTCCCGGCCTTCCTTTTTTCATCTCTCTCTAGGCGACGCACGTGGAACCGTCTGCTGGGCGACGCACGTGGTTTGTCGTAGCCATGGTTGCTACGCCATCAAAAAGAGCGGTGGCAAGGCACCTTGTGTAGGCCACCATGAGGTGAGACTTTCGGTATATCTCTATGAGAGGCGCCCGGTGATTGGAAATGGCCTTTCACGTCAGTGGGAGAGTGAAATACGAAAGCGAACGTTTCTTGTCTTCGTCTGCTCGAGTTTTGAAATTTGAAGACTAAACGTCAGATTTGGTGCATCAATTTTCGTAATTATTTTTGCGTGAGTCTCGGCATTTATTACTACACGCATTCCAGCGCTAAAAAGGCAGTTGTAACAGCTTAAAAGCGTAGCAGGGCCACTTTAACCCCAACAATTATTGTATTGTGTCTGGGGGAAAGGGTTTGACGACGTACATGTCAAGATTTCCACGTGATTCATGTCATGACCAGACGGTCATATTCGTGAAATCTTCTTACCCGCTCATGCCAGTGTTGGTCTGCACCAAGTTAAGCAGGCGATCACGAGAGCACCCAGACGTAGATAGATAGATAGATAGATAGATAGATAGATAGATAGATAGATAGATAGATAGATAGATAGATAGATAGATAGATAGATAGATAGATAGATAGATAGATAGATGGATGGATGGATGGATGGATGGATGGATGGATGGATGCATGGATGGATGGATGGATGGATGCATGGATGGACGGACGGACGGACGGATACAAACGCTCAAAGTTCCAAAGGTTCGCTAAGAAATGCTTCGCGTTTAATAAAACCAAATTAATCAAACAGAGAATTTAATGACGCAAATTGTAATGAACAAAAGTGGGCAAAAAGTCACCCTTTCCGTCGGTAAGATCTGACCCTAGAGCCTTCGAATCGGTTCCGATACCGCTGACTGAGAGTGTGATGTTTCATGCACTTCACTTAATTTTAGTTCATGTCATTATTACTACATTACAATTAAAGGCATCAAACAATCGCCACTATGCTCTCTCTGGCCAAACTGTCCGTTGGATTCTCTTGGTTACGTCTAACAAAGAGACGAGCGCCTCCGAAAATTCCCCTCCTTTCGTTGATTCAGACATTAAAGGAAGAAATAAGCGGACAGTGTAGTTATCGAAACAGTGAAAGACTCACCATATGACGTCGTCACGACACCACACATCGCCAAGGTTTGTGACGTCATCATTACATCCCTGTGGCGTCACATAACTTGACATCACATGGTTACGTCATCACATGACATTATTGCTTCGTCAAAGCTTGGTCAAAGTTGGGCCGATCACGGAGGCAGTGCAAAACCAGCCGATGTGCCTCCGATCCTGGAGGCAGTGCAAAACCACGTTAGGTGCAGAAATATTTCATTGGGTGGGGGGGCTGGATCAACGTATTGACTGAGAAGAAAAAGAAGATGGCTTTCGCCTTGGAGTCGTCTTAGGTGAATGCATAAGGGACCCGTGAGTTTTAGGGGCGAAGCTCCTTAAGGCGGCACCCGTTCGTCCCTCGTAGTCGTAGTAGTGCGTAACCATTCGTAACGCTAGTACCAGATCTTGACCTCCAAGGTGGTGCCGGTGGGAGATTTTTCCTGTGCGTTGTTGAACAATAAAAAATTCGCAGCGTGCGCGTTAACTAAAAGCCGAATTCTTCTGTCTCTCATTCCCCATTAGCAGCCATTGGCATGTTCCTGTAGGAAACGTTAGTAGAAGTAGAAGTGTAAGTGTTAGCTAAAAGCTGACTTCTTCTGTCTCTCATTCCCATTAGCAGCCATTGTTTACCTCCAAGGTAGTGCCTGGTGAGATTTCTCCTGTGCGTGATTAAACAATAAAAATTTTGTTCAAAACGCCGTTGATTGATGAAATAAACCAACGAAAGACGTCAGATGTTTTCTAAAAGCAAAACGAAAGAACGCAAGATGTTTCTAAAGCAAAACGAAAAGACGCCAGCTGCTTAACGAAAGACGCCAGATGTTTTCTAAAGCAATGGTTTTCTAAACAATGAAAATTCACAGCGTACCTGTAAAATTAAAGTGAGCTGCAAGTCGTCATAACTCATCGAACCTTTAGTATAAACGCGCCCGATCTCACGTCGGTGATGATGTACTGGGCAGAATTCACGGAAGATTCACGGTTTACCGATGAACCTCCGCAGCTTCGCCCACTCATCATCATTCACTCCGTGGATATGCTGTGATTTTTTGCCTACGGTTAGGGCAGAACTGAATGCGCAGCCCGATTTGAGCAGTGTTTAACATGATCCATCGAAATTTCAATGCTTGTCGACGCTATTCATGTAATAATCGGAACTCACCCTTGCTTGCTTTTCACTTGCCTAGTTGGTGGTTATTTCAATTTCCTCAGCAAAACATTAATCAGTCACGTTATACAGTGTGAAATATTTGTGCTAGGTATAGTCTCCGTGATCGCTGTTTCAACACCATGTACTCTGTTAGCCCCATGTTTACGCATTTACCTTTATTATTATCATTTCTCTGTTATTCAATGTGTAAGTGGTAGCAACTAATGCCTCCTCTAGTGTACGCTTCCGCCCTCCTTTTTAAATGAAACGTTAACTTATAATGATAATGATGGCGATGATGACATGAATCTTCTTACCTATGCTTTCACTCAGTATGCGCATCGAGTGCCCAATATAAGATCAAAGTCGCCATCATTATTATTGCGATAGCAATTATATGGACAGTCTCGGCTGGAAAATGTCCGTCCCCGTCGCCGTCATTCACCGTATATGTATAAGTATGTATATATACAGAAAGGCCACAAAGAAAAATAATTAAGAAATTCTTTCCGACGCGCGGAATCGAACGGGCGACCTCTCGCTTTGCAGCCCGTCGCGTTAGACGTTAGGCCACGACAGCACCGTCTCTCAGCCTGCCAGCGGCGAGCTATTTATATACACCATGTAATTCAGCATGCTTTCTTAGTGACCATATAGATGGCGCGACGTGCGCGCGTGTTGCGCGCTTTAAAGATTGTCGCCCCGCCCCTGCGCACGCCGTTGCTGTTCGCTCTACAGGGCGTCGTCGCTTTCGTGCGCTTATCTCGAGGAAAGAAGGGGCGGCCGGTGGGGTGCTTCGCTTCGCTCGCTGCAGCGCCCGCGTTTGCGAAAGGAGCGCGCTGTTCAAACAGAAATAAGTAACAACTGTGACAATTATTTCGCGCTCGTCTTGTGTGTACCTGTTCGTTTGTTTCGTGCGTCCCGCTTTATGTTTGAGCAGTGCGCTTCAAGTGTCGAGCTGTGACGCATTAGTTCGCGCTTGTCCTGTGTGCGTTCTTTTCGTGCGTCCTTTGGGCTCGAGCGACGCGCTGGCAATTTCGAGCTGCTTTCCATTCTTCGCGTTACATTACAATTTATTGCTATCGCAATCATTGCTTCGCCGTTGCGGCGAAATTGTGACTTTTTATCATATTTTGCCAGCTATAGGACAAATGGTATCCCAACGATCGACATTGACTCAGCCTTGCGTGAAGTGATCCTATCTTGTGCGACCTAACATCCTTAATTATTCCCGTTACCTATAGTCCACATCACCATCTGCCGTGCTTGAGTGCATTTCCCTTCCTTTCGTACCCATTTTGTCGTTATAATGGACGCTGCTTATTTGCTTCGTGCATTTCCTGACCTGCCTAGCTCTACCTTTTACCTCCCTCAGTGTCAACTAGAAGTTTGGAGGCCTCTGTTTGTTCTCTGAAATATGAAGCGAACGGTTGAACGACTCCGGGCTGCCTCATTTGTTTGCTCTACACGTGCGCTTACCGACCGCAAAATGAGCTCAATGCGTTATGAGGAAATATGTCGGCAAGCACGAACTCTATTATAGGTACACATCTATGGGGCAGCGTCTGCAAATAACATCCTGCAAGGTGTCGAGAAACCAAATAGAAGTGACGCATTAATCGTTCGCGCGCTTGATATGGCATGCGTGTACTGTTGCCCTCGGTCTACGTAACACAGAATCTTATCGACCGCAAACATAACGTGGCAGCGCAGAACAAATTTTTGGGCTGTTAGGGGACGTACTGTACACGGACGCTGTGAGGAGGCAACGGACAACAATAAGATGTGCGCATGCATAAACCAGTGAGGTGGCGGATTTGGTGCGTGTCCGAAATCGTTTGTTTCGCGTCATTACATTCAACGTAAAAGTCAATAGTAGCACTCAATATAGTGCAGATATAGTTAGCCAGGCACTTTTCAGTCGATGTGCACACCGGAACGCCCGGGAAGCAGTCAAATAAAAAAGAATATAGCTTTTCCCAGTCTCTCTCCCAGTTCTCATTCTTTTTTCCTTCTTTTCATACGTTTCCCTTTCTGCCTTCGTGTTTCTAAAGCACTAAAGCAGATTTATAATTTAACCATTTTTCCTGGCTTCTTTTTTTTAAACCATTGTTTCCCTATCACGATCCTCACCGCCCTGAAATGACTATGCTGAGTCTCTCTCCAGATTATTTTAAAGACGATAGTCTTTCTTGGAACTTAAACGCAGAAATTTTGGTCTGTCTTTCTGTCTGTCTTTCTGTTTGTCGGCACGGCCCTCGAATCAGCCACTCGGCCAAAGTTGAGCCACTTGCCCAAGGGCCAGCCATCGTGAACGGCTGAATAGGTTCATACTTGTGTACATTGTTGATCAAAAAGCAAACATTACGTATATCTGAGGCGCAACATCACTAGGTAAGTATTAGGCGGTGTGTTCCTTTAACAGAAAATACATAGATACGCAATTTTAAAGACCTTGATGGTATGCGTTTGCCCCGCCACGGTGGTCTAGTGGTTATGGCGCTCGACTGCTGACCCGAAGGTCGCGGGATCGAATCCCGGCCGTGGCGGCTGCATTTTCGATGGAGGCGAAAATGTTTGAGGCCCGTGTACTTAGATTTAGGTGCACGTTAAAGATCCCCAGGTGGTCGAAATTTCCGGAGCCCTCCACTGCGGCGTCTCTCATAATCATATCGTGGTTTTGGGACGTTAAACCCCAGATATTAGATGGTATGCGTTTAACGTTGAGACAGTAACGCGTTTATTAAAAGATTGCCACAGCTGAAGCGATCAGCGGTCCAAGCCGAGCAAGCGCGAGCGCCAACAACAACCGTCTTCGTCGTCTTCTTTCGCAGGCGTTCTTGTCTGCGCCCTACCATGTTACAAATGACTCCCCCGCGGAAAAGAAGCCATCCTGGCCTCCTGGCGACCTAAGGAACAGGTACAACTGGTGGGTCATAATGCGGCTTCAGTCGATCGACGTGAACAGTCTCGCGGCCGCGACGACGGCGGTCCGTAGATGATTGAACAGGCTCAATCATATAGTTAACTGGGGATGCTTGACGTAGGACGCGGTAGGGGCCTTCGTACTTAGGCAGTAGCTTTGTGGAAAGGCCAGGAACGGAGGAGGGAACGCGCAGCCACACCAACGTTACAGGCGAATACGACTGAGGAGGCAGGTTTTCGTCGTGACGGTCCTTCTGGCCCTACTCGCCCTACAATGGTACAAGCCTAGTTTCTTAAGGTGCGCTGAAAATGCGACTGCGCTGAAACTTGTCTTCCTCCGTGCCCTCTGCACAAGCTCATGTTGTGTTTCGGTTTCGGTTCAGTATTGCATTGTACGAATGACAGGGGGCGCCGCTCTGGCATTCCTGTTTTACCCAGGCGACGTGTAAGTAAGAGAGTTTGTGGAGAGTACTCGTTGAGTGCGGACGTTTCTTCTCCTTCGGCGCATCGCGCCAAACAGCGTGTTCGGGCTGGCCGGCGTCCCCACCGGTCGCGTTGGTCACCGCCGGTCTTCGCCTGCCGCTGCGCCGGGACTACCAGCCCGCAACACAGCACTCGTGTTTCCCGACGTATTGCCAGATGGCGTCCATATCTCACGCAGCGCCTCTTCTATCGTCTTTAGACGACATTTGCACCGAAGCACGCAGATACGCAGCCAATTTTTTTTTTTGAGATCACAAGTACGCACAACGTCAACACGCATATGTTGATACCATTATACAACAAACCATTCTATGAGTGCGTCCGGAGTTCGAAGCGTGCTCTGATTCTTCAACTTAGTACAAACATTGGGGTACATTGAACATTACACCCTGAAATACCACGTTGCGCCTTTGAACCGTACCGTAAAAGAGTGTTTTAAAGCTTCGCGAAAACGAGCACTCTGCGGCTCGGAAAGATATTGATGGAGCCATAGTGTCTCGTTCAGCAGCAGGGGCTTAAAAGGAAATTACCACACGCTCCGTCTCCATCAGTCTTTTTTTTTCTTTCTCGTGAGCGATTCTACTTCTTCTTCATAAACCCGTGCTGCATTGCGCATTTCAGGGAATAATTACCCCCTGTTCTTTCCTGTACCGCAACTCTTTCTCAGTATGCTAAACTGCGGCGAAACGTTTACAGCTCAAGAGCTTCCGCTCGGTTCCGCGAATTAATAATAACACGTGATGCGGGGGACGCTGGTACTATTTGCCGGCCTCAGTCGGGTTCAACGCTCTCATATAACGCATGTTGCTGGCACTAGGCCTCAACAGAGGGCAAGGCTTAGGACTAAGCCCTGTCGCGCTTCGTTCATTACACGACGTCGCTGGAAGGATTCCAACCCGCAGCAGCCGTCTTTGTAATGCGTTCCTTCTACGTAAACGCTGATTCCGCAGCCCCGCTGTATGGCCCCGTTTGCGTTGCACCAGCGAGACTCAATATCGTAGCACACGTGTAAACGGAGCGCGCACCCTGACCTTTCACTTCCTCACAACCTGTCTGTGTGGTAGTTTTCTCGTAGAAATCGCGCCGCCGAAAGTGAGGACTTTCATATAGGCTCGCTGCGGGGTATTCCGGTCCTGTTCTTATGCGCTGGCTCGTCACTTCGCAATTAAACGGCTTCTAACGGCATTCGGCCGGCTAGAGAAAAACAGCTTAGAAAAGTCCGTCTCATCATTGCTATGGCATGCTGTTCTCTGTAGAAAAGGTGAATGGGGATAAAAATTTCTAGAATAGAGGGAAGTAAATAAAAAAGGATATAAACAAATACTGATGAGTGGCCTGCCTCATTCGCTACAGTCACTACAAGTCAGCTAATCAGTGAGTGCCTGCGAAGATGCCGTGCTATGCAGCAAGTTTATGCAAAAAGGTCTATTTTCCCCGTCTCAATAGGTTTTTGCAGAGCTTATTCTCGTAATAATGTAATGTGTTTGGCAAAAGTGTTGCCGGATAGACAAATCGACCTTTCGCATATTATTCCTCGTTCAAAATGTTTCTTCATTAAACCATGTCAGTAATAAAGCAAGAAAAAAAGTCACAGTTCCGCCACAGGGGCGAAACAATAAACATGACAGCAAAACATACGAAATTAGGCTAGTAGCTAACTGATTTGGCATCATACCCGATGCATACAAAACATAACAGCCGATCATTTCAATCGTGTGAATACTTGTGTTTTGTCAACTTTTGTGTTGAGCGGACCGTATATTCTATTGAAGAACTTGAACTGAGTGCGTGAGTGCGGTAGTATGTCCCTTTGTATAGCCTTGTGTTCATTTTCCACTTCGCGACGGCAACCACTGTGCAAGAGAACAGGAGTAGCCGACGCCACGGATTGGCACCAACCTCTCCTTATATCCATTTCGTTAAAAAAATCACAGTTCCGCCGCAAGGGCGAAGCAATGGATGCGCTAGCAAGAAACTAATGCTATACGAAGTGAGGCTCGCCAATGGATATTCTCAGTTTGAACAGCGCTCCTGTTGCAAAGGCGGCCTAAGCAGCGAAGGAAACTAGCGTGCTTCAAGTGTCGAGCTGTGACACTTGATAGTTTGCGCTCATCTTCTGTTTGTTCGTTTAGCAGCGTCCCTTGAGCTCGAGTGACTTTCGTACGCTCCGTAATATGAGCGCGGACATCACGGTGAAAGCTCGAAACATCCCTCTTCCCCTCACCACGAGAAAACCGCGCGAGCAGACAGCGGAAGGGCAAGGTTCTCCCTGCGCAAATATAAGAAGAAGCGAGCGAGCTCGCCGACGACTTTTAAGTGCGCCCGTCGCGCTCCTCGCGCCATCTCGCTGGTAATGAACAAACGCTTATAAGCGCCTGCCGTCTCTGAGTCCTGCCAGCGGTAAAGGGTGTGTATGTAACGCTCGCCGTTAGCTACTTGAAGGATCTGCGCTTTCTGGCGTAGTGGTTAGCGCCACGCGCTGCGGAAGCATTGTTCTCAATTATTTTTCTTTGGGACATTGATATATATATATATATATATATATATATATATATATATATATATATATATATATATATACTTATACATATACGGTGCATGACGGCGGCGACGCGACGGCGACGGCAAGATCCACCCGAGACTTTCCTTATAATTGCTATCGCAATAAAAAATACCAAGTGCATCATCATAATTCAACAGAACGTTGGCGAGTGGAAAGGCGGCCGCTGCAGCGAGCAAATCGACTTTCGTGTTGTCTGTAACTTCAACAGAAACAGCGGTTTGGACACGGCATGTAGAAAAGTATGATCCGTCTGTTAATCTCTGTCAAAACAGGGAACGCGCCCTACCGACCAAAGTACTCAATTCCTATTGGAGCCACACAGCCCTCCTCCGGAAACCCCATCCTCTCCATGGGCCTATCGCAGGACGGAGGCGGCCGGCGCGTTTCCTCTCCGCTTCAGCCGCGATCATCGGTCGCCCTCGCATATCTTCATTCGCACGTAGGACATACGACGCACGCGGTGATATCATCGCCCTTGAATTTTACATTGACCCTCACGGTGACCACCGTGGCTGAAGGACACTGCAGGCGCACAAGGACATTCCAGGTGCAGAAGGGCCCTCCAGCCATATTTGGCATGCCCATATAATTACTGTAGCAATAAAAAAAAACCACCAGAGGTCGAAAGCAATTACTCGCCTGTGTGTGCAACATAATGCAGATCATTATAAACGCAGGACAATACTAACAGAATGTGGAATAATAATAACGCTCATAGTCTAAAAGTTACGTAGATTTACTAGCGCCAGCACGGTGCAGCGTCACCGGCATGATGCCATTTTGTGCCCCTAGACCGCGTAGTAATGTGCTGCTACGTAGATATTGCGATTCAACCGTCGAGAATCGAAACTGACGGCGCGTGCAAGGATCTCGCGCAGAGAATGAATGTCTCTTGCAAATGCGAGAAACACGCGGCAAAGTGGACGCGACGTCGAGTCGATGTCATACGCTGACTTCGTGCACCATCGAGGTGCGATTCCCACAAAGACAGTGGTCGTCATGCCCGTATTCACGTATTTATTTTAGAGTACCCTACAGGCCCCATGAGGAGCATTCATTAAGTCAAAACATCATCGTTTTTTTCCTGCAAAGCAGGAGCTTCCTTGCAGGATGCGTCGCGCCAATGGTTAGCACCTAGGCATGTGGTTAGAACACCGTGCGAACACTCTCAAGCGCAGTGTGCGTATGTTTCATCTTGGCATTTAAACTTCCAATGGTGTGTTATGACACCCATGATTCTGTCTGTTATGACTCTCGTGACGCTTGTGATCTGTCAGGAAATGTGTTCTGGCTGATCTGGCTCTGCTTTCTCGCTTCCGGATCTAAGTGCAGTGATGATCCATTGACAAATCGGCACCGGCTGACTCGCGTCACTGTAATGCGACCACGTATATTAAGCTATACGCTCTGTGATACGACGGTCCACGCCCTTTGTAGCTATCTCCTGCTCTTTTTTTTTTATTTGCGACATAGACTTGACCTTAAGGCTTAATATTTGTTGCGTATATTTGTGTTAAATGTGCGCCGTTTGGCCGGTGTTGTGTATGAAGTGAAGAAGTGTCTGTTATGACCGATGGATACATGACACATTCCACAAGACACATCTCCTGCTCTTCGACTAGCAATTTTACGGTTTCTAATTATAAGATCAACAAGAGCGTCATGGAACTTGCAATTGTTGCTGGTCATACTACCGTAGTCTCAAACTATCTTCGACTCAGACCATTTTATCTAATTGACTGAGTTGGGCATTGCGCCACATCTCAACCGAAGAAGGCGATACGCTTCTGAAGAATTACGCTGTGATATCGATGAAGCTTCTGTCGAAAAATAGTGCTGCCACCTACTTTATCTCAGTCGAACTCGCAACGTGAATCTGGAAGAACGTTTTAGAATACGAATAAAAAAATAACGGTGTGGTAAGCCGCGAGCTTGCAACATTTCACTCTCCTATAATGCGCGCAAAAGGCTTCGTTTGGAACATCCATGAATCAGTGCGAAGTTACCGTTGACCGTAGGGTAAACTCAAGAATGTTTATCTTTAAAGAAGCTGAACTAACTGCTACGGAGTTGCGAATAGTGCACTTTACTATCGGTTCCTCCGATCGCCATTGCGAAACAACGGTACGCTTTCAGTGAAGTTGATGGGGGACGGCGCTATCGGTTCCTTGGCGCTCAATACGCAATTTCCATTCTCCAGAAGCCTTTCTTAGCTAAAACGCACCGATCGCAGAAAGGAGAGCCCGCGGCACTCCGCATACTTTACTCCTTGGCTTTTGCCAATTCGCTAAGTGAAGAAAGTTCAGTTCAACTTTTCTCAGCATTTCTGGTAGTGCGACCTTATCGTGCTAATCTTAAGTTTTGAGCCAAAGTACCTATTTTTTTTTCTTTAGGATGTGAATAAGCTTTGCAGCTACCATGCTGACAATGAGGGCTGCCTCCTTCTCAACATTCGTATGGTGAAATGCCGGCCTCGCGCGAATTCAGAGGTAGAGAGCTAAGGCACATCGACATTTTTTTTTTTTTTTTTTTGCTGAGTCGACCTTTTTCTTCACCTAACGTCCTTCATTCGTTCATGGTGCCTGCGGGCAACGGAAGCCAACCACCAAAAAGTTCAACTCGTTAAACGTAAGTTGAAGTGTGAGGCAGGTTGAATAAATTGCGACTATTATCAGAACAAAAATACGTGGGCTCTAAATGTCCCTGCCATCATTCGTAAGCATGCTCTTTTATGGATAGGTCACCGTTGTGACCTGAGAAATACTATCCCTGAGTTCTCACTGTCGGTCTTTAGTCAGGTGCAAGATAATTAGACCAAGCGCGTTTTTAAAAGTAACCGTGAATGGCTATTTGCCTATAGCAACAAGTTCAGCCTGCTGCTACTGGAATGATGATACATGAAATCGTCACTGACGTGACAATTAGCAAAATATAATGTTATCATGGAGCGCACATCGAGAGATAGCAATATTTGATGATAAACTCAGCTATGTCAGCGTGGCTTGTATCATGTTGCGCATATACTGGCCACCCGTTTATAGACGTTTTTTTTTTTCGTGTCTTTACTTATTTTTGTCCATGCCATCGTCATTTTTCTCTTTACTTCCTTATTTTCTTTCTTCTTTCTCTCCTCCTATCTTCCTTTCCTCTATCTCTTCCTTCCTCCCGAAGGAGTAGGCAGGCGTTTCGCCCCTCTGGATGACAGTTCTCAGCATTCTCTCTCCCTCTTTCTTCTTTGTCCTTGTGTGTTCATGTTTAATAATAATAATAATAATAATAATAATAATAATAATAATAATAATAATAATAATAATAATAATAATAATAATAATAATAATAATAATAATAACAATAATAATAATATAGCGTTATTCTCTACTTCACTGCTCCCTCTTCATTTGGGAAAATTCACTCCGTAACAAGAAATCTACACACCACATATGCATGAACGGTTGGATATACATATGCCAGTAAAATGAAACAATTGTGTTCATTTTTCAAAATTTCCTTTAACAGAAAACGAGACCATCTATAATGGTCTTTTACTGACGTGAAAATATTTAGAGTGTACGGTTCCACATACATATGCCAGTAAATTGAAACAATTGTTTTCATTTTTTTCCCATTTTTCTTTAACAGAAAAGGCGACGATCTATAATTGCCTTTTGCCAACAGTTCGCATCAAGTGACAAACGTACAGCACGCCTATTTTGCAGTGATACAGTTGCAAAACAGTCCTGATCTAACAGAATGTGCTTATTTAAATGAATTATACCTGCTATCAACGTCAAATGACCACCGTTCGCGTAAAGCTATCCGTTAATTTTTATTTTAATACGCCGCGACGCTTTCTGTGGTTAATTTCACGGGGATCACTTTCCTCATTGTTTCTTTTAAAAAATTGATTTCCTTTCACTTTTTGCCTTTGCAGGTCCGCAGATGCGAGCCTGCGCGCGCAAATAACCTTCGTGCGGATCGGTTTAATGACGTCGACGACTCAACATGTTCACGTCTATTTACAAATTTCTAACTTGCAATGGAATATACTCGCTTTAATGTTACTCTACCAGGGCCATGCCATTTCCTTCCTTCGTGTAGATGTGTGTGTTCCTGGATATGATTGTTTGTGCACATATTTGTGCAAAACAACTAAACTGCTCGACTACAATTCGATGTTCCACTGCTTAGCGTTCCTTGCGAACGAGACAAAACCGATACAGTGCTACATCGCACAGCTAAGGATCCAGCGAATAGCATGCGTTTTCTTTGTTGTCCTAGTAGTTTTTAGTATTTTATTGTAGGTGCAGTTGTGTGATACTTAGGTACAGCTGTTGTCACGCTGAAATTGATATAACAATCTAAATACATTATCAATCACGGAAAACTGAGTTCCCATTTCAACGACACATACATAACGCATTGTACTAGAGTACTTATTTTTGGGCTAGCCGGTTCAAAGTGTCCTAATTACCATCAAACAGTAGCGCTACTTAGCGCTAAGTGGCGTCAATATTATGATCAGTAAGCCGATAATGCAATAGCTTGACGATAACGCTTAGCGTTATAGTACGTAGTGTCACCACAGCTGCAGTACGTTCCTCCTTTCATTGTACGCATATGTCATTATTTATGCGAATCGGGCATGACAGGATACCTGCAGTACCTGCATGCGGTATTTACAACGCGACGGTAATGATTAATTATCGCGCTCAGTAAGCGAGCGAGCACTTAGAGCACAGGTATGGCGCAATTTGTTACAGTGCATAGGAATGTTACACCAGCTGGCCTGCTCTACGACGCTCTCATTTACCGCCGCACTGTTGCCTACACAAGCTGCTATAGGAATGCAAAGAAATTTAGGCACAGTTCCAATCGCGGAAGGACCAACATTCCATTGATCATGCGGCCGCTACATTCACCGAACTTTCCCTAGCTGAAGTCCGGAATTTCGATCGTAGGCATATGCATAAAGGTGCAGTGCATGCGCACTTCGTCATTTTCACAGTACAAATGGATCACAATTGCCTAGTGATTAATTATCGGGGAGATCGCGTGTTAAATGTTTACGCGTCCTAGACCCTTGCTACGCAGTGATTGGTAATTACAACAGGGAAAATAGACAAATATATCCACCCCCCCCCCCCCATGACAAAGCGCTGCGGAGGCGACCATGCTACGCAGGTTACAGACAAACGCCTACATAAATCTGCACCCTCTCCATCTGATCTACCCCACGGCGTATAGAGACATATGCCCGTGGTGTGGAGCAACACGAACACTTTTTCACATAACGTGGGAGTGCGCGAAACATGAAGAAGAGCACGACAGAAAGGGCACATGGGACGAATGGGAGGCTCTGCTGTCTAGCCGGGCCCTGGAAGGTCAGCTACGGCTGATACAAAGAGCTCAACGGAGATCGCTAGGTAAAAAGTTAGTTTCGTCGCGAGGGCGAAGCAATGAATGCGATAGCAACAAATTAGAATGTTGTACGAAGGAATGCAAGGAGCTAAGTATTTTATCATCCGACCTGACTTGACTTAACTAAACGCTGGCGTAATGGAGCGCGGCCGCTGCAGTGAGAGAAAGGACTTTCATGCTGTCTAGCGCTTCAACGCAAACTGCTCTGTGAGAACGCAGCACGTACAAGGGTGTGAGCCGTCTGGTAATACCCGTCAATGTAGGGCGCGCTCGAGCATGCCCGGCCGCTAAATGTAGACAGTTCCTTCCATAATCCCGTGCAAAATTCGTATACGTTCATTTGGTCGTGAGTGCAGTCTCTCAGTAATCATTTTAATGAGATAGTGTTAAAGAACTCGTTTCGTAAAAGTTCCTATGTCGGTGTCGGCTAGTCCCATGTCGGAACAGAGAGGCCATGCCTCTCTGTTCCTAGTTGGCCCGCTGCCTTGCCTCTCAGGACCACAATAAAGTTGTTTGTCTGTCTGTCTGTTTGTCGGTGTCGGCGGCGTCTTTGGTTGTGAGCGAAAAATCAGCGTTGTCCGTGCGCGAATATTCGAGGTAGTTGCAAATGAACATAGAAGCCCTTTGACTTTCCCTGCGGCACTGTTTAGGTCTCCACCGAGAATCTAAGGTAGGCTAGCGATTGAGAAGGCGATACGAACACGGTCCGATTACGCTATCGCGTTCTACTACAGAGGCGCTAGCTCCTGCGTTGTCGAACTTTTTCTTATTACATACAATCATAATTTATTTTTCCGTGAGAGATTTTCTCAAACATTCAACCGTGAGTTATTTACTCTCTCGCACATGCCTTCTGTGATTAAGAAGATGGAGGCAAAAAAATAACGCACAATAAAACAGTAGACCAATATGAGAAACTATCAAAGTTTTCCTCACTGGCTTTACTGAATGATTCCAAATAATAAAAGAAAACTTATGCGTTTCTCCACCCATGCGGGCCATAGTTTTATTCATCCTGCTCGATCTGAGGACAATTGTAATGACCTCTTAACAGCAGTATCGCGCCTAAATATGGTGTATTATCCCACTCAGCACCATCTTTGTACTGACACTCCCGCATGGCTCAGGTAAATAAATGTAGTTTCTTTTATTGTGTGTAATATTGTTCGATAAATCCAGTAAAGAAAACGTTAAGAAGTTTGAGTTCGTCTGGCTTTTGGAAAATTCTTCACCGATATAATTTCAGAAAAATGCCCAATATAAATCTTTTATTTCTCAAAAAACTAATACACTTTGAAAGGCATCACGTACAAGCTAAATGAAAGCGAGAGTGAAAACGAGATAACATGAAACATTAACAGAAATGGATTGCTGGCGTGTCCAGGAGAACAATGCTACCTGGAAGCTTGCCAACAGCGTCCTCGGAAGAGGAAGACTTCTGGACGCGTGACTTCTATCTCGAATTCCGGATGGTGTGGTACCCTTCGCTGCGAAAAGAGAATCCCGCATTAGCGGTCTGGGGGAGCCTATTTCGTTCCAAGATAATTTCCTTTCTTGCTCGCTTTCTCTCGGCTGTCGTCGAGCTTGACGCCAGGGAGAGCTCCTAGATAACTTTGCACTAAGTACCATAAATGCGGGAAGTCGCTTTTCACAACAGTGGGTTACTATTGGCTATTCCTCCGCAGTTTTTTTTTTCCTTCTCCATAGGTGGTCGCAACCTTTGGAGTCTTTGTTGGGTGACTTAACGGCTCCTTTCAAAGCATTCTTTCTTTCACGTGACAAAAATTACAAACGAAGCACAGTCCTACTTCGTTTAGGCTCATATATAGTAAGTTACACTTAGCCCTAATAAACAGGACAGCTGTGCGTTGGTCATATTGTTGGAATGGGTGCGAGAATAAGCTACTTCACTAGTGAAGTTTCATGCTTCCACAAAAAAAAAAAACGGAGAATAATTGTCCTTAGGTAATTTTCTTTTAATGCTCCCTCCGCTCGTTTGAGAACAGGGTCCCGGCTTTGACTTTAAGCCGAATCTTTAAGGCCCTCTAACATAAAACGAAATTCTAGGGCATTTGTCAACCCGAAATTCAACGCGAGTCGCTATCAGAGCGTTCCTGCGGTTTCTTCGAGAAATTGAAGTGAACGAAACAAGTGGACTGTTCACTGGCAATGTTGGTGTGCGCTATACTTGGACAGTGCTATTTTCATAACTTTGTAGTGTTGTCAGTCTCTGCTTCTTATTCATCCTTAAACAATCCTCTCCCCCTTCCCATGCACAGGTTAGCCAATCGCAGATCTCCTCTGGGTATGCACATTGTGCATCGAGCTGTACCGATGCGTTATCTTTGCTTTTAAAAATTTGCAAGCCATTTTTAGGCGAGTGCTAACATCCCCGCCCACTATATTTTTACTGCTACCACCAAGCTTTTCAAATTTGATCAATAGCGTTATTCTGCTTTATTAAATGAGAGAGTGAAGTAGAGAAAGGGAACCTATAGAAAGCAAAGACAGCAAAAGAACGAAAGTTTCTAGGCAATTACAACACGCAATTACAACGAAGTCGGCGCTGGTACACTTGTTCTCTTTCGCTTAATGAGTTTTTCTAATCAGTCCCAGTGTGTTGCTCAAGCACTCTTGGTAATTCTTGATACTCAATTTTCTTACAATCCATCGCTGCCCGGAATGTTCGCACTAGTTCCTATACGAAGGAAATCTCAGCACTTCTGCGTCGCGCATCGCGATTCACCAGCATCCCTCAAACGTGAAGCCTTCGATAAAGAGCGGGCTTCAATATAGCATCTTTCTTCTTCTCCTGCAAGTTCTAAACTCCACAGGCACAAACAAACTCCTGAAGCCTGTACTCTAGCCCACGCCCGCATGCCCGAATGATAATAAATTCAGCTGTGCCTTATAGTGCATGCTTGCATTTCTGGCTATGTATCTTTCGCATTGCGTATTTTATTCATTGTCTTCAATTTGTTCAAACTATCAAACAGCTGCTCTGCTTAGTTGAGCTTGCAGCTGTCGTCGCCACTGGAGCATAAAAAAAAATTGTACTTGCAATCTTTTTGTTGAAGACCAGCCAATCGAAACAGGAAAGGAAAAATAGTTGTGCGCCAGAAAAGGCAAATAAATATATAGAAAAGAAAAGGCGAAAGGACCTCCAGAGAGTAGCTGGAATAACAGTAAGCAAGAAAGCCTCAAAATGTAAAACTAAAAAAAAAGACTTACTTCGATGGCGCTTCGCTGTAAGGTTGTGTGCCTAAAGCAGTAAAATGCGAAGGCCATTGGCGATCTTTTCAGCGCTCCGGAAAACTGAATTCCGGTGCCAAATTGAATTCCGCTCGTGAGTGACACTGCCAAGCTTTTTTTTTTTTGCTTTCTTTCTATCTCTTTTTTATATTCTTCAGCTTGGGCGCTTTGACCCCTGAAGTCTTGTTTTTGTTTCCTCGACTGTGTAAACCTTTTGGTGCATATAGGCTGCAAATCTGCGTGGCCTTGTGAGCAGGCCGCGCGCGTCGGCGCTCGATTTCACGCTCTTTGTTGACAAAGTGTGTGCATCCGCGTTTAGTCGGGTATGAAATTGTTTTCTCGTTCTTTCGAGCTCGAAGATGTCGTTCTGCTCCCGTTCGATTTTGTTCTGTAATTGCATTGTTTTCGTCCATACTGCTCAGCGATATCTTATAGTGTAGGTGGCGTACGTATGTGATTTCTCTCCATCGCCCCCAAAGCAGTCTTTATATGCGTTACTCCTGCTGAATACAGTAAGAAATATAGGTGCACTCTTTAACAACAATAAAAAAGAAAAAGACGAAGATGAAGATTTCAGGGAAGTACATCGAGAGTGTGCACCGGTTTGTGTGCGTTTTGTGAAAACGAGAACCATTAACACACCCACGCGCGCACGCACGCACATACATACATACATACATACATACATACATACATACATACATACATACATACATACATACATACATACATACATACATACATACATACACACACACACACACATACATACATACATACATACATACATACATACATACATACATACATACATACATACATACATACATACATACATACATACATACATACATACATACATACATACATACATACATACATACATACTGTAGCGGAGCATATCGGTGTCAGCTCTGTGCAAGCGTGAAAGAAGACGTTGACGTTCGTGTGGTCCGTGCTTGCCGGGTTTCTGCCTGAACCACCTTGGTTGACTCACACCTTCTAAAGAATAATAACAAGTGTTTTGTAGGAGAACACGCTTGTTGCATTTGGTGGAGGTGCGGGGTAGTCCCCTTCCGCGTCCTGGAGTTCCGCAGCCGTACGCTACCATACGATTCCAGAATGACCTATCGCGTCGATCCCTCGCAAGCCTCGTCCAGCCCCGCGTCTGTCGTGTGCTCTGGTGTATATTGTCTGCGCGACCCTCCAGTCTACCGCCGCACTGAAGATCGTGATGTCGGGGACTGGCTGGCAGACTACGAACATGCCAGCGCGATTAACAAGTGGGATGATCCTGCGAAGCTGACTCACGTCATCTTCTACCTGACTGATTTGGCCAACCTATGGTTCATCAACCACCAAGCCGATATCCCCACTTGGTCTGCTTTTAAAGAGACCGTGACTTCATTTTTCGGCCGTCCAGCTATGCGGAAACTTCGCGCTGAACACGGCCTGCATGGACAATCTCAATAAATTTGTGAGAGCTTCACGAGCTATATTGAGGATGTCATCGGCCTCTGCAGGCGGGTGGATGCGAGTATGTCGGAGGCTGACAGGATACGACATATAATGAAAGGCATTGAGGATGACGCTTTTCATATGCTTGTAGCCAAAAGCCAAGAGACCGTAACCGAAGTAATTCAGCTCTGCCAAAATTTTAATGAGCTGCGCAAGCAGTGAATTTCTACACGTCGCATTAGCACACAAACAGCGGACGTTTCAGCTCTGGTGTCCGGGAGTATTAGTGCTGACTACAACGCATTGCTGCCACAAATTCAGCAATACATCCGTGAGGAAGTTGCTCGTCAGCTCTCCCTTGTGGCCACCATCAACGAGCCCCCCACTGCACGGGACCACTCACTTCGTCGTGCTATTCAGACACAAGTTGCCGAGGCTCTCCTTCGCCGGTGCCGCCAGCACAAGTTGCTGCGCCGGTTACTTATGCGGAAGCCGTCACCCGACCTCGACCCCAACCGACGCCCCATTCATTCAGCCCAACCACCAACTATTTCAGGTCGTCACTTCCGGTACACCCGGTAAATGTACCCTTCTCGCCTCGCCGAGCACCTGTGAACCCTTGGGGTGCGCCGAAAAACCGGCCCGTCTGCTTCGCCTGCGGTATTCCGGGGCATGTTCCTCGCTATTGTCGCCGCCGTTGTCTCTATTTTCGTGATTCTCAGCCCTCCTGCTACGTCCCTCAGCAACCAGAACCCCATGTTACACCTGATGCGCCTGACTCCCGCTCCCGTCGACCCGACTTCACTTCACGTCGATCTCCTTCGTCCCGCCGCCGGTCTGTTTCCCCCATGCTTCGCCGTTCCAACCACGCCCAGGAGGAAAACTAGCAGTCGTAGTTCCTGAGGCAAGAACGGCGCCACCGACGAAATTTTCAATGCCTCATCTTTCACCCCCTAACAAGATTGCGGTAATTGTAGACGGTTTCGCCACAAGCGGTCTTGTCGACACAGGCGCGGCTGTTTGTGTACTCAGTGAAGTGCTATGCTGCAAATTGAACAAAGGGGCGACTCTGCTGTTTGACATTTCCCTACGCACAGCAAGTTCGCAGCACGTCAAACCTTCGGCCACATGCACTGCATGTGTCGTGATTCAAGGCGTGCTTTACATAGTCGAATTTGTCGTCCTTTCACATGCGTCTCATGAAGTTATCCTCATTGGGACTTCCTTTCCGCTAATCATGTGGTTGTCGACTGCGCTCGTGCACAACTCGCCTTGTCTCCGTTCAGTACCATAAAGCGTAGATCTCGCTTGCTTGCTCGAAAAGGTTGTTGTCGCTTCTGACGTCGTCATCACTGCCTTCTCTGTCGCCATGGCGTCCACTTCTTGTAACTCTGCTCCTGATTGGACCGCACTCTTTATGCCGTCCAAGGAATGCGCTCGTCGCCGGAACCTTGTCGTCCCGTTTGCCGTCCTCACGCTTGCCGGTGGTTCCAGTGTCGTTTACGTGTCGTAAACATACATACATACATACATACATACATACATACATACATACATACATACATACATACATACATACATACATACATACATACATACATACATACATACATACATACATACATACATACATACATACATACATGCGTACATGCGTACGTACGTACGTACATTTTTGTGCACGTGTGGACAGTTTCAAATGTAAATAGTTAACAGGGGTTATTTATAAAAAATTCTTGTAAAAAATAAACGAAGATCGAGAGATAGCTCGCGGTTAGAGCGCTCAACTCCCAGAAGCAGACTATCCCGCTCGCAAGGTTCGAAACCCAGGGGAGCCGTGGCGAAAATTTAGTTTTCTTCGCGCCCTGGAAATTACAAAGATTCGTCGATCTGACGACTAGGCCGTCCTTCCGCTGCCCGAACCAGTAATAGCCACGGACCAACTAACTGAGATACTGTTTTGTCTTTGTGTGTCGTCGATGATGTCAGCGACCACCACCGTAAAAATGAACAGTGCGCAACGGAGGCAAGACAAACCCAAGTTTTACCAGTTAACGGCTGTCGCACTAGAAATAAAGGGGGCGGGGGATCAAAACTACTATACCACACAGCTTGACCAGCCCCAGTTCATCTGGCGGCCGCGCAGGCAGCACACGCAAGAGATGCATGTAGATCAGGAGTGACAAACTGAAAAACCAAATGGAAGGTCTAGATAATATACATGGAAACTAAGGTAACATACAAATATACATGCTGTCGGTGGCAGGTTGAAAAGGAATGAAAAGAACTGCCCCAACAGTTAGCACTGGAAATAAAGCTACGAAAGCTTACGATGATTTCTGATTTTTATTCTGTAGTGCTTGTGGGAAGAAGACAGATCAAGAGAGAGAAATGAAAAAAAATCAAGCACGTGCTCGGTCGGCTGCCGTGCACTTGTGCATGATCGATGGAGGAACAATGTATAACAATAAGAAAAGTAGAATAGCGAAAAGCAAGGGGACGCTTACTACGAACATACAGAACGCAAGTACGCTCTAGCAGCTCCGAAACGTGTGAGCGATCGAACAACAGTAGGCACATCTGTTTAGAGTGCAATGTTAGCCTTCTTTCGCAAAGCAGTTCAACGAAATGGTTTTTATACGCTCTTATACAGGATAGCTACAGGAACGAGATATGTGCATCCTTTTTGGGCTATTGGGAAAACGCACCTGCGACCGTATCGGGCTCAGCCATCAACAAACTTGTGCACGCTTCTTGGGTACTGAATGCGTGAACAACATTCCTTTGTCCTGCGGAATCGTAAAAAAGGACTAGTCCGACAAAAGGTTCCATTCCGGTGAGCTTTGCGGATCTATAGAAAATTGTTAGTTATGCGGAACGTCTGCACATCTTTCCTCCAGAACTGCGCATTCGTGTTTGAAAGTTTTCGGCCAATTTTCTCTGGGGATTTTGCATAGGGCCTACTATAGTCCGTTTTATTTTTTATTTCGGTGCTACTCTAACATGAGCATCTCCCCATGAACGTGAAGTTAGGCTAAATCTGCGCATGCAAATCTGACTCGGGAGACAACCAACAACGACGTACGAGCGGATGCTACTACACAAGGTGATGCACCAAACTCCTATTACGTAGAAGCGAGGACACACCATCCGGCGCAGGGTCTGTGCAGATTTCCCAGGGGAGTAGCATGTTTGCGCAACCTGCGACGACAGGTAATCTCTTTCTTGATGACTAAGCCGACAACAGTGAGAACTATTCTAGCGTGAGCGGGACAGTAATCTGCGTTCCATCTCTATTAAAACAACACGTTCCCTCCCTGCGTGACAGGGTCTTGTGGTCTTCTAGCGTTTTTTAGAGACACGTTAAAGCTGTACCGCACATACAGGCAGTAAAGCTTACTAGGTGTCCCCTTTCTTATCCTGCCCGTGAAGAGTTTGGTGTTTCGTGGAATGAAGTGTGCGAACACAGGCAACTACGAAGTGGTGTGGATGTCCACAGTAAAGCACCATCGGGTGAAAGAACTAAATATCGTGACAACATGACGCACGAAGGAGCAAATTGCGGATCAGATTTCGGTGTCTTCACAGCATCTTGCATTATTTTCGGTGAATACAGCCTCATTTGACCCTTGACGCACGGTTCGTTGTTAGGGACTTCCCCACGCTGGACTGAAAGTTGTCTACCCTCAACTGCAGTAACTGCTACTATAACATCCGACATGTATTTAGTGCCGCAATTATTATCTGCGTCGTCGTGGCGTATGTGTGCTTTGTGAACACTTCTTGTTCGTAATTATGTGGCATCTGTGCAGCGCACGCGACATGTTTGCAACCTAATGTTTTGTAGCATTAGCTACACTTGCCTAGCCGGAGCCGATTTCGAGTGGAGGGTCATGAGCCGTGCTGCGCATGCGCGAGGATCAGTGATGTCACACAGCTGGGTCACCGGAGCTGGCATCTCACGCGCTCTCCGACACCACCGCGCGCGGCTCGCCGCTCCTGGTCTGCGCGTTCGGTAGGAGTGGCGTCGTAGGCGCGGTAGACACGCTGGCGCCGGCGCGCGCGCAGACTCCGCCACCGCCGCGCGTGGCTCGCCGCTGCTGGTCTGCGCCGCATTCGAGAGGAGTGACATCGTAGCCATGGCAGACCATCTGGCGCCGGCGCGCGCGCAGCTATTCGCCTTCGCTGTGCAGTCGCTGTCTGACACTGCGCTGGGGCCGCTTGATAGCGCCTCTGACTGGCGTTTGCAGGTGGGTAACTCCATGGAGAAGGAGAGCCGAAATGCTGCTCGACGGCGCAGAAGAGCCGAGAAGCTTATCTCATCGGATCCCGAAGTAGTTGCCTGGCAATTAGCGGTTCAGCGTACAAAGAATGAACAGAGCAAGGCTAATAATCCTAGACAATCTGGAAAGCTAAGAATAATCAGCTGAACCTCTGATAACGCTACGTATATCCTGGCATAGCCGATCTAAGCCACTGCATTTTTTTTTTGCTTTACGTTTATCACCGTAGTTGTTTGTTGTGTCCGTTATACTGGCGGCGTGCAACTTATTCTTGTCATCTTACTAATTACAAATATGTCATTCTCTGTAGTTGTATATCATGCAAGAGTGAATGTACAGTATTACAATTTATGAGTATTGCCTACATTGTTTGTCCTTCAAGAATGGGCAGGCTTATAAATTGGCCACTAAATTTATTCTCGTTTTGCAAATTTCATTTTTTTTTTTTCATTCGTGAGGACACTGAAGCAGGATGAATGATATATTGTTGACAACTAAAACAGCAATATCTCAAGGGCGCATATGGAATGGTTTTTGCTAAAAGGAAAGAAAGTATAGGCAAAACAAGTGGCAACGGACGAGAGACACGCAGAACATTTAAATTTATATTCGTAAACATAACGAGAAAGCTCTTGTGCGCACTCAACCATTCGCGCATTTTGAGCAATAACTTTCTCACACTTTAACCACGTGATAAAGTGAGAAAACAATCGAACGAGAAACTACGTATCAAAAAGCGCCGCAAAAAGAGGCACGTTTTCACAGTGACAAACGGCGTGCGAAGAAGGGACGCCGTTGACGGGGACAGCAGAAAGCGGGCTTGAGCTCCTATCCTTGTATTTGTACACCTACATAAATGTATGGCATATTGCCCTGCCGGCGGGTGCCCTCGCAGGGCGCGCATCCGCGGTAAGCTACTTCGAAAGGCAAAACAGCTCCGGGAATTCCTGGCCGCCATTTGTTTCTCGTCCTCCACAACCGAGTCACATCCTTCACCTCCACCACTTCCACCTCCTCGTCTCGCTTCCTATTCGCACGGAAAGAAAGCAAACCTAAGAACATGCCAGAAGGGACACTGCAATATCCATCCGTTACCATTGCTGAGCAGACCGAGTGGCGTGTACGCATTTACCTTGGTTCGTTTGCTTGTCTGCTTTCTTGCTTTTAGCTAACCGAGCAGAATGGAAGGGGAATTGAAAAGGAAGCCAGGGAGTGGTGAAATCTATAGGATCCGCATTGAGTTCCTGCTCGCGAAGCCCCGAGCTTCCGAGAGCATGCTTAAGCCAGGACGTTGTAGTTTGCGTTTGAGGCTTAGCTGCGTGTTCAGGGTTTCGTTAATACTGCACCGCATAACACGCGTCCGCTGTTGTTCCACTAGGAACGAAGAGTAGAAATAAGTTGGCTTAGGAAACGCGTGTACATGAGGAAGTCGATTATAACGCCAAACAATTCAGCAAATGCAAAATAATTGTGACTCGTCTTTCAAAATTCATGCACTAAAGGCGAACGACGACGTTAATCTGTGCGCAAATACATTATTACCAGAGCCTAGTTTCTCCTGTCAGAGGAACCAACGGGAAAGGTGTTCGTGAGACTGCGTGCGTTTTGTGAGATTAGTGAGGAATGAGCGGCTGACGCAGTATAGTGGCATAAACGAAATCTCAGGGCAGCGTACAGACCCTTTTTCATAATCGTAGAGTTAGTTTTCCTTTAATGCCGTTTGCCCAATCTAATGGCGGAGTAGTCTGTCCCGCGAAAAACGTTTGAAAGCGCATTTTGCTTGCGCTGGGTTGCGCAATATTCATGGTCGGCACTTTTGATTTAAACATTCATAAAAGGCAACACAAATTGTGTGCAGCTAAAAACCATGTCGTAACTTCAGCCAGGACAACTGGCGTCATTAGATGGTTGGTCGAATGTGCATTGCAGAGTAGCGCACTGGTGAATTATGGAGAGAGGGTTTACTTTCTGTTTGTGCTGCGAATTATTGCTTTAATTTCTCTTATAAGGAAGGAGGAGCACTGCAATCCAAGACTATTGCCAGCATGAAAACGCGGAAAGTTAGTGCCGTAGAAATTTCAGTCAATACATTGCAGACTTTCCAAAATATCATGGACAGCTTCCAAGTAGAAAGTATACTTCTCAATTCAAGCAGGAAAAACGTCTTGTTTCGCTAGTATGCACAGTTATAGGTATTCTTATTTGCCACTCACGGTCTTAAACTGGAACCATATAATTCGGCCATCTTTTTAGTTCCTCTTCACTCCTTCTTAGTCTCTCCTTCCACGCTAAAGTAGCAATGCTGCACTATTTGACTTTTCACAAATGTGTTATTGTGTTGTATTGCTCTCAATAGAAAAAAAGACACACCAGCTGTTTTGTATTCCTTTTTGTTGTAATCTTATTACAGTAATCTTGAAATATATTTCGGTATTGTTCTTTTGCGTTATGTCTGGGACTCACACAAGAGTCTTATATGTCGCTTATTGTGATGTATCTGCAATGTTCAACACTACCCATATGCTTGGAGCTAAGGGTCTGCAGTATGTAATACATAATAAGAAATGTGAATAAAAAAGGGCCTGGTTCACCAAGAAGGGGACTCATTCATTGTGATAGCAAATGATTAGACTACACACAAAGTTTAGTTCGTAGTTTTGTTGGACGTATATAATTAAAAAAAATTGTAGCGAATTTCGATATGGTGATCATCGCCGGCAATTATTTGTCTTCGTTTTAGTTGTTGTTGTCGCCAGGAAGGGCGGATATGGTACGTCGTAACACCCTGGGTGATATTAAAACCGCGAATATGATGCGCGAATAAGATGATGACGCAAGTGCTGTCTTTCAACTCGTGACTTATGAAAATGCTGGGAAGTCACTATACGGCAGAAAACACGAACAATAAAATCAAAGCAACAAATTGAGTGTATTGCGCAGGTGTCTTTCCAAACAAGGACAGTTATGAATGATTCATGAAAGCGAAATCACTCCTGTTAGGGCGACAGATGGCTGACTTCATCGTGATTCGGCGTTCCATTGAATATGTAAAGCGTCCGCAATCATCCCCTGTGTATATATGTACGGTCTTCATTACACGACACACACGGTGACAAAATCTGGCCATCAGCCATTTCGCGGTATTGACGAGCAGGCCTTCTGCAGGGAAAGACCCGTTGAAGCGTGTGTATAGACCAACCATCTAGTGACATATCAAGAGATGGGTTGGAATAGCGGGGTTGATTCATTACTGCATATGTATGTAATGAAATGCACCTTGTGTGTTCTTGTTTTAGTTGCTTACTGTAACTTTCTACATCTCGATGCCTCCGTATAAATTGTAAGGTACTTCCAATCATAATTCATTTACAAACAAACCCTCTGGCGTGCATATCATCCTTGGTGTGTGTTGGTCCTAGCCGCATAGGGCAATTTCGGTGTATTCAACACTGCCGCCTATCAATTCCGGTTTTAAAGTCGTCATTACACAGCGCCGTGTTTTCTTCTTACTCAAATTAAAAAATGCGCGCGAAGAACACTGTATTGCACTTGCAGTAACTCCCATACGGCGCATTTTAATGCCAATTTCTGAAGATATTCTTGCTCATGTAGTTTATCAGTATTGGGCGTTGGGCTTGTTGGTATAGCATTCTGCAGGAGAAATGTGTAGCGCACAAGATGCAGGGCACGAGGAAACACAAAACGGGCACACACACATTTACGGGCTATATCGTGCACGAGGGGTCGATATAGTCCATAAATGGTATCCCATTTACTTCATTGCAAAGCTCTATAGGATTTAACTTAATTTACATTTTTTCACTAAAATAAATAAATGTACACGTAACCAACAAACGTGCTTAACCTTCCACAATATCGCGAGACACGACTTTCTATAGACAGTTTTCTGAAGGCCGCTGTGATATTTGCGATCGAAAGCGCCGTAAATCACCTGGCATACTTCGCTGGCATATGCGCTCATGCGAGAGGCTGCGCACCGCAAGTGACGTTACTTAGCAATTTCGAACACTCATCGCACGTGCTACAATTTCTGTGATTCGTACAATTATACTGTCGTGCAAAGCTACCGATGGCACACACGGCCATCCGCACATACCAGTGAGAGGAAGTCAGCGGCGCCGCACGCTGGTTTGAGGCTACGTCCTACCCCCCTGCCCCGGAAAACGGTCTAAACCTCGTAGACGGTAGATTTCAATCGATTAAACACAAAGGGGGCTTTTAACTTCCATACTTATCTAGAAACATTAGGGACATAAATCTGTTGACTTTTGAACATGCATGTATTAGAAAAAGAAATTCTTATATACGTTTGAAACAAAAGCAAATGATTGTTTATATCGCGATCACACTATACATGCTCTTACGAAGCGCTACAATGTGAAAATAAAAAGCAATGCTGTTAATAGCTCGTCGACACAAGCCAGTGGCACAGACGGTTCATCGTCACTCTACGTGCAGTCGCTTTCAACTTTCGCGGTAGCACCGCACAGCGGTACGTAACCTGACCGTGCAGTCGACTGCAACCACACACTTAGCTATAGGCTCGCCAAGCAATGCTTAGTGGCGCTGCTGCTCTTGACAGGCAGCGCCATCTCTGGCATAAAATTACAAACTGGGTGCAGGCAACGCGCGTTTTCCCTTGTCTCCAACGCGCTGCGGCTCTCTTCCGCGCACGTGCAGAGCTCTCGCGGTGCAGTTGCGGCGCCTCACAATGTACCGCCTGCAGTGTGGCTTCAAAAAGGGAATACGAAAGGGAGAAGGCAGGGAGGTTAACCAGACAGATCTTCAAGCTGGACAGGCACTTCCGAAAAGCGAACTTGTTAAAAGGAGAAAGGCTCGTCAATCACGTTTACGGCGAAGAGCAGACGATCGACGACAAGGAAAGCGAAATACATTTCCCAAATTGCGATTACACCGTGTAGGACGTATACCTCGAGGTAAGTCTCATTTTGTCATGGTAAAGATGAATAATGGTCCTTATGCACTCCGAAATGAAGCCGTACACGCTATCGATGTTCTGCGGTGTGGACTACGAATCGTATGATTGTTGTTTTGATATGGCATGCTTACCGTAGCAGCCGTGTACTTTCGTGAACAAGCGTTTGCGGCGTGCGAAAAAAAAATTATACGGCCATGACACTGTTTCCTGGGACGGTTAGAGTCACGTCCTCCGTGCCGCTGGAGAATCACCCGCCGGTTAAAATGCGAGGCAGCTAGCTGAGATTTAACCACTGTGAAGCAAGATGAACTGCTCGCCTCGTTTTTTCGGCTTTCGCGTCATGCTTGCACTCTCTTTTGATGAGGATATCAATTGACAGGCGTATAAAATCTGCTGCGCGAACGTGGCTAGAAAATCGCACAAAGTCAGAAGGTGGTTACTTCAAGGTTGCAAATGCAAAGCATGTATTAAGTGCCAGGTATATTTAGCGGCTTAAATATATATCACCCTAATAAAGTGAAAAAAAAACAAAGCAAACCTGCGGAACGATGTCAAAGCTTGCTGAAAATGCACAGACGTCCGTTCCGGCGGGATAAAACAGCCTTCCCGACGCGTGAACTGCAGGCGCCGAACTTCTGACATTGTGCCGAGTTCAGTTGAATTCAATCAACCGCGCAACGCTAACGGTATAACGCGAGTGTGACAACGACGGGTAGGTCTCGCGCACACGGGGAATCAAAACACAAAGTTGCTTCACCTACAACCGTTACTGGACTTTAACAATGCGAGAAGACAGCGAGTAATCATTACTGTAGTCGCTGCGTGCATGCGTCGCGTTACGTACCGATTCAGGTAGCCGAAGCGAACGAAAGCGATGAACGAAAGCCAAAATAGCAGGCGAGACAGCGCTGTCAGCTATCCACGCTTGCCGCCTTTATTTCTTGTGCGACACGTCCAGGAACCGATACAGTTTCACACGTGAATTGCGTGCCTTCGTGTTGTCTGCACTGTTGTGGCAGGACACGACACCGCAATACTTCGGACCTCGCTTGCGCTTCCGCGGGGTCGCTTCTGCGACGTGGAAATGCAACTTCGCGCAGCAAGCCTCTCGGTTCAACGTGCCAAGCTGTCGGCACAGTGCCCCAATTTCCCGCACCGAGTGAGCAGCGCGCAGCGCGCGCGCGCGTGTTCCTGCTGCCGACAAACAGGTTGAGTCGCCTGCGCTTGCACCCAGTTGCGCCAGAGCTTCTCTCAAAAGCCGCAGCGTGGCGTAGTCGTCGTGCCGCAAACTTGAGCTTGGGATCCCTTATGAAGCTTCCTATGCAGTTTTTATTAGCGGCGAAGCACCTCAGGGTCTCGCCTTGTCGGCGTCTCATGTCGTCGTCACGGTGCATCATAAACGGGTACGCGCCACAAAAATTGGGTAAATCCCTCTACTTGCCACCAGTCCATACTATACATATTATGAGTTAAAGTTTCGTCGTTGCTGCCTAAAAGATTACGTTTGGCTTAGCAGCGGTGTCAGACTCCCCGACGAAATTTAGCCAGGCACTCAACTTTCTTACCTAAAACCAGACACAAATGTGCATCTCTACGGCAAAGTCATCTATTTAAAGAGAGACTTGAAACGTATCTGCAAACTGGTAGTGCGTTAGTGGACTGGTGGCGAATAAAGCAGTAAAGAGTTGAGATATTGCTGTAAGAAACACCGGCGCAAGCTGTATGCTTCGCGCCTCCCCAGTTTTTTCTTCTTATAAGTATAACTTTGAACCAGTAAGACTACATGCACTAGCGAGTTTATTTGTCTTGAGGTGCCCCTCGAAAAGACTGTCGGCAAATTCTTTCCTGTTAAGGATGAGTTTTTTTTTCGTAAACGTATCTGATGAAACACTTGAAAGCCTATGCGCCATTAATTGTGGCAATAATGGGTTGGAGAAGTGCAGTAACTGTCTTCTTCTTCTCCTTGTTGTTGTTGTAGGACTACGCAAAAGAGATAAATAAAAGCGCCCGGAAGCGTCCTTTAACGAAAGTGTACAACGGATTATACGAATGACGCACTTATTATTCATCCAATGACCGAGAGTTGCGACAGTGATAAAGATTGAGAGGAACGAACAGCGTAACTTGCCGCCCTGACATTAAAAATGTCATTACCGTATTCTTTATTTCAACCTATAATTTACTTTCTGTTAAATTCTCCATGCGCTCGCCGTGAAGATTACTACTTCATTAGCATTAGCGAGAGTGGTCGAAATTACGGGGTCTCCCGTTAAAGCCAAATTGTAGGACGCAGGCCTTCCCTAATTGTTATAGCGCAACTTAGAGTGAAACAACGGCTGGAGCTCATTGGTACAAGACTGGGGTGGCATATATAAGGGCGTACCATTATTTGCGATGCTTTTTTGACTTCAAAATTTCTTCCGCGTATTCTCAATTAGTATATGATAAATACTTTTACTGTTTAAATGCTAGTTAATTATTCATAAAGACTAGCGATGGCTCAGTCGATATAATGGCGCCTCACTTAGCCAATTAATAATTCCTCAAGGGTGATACCATAGCCTAATGGGCCAGAAAAATATCGCTCCTATTATCCTGCCTGTGTAATTAGTGGGTTTACACGTCCCAATAATATTTTTTTTCTAAATGACGGTAATCCGCTAGCGTCACACAACACGCGACGCGAAGAATTAACCTTTGAACGTGAATGCGGCGAGTTGCACGTGCCCTAGTTGCCTTGTGCACAAATGCCTTTAGTGGACCCTCAAGAGAACAACGATTTTTCTTGTATTAATAAATTACTATTTCACGATAACGAAATCACCATGATTGCCGCGGGAAGACGCACAGAAAGAAAATGCGGGTGGCGAAGCACCTTGAAATTCCCCCACCAATCACCATGACGTCATACATTTTAGCGGCGTCCATTAGGGCCCACGCACATCCTAATCCGTAAAAATGAAGTAGACTGTCCTCTGACGGGATCAGACTTAATACACCAGGTTTCACGAAATTTTGTTGAGCGCATGTCGCCAAAATAAAACAAAAGCACTTGGGAATCCGGGATGTCGCTCCCGGAGACTTCGGCGCGATAGTTAAAAATGAATATTTGACCTTGATTTCCTGTTATGATAATCCTATGACGGTGCAATTAACGTTATTGCAGTTCGCATAATACAATTTGTCAATCTAAACCGATTTATTGTTTCACTGTAGTTTCGCTTCAAAATGTGTGTACAATTTGCTTGACAAAATACTTCTCCGCGTCAATGAATGATATTCGCAGCCTTTGAGATGTGTCTACCTGCGACGTGTGGAAGCCTGCGTGTTGGAGGCCTTGTTCATCAAAAATATCATTGTCACGCACATTTTTATGGCATAAAGCTTCAACAAAAAATGTATGCGAATTTCACAGGAACAAAGCCTAACAAAAATTTCTCAACGAGGTATTTGAACTTCAGAATAGCTGTCAGTTGTGCTTGTTGGTTCATGATCTTAAGTGTTGAATTGCGCAGACGAGACAGCCAGAAAAAGAAGAGACAACACACAGAGCACTCTGTGTGTTGTCGTCTCTTCCTTTTGTCCCTGCCTCGATTGCGCGATTCAACACTTAAGAGGTATTTGAGGTATCTTGTAGCAGGACGACATTTTCGTATTTACTTAGTTTTGAGTATGTAAGACCCATGGAAGTTTCCTTTATGCTTCATGCTTCACACACGCGCACACGCGCACTCACTCACTCACTCACTCACTCACTCACTCACTCACTCACTCACTCACTCACTCACTCACTCACTCACTCACTCACTCACTCACTCACTCACTCACTCACTCACTCACTCACTCACTCACTCACTCACTCACTCACTCACTCACTCACTCACTCACTCACTCATATATATCGTGCATGATCTGTAATCACGAAGCCTCAAGGAAAATCTTGTGGACTTATCAGGAAGAAAGCTTTTTCGTTGCCGTAAAATTCAACCCGGTGCGGGGAATTGAACCCGGAAACAACACCTTATTCTAGGGTTCATTCCCCGGACCAGGACAAATTTTTCGCCAACTAAGAAGCTTTTTTTTTTAGATATTCATACGAATTTTCTTGTGGCTTCGTGCTTCAGGTTGTCAATTTCCCTTTCATTATATGGGATGTCATGTTTTATGACATCAGAGATGTTGTGCTTTTCTTAATCTGTGATGTCATGCCGAGCAGGTACTCAACTGCTAACGCGAAAGACGCGGGTTCGGTCCCGGCCCCGGAGGTCACATTTTGATGGAGGCGAAATGCTACAGCCCTATGTCCTTTTACTTAGGTGCCCGTTAATAAACTGCACGTGTCCGAAATTCTCGATGCCCTCCATTACGGCATGCCTCATAATCATATTGTGGTTGTGGCGCGTAAAGTTCCCAAAATTCTTATTAATAATAAAGTGGTTTTGAAGGGAATAATGAGCGGTACGGCTTGCCTATCAGTATCGGCCCTGAAATATTGGGAAGTAAAGTAAAATAGAATAGAATGTAATAAAATAAATAAATAAACAAATAAATAAATACATAAATAAATTAGGAGTGATGAGGGTTACAAGCTCGATATCTGTTCTTCACTTTTGCTCTCTCTAATTTTCAAGTCTTGACAAGCAAATTGAGGGCGTACATAGAAAGACATTGTCCAGCCACTGGACTTCAAATTGCACTTCTAAATGCAAGAACCATAATCAGATTCGACACCGTGTCTATTGAGAAACAATTTCTCCGACCAGAAGCCTTTTGATAGAAACCCCTCAGCAGTAAGTGCCTTTTGTTATTAGAAGGAGAGCAGTAGAACATCATTTTTCCTCTGGTCTCACAATGGCAAGACTACCAGTGCACATTTAACGTCATGCTTAAGGAAATATAGGCGCTTGTAAATCAGTAGCCAGCTGTGCAGCGAAGTTGAATCGCGATTGAAACGACCTTGGAGTAATCAAATTCGTACATAAAGAAAGATGAAGTATAGCGAGTGAGCAGACTGAGCTGACTGAGCAGACTAGAGTGAGATAAATACCAATGAAAGAGTAAGTGTACAGTGAAACCGCCAGCCAGACATTGCTGTCTGACGGGACTGTTGCTTGAGGAGTTCCCTAGTAGTTGGCGTGTAATGGTCGGTACTAACATATGACAACCATATGTGCTTCCACTATAGATATTGGTAGACGCAGGGCACCCGGACCAGACAACGCCAGCAGAACCATTTATTACGCAGTGTCGGCGAGAGTTTCCAGGTTAGGCTATTTTGCGCCTATTCGGCTTCATTTTAAGGCCGGTGGCGGCAAAAAAAGCATCTTGGCTATTTGACTATTTATTGGCTACTTTCTTCTTATTTCGATTTGAACAAAATCATCAATATCTTGTGACGTCGCAGCCGCTGAGTTTTGTATGCGGTGTGAAAACATGGTGGCCAACACGTGCTCCCGGCCCCCAAAACTGAATTTGGCTCTTGCGTTACATAAAATAAACGACTTTTCCATAGTGGCTGGGACTTTAGGGAAAACTGTTGCATGGGGCCTCCTCGTTTTGCCGACCAGGAATTTAGTGAATACATATTTAAACTGCATTTGGAAGCGAACAGGAGAATCGAAAGCGCTTCGCGTCCAGAATGCTCTGCTATCATAGACATTAGAAATCGGATACCCGACAGAGTGTCTGTGCTATTTTTTTAGAATTTGGTACTCACTGCGACCCACGAATATGTTTGTTTGTCCCTTCGCCATATGGCACATACTCACTCTAGGGAATTCGCCAAGACTTCGTCATCTAAACAATTAGACAATACATCCCTGACGAAGCGCTAAAAGAGACTAAAGACAGACTAACGAGATGGGTAAAGGTAACAAAAAAGAAACCCAAACTTACTTTTCGGTATGGCTATGATAGCATCATCCTTAAAACAGTCACTCAGTACAAGTACTTGGGCGTCGTCATATCGTGAGATCTCGGATGGTCGGCGCATGTAGATCACGTAACTGGCAAAGCGATGCGGAAACTAATGTTTTTAAAGCGGGCCTTGCGATGCTCGACAAGAGAAGCCAAGCTCTTCGCCTATGTGACGATTATACGCCCTATCTTAGAATATGCGAGCGTGGCATGGTTCCCGTCTACCCAAAGTCACATTGCCACTATTGAGGCTATCCAGCGCAAAGCCGCGCGCTATATGTGTAACAGATGTAGGAGCACCGACTCCCCTACGCAAAGGCTGACAGAGATTGGGCTTCAAACGCTAGCCAGTAGTGCGATGCTATCCCGACTCAAATTTGTGTACCTAATCCTACAAAACAAACGTAAAGTAGATCCGAACACCTACATTTCATTCAACACTTCCAGCGAAACCCGTCACAAGCATCACCTTACACTACAACAATACTTATGCGCCAACAATGCCTTTAGTTTTTCGCTTTTCCCGCGGGCAGTGCGAGAGTGGAAAGCTTTACCCAAGATGGTGGTTGCGCAGCCCACTGTCAACAAATTTTTTGAACTTGCTGGCCAAACCCTTCTGTCAGCTACATGGTAGCGATGCTATCAGGATTGTACAGATCATTGTCCTCCTTTCCAGTGTATTTTAAATTCGTGATGTATAAAGGTGGAAGCCGGTATCAATTTTGTATGTTGCGTGCTTACCTTTTTCTTTCTTTTTCGTGTTATTGTTTTCTCTTTTTTTTGTTCAGTGTGTGCACATATGACTGAGACATGTGTACTCGTTAATAATGTAGGTCCATTATCGTTATTATTTTTGTACCATGATTTTTTTGTAATCCTATCTATAGAATTGTATAATTATGTGAATATATCATGTTCGTAGACACTTTTCAACGGACTCCTGTAAAAATCCCTAACGCGATTGACAGTACTGCTAAAAAATAAATTAAAAAAAGGGTCAGAACCATTCCAAAAAATGTGATAATAAGCAGAGATACGAAAAGGTAACAGTGTTACCTTACGTACACAAGCTATCCCATGGTTTGAGTTATGTAGGCAATAGGTACGGGGTTAAGACAGTGTTCTCTACTCCAAATAAATTTTGGGGAATCTGTGCTTTCGTTAGGAGAAAAATAGAGCACATTGGCGTGTTAAGTGAGGGCTGTAAAACGAACCATGTAAAGTCTACGTATGTGCTGTGTAAGTGCGGGGTCGTCTTCCAGATCCCCCTTACTTGTGAGAGTTCTTACGTGGGGCAAACATGCAGATGTTTAAAGGGGTCATGAACCACTTTTCCAAGTAATGATCTAATGACCTCAGTATCGGAGTTCCCGAATAGATTGCCGCAAAAATTTCTCGAATCCGTCAAGAATGAGCGGAGTTACGGGGGTTTGGCGCACGCTCTCAGCGCTTTCTCTCTTTTCTCGTGCCGACGAGCGCACTGGAAGCTACACAGGGAGGGATGGCACGGGGGAAAGAAGTTACGTCAACGCGCGTCATGAAACGCGATCGCTCTCCCGCTGTGATTCGCTTGCGCGAATGCGGCTACCGTGTACTGAGTAGTGCGGCGCCGGCAAGTGGCGGCACCCTGTGGCAAGAAGCGCATCTGATCCGAACGCCGCTCTCGATTTACGTCGGCTATCGGCCAATCAGGATGCTATGTCTCTTGCGACGTAAACTGGCAGATCCGCGACGTCAACGTGCAGACGCCCCGCCCACCGACGAGAGTGAGAACCGGCCTCTGTTTGAAAAGAGGGCGCCTGGGGAAACGGCAACTTCGCGCTCCGCTTGTGGCCTTTACGCGGTGCGCACGACTGTAATATTTGGCAGAGCAGTTCATAGCCGTGTCAGCTTTCCACAGGATGTGTTTTTTCAACAAGCCCAAGGGGTGCTTCATGACCCCTTTAAATGTGCGTTTGAAGGAGCATAACCAGTCGCTGAAGAAATCTGATGCTTCGCATCTTGCGTTGCACTGCTGCAAGTGTGGTTGTTCTCCAGTGTTTTCAGATAGGAAAGTCTTGTCGTCACACAAATGTGAGGTCACTTGAGAGGTGATAGAAGCCTTCAATATCAAAATAATGGGTGACGCATGCGTGAGTCAGGCATTATTGTCACTGACGGAAAAAAGAGTTTTTTCTTTTTGTTTTTTTTTGCACACGTCTTTACTTGTCTTTAATTGTTTCTCTTGTTTTCTTGGATTATCTTTTCAAGTAAATTTTTCAGTTGCGGGTCAGCGCTCGTCCTGTATGTTGGTTGCTTGTTAGTCTCTGTCTTTTAACGCTGCTTCAAGGATGAATTTGTACCAACTATCCCAACTTTCTATCCTGTTGCAATATTTAGATAATAACTTCAGTAGTGTATATTGATCTAAAAACTAATAAAAATAAAAGGGAATATATAAAAGACATACGACGATTACTATGCGATTGCTCAAGCAGACCAGACAGCTGCATTAACCTGACCAGACCAATTTAGAATAAACATGCTACTAGATTTTAATAGATATTATTTATTGTTTTGCGTATACATTAGTACAAGTTGAGATTTGAATGATACACTTTTAGTACTTCAATATTACACACACCATCAAAAATATTGTTGTGGTAATGTCCCTGAACCAAAACGTCGAAATTGAGTACGATTTCTCAAGTTAAGTTTAACCCGATCTTGGAAAGTGGAATAACGGGAAGTCTTTTTCTGGGCAATGAATATCCGCCACATGATAAAAAATAACTTTTAACGGTTACAAATTTACGTAGCATTCACATAAAGGCTATAATGCCAGACCAGCACCGTGTAGGGATAGATTAATAGGGGGTTACCTGCTCGGACTTAGTCATCGCGAGAGAGGCGATTGCGAAGTGACTACAGTTTATGCTTCAATCCCAGCAACTAGAACTAATAGACAAAAAAGCCAAGAAAAGTACCAATGAATGTTGTTTCACACTCGCCGTCATGGCTACTAGAGGCGCTGACTAACACTCCTAGGTTCAAAATGCACATATATACTCTATAAAGTGGACAGGGGGATGACCGCCGCCGTAGCTCAGTGGTACAGCATCGGACGCGTTATTCGAAGGTCGCAGTTTCGGACCCTGCCGGTGGCAAATTTTCTTTTCGTCCACTTTACTTTCTTCATATTTGCCTCATAATTACTACAAATAAAAGCCCCTTATATTCCTTGGCTTTCTTGTCTGTTATTGCTAATTAATGTTGTATCTATCAAAGAAAACCGAGCCCTTGAAAATTCACCTTTCATTCACTGCGATTTTGAGCATACTTATGCAGTACTCATTTTTATTGTCGCCTCAGGGCTGGTAGTTCTAGTCCTTTCAAGAAAAGTCAAGCAAGACGCGTGAAAGGAGCGTAATTTCTGCACCAGCGCAGCAAACTTCATCCTGCACGAAACGTTTGCTAAAGCCAACAGTTATGCTCCTGATCTCGGCAAGTTATGATCTTTAGGGATTATTTCTGCATTTACTCACATTTCCACCAAAACGCTATTGCATTTAGTCATTTAAATAACATTGTCCCAGTCGTTCTCACGCACGCGTGGCTGCTTTTGGCTACTTTTACTGCCCTTGGCTCAAGTTGGCTACTGTTCTTTTTGTTTTTTGGCTAACTTTCCAAATTTCTTGGCTAATTTATGTCTTTTTGACCTGGCAACCTTGGTGTTGGCCTCGGCTCAAAACACGAAGAATAATAGGGATGATGATGGCTATGTATACAAGTGAGAACGATGAAGTATGTTCAATGTGCTTACACTAATTTCTCCCCTCTCTGAAGCGGCCAGCCTGTCCGCAGCTCAAAGATCGATTAACAAATAATAAAAGGCTTCATGCGGGAGACGCGAACAATTTTTGTGCTACGACGACGGTGGTCAGTGGCGGACGGAAGAGGGGTGACGAGATAGTTCACTAGAGAAGTTTGTCGTAGAACGCTGTATGGGCCAATGCACCGAGGAAGGAGTTTCTCGCAAAGCCCAGACATTCGACGCGGGCTGCATAGTAAGATGTCTCGTCGTTCCTCTTGAGTAGTTTCCGTGTTTCGCCGAGCAATTTCACGGCAATGCGTGACTCGAGCTGCAAACTCATCTGGTAGGGAAGTACTGCACGGAGCAGGAGCAAAAACGAATGTCGTGTCGAAGACGGAGGAGGCAGATCGTCTATACACGAGGAAGAAAGGGCAGTAACAAGTAGATCGTTGTATCGCAGTATTGTAGACGAAGGTGACCAATAGCAAAATGTCATCCCAGTTTTTGTGGTCAGGGCGTAAGTACATGGAGATCATCTCCGAGAGCGTTCGCTGGAAGCGCTCAGTGAGACCATTCTTCTGCTGGTGGTATGCAGAAGTAGTTTTATGCTTCGTATTACTCGCCCGCAGGACTTACTCGAGCATAGGCGTGCGCACGGGAGGGGGGGGGGGGGGGCGCCGCCCCCCATTCACCTAAGAGGGGGGCGCAAAATCGGCCCCCTATATTGTCATAATAGGGAGGGGGAGCGCTGCGACTCGACGGGTGGGCGCAATGTCAGCGCCATACATTGACATAATTGGGAGGGGGGGGGGGCGCTGCGACGAACCTTCACTTCCTCACCCCCCCCCACCCTGAAGGGGAATCCTGCGCACCTCTATGTCCTCGAGGACCATGGGAAATGAAGGCTTTGCCACGGTCACTCAGAAGAACGCGAAGAGCACCGTTGCGCAAGACGATGGACTGCAAGAAAAAAGTCACAGTTACGCCGCAGCGGCGAAGCAATGAATGCGATAGCAACAAATTGGAATGTAACGCGAAGAACGGAAAGCAGCTCGAACTTGCCAGCGCATCGCTCGAGCCCAAAGGACGCGTCGTCTTCGCTGTAAAGAGTTCGTTCGTTTTAACAATCAAATAATACAGCGTCTTTTCCATTGGTTTGGTTCTCGTCTTCACTGTCCTTCCTACAGGCGAAATCTCCTCGCCACATATTTCTTCATAAAGCACGCGTACAATGTCAGTACTAATGGTTGAGGCTATCAGGATTTCGCGCTTGTCGCCTACACCTTGTTATCCCCGCTTGTGCAGTCAGTTCAGTAGCGCGCAAAATTCTGCGAAATCTGTTCATCGCGCACGATGGTCATGCAAGACGAGAAGAACGAGTGGGCGACTGCATGGCAAAGCAGGGTGGGACAGAATTCACAACCTATATTTATCATATATGGGCCAATCGAGAGTATGTGTCAGTTATGTCATACTTATGTTAGTTGAATCATTGTTCTAGCGTCACGAAGTGAGCCAAAAAGACGAGAAACGCCGAGAGAATAGCGCGCTCGACTTTGCATAGTCCGAGCCTGTTTTGGGGCCCTTTAAAAAGGCAGGGCGTGCAAACACGGACGCAAGAGAGTAGTGAAGACACCACAAATGCCGCTAACGACTAAGCGATCGCACACGCATGGAAGTTTATTGCATACTAGTAACAGTTCAGGTACCTACAACTGCACCGGGTGACGAAAATCACTTTAACTGCATGTACAAACAGGAAGGTACAGATACGATGCAACTTATGGCACTCAGACACTATCACAGACGACGGATATCTGATAGCGGCGGAAGAGAAGGTAGACGCAAATACTTCTCTGCGTATTCCCAGGCAAGATGCGATACCTATTGATCAGGTGCGCGTGGTGGTCTACGTAAGCGATAACTATTCACTCTCTTGACTTCCATCTTGTGTCCGTGTTTGCACGTCGTTTCTTTCTAACATGAATACCTGCCAACCATCTCAGCTATTCGTTATTCTAAATTTTTCATTGCCTTTACCTCTATAGTATTGATTTATCGATTTACTCGAGTAAAACAGAAAGGTAAAAAAGCGCACTAACGCATCGACATATATTACTTATCTATTTTGTTTATCTATGCAAAGTGCACTGAGTCCAACACTCCTCGAATATGCTATGCAGCGAGTTTGGTCGTCGCCCTTAAGTGCTGAAGGACGCCAAAGCGCTGAGGTCAGGCAGTACTCGTGAGACTTCTGGAGGAGAGAAGGAGACGACAACTTCCGGGGAGTTATTCTCGATTTGTCCCTCTAAAGGAGGTGTCCACAGTTCATATAAGCAGAGCGCATTCAGTTACTCGAAAAAACATGGTTGATCCCTCCTTGGGTTGATTCCTCCGTCATAGGAATTGGAATAACACGAAAGTAAAGCGTGCCCTTACAGAAGTAACTAAATGTTTACTGTACATTGATATGAGAGAGCTTGCACAATGTGTATCTTGATGTCTGGCAGCTAATGGCACCGTTTAACGAGAATGCACCCACTTCGATGATTGGTGGTACGTCTCCATCCCGACGACTAACGTCCATGTTAAATGATTAAACAAAGCTTTGTGGTAGCTGTAGTAGTCAGCGGTGAAAGCGTAATCAAAGAACGAGGTGTGATAGCCAGAAGAGCGTCGCATATTGGACGCAGAACTTGGTCGCCAACCCGCGGCATGTTAAAATTCGATTAAGCACCACGGCCGGACTAGAGGGAAACGCAAAGCGCGTCGTGCCGCCCCGGTAGACCGGCCGCGAATTTTCTCGGGGCGAGCACGTGAGCGGGGAACGCGGTGTTACAGCCAGGTGTGGCAGGCGCGCGTCGCAGAGCTATTTTAACGACGATAGTCTTTCTTGGGGAACTTAAACGCAAAAATTTTGGTCTGTCTGTCTTTCTGTTTGTCTTCTGTCTGTCTTTCTGTTTGTTTCGGCCAAAGTTTAACCACTTTCTTAACACCCAGCCATGTTGAACTGGCACGGCCTTTCATACTTGTGCCGCATATCTGAGGCGCAATATAAATACATAAGTGTTAAGTGGTGTTTTCCTTTACTGGAAAATACATAGATAAGTAATTCTAAATACCCTAATGTTTCTTAGGCTGCGCTGAAATGCTTGTGTTTCTTAGGCTGCGCTGAAAATGCGACGCTATGAGCCAGATGCGGCGCTTCAACATAGACGAGGAGGACTGGTGTAGTATGGCCGACACAAGACTATCGTCTTTCGGCGACATTTGCAGTGAACCACGCAGATACGCGGCCATTTTTCTTCGGTTTGGATTAGCGTGACGCTATGAGCGAGGCCGACGCTTTTACCACGCTTGGGCCAATGTCGCCACTTCGCGGTGTGTTAAGGCATTGACAAAATTGAACTTCTATTGAAAACGCGCCGAATGGGACGGACGTGTAACACGTTGCAGGTGTTAATCGCGGAGGCCATAGTAATGACAAATTACTTTACTTTACCGCTCCCAGAGGGCAACACCACCCCGCCGACCGGGAGAGTGTTAGATATAAAAGGCGCGTTTGTAAAGCCTCTAGAGTCTGTGACCGTGGCGCAGTGGATAGCGTGCCCGGCATCTATTGTTGTGGACCGAGCGTTCGTGGGTTCGATGCCCGGTGACGGAACCTTTCTTTCTTTGGCATCTGATCATGTACCTTTTTTCGACGTCATTTCTGTGACGGAAATACGTCATTGAAGTCCTGGTGGAATTCGGCATGAAACACGTTCGTGTTAAAAAGCGGTGAGCCATGATGTCACCTCACTATTGAACGCGTCGACGCACAGAATCCGCCAGCACATTCCCAGTCGAATTAGAAAGTGGACGAAATGTACAGAAACAGAAACTAGACAAGTCTAAGCTTGCGTATAAATGTGTCCCAGATGTTTGCGAACGACGCAGGGAATGCTACCGACCTTTATAGCTGTGTTAGACGGGCGGCCGCACTAAACCTAATTTGATGGCTAACGCGATCAGTGTTCATGCGCGGCCTCCGAGATGTGTGCCGAAAAGCGGATCTCTGGCAGTTGCGTTCGTTGCACTGAAGCGCATTTCGCCCCTTTCATTTGAATCGAGAGCTGTGAAAGCTTCGTGACATGAAAATGACGTTGCCGAAGAAGATCCGGAAATATAGGGCGCGCTGCTCTCCGATATCCCGCCAGTCAATGGTGGTTGTAGTCAACAGTCCATTACATGGACTCATCGAGGAGAGCTCCCTCGGTGAAGAGATGTATTTTATGTCCAGATTCCTCGTTCGTGTTAAAAGAAAAGACATATGGCGGCGCACCGCAATTATTCCGCGGCGGCGGTGTGATCACTCTCAGGACATCGGCGGTGGCGGGAGCCGCGTGAGCAAAGACAGGCGGCGGTGGTGGCGCACAGGTCTAGCTACAACTAGAATAAACAACCCGTAGACCAGCCCCTAGAATAAACAGCCCGCAGATCAGCGCGAGGTTCTGTCTCTGGAGTTTGGACATACTTGTCGTGTCTGTCACTGTGCTTTAACTCGAGCCTTTACGCACTGAGTATCAACGTAGAATAGCATCACCTAGCTAAAGCTTAGCCACGGCCTATGAGCAACCTAGAAACAACCCTCATCACCTAGTTAAGGCCTACAAACAACCTCGAAACAACCAGATTACTCTTCGAATTTCGTCCAGTTTCACTCTTTCAAGCCTTGCTCGGCTTCGTGGAAGCTTCGCCAATTTTTAAAGACGATAGTCTTTCTTGGGATACTTAAAAGGAGAAATTTTGGTTTGTCTTTCTGTTTGTCGGCACGTCACTCGATTCAGCCACTCAGCCAAAGTTGAACCACTTGCCCAAGGGCCAGCCATCTTGAACTGGTACGGCTGTTCATACTTGTGAACGTTGTCGATCAAAAAGTAAATATCACGCATATCTGAGGCGCAACATCACTAGGTAAGTATTAGAAGGTGTGTTCCTTTAATAGAAAATGCATACATACGTAATTACAAAGACCCTACTTTCTTAAGCTGCGCTGAAAATGCGACTGCGCTGAAACTTGCCTTCCTCTGTGCCCTCTGCACGAGCTCATTGTTGTGTGTCGGTTTCGGTTCTGTATTGCACTGTACATATGCTAAGGGGCGCCGCTCTGGCATTCCTGCTTTACGCAGGCGACGTGTAAATAAAATAGTGTGTGGAGAGTACTCGTTGAGTGCGGACGTTTCTTCTGCTTCAGCGCGTCGCTCCAAACCGCGTGTTCGGGCTGTTTGGCGTCCCCCCCGGTCACGTTGGTCACCGCCGGTCTTCGCCTGCTGCTGCGCCGGGACTACCAGCCCGCAACACAGCAAACATGTTTCCCGACGTATTGCCAGATGGCGTCCATATCTTACGCGGCGCCTCTTCTATCGTCTTTAGACGACATTTGCAGCAAAGCACGCAGATACGTGGCCCATTTTTTAAATGCGAAGCATTTCTTAGTGAACTTCTGCGACTTTGAGCGATCTATCTGTCTATCTAACCACCTACGACTTTGAGCTCTCCTGGCCGTTTCGTTAATGGGATGTATACCAAAATTTGTAAGACATAACATGACCGTGTAACAAACATAAATGCCGGGTCATAACGTGGAAATCATGATATGCATGTCATGAACAGCATGATTTACATGCCGCGGTCTTGGGCTCTTGCGGCCGTTTCATTATTTTATGTATACCAAAATTGGTATGGCGTGACAGCAGTGTATGACAAACACAAGTGACAGGTCCTAATGTGCAAATCATGACAAGCATGTCATCTACAGCATGATTTACATTACATAGTCTCGGGGCGCTTGTGGCCGTGTAAATGAATGGATTCATAGCAAAAATGGTATGATGAGACATTTCTGTATGACGAACATAACTGCCACATGGTAACATGAAAATCATGACATGCAAGTCATGTACGACATGATTTAAGTGCGACGCCCATGCTGGCCGCTTAAATGAATGGACACGTAACAAAATTGGTATGATGAGGCATTTCTGTATGAAGAAGATAACTTACACATGGTAACATGAAAATCATGACATGCAAGTCATCTACGACATGATTCACATGTCACGCTCATGGTGCCCTCGCGGCCATTTCGCTCGCTTGATATACACCAAAATTGGTATTACGCGACGAGACTGTATGATGAATGTAAATCAGACGTGGTAACGTGAAAATCATGACATGCACGTCATGTACGACGTGATTTACATGTCACGCTTTTGGTGCCCTCGCGGCCATTTTTCTCGCTTGATATACACCAAAATTGGTATTGCGCGACGAGACTGTATGATGAACGTAAATCAGAGGTGGTAACGTGAAAATCATGACATGCACGTCATGTACGACATGATTTACATGTCACGCTTTTGGTGCCCTCGCGGCCATTTTGCTCGCTTGATATACACCAAAATTGGTATTGCGCGACGAGACTGTATGATGAATGTAAATCAGACGTGGTAACGTGAAAATCATGACATGCACGTCATGTACGACATGATTTACATGTCACGCTTTTGGTGCCCTCGCGGCCATTTTGCTCGCTTGATATACACCAAAATTGGTATTGCGCGACGAGACTGTACGATGAACGTAAATCAGAGGTGGTAACGTGAAAATCATGACATGCACGTCATGTACGACATGATTTACATGTCACTCTTTTGGTGCCCTCGCGGCCATTTTGCTCGCTTGATATACACCAAAATTGGTATTACGCGACGAGACTGTATGATGAATGTAAATCAGACGTGGTAACGTGAAAATCACGACATGCACGTCATGTACGACATGATTTACATGTCACGCTTTTGGTGCCCTCGCGGCCATTTTGCTCGCTTGATATACACCAAAATTGGTATTGCGCGACGAGACTGTATGATGAACGTAAATCAGAGGTGGTAACGTGAAAATCATGACATGCAAGTCATGTACGACATGATTTACATGTCACGCTCATGGTGCCCTCGCGGTCATTTCGCTCGCTTGATATACACCAAAATTGGTATGATGTGACGAGACTCTATGTTGAACGTAAGTCAGAAGGGATAACGTGAAAATCATGACATGGAATTAATGTACGACATTATTTACACGCCACACTCATTGTTCGATCGTTGCCGCTTCGCTCGCGTGATATGCATCAAAACTGGTATTGCGCGACGCGACTGTATGATGAACATAAATGAGAGGTGGAAACTTGAAAATCATGAGAGGCGAGTCATGTACGACATAATTAACATGCCATGCTCATGGTGCCCTCGCGGCCATTTCTCTCGCTTGATATACACCAAAATTGGTATTGCGCGACGAGACTGTATGGCGAACATAAATGAGAGGTGGTAACATGAATATCATGAAATGCATGTCATGTACGACATGGTTCACATGACACTGTCATAGTGCGCTTCCGGCCGTTTTCTTAACTGGATATGTGCCAAAATTGTTATGGCATGACACTAGTGCGTCGTGTACATAAATGACAGGTCATGCATTGTATGTTCCAGAATATTCGAGCCGATTTAGTGTGGATCCCTATGAGCCGTGCTGCGAATGCGGGAGGATCAGTGATGTCACACAGCTGGCTCACCGGAGCCGGCATCTCACGCTCTCTCCGCCACCGCAGCGCGCAGCTCGCCGCTGCTGGTCTGCGCGTTGAGAGGAGTGACGTCGTAGCCATGGCAGACGCACTGGCGCCCGCGCGCGCGCAGCTATTCGCTTTCGCTGTGCAGTGGCCGTCTGACACTGCGCTGGAGCCGCTTGGTAGCGCCTCTGACTGACGTTTGCAGGTAGGTAGTGTCATGGATAAGATGAGCGAAAATGCTGCTCAACGGCGCAGAACAGCCGAGAAGTTTATCTCATCGGATCCCGAAGTAGTTGCCTCGCAGTTAGCGGTTCAGCGTACGAAGTATAAACAGAAGAAGGCTAATAATCCTACACAATCTGGTAAGCTAAGAATAATCAGCTGAACCTTTGCTAACGCTACGTACATCCTGGCATAGCCGAGCTACGCCACTGCAAGTGTTTTGCAATAATTGTAAAGCTTCCTTTCTTTTGGACTCGTCAAATTGGGAGGGGGTGGGCGGGTGCTGTAGCGAAAGTTGCCTCTACCCGCTCCCTTCCTAATGGCGAACCCTAGGCACGCCTCTGCTTGGCGAGACCTAATATTTGAGCACAGACTGTCTATTGCCCTACTCACCACGGGCAGGTGCGCCGTTATATAATCCTCGCCATGATACGGATGGTATCTTTTACGTATTCTCATTGCAGCAGTGTGCAGTGGCCAAGTATACAGCTACGTTCTTAGTCAAAAGAGGGACTGTGTTTTGAAGTGAAGTGGTGTGGTGCCGCCGTCTCATTTTATAGCCAGATGGGATCAGCCTCGGTTCGACGAACTCCAGAACGACAGCTCTCGAAACGCCCACTGTGAGGCAACCCGAACGTTAACTTAATACCGAGTTTTCTGGAATAGTTACGGCGCGAGGTAATCCCCTCCGAGTCGCCGTGTTCTCGAAGCGCAGTTAGAAACTTGGGAGCACAGAAACGAATATCCAGAAACTGCTACTGCCACCGGGGGCGGAACTAAGGGAAGCCTTAGTTCCAGAGGAAGCCAGAGACTTCGGGTTCAAGAGGCAATAGAAAGCTGCGTTACGGGGGCGTATATAAATCTAGTTTAGGCGAGCGATCGTCTGGAAGTAGGCAGAAGAAGCGAAGACTCAAAGGGCTGTAACCTTCTGAGAAGATGGGGGCCGAAGGGTTTTGGCGGATATATTATACAGTTCCTTCCCTTATCTCCCTCTTACACAGAAGGCTTTCTCCTACTGCGTAAGCTTCGCTCGGCGGACGTCGCGAGGTTCATTAGGCGCCCGAGGAGCAACCATTACGGTATAGTCCCGAGGCTCTCTCGGGGCACCTTGACAGGGCAGGCCGATACCCCATCGCGATGGCCGACTAGCCGCAATCCTTCGGCTTTTAACGAGTGGCGGACCGGGTTGAGCGCCGCCGTTTCACTCGAGCCAGGGTCTGGTATTTTTTTTCTGCCGCCTTCCAAGACACTTGTCTGTGCTCGGCCCCCTCCCTTCTTAAGTGGCGGCTGCATAACGTTACAAGCCACGCTCCGCTTCTCGTCAACTTGCGTCGTGTCAATGTAATTGTATCCGAGCAGACCCACTTCGGTGGAACAGCGGTTTTCCCTTGAATGATCGACTTTGTGTCGATGGTGCTAGGACAGGTTGGATAGAAGGCTGGGAGTGAGGCGAATAGTGAGAATGAGGAGCTGCAAGCGTGTGCGGTGGTACGAGGTAAAGTGGGAAGACGCGATGCCTTGAGTAATGGGTCGTTGTAACGACGGAGAAGCTAAATTGACGTTCATGTGTCTTTCTGCCCACTGCCAAGTGATTCAGGTCAGCGCAACGTAATCATACACTCTTAGCAAAGAAAAAAATTACCTGCTACTATTTTTGGTAAGTCCTTACTTGTCACATAGCTCTTGTTAAAGATACAGAATAAATTACTTTTGGAGAGTCGTGCCTCAGAAAGAGTGTTAAAGCTGCCCAAAAGCGGGTTAACCAGTATTTTTAAATATATTTATATATATGGCAAGTCATAGCTTACGAAAACGAGCAACAGGCGATGTTTTGTTTCTTAGATTGTACGTGTCTAGTTTAGACCACCACTGTATATTTTAACGTAGCCAATTATGTTTTACATAATAATATTTCCATTTGACCTTAATTCTCTTTCGTCTGTTCTCAAGAGACCTTTCATAGGCCTTGAGGTTTTATAGCAGTTGTGTGTCTTTTTATGACTTCGCTATAAAAAGTTAACTGCTCATCTATTCGCGACATTCGATATTAGCATACGACTGACAGAGCCGAAGTCTAGATGCAGCCTAACTTCCTTGATTTGTACCTTCAGGGAATGTAGTCATATTGGCATCATTGGCTGTCAATGAGGTAATAGGCCGTATATCACCCACAGCTTTTTCAGAAGTGAATATATTTAGATCTTCATTGATGCATTTCGCGCTACTATATAATTTCTCAATGTCATAATGACAAATGAGCTACTTGCAAGAGCGCCTGATTAAGTGTTGTTTGTCGTAGTTAGAGTTTCATTTCTCGCAAAGTATTTCTTTTTATATGACACATCGAACCAAAGGAGCAGCCAGTGCCTCTACGTCATTTTCTAACGCCCTACATATCAGAAGACCAGGCAGTGTCTGTGCGAACCGTCAGCACCTCTTTACATACATCAATAAGAAACAGCGATGCAGCCGCGTCCTTCATCTGTCTATGGAATGCTCGCGCGCAGCTGCCGAGTATCACGAACAGCCCGACACTGGCGAGAGCGCGCGCCACAAAGAACGCCGAGGAAATAAAGGACCCGCAGTGCATAAAGATCACGCGAAAAGGTCTCAACCAGCCGAGCGACACGCCGAGAGAGAGGATGCTGTCACAAAATAACGCAATGACAGCATATCACTGCATCGCAGTCACGCGAGAAATCTTCTTAGTAGGCCTCACACACACACAGACACTCTCGGCGAATCCTCATCACGCATCAGGCATTCGACAGGAGCACCTCCTTGTTACCCGCACACGTGCGCGTGCTTGTCAAGCTTTTGTCGATGCGGTAGGATTCTCTCGGCCGGAAGAAGAGTAAGATGGAAGGGATGAGACGGTTTCGAAACAGCGGGAGGGACAGAAAAGGGCGCGAAGGACGTGGCATGTAGGAAGAAAGTGGCTCGCCTCAAACAACCAATGGAACCTTGGGAAGAGAGAATAGAAAAGAAAGAATGAGCATGACGTCGCAAAAGCGGTCGCCCCTGCTGGTGTCAAAACAGCATTGTCATCTGGGTGTCTTTTGTTAGGGTTTGCGAGTATGGCGGAAGTGCCGCCCGTCTGGTTGTGTCGCTGACTCGCGCAGCTGGCGGCAATACGTTTCGTCTTTTCGTGGTACGCCTGACGTCTTAGTAAGGTGCGTGCAACGGGAAGGCTTTCTTTTACGAGAATGGATTCTGTTGGCGTCGAACGTCGCCGTCAAGATATATGCAGATTATGCGTAGATATACGTATGTACAGATTGAGCGGATATGTGAATAACCCGAGGTGTCCGCGGCTTATCCATGCGTATGGAGCTTACTCCGGAATGGCTGGGGTTTGTTTTTCTGTAGAGTACTTGTTTTCTAGACGAGGTACTCACTATCCCTTGATTTCATGTTTAGCTTGATGTTGCATGGGGAGCAGCGAGCGTAAATGCAAATGCTTTCTACCCATAGTTTTCTACCCATGTGCATGCCTCTTGTGCTAGCGTGAGCATCAACTTAGAGAAGAAAATCCAGGATAATGAAACCTGCCATCGGGCCCATAAATGGAGCAGATATACCACATTTTATTCTTCTGTGCGCGCGTTTCACCTTCAAGAAAAATGATTTCACAAACACGATTTAAGGAAATTGGTATAAATAATTTCATTCCGAACATTCTCTTATGAGAGAATTTTCTGTAGGACATCGCGCATAGATATTACACCAGCCTGTAGAGTAATATTAAGTTATATTAAGGCGATTTTCATGATATGTACTCTGTAATTTTCCATTACTTTCTAAAGTTCACTGCTGGTCTCGTTATTAAATTACTCTTCTTTAGTATCACCTGAGACTCTACCAAAACGTCAAAGTAGATGCTCCCCGTCTGTAAACGACAGCAAAACGAATCGAAAACGTCTGCCATAATCTTTTCCAATATGTTATAGCTCTTTCAGACGGGAATGTGGCGTAATATTCTTAGCGGCCGTAAGTTTAAAGTGTGTCTTCACTGTAATTTTTATTTCGGTTTTCGTTTTCTTGCTCATTATTCACAATAAAAAGAGCAGCACTATGGCGAGTAAAAGCTCAACAAAGTCATAAGCAGGCGAAAAGATGGCCCAACGAAGCGTCTCACTGAAGAAATGTAAGGAAATGCGTTCAATAGGCAAGTGAGCCGTATACCTTGCGTTTGATTCTAAATAGGCAGTGCCCTGCAAAGAGCGAGCAACTCGTAATTTAAGTAGGCACCCGTAGCAAGAGCAAAGAAAGAAAAAAAAAAGCATAAGAAAGGGCGAAGCTTAGAACTTAATGGCTGCATCCATGTATAGAAGGAAATATTAATCAAATATTTTAATGTCTTCGATTTGTGGTATCGAAATTTAAACTTTAGTCCCATTTTATTAGCAACCATGCGCAATTGTCAATGTGTTGCCACGCAGAAAGCTTTAATTACTCACATATAAGAGGTGTTTCAGTGCCGTATATACCAGTGAGCTTAAGTGAGCCAGTGGGCCAATTATTCCACAATTTTCCACACCACTAGAAGCGCGTTTTCTCAACCTTAAATACGTGTCTTAAAAAAGTGTCTATCCTTTGCACAGTACCTTCATTAACATCACACAAGCAACACATTTCGGCTGCTTTAACAATGACAGCTTGTTAGAGTACAAACAACGTAGTTGGTTTGGACAATTAGTCGGGTCCAGGCTTTCCCAACTTTTGTGCAATTATGCACATGCGTGTGTGTGAATGTATAAGCGCACGTGTTCGTTCATGCGTACCAAGGTCCGCATGCGCGCACGTGCGTGCGTGCGTGCGTGTGTGTGTGTGTGTGTGTGTGTGTGTGTGTGTGTGTGTGTGTGTGTGTGTGTGTGTGTGTGTGTGTGTGTGTGTGTGTGTGTACGTGTGTGTGTACGTGTGTGTGTGTGTGTGTCAGAGAGAGAGATCTCCAATTTGTTCCAACAGAAGCCGTCGCCGGAAACTTTCAGATTTCATGTTTGGGCCCACCGGATCAGTGGCTGAAATTACAGCTCTTTTTAGTTCTGGTTTTTACGAGTAAGCTCCTTGCGTTGCAATACTGCACCACTTGCTCCGAGCAACAAAACTTATGTTTCGCACGTGCGATAGAGAGCACACGTACAAAGTTTTCCTTCGACCTTGCTGGTAGTAAATACCCCTGCCAATTAGGGCGTGCCCTTCGCCTATTGTATCAGCCAACACAAAAGAAGCAGCCTCCCGATCGAAGCAGAAGAAACATTAAAATGAAATTAATGTGTCGTCATTACTTTTTTTATTTCTAAAACGCCAGATTATTTTCCTTTCATTGTCTATTGTTTCCGAAAGGGAAAATCAAGAAAATGTTCCGTTTATTGAACGCCATTATACGCAAGATACTGAGCATTTTTCTTTTAGCGGGGTATTTCATTTAATAAAAATCAAGTGAGCTCAACTCACAACGCTAGGGGGCTTCTTTTAATGTTTTTTTTCGAAGTGCCGAAGCATCGCGTGCTTTCATTTGGGTGCACGCTAACGAACTCTGGGTGGCCGGGATTAATCTGGAGTCCAACACTGCGGCGTTCCTGACAAACGCCTCGTTGTTTTTCTGCGTATAATGCCAGAATTTTCTTCAGAGGTGCGTAAAAATAGTTCGGGGACGTCCACTACACGTTGTTCCCATTAAGCCCGTACTTCTGGTTGTCGAGTCACATTGTTTTGTCGATTACGCATTCATTGTTATCTCAAGTATTCCATTCAAATCTCCTGTACAACAGTCTCAACGAGATAAAAGCAACTGCATTTAGTCAGACACGAGAGATACTTGCGGATTTGTCATAAACGCACTTTCAATAAACCTTCACTTTGCGCATAACATTTGGAACAAAGACATAGTACCGGTGAGACATGCATAGATAAGAAAGGAAATCTTGATCTTATCTGCAAAGAAATGAGATGCTTACGAAAAAATTTACTTGTCTGTACAATTTCATGTTTGTGTGCGTTGAATGATTATACTATTTCTTTTCACCGTTTGCTATGTAACGAATCTGTATTTCTCTAGATGCGGACGCGAATCGTAACGGCCACTTTCCGAGCAAGAAGGGATGGGGCGCAGCTTAATGGGGGCGGTTAATTGCTTTTGGGGCCCCGTCCCACAGACAGAAAAGCAAAGGCAATGATTCGTATTGCAGCTTTTATTCTTAGGTTTTGTTTAGTTTTTCTCTTCACTGACAGTCTTTACATGTACCGTATCCCTGCGCCTGCCCACTTTTTCGATTCATACCAGCGTAAGATGTGTGGTCTCACCATAGTTTCAGACTGATGTACGGCATAGAAAGTAATCGATATTAGCTCACAGGCTCTAAGAAAAATTGGGGGACGCTTAGGCTTCACCTTTAGGAGCTGAACACGATAGCGATATCCTGCCCCTATAGTGCGCACTTCGAACACTACGAGTGTTTAACAGAATGCGTGCACTAAGGTGTGTGCTTTAGTAATGGGTAGCATGCTTTAAACCAGGAGCAATTACGCGCGAGAAACTTTTTCGAAGTTGCGATGCACCCACTACGTGGTCTTAAGGGAATACGCGCAGTAGTGTGTGTGCCTTTTGTAATGGGTGGCTGTCTTTAAACCACCAAGTCGTTATGATACTGACATGGTGTGACGCCCGATAGCAATGTACGCTTGTACCACGCAATATTACTGCGATATTACATCTCGTACTGTGACACCTGTATGCAGGACGCGTATTTTTAGGAAGCATGGAAGCTACTTTCAGTGCTGCTCCAACCAGAGGCGTGGCTGTGCGGTAGAACACCTGCTTGCCACGCAGGCGGCCTGGGTTCGATTCTCACTCGGACCCAACATTTTTATTATTTATTTTATTTGCAGCTTTTTCGATTTTTCGGTCACGGACAAGATGATGATTTTTCGTTCACAACCAACGGTGCCGACGCCGACGGCGGAATTTCTGCGATACGAGCTCTTTAACGTTATCGCGTTAAAAAAAAATTTAAAAAGGGCAGTCGTACTTCGCCTTGTGATTGTATCTTCCTTCTGCTATGTCACGGGAGTGCGCTGTAACAGAAGAGCAATTAAATTCGTTTTGTTTTGATACTTCTTTTTCTTGCCATGAATCAATGGGCCTTCCACCTAATAGATAATGCGTGCTTCTCTTCAAAAAAAAGCTATGGGAGCTAAAGGCTGGAGCAATAAAATAATCCGAAATCTAGTATGAGGATGAAACATCATTCCTCTGAAATAAAGTTGTCCAATCAGATATTTTCCAGTACCTCTTAATGTATTGCAGGCTATGTTATAAGTAGACGCCACATTTCCAGAACTACGTCCCTTGACCAATCATTCTCCTCTTGCGAAGAATTCTACGGCTCTCCTCAGATCATGTTTCACTTTCGATAACAGAAAACGATATGTCTGGGGTAGAAATAGGTAAACAGCGACCTTAGAAATGGAAATATGAATAGAATAGTTCGGTTAAAAAAGCGAAACACCCGTCATGGTGGTCTTGTGGTTAAGGTAGTCGACTGCTGACCCGAAGGTAGCGGGATCGAATCCCGGCCGCGCCGGCACCAATGTTGACGGCAGGCAAAAATGCTTGATGCCCGTGTACTTATATTAAGGTGCACGTTGAAAAACCCAAGGTGGTCGAAATTTCCGGAGCCCTCAACTACGGCGTCCCTCATAGTCATATCGTGGTTTCGGGACGGTAAACCTCAACAATTTTTAACAAAGCATAACGTCAATACTTAATTTTTATGTTGTTCTTTTACTCCAGCATTATCTGACTTTCTTTACTGGCATCATGTATCAAGAGCAGCTGTAATGGTCGCAGCATGCGATTAAAATACGAAACTATCAGGTATCGTATAGTGCCAACCCGTCAAACATGCTAGAACGGATTTGACCCTTCAGTGCAGATTTTCGAAGTCCTCATTCTCAGGGAAGTATGTAATAACCATATCATACGTTATGCCGAAGGATTTTTTCCCTTGAATGGGCACCTTGTGTACTTTGCTATTGCTTAGAACAACGGCCACAGCTGACTGCACAGAAAACTAGGACCATCATGCGTTAAAAATGATGTAAATGCAGCCACAATGAAAGTCAAGTTTCTAAACAAAATCGGTATAATAGAGCGAAATGCGATATCATAATTCGGATGTTTGGTGAATTTCGGACATCAGTGCAATTTCAAACTTCAGCGCATGTTTAAGCTTTCAAAGCACTGACGACACCCTCGGATTCATTTTACGTTCACGGCCACATTGGGAATCGCACGGATCGATGGTGGTTGCGTTTCAAGCCACGATTGACGCAGTCCGTGCTCTACGCTCTTGCCTATCACGACAAGGTCACTGAGGTTCGAATGAAAACATTTAAAAATATCGGTGAATTCTAGTTCGCAAGTTCCCGAGATGAAACGACAAGAGAGTTTAAGCCGCACGCCATGTCACGGTCTTGTTTCACGTAGCAGTGAAGACAGTGCGGAGACACATTATTTAGCGTGACGATCGATGGTGGAGCGTGACCGATCTTCATAACTGTCGAGTTGGAGAAAGGACGACCGATATGCTGTAAATATTTACAATGGAACGCCGCTTATAACAGTAACGTAAGCATTATCTGCGCGGAATCAAGGCATAGAAAGGAACCGTGTATCAGCAAAGATAAAGCGGTAAAAGCTGCTGGGCTAATGGAATATAACGTCACTTACTTTCAAGTGTTTACGTTTTGGAGAGGTGTTCGCACACCACCAGCTCTCAGTCTTTCAACATATGTTACCTATATCATTATGTTTAACTGGTTCATATATAACGTGGTTTATATTCGTGTGTTGTAATGGGTTCGATTAAAATAAATTTTGACTTAAAACGTGCCAGTAATTTCATTCCCTCGTCATCAAACTGAGGTACCTGCACTGGACCTTAGGCGTGTAAACTGCACATTTTCCACCTTTACTCTCTTTCTATAATCAGCCTCCTAGAGTGAAATGACGAACGACAGGTGATATGAAAGGAAGCATTGCCTGTAAAGATTTTATTATTCCAGTGCGTTTTTATGCATTGAATACATCACTGTGTTCTAAAGGCCCCGAGTAAGAATAATACAAGCAGTGCCTGTAATTTTCGTGTGCAGCCCTTTTGCGCCTCTGCACTCTTGCGCAATCGATTTGGCGACCTTCTTGTCCAATCATCGTTTTGTTTTTGTTAGGGATTATTAACCAAGTATTTCCTTTGAAGCTTGCTTTGGTTTATGCCTCATCCTCGTCTAGCGTTAGCTTTGTCGAGGCTGTTGGCACTCCCCACATTTTTTTCCCATGCGTTATTTTATGATGACTAAGCTGAAGCTTATGCCGTGAATTTCGGACCTCAGGTTTTTCTTTGCTTCCTGCATCTGTCTAAAGCAATATTTTGCTGTTTTTCCACAACGTTAGTCGAACTTTTTTTTTGTGGCCGTTTTACTACGACGTATTGAACCGACGTTGAAAAAAGAAAGAGAATTTCTCATTTAAATGAAAGCACAGGAAACCTGTGTTAATCGAAAACCAGACTGCGAATTGATTGTCTCCCATAAATCCCCTTTAGAACAAACGGAAAATGAACCTGCGCCCGAAAAAGAGGCGAAGCACACAGAACAGTGCGAACGGACGATGCTGATGGGAAGTACTTGCCATGTGGCTCTTTTCCTGCTCATAGCTGCTTCCGGCATCCTTTAGTGCGGGTGTAACTAAGTGTATTTTTTAATACCGCCTAGTGATTGAAAGACACGCTGCATGAGCGTGACAAGCATTGAAGGCAAACAGGCTAAAAGTTTTGAAGCGCCGAGTAGGAACCATGTTTATTAAAAGAGTGGGTAAAAAGCTGCAGTATGAATTAGGGATGAAACGCGTGTATAGTTATGAGTTTGTACGAGCAAGAGCCATCCAATTCATACATAGAACAGAAAGTGCGGCTCTATAACAATGTTATTCCTAAAAGCGCTAATGATCTACAACATTCTTTGGAAACTGGCATGCTTGGAAATTCGGCTGGTAAACATTGGTGTATTTGGCAACGTTATCGTCAATATTATACTACTGGTGAGATAAAGCCGAGGTTGTGCTGTTTTATTCTACTTTGCAAACACATGCTTATATGTTTATATGTGTAAGTTTGTAAGCATATTATGCAAAAAAAAGAAGTATATTTTATTAGAACTTCTACCTGGTCACATTTTGACGACTTTGCCAGCACCTGTTGAGGGTCCTAAGCACACTTTGAATGATGGTGTTGAACTTCCAGAAGAAACATTGGCTAAGTCTAAGTTCTACTTGCTCCTATAAAGTGTGCGTCACTGCAGATCGGACAATGTTAAGGTTCTGACAAGATTGACGAAGGGTGCAGCTGAACCTGTATTGTGGTCCATCATGCCACTTCCAACTAAGCATACACCCCTGCAAGTGAACCAAGATTGAGGTGAAACAAGATTTACAAAGGCAAAGACAAGAACCTGTATGAAGAAGTATCGTGCTGAACTTGTACCTGTGAGACATGCGCTATTGCTCAATAGCCATTGAGGTGAAAATTGAGGTGAAATTGAGGTTACGAAGTTAGCAGAAAGAACTCGTAATAAGGTGTATTATGCTGGACTTCTCCCTGTGAAGCGTGCACCATCGCAAATATCCCATTATTAAAGATAAATAATACTGACAAGGACAGCAGCCAGAACCAATATTAAAGGGACAACAAAGTGAAATCACGAATCGGTTTCGATTGATAGATTTTACCCTGAAAACTCTAATGTTGTTAATTTTACCAACACAGCAATAAAAATAAAAGATAAAATCCATGACAAAGTCTAATTTTTAAATTTCGCTCCGAAATCTCCACGCGTGACGACACAGGTATGGAACTCTATCCTTCTTATTTTGGCAAAATTGGCCCATCCAAATTTCCACAAACTTGTACTGTTAAGTCTGTGGCCCCCTTAGAGGACAATGTAATTTGTTTTTACCGATTAGGAGCAAAGGTAGCCCGAGTAGACGCCATCAGAATCTATGACGTCATGGTGACTGGCGCGGGAACTTCAAACTGGCGTCGCCATCCGCGTTTTCTTTTCCCGCGTTTTCCCGCTTACCAAGCGCCTTCTCGCGGCAAGCGTGATGTTTTTGCTGTCGTGACAGACTAATGTACTTATACGAGAAGAATAGATTTTCCCTTCAGTTTCCTTTTAAAATGTATCGTACGGAACATTTTTTTGTAAAGCGTGCATTCCTGCAAATTAGGTTTCATTGAGGTGAAGCAAGCTTGACAAAGACAGAAGTCGGAAATCAAAGGTGTTTTCCGCGGAACTTCTTCCTTTAAAGCGTACATCATGGTACATGAACCATTATAGAGGTGAAATAAGACTTACAAAGGCAAAGGCGAGAATGTGTATGAAGATCTATCGTGCTGAACTTCTTCCTCTGAGGCGTGGGCACCAACCACAACAAATGGACCCATATTAAGATGAAACAAGATTGACTAAAGAAGCAGCCGGAACCTTTGTTATAATGTATCGTGCCCGACTTGTCCTCAACCAGTATTAAGATTTACCATAGCAAATTTTCTCTTCTATGGCGTGCACCACCGTTATTAAGTCAGTACTGAGGTGAAACAAGAGCGACAAAAGCAGATGCGAGAAACTGTATGAACGGTTCTCGTGGTGAACATCTTCCTGAAAAGCATGCAAGAAAAGTCGCATGATCCCTGTGCATTTGCCTAAGATGACTCGAAGGCAAAACCCATCTTTTTCTTGTTTCTCTTTTTCTTCTCAGTCTATCGTATAGAACCCCTCCCCCCCCCCCCCCCCCCACCCCCATCGCAGAAGCTTTTTGCATATCACGGTATGTCCTACTGCCTTCGGGATCGGCCCACTTTGACGATGCGACGATCTCACATGAACACCCGCCCACAAAAGTTTCCATAACGTGGGCTCCACTGCAAATTCAAATTTCAGCTCTGTTAGTGCACGGCGCTTCTAACTAAGCAGGTAGCTGCATCGGTCGCAATAACTACTGCAGGCTGGAACATCTATTTGGAGTGTGTGTTCTCAGACAAAGCGGAAATATAGGTTTCTCGAAAATTTCGCGTTCCGAAAACTTTTGGGTGAGGGGGTAAATTATCAAATGACATCAAGAGTTTAGGCTGTAGTGGGGTGAAGAGTATATTCTTCAGCTGTGTCGATAATGTTGTGGAAGCTAGCCCCATTTACCGACACCGCATTGGCTCGGTTTCCGGCCATCACGTTAGGGCAGTAAATTATGCAGCACACACCACTGCCGATAAGCATGCCAGCTGGGCTTTTCCTTCATTCTACACCAGGTCGGCAGTCAACGTTGATGATATCGCCTTAACCTGCTCGAATCTCTTTTCAGAAAATCGGTCTGTTATTTCAACTAAACTGATGTTTCTCATTAAGTTAGGTTTAACTGCGTTTAAACTAGCTCAGGGAGGTGACAGCAGCACCAAAAATGATACTTGGTCTCTCAGAATTGCTTCTAAAATATGTTTTTCTGGTGAATTTGTCTGTGCGTTATACTGTGTACTTTAATTTTATAAGTGCGGATAAGCTGTCTCGAGTGTTGAGTAGTTGTGGAGGAGAAAGATCAAAGAGGCATAACAAAGAACTTTGCAAATGCAGTGGGGTTACTGATGCGGTCTTCTCATGCTTAAGTGATCATGACATTAAATTTTCATTGTCGTTACAAACATTTTGTTCACTTCATAACTCTAAGTTTATTATAGATTATAACAGAGGAGACTTTGTGTCTATTGACAGCGCACTTTCTTCGTTCCTAGGGTGCTAAACATTTTAATGGTGCAGTTCAAAAGAACTGTTATTCATTTAAAAACAAGGTTTATAACTTCATAGAGAGCTTTATTCTTCTTATTAAGGTTTTCTCACGCAATGCTCAGTCCTGGTACTATAAGAATCTTAACCGATTTGCAGGAGTGTACCGAACTGGGCTCGTTGGGACATCATTAAGAAGCGAACAAACAGCGCTAGACACGGGACGGTGATTAAACGACACACGGGGCGCTGAACTAACAACCATTAGTTTATTGCGGGGAAATGCAATATATACAGAGACTTCGCGATGAAGACCAAACCAACCAAAACACAGTATCTGAGCAGAGACAGAAAATAAATCATCACGTTAGATCCGTCAACAAAACAGGCTGTCACGTTTTAACGTTTTAACTGATTTCACAGTTATGCTAGGAAATCTAGGGCACACTGACGCAGGCGTTTCCGTGTGCGTGAATACGGTAAGCTTCGCGCATCTCACACGCTCTTTGCTCTTTTGATGCTTCTGAAACGGTGCACTGCTCAGTAATTGGCTGACGACATGTTGTACAGTTCCGGGCTAAGTGACTGGGCACAGATCCGTTAAGCGAGTGCGTTAAGCAGCTCCCTGTCTGTCGTTCTGTCACCATCCCGCACCTAGCGATGCTTTTTCTTTTCTTAATTAACCAATATGCAGGAAGGACACTGGGTCCTTTGTAACCTTTAATTGTTTGTGAAGTATTTGTAACTAGCAAAGCGGTCTCATCTCGATCTAAGCAAAAAATATGATATAGTGCTGCTAGGACATGTTCGACCGCTTTACTTTGGGTAGCTTACAAGGCAGTCATTTGTGACTACTGGAGAAATTAGGTATCATGGACATTATACATCTTCGAGGGAGCTCTCCCAGCAATATTGAAACGTAACCCGAAATGGTTGCGGAACACGGTCAAGTGATACAGGCTGGGACAAATTATGGTACCGCTCGCGGGGATCGTATGGCTTGCCTCATACTTTTATTGTCATGGAGCATGTATTTTAAACATTCTGTAACTACTTTCATTACATCTGAGTCACGAAACTAGGTAGCCTGACGCTTTTATTGTTCTCACTTTTTTTGCCAAGCTTATGATAAGATTATCTCAATTACTAACAATATTATTCATTTGTGTTATTACAATGCATCCCATCAACCTATTCCATTACAATGTATAGGTACTTTGTATGTATGTAATATGTATTATACTGTATCGTTGTGTGAAAGGCCAGCCCGCATCTCCCTGCAATGCCGGAAGGTTCTGAGGGTGAACGTAAATGAAATAAATGAAACAGAAAATCTCCTTTAGTAACATAGGCCAGGGAGCGAGGAGGAGAGGGGTATAATTAGGCTTGGCCCGTCGACATCTCTTACGCTAAGGCTTCGGCCTAATTTATTCCTCTTTCTAACTTCTTCATTGGGGCATGTTTCTGGCTATTCGGGATTCACAGTCTGCCCTAGCAGGTAGCAATTCTCGTGTGGGGACTGCCGGATAGCCTAGTCAGTGTATTAGCGCACTGTCTCACCCCCGTTACGCTCAATTACTTCTATTAGCGTCCAATCACGTTATCGTTTGACGGCCAGCGTTCGCCTGCTACCAGAGAGTGAACGATATATTTTTTGTAGGGAGCACGATGAGAAGGGAGAGGCTGGGGAAGACAGGATTACATTTTAACGTGGTCTGTACTTCGAAGAATGTATCTGCACAGTGGTCTGTTCAGAGAACTCAAAGCGGCGAACCCAGCGAATATATAGTACAGTACAACTGGGGACCATCAAGGACAGCATGGAGGTAAGAAGAAGAAGAAGAAGAAATAGTAGAGAAGGAAAGGCAGAGAGATTAACCAGTTTAGGGAAACCGGCTTGCTACCCTACACATGGGAACAGAGTGGGGGATGTTTAAAGATGGAGAGGAAAGAGAAAGACAGCACATAACACAGCACACACAGAGTCAATCACAGTCGGTCACTCTTGCGAAGGTACGCGACATTACTGTCACATCCGCTTGTCTGAGTCCGTTTCTCTTAAAAACCTCAGCGAAATCCTATTCCTTTCGCATTGGAATGGCCGACAACGCTCTTTGCGGTACCTTTCGTTGCGAAGACACGCATTCTGTGCGACTGTCCGGTATATAATGTTCAGAGATAGTCACTGGCGCCCGTTCTAGCGCACCTTCACAGTAGACAAAGGTCTGTTGAAAGTACTCTTGCATGTCATCACGACAAGACATCGAACCTGAAGGCGACGATGGAGGTAGGAAAGATTATGAAAATTATATAGCCCTACTTTGCCTGCGTGCGGCTCCTTGCCTCTTTGTACGTCATTGTATTAGAGGCACAAATCTGTCTTCCGAGATATAGTCGACTGAGTTGTTTTCGCTGTTTACTTTCGCCACTTATGGGGCTTTAAACGAGGAATGTTGATTCAGCAAGGTATGTCTTAATTGTAACTGAATCCACAATGCGTTTGCTAGTACTGGTTGCGTGCGGTGAGTTTTTTGGTGTTCGCCACAGATGAAAGTGTTTAGTCGGTGAACAGGTGAATAGGTTCGACTGGTGTTTTCTTTGGCACTTTGAGCCTTATTCCGCAAAGAGCTTCTTCTTCTTCTCATTATTATTATTATTATTATTATTATTATTATTATTATTATTATTATTATTATTATTATTATTATTATCCCGGCCGCGGCGGCTGCATTTTCGATGGAGGCGAAAATGTTCGAGGCCCGTGTACTTAGATTTAGGTGCACGTTAAAGAACCCCAGGTGGTCGAAATTTCCGGAGCCCTCCACTACGGCGTCTCTCATAATCATATCGTGGTTTTGGGACGTTAAGCCCCAGATATTATTATTATTATTATTATTATTATTATTATTATTATTATTATTATTATTATTATTATTATTATTATTATTATTATTATTATTATTATTATTATTATTATCAAATTTATTTTGTAAGGAGCTATTAACGCTCCACAGAGAGCAGTGCATAAGGCCATGCATTGGTTTGATGAACATGGTGTAAATATTAATACAAACAAATCCAAACTCATCTGCTTTTGAATCCCACTAGAACTTCAAAGAATAACAGCTTGGATACATACGAATGTTGCCGTGAAAGCAACTTTATTGCAATAGAATATGCTACTAATTTTTTCCGCCCCTTATAATGCGAAGCTTCCTTTGTTTTACACTTTCTGCTGCCAAAACCCGGCCACTCTTAATTGGAGCCTCAATGAAACGTAGGTAGCGTGTTACGTACATTATACCTGGTTTGCTGGCTCTCTATATGGCTGGCGGACAAGATAACAGAAAGACACCAAAAATAACAACGGGCTTTTCAATCACCGCTTTCCTCATCGAAACACTGCCGCTATAGCTGGCGAAAAAAAAAACGCGCAAAATGTTTTGTTTATTTTCATAACTCCACGGTCACTTAGCAACCACGGCAGCTGGAAGCGTCGCACTTGCAAAAGAGATCCGGGTCTCAGTTGCGCAGAGGTCACAGCGTCATACAAGCACAACGCCTCTCAGCTAAAAGGATAAGGATTTCCCGTAAAGGTCGCAGCTAGTGCCGAGTGGCGTCTTTCGTAAATAATGATCACCAACCTTGACGTAGAACCATTGCGCACTCACTGTGTTGTCGTGTTTGCTTCACACAGCCAAGGAGGGCATGCCAAATAACCAGGAAAAGGCGATCGAAGTATAACATGCGAGAGTTGTAAATGTTTTCTTTGGGCATCGATGAACACGATAATTGTGAATTTTCAGGCAAACGAGCACCAATTTTATAATGAAAGAAAATCCGTCTAGGAGGATGCCGGGTCTTGACAGCTTGGCTTTCGGGTGTGGAAAAATTCCACGCAGACTTTCCATTAGCAGTTGTTTAAGTGATGCGCAAGCGTATAAATTTACCGCAGGCAACTCCTTCCCTGGAAAGTTGTTTTCGGGAGCCATTGGCACGGCGTCTTTCTTCTTGTTTCCAGCGTTCGTCAGGGTCTGGAACCCCCCAACTAAACGCCGATCCCGCCATCGTCGAAACTCGTGTTTGGCATTAACTTTTCGCAAAGTCAGAATTTTCCTGATGTGCACAGTCATCCATATTCGATTTACACATTCTCCTAGAGCGGGATTTTATTCCACCACCACAAAACATTTCACGCGAGCCTTCATATAAAGGGTTCCCCTTTTACTGTTATTTTGTATCGCCGGTGCCGTGTGTTCACGCGGTTCAAGTATAACCACATTCTGAACGCGTGGGTGTGTACCCCCTTCGGTAAGACATTCGTCGTCTTAGCGTGGGGCGCGAGGGTCGAAACCAATCATCACCAAAAAAATTGACTTTGTTTTCTGCATTTATTAATCATCCCTATTCTCTATTTCCCGCTCTAAACGACCGACCGACTGACGGAGCAACCAAAAGGAAATGAAAACTTGTCAATTACACGATTGTGCCACAAAGTGCACAAGCAATGTATACGGTTCCACAGGACGAAGGCTTCGCAGTTATAAGAGAAGTTGAAGTTCTACGACTAGCTAGCATAGAACATTCTCTTTTCTGAAACTATGTCCCTCTTTTGTCAAACTCGTATTCCAAAATTAAGCTTTGTTTACCTAACGAGATTACTTTTTCGTGTTGCCTTTAGCTCACAACGCCTACCACGTGGCGCGAACGATCTAAGCACGAGGTCATTTTCTTCGCTCTAGAGAGAGACAATTGAGACGGAGACGCAATTTGGCCATGCGTGCCGTTATAGATTATTGGACAAGGAGGACAGATCGCGAAGAGACCTTCGCTTCTACTACGCGTCTACGGTGCTCACTAAGCCGAGCGATGGCATTTTACATCGCGTGGATCAATGCGGCTGCTGAATCTTGGCAATCGATCTGCAGGTTAGTTTGCATGCAAGCGTGCATGGCCACTCGGAAATGACTATGATCGCGCTGGCACCCACTAGTACGGGGACATAAATTTGCCGAGCCAAAGCACAGAAGACCACACTGAGAAACAACATATCGACATGCGATAGTGAAACAACAGCACCAACATGGAGACAGTCGCACCAATTGCTCTAGGAAACAGACTGGCATGCGTTTTTTTCGCCTCTGTGATTGAAGCACATTGATAGCGTGCCAGCATTATTTGATATTTCCTTATTTAACCACCATATCGTAGCAGCAGTCGAGTCTAGCTTCATTACTGAACACTACCTAATGGTAATCATCATTTGAACTGTAGGTAACCTTTATTGATTTGATTGCACGTGTCGCTATATTATTCTCTTTTAATTAAAAAGAGGGAGCTGGAGTGGGAAGGAGAGTGTGCCGATAGTAATTGCGTTGTGGGTGCACTCATGTAATCAGTAAATCTAGGAATTTCGTGAGAATGCTCTCGTGGTTCAAAACAGAATTCCCCTCTCAATGTGCATATTGCACCTGTAGAGTGCCTTGCTCATGGAAACTAACATCTTTAAAAAAAATCTAGTTGGCTCGAAAACATTTGAACTTGCAACACCACCTTCTGCATCGACATATTTGGTATTTGTATATGGTTCTGATCTCTGTATTCGAAAGTTACTGAAATGCGACTTGATATTGCGGCAGTTGGTACCATTTTCTTCGCAGCTGGTAACCACCGCATTATCTCGGGTCGATGTGATGTGAAGCGCGTGAAGAATTTAGTCGATCGTCACCATCATCTTCTTTTTCCTCCTGACTTCTGGCGAATCGCCATGGTACACGTCGAATGTGCATGCCGGTTAAATTACGCCTCACTACACGCTTTGCATGCCGAAAATTTCGAGCATTCAATAAAGATACTCGGCAAAGGCGCCAGTCTGATAAGTACAAAATGAAAAAAACAATCGCGTGATTCGCAGCCACGTCTATAAGCTAAGGCAAAAGTGGGGAAAAGAAACTACGGCTTCAGCAAATAGTGAAATGACAAAAAAATGTGGAGCGCCGTATCTTGCGAGCCTATTCGGCCGGCAAGTTTAAGAGTGCGTCATCATACATCAAAAAAAAAAAAAGAGAGAGAGAATCTCATGAGTTACAAACTTCGTCAATGAAAAACTTTTTCCTTTTTTTCTTTTTTTGTTCTGCCCGTCTAAAATTCCTCGCTAAGGGAATCCAAGAACGACAAAATAAAAAAAGGACTTCCGTGTTATGGAGCAGTGAAGGCACGCGAGGCTGCATTATTTATTTGGGCGTCTCCCGCCAACCTGGGCGCCCATCAACGAAGTTTTAAGAGGCCTCACTTTATTACGAAGGAGGAAAGGAAGATTTTTTCATTTCGCTCACCGACATGTTGCAGCAACAATGTACATCTCTGTTTAAGATGCGCTGGACGAGCCTTCATATTTAAACGTGAAAGGGGCATCGCCAAGCCCCAGAAGATCAAAATATGTGCTCGCCTTATAGCTGGAACGAAAACAACTGCTGCCTTTTTCTGTCGTTTCTATTCAAGCAGATACAAAGAGCTCACGTTTTTATTCGTGAAGGCCGATAAGCATAGCGAAACATCTGCCATTGTTATATAGGTACAGGTTTGCCACAACTAGCGAATGTTCACATTACAAATGTGTGCGTACGTGTGCTTTGTTCTAGCGACTTCGTAACATCTCGCAATTTTGCATTTACTGCTTTCTTTGCGATAAAATGTTAAGGAATTAGTGAATGCTTCGCTTTTTTTTCGTGTTTCTGTGAAGAACACTTGACCACCCTCTACTACGTGCGCGCGGAGGTTATCTGCGGTGGTGAAATGAGTCAGCGTTTTCGACAGCACTGTGCTTACACAACACGTGCTTGTTACTACTCGAGCTGTTTTTGCACGTGAAACTTAGGACATAGCGTGACACAATACAGCGCATTAAGATAACTAATAATATATTCAGCTAACCAAACTCGAAGTTTATCATATTACATCACAAGAACCATCACGAGTTAGCGTTTAACTGAAAGATGCGGACCGAGGTGAGCTACGGTGTTGCGAGGTTTGCCCGAAGACTGAGCACGAAAACATGTTCTAAATGGGATGAGATATGCAGGGCACAAAATTAGAAAAAACAAACAGTTCGATGGGTGTGTCTGCGTTCTTGGTGTGGACTGTGATTTTGGCAGCGAGAAAAAAATTACAGCATATCCACGGGGTGAATAATGATGAGTGGGGCGAAGCTCAGGAGGGCATCATCGGTAAACCGTGAATACGAGTAATTCGCCCCACTAAAGTAAACACGTGAGAAATGTTAAACATCAAACTTTCTCGCATCGCCTGCTCAACAGTCCCCTGTGAAGCGCCGGCGGTGGCCATTTCTCCTGATGTAGGGCTTGGCTGGAGAAGTTCCAGAGGGATGGCCTCCGGACTAAGGCCTCGCAGTCGGCGACTGTAGCGGTGGACAGGAGTATCCACTGCAGCAACGGGTTACGGGATCGGAGTGGCAGAACCGCTTCGTGAAGGGGTGATGAGCATCAGGCGTTGAAGTCCGAAGAACCGAAGACCCGAGCGTCGTATTCCTCAGAGAAATCGTGGTTGCTGCTCGAGCTTCCCACTTCGTCGTCCTCAGTTATCTAGCCGGCCTTGAGCCGTGTTTTCATCATATACAAGTACCGCCATCTAGCGGACACTGCACGAACTAAACGAGAGGTGGCTACTACATACATCGGGGACGCACGACCCACGGCTTAAGAAGCTTCGCCCCTAAAAAAACGTAGCGAGACGCATGCAACAACAGAATAATGTCTTTCAAAACTTGAAGCTCGAAGACATACACCGCAATTCTAGGTAAGCGAAGCAGTGCTCGTGTTGTCCGCCGCGCAGTAGTTTTATGGAAGAACAGATGCGTGTAGACGTTTTCGATGCAGCTAGATTTTCTCAAGCTCGGCCTCTGACTACGTTCTTAATATCATAAGCATTACCTAACATTTGTATGATACAACCTTAGTGAAAACCAGTAGATAATGAAGCCAAGGAAAGTACAGGGGACGTTAATTGCACTGCTTTAACTGTATTGCAGTAACTATGATAGAAATGTGAAGAAAGTAAAGTGAACGAAAAGACAACTTGCCGCCGGCAGAAACCGAGCCTGCAACCTTCGGATAACGCTCCCGATAATCCGCCAATTGAGCTACGGTGGCGGTCATCCTCTCGTCCACTTTATCAGGTATTAATGTGCGTGCAAACACCGTGTTAGTCAGCGCCGCTTGTAGCCATCACGGCAACTATTGAACACTCTTTTTGTTTTTGGTCAGTTGGCGTCGGTAGCACGTAGTCTTTTAATAACCAGACAGCTAACCAATAAGCCCTCGACCCTAGTCATCGGAATGGATATACCGACGACTAACGGACATGATCATGATTTAGCCCTTGCGATAACTGAACTTGTTAAGATATATCTGGACACAGCATATGGTGAATCTCGCACAAACATGGCATCAACAAGGCCATAATTATCACTGGTACCCGATATGCACTCATTCAAAGCGTCGTCAGTTGAGGAGAGAAACGGCAAGGTCCGCGCCCTCAAGTAATAGGGTAATCAACGCCTGTGCTCGTGCATACACTGCCACATTGCCCATCAGGAACAGGGTACGCAGTTGTTCGTAGCTTGAGCCGTGAACGCGCTAAGGTGTTCCGCTTCCCGTCGGCGTGTGCGTCGCTCCATAAAAGCGCGAAATTAGCCGGTGGGCATCGTTGCCTTACGGTGGCGCTTATTGCAGCAGTTTTATTAGTCGGTGCTATTGTACTCGAAGCAGTAGGCGGCGGAGAGACACCGTTGGTGCATGTGCAAGCTGCCCTACTCTGAGAACTAGGCGTCACGCGCTAACACGACGCAAAAGGCAAATAAAGCAACGGCGTCTAGGGCGCCCCTCTCGATACCAGCGGTGCAGCCATCCTTCGCTGGCATCCACGCACCCTAACTGCGTCGTCACCGAATCGCTCCCTATGGTCGCTCGTTAGTGTCACGACGCAGTACTTCACTTCGCCGCTCTCAGACGGCGACACCACCCCGCCAACCAAGAGCACCGTGTTACCGAGAATGTGTGAGAGATGTAAGGTGCGTCTGTGGTGGAGAAGGTGGAGAGAGGTGGGAGAGAGGCGATGACGAATCGAACCTGTACTGGTAACGTAGGCGCACGTAGCACTCGGGCCACTCGGCATTCGAAGATATTTCTCCTTTGCTCTTTTAAATTTTCAGCTTAAACTGCTTCGATGCACCGGCTGTTTGTAGTTGTTCCAAAATGCATCGCATTGAGCGTGAAGTGAAAATCCTTGATACGCACACGATCACCGCAGGGCTTTAAAGCGATAAACGGCTTTTTTTTTGTCATCTCTAGTACCACGAACTAGAAAGCAATGAAATATGAAAACAGCAGCTCAATACTTTTGAGTGCAAGCCTGTAAAGTGTCGGAAAATGCAAACGCCGTGTTTATCGACGGCTGAGCGTATATGGTAATCGTCTGACGTTTCGCGGACTTTTTAAAAACTTTTTGTCACATAGGTTTCGCTTGTACTTATATTCACTTGGTCGAAAAGAAAACAGATGGGTTGGGAGAGTTTTCATGGCGTCAGATCACCAAGATTCACGGCAGCGGAAAAAAGAACGTTGCGTAGAGTTCAAATAAAAAGAAATGGTCGCGCATGATCTCTTGTTTTCTGGTCTTTTTTTTTTTATTTGAGGCTGGTGCTATCGCCCTGCGTCTTCACATTTACCTGTCGCCTGTCTTTTGAACGGGGCTGGAAAGACTCCGGTAAAAAATAAAGCTAAAAATACTGGCCTTATTTTTTTGCTACTTTTATAAGTGTGACACAAATACTTACAGAAATAATGCCTTTCACTGTTTCGATAACTACGCTGTCCACTTATTTCGTCTTTTATTGTCTGAATAAACGAAATGAGCGCAATTTTTTCGAGGGGCTCGTTCCTTTGTTAGACGTAACCAAATACATCCAACGGACAGTTTCGCCAGAGAAAGCATAGCGGCAATTATTTGATGCCTATGACAGTAGTGTAGTAATAATGACATAAATTGAAATGAAGTAAAGCGCATGAAAAATCACCCTCTCCGTCAGCGGTATCCGAACTTATTCGAAGGCTGTAGGTTCGGATCTTACCGACGGAAAGGGTGACTTTTAGCCCACTTTCGTTTATTTCAATTTGCGTCATTATTACCACACTACAGTTAAAGACATCAATTAATGGCCCCTATGCTTTGCCTGGCCTAATTATCTGTTGCATACATTTGGCTTTATTGTTTTTATTAAATGCGAAGCATTTCTTAGCGAACCTTTGTCACTTTGAGAGTTTCTATCTATCTATCTATCTATCTATCTATCTATCTATCTATCTATCTATCTATCTATCTATCTATCTATCTATCTATCTATCTATCTATCTATCTATCTATCTATCTATCTATCTATCTATCTATCTATCTATCTATCTATCTATCTATCTATCTATCTATCTATCTATCTATCTATCTACAGGTGATTGACAGTTTACATCTACCCAAGAACGGCGAGAACAGACATTAGTAATCTAAATGCGAGAGCGTTAAGAAAAACCGACATCGGCCGCGTTGACCCGATGAATGAAAATAATAAACATTAGGATCCCAGCACGAATCGAACCCAAACATTTTCTGCGCAGCAATCAGTATTCTACCACAGAGCCACGCCAGGTCTATAAAATGGTTTGAAAAAAAAAAAGGCTATGCAGGCGCAATGTCGGTGCAACGTCAGTTGTGGTTGTTGTGCTGGCTATCTAATTTTACAAGAAAGCAATAAACACTACATATGCACTCCTGCGATACCTGCGTCATGTCAGATTAACGTCTGTGGTTTCTGTGTTGGCTCCGCTCTTATAGCAGCCTAATAACGATTCCATTTTTATTCCTCTGATTTAGCAAGCTATAATGAAGTTTTGCTCGACCCCGGAGGAATACATTAACGAAAGTTACGTATGATATTCACATAATTACACCATAGAGTGCACTTTGTTTCGATAATACTGACACATGTACTCTAACGTGAGGGATCACGTTACCTCGGACCATGAGTTACCCTTTAAACGCCAGTGTTGTTGACGTGCCTGGTAAGCCCACGATGTGCACACAGCTACTACACTTACAAAAACACGTCGATCCACCTCGTAACGCTTGGCTCAGAGCCATAAATACAGCATAGAGGTACTCGCTGGCTGCTTCGCATGAAACCGATTCCCACAATGCGTGGGATCTGCCAAATTTTTATTGTTACTCACTTTTATTCCTGAATTTGTAGTCAGTTTCTTTGTTCTGGACATTAGCCAAACAGCTTGTTCCCACGGCTAACAATATTCAGTGGTAAATTTTAAACTCTTTCTGCTGCAGGACTGTCACTTTCTGGCAGTTCGCGTTTCCATCCTTTTTGTTTTGTTTTTTTCCGCCGTCATTGAATAATCTGCCTATTTCAATCAAAGCGCATTGTATAAAAGGAATCTTTGGAAGTGTGGCCATCAGTAATTTAGGTTACTCTCCGCAAGGGCGTCATACTGTAATGACCGTGTTCGAAATAATTGAATCATACCTCTGCAGAACAAACATAGAAACGGTGTCGCAAACTGGTGCTATTGGTTACACTGCTGCCCATAGTGGCTAACTAGCTTCAGCGTTCCCTGTGAGAATCCGTGGGGCAGCCTCCAAATATGATATAGAGGCAGCCATCTACTTCAGCTGTATTACGCTCGGTCTGGCTCACTTTCTATTGGATTCTGACGTTTATGTACTGCATTATTACAGCATCTATACCACGAAGTCAATGAAAAGCTGACTGTGTGCACTAATCAGGATAGTGCACGATTATGCTTAGGACTAGCACGCCCGTCGCTGTAACTGAGTTTATTACTATAAACTCGATCCGGTGCCTGGTCTAGCTGTGTTGGGACATGTGTACTGGCGTATTGTTAGCCCATTATGAAATTAGCGTTTTTCGTAGAGACGTTCTCATTATGCAAGAGGTAGGGTCGTATCTGGCTAACATTAAGGTAATGGATGGCGCGTGATACTGTAAGTGGAACATATTGCATAACTTGCGAACTTTTGTACTCACACGTGCACTTGAGTTGCATTGTTCTCTTTGTAGCCTAATGCATCGTAATTAACGCCGACAAAGCTGATGGTGCTCACTCGTCTCGGTCTAACAATGCGGTCATGTTCGTCAGTTGCACATAATTCAGGATCTTGCGTTGCGTACTCACCGTATGCTCGTATGACAAGGCTTTCACGGAAAACAAAGCCTTTCATTTGGAATAAAACCAACTCTACTTGTACGGAAATAGATTTAAATTCTTCTAGACATGCTTTCCAATAATGCAGTGGTTAGCACGCATTATTCAAGATTAGTTTTAGTTCGCTGCGACATACTATTATTTGTTTACTTGTCTGGGGCGCTTTACCGCTCGCGTAGCGTTTTCTTTTTCTGTTTATAGAATGAGACCTCGGCAACCAATAAAGAGCTGCCACGGGGCACCATGAAGGGTGACACTTTTCTTATACGCTTAGAAAAACAATGACAGCAACACGTAAGAAGATATTCAGGGAATTTCATCCCCTTACATTACCATATGTTTAATAGGCATGCCGAAGTAGGGTACTCCACATTAACTTTGACCAACTTGGGTTCCTTAGCGCGCGCCTAAATCAAAGTAGATGGAGTTTTCTGCCCTCGTCGATGTGCGGCCGCTGTGGCTGGCAATCGAAGTCGCGTTCTTGAGCTCGGCAGACGCGTATGGTACGCGTCACAGACACGGGAGTCGAGTGAATTAAAATTTGCTTAGAAACATTTTTTCGGCAATATGGCCACAAGCTTAAGGATAAATGACCACCATAGGTAAGTAAAAGAAACATGTTGTCTGTTAAGTGTAAACTACTCTAGCATCACTAATAATATTTTAAGACGAAAGCCTTAGATGTTCATCAAACAAGAAAATTGACTGTCGGCTTCCCACGTTGGCGGCGTCAACATGAGTGATGCAAAAAATCATCATCACGTGATGACGGCACCATATGACGTATCGCCATATGACTCTCTCTCTCTATTTATCGCTTCTCCTTTCTTTCTATTTCTTTCTCCCTCTCTGTTTCTTTCTTTCTTTTCCTTTGTTTCTTTCTTACTATCTCTATGTTTTTCTGTCTTTTTATGTCCTTATTCCCTTTATTTCTCTCTTTTTCTCTCTCTTTCGGTGGCTTTCTTTATCTCTGTTTTCTATCTATTTGTTTCTCTCTCTTTCTTTTTCTCTTTCTTTTTCCCGTGTTCATTTTCGTTTGACACTTGCACTGCTGTACACGGTAGTGAAGCTTGCCGAATTCCTAGGGTGGATACCCACCTAGGGGCTATTCGCCGCGAGATCGGGCTACAGGTGGCAGCACCGTCGCCGCGCTAGTGTGGATAGGCGGTTGTCGGCGCGTATACAAGCGCACACAACAGCGCTTCGTTTTGGCAAACAGAACGCGTTGAACGCATCTTTCTGGTAATATGTGCGCTCTTCATTCCCGAACTAATGCACGAAGCGCGCCGAACGTCACTATCACTTGTGAGAGAAGCGCATTCTGGCAACGAATTGGTTGCCCGCCTTCGGCAACAGTCGGCGTTTTCGAAATGGATGACGTTTTCTTGTTGTTTTATTTGCACATGTTTAGCTTGTGTTCCACCTACTACGAACTGCTGTAGCGCGACTGAATTTATTTACTTGTTCATCTGGATACCCCCCAACAAAAAACGCCAGGCCTGCGCTGAAACCGCAGCGCAGTCACAGCGAAAGCTGGAAGAGCGGCGTTTCTAGAGCCCATTGTAAGCTCTCTTGGGGCTACAATACAAGTACAATAGAAAGGTACCCACTACGCCATAAATCACAATTTTTGTGAAAGTGGGAAGCACCTTCTAAGCCATTATTTGTCATTCTGCGGAGAAGCGAGGCACCAGCTACACGTCTGTAAGGCATTATGTGAACTTTATTGACGCGACGACTAATGACGATGAAGAATTATGGCTCAGCTCTTTGTAATGGGTTGGAAGCTTTAAACGGCCTACCAGTTATGTAATTTGCATTGGGTGACGCCCAGTCGGTATTTCCCTCTCCCGTCATGCTGTATAACATATGTTGATGTGGGAGAGAGACGGGGGAGGGGGGGGTTAAGAACTTTACTGAGACCCCGAGGAAATGGATCATGCGCTTATGGGCTTTCTTGGCAACCTATACAAGTATACTTGCGAGGAACCCACTACGCTATAAATCATTGTAATTTACATGAGACCCCGAGGAAATGGATCATGCGCTTATGGGCTTCCTTGGCAACCAATACAAGTGCACTTGCGAGGAACCCACTACGCTATAAATCATTGTAATTTTTGAGAGGTAGAGCAGCAGGCACTGTGCCATTTTTCGTCATTCTACGGAGAGCGTTGGTACCTGCTAAACGCATGTAAGGCATTATGCGCACTTTGTTGATGCTGTGCCTGATGACGATGAAGAATTATGGCAGAGCCCTTTGTAATGGGTTGGAAGCATTCAACAACCTACTAGTTGCGCAATTCGCATTGTGTGACGCCTGGTTACAGAATTCGCGTTGTGCGACGCTTGGTGCTTATTTTCCTTTTCTACCACGCTATATTGTATTTGCTAATGTGGTTACTTCCCGACATGAAACCTGTATAGGACCTTTTTGCAACGCAGTTTCAAGCAGCGGTATGGCTGAGAGGTTGAATACTGGGCTCCCACGCAGAGGGCCCAGGTTCGAACCTCGTTCCATCCTGGAATTTTTTCTTATTTCGTTTTTTTCTTTTTCTTAGATCTACTGGTACTGGATACTGGTTACGGACACCGGCGGCGGCGGCGGCGGCGGACAACTACGGCGCCAAAAACGGCCGGTGAAATTATCTCAAAACAGCTTTCGCTGTAAAAGATAGCCCGTATTCCTGCACAATGATTTCAAATAGCTCCATGTGCACTGTGTGCTCAAATATTCATCCATATTTCTTATTCAGTTCTCTATGAAATGTGGGACAGTTTGTAGGTTTACTGAGAAAATGTACGTGACTGACAGCGCTTTAGCGCTACGCAGACGTTTAACACGCACACGCTTGTTTTTATTCCAGTAACAGTACACAAAGGTAACTGTGCAGCACGGAACTTCCTTCGATTGGTGACTTGCACGAAAGTAATGAAACAAAGGCCCGGTTTTTTCACGGGACCAAAATACTTTTCATGCGAATAATGACCGCTGCCTTCCAGCAATCTACTATAGCAACGCAACACAAATGCTCAAGGTAATGTAAAGAAAAAAAAGATGTGGCTTCGCATGAAATTACTACGACATTAATGTAAACTACGCCGTTTGGATTAATTTTGACCATCAGGGTTCTTTAACGCGTACATTAATATGAGTAAACGGGTGTCTTTGTATACATTTCGCCACAAGTTATAAATGCGCAAGGCAACTCAGTTTTGCGATTACCGTGTCGTTCCTTTTTCTGTTATTTTTGGAGGACAATTTAAGTACCGAACTGTGAGACGTGACTTGACAGAAATATTTCTCTGTAGCGGGACCAGGACCGTACACAACTAAACCTCGTCGCGTAACCTATAAACGACAGTCCCGAAGTTATACACCTAACCGCAACGCGCTAGCGCATGAGAGCCTCTTTTTTTTAACCACCGAGCCGCTAAAAGGCTATATTCACATGAGATTTAATACTTCTTATCTTTAGGACAACAGCAAGTGCACTTTGCAGTGCGCTTGGACCACGTAGCGGCACCTGCACTGATATGACTCTCGTGAACTGAGGGTACGACGACCACACACAGCGCTCTTGACAACTGCACTCACTGATATTATTACAGTACATATATAGCCGATCCAGACCAAATGCTTCTTTACATCGTGTTAGGCATACGTATGTGCGGTTAAAGTTGCACTAACGCAACGGAACCAACCGCCTTTTGAGCACCTGCACGACGTGCGCGCACATGCAAACACAACGTGGCTAGCAGACGACGCATGGAGCAATCCACACTAGGCGCGGTTCAGCCAGAAGCCTCCAGGCGGCGACTCCGCTCGATCTCGCGGCCAATAGGGAACCAGCGCTGGAGTTTCCGCGGTGTGGGCAGTGCCGCCCTGGCGGTCAAAGCGGGCATACTCCAGCCGCTCCCGCGGACGAGAGTGGCGACTGCTTGAGGCGATGCGGGCGCGTATCGCCGAAACAAAACTAAAGGATGCTGGTGGTACTGTTGCGCATTCAAGTGCCACAATACGTAGAAATGAGGGAGGACGTATCCTTCTATGATTTTCCTTCTAAAGCATAAGAATAGGAACGGATGTGGCGTTGCATACCGGCAGTCAGGCGAGCACAGTATGTTCTGCTCTTGCTTTCTTGTCTAGTGGCGTCGGGCTGGTTTCTTAACGTAATTGGTGTGTCTGCTAGATTTATTCGATAGTGAGGGCCACCAGTGAAAACCGGGGCCAACGAGCAGAATTTAATTGGTGTTTTGTCGTAAATAAAACGTACATATTGTTATGCAGCATGCGGCATATGTAATCATTTTTTCATCCGACCACCACCAAGCTCCTTCTGATGCCACCGCGTGCAGTGATTATGATACGTAGGCAGGTAGTCTACATAATTTGCAAACAGCTAAGCAGAAGGAAAGCTGTCTGTCTACGAGATGCGTACGGGGGCACGTTCGCCGAAGCCGCTGAACTGTTATGAGAAATACGCACGCGATGAATGCCTCCGTTGAACTTCACTTGTGCTACAGACAGAGCTGCTGTCACGAACAACCCAATGGACTCCTCGAAGCGTAGCTTTCTGGAGTCAGCCGATGCGGTAAAGCTTCTTTGTGCATTGGCTGCCGCGGCGAAGTGACATCACAATTTATGCCTCGCTAGAAAAGGGTGAAATGTTTTTGATTTTTACTTGCCGTTTAATTCGCCTAACGTACTGTGTTAGTATTTTCGCCTGCCTGTGTCTGTTTAGAATAAACGTGTTTGATTAACATCGACAATTGCTGGCGTATTTCGTGCCAAACAAGGTATGATTATGAGGCACCCCGTAGTATGGGGATCAGGATTAATTTTGACCGCTTGGGGTTCTTTAATGTGCACATAAATCTCAGTACGCGGGTGTTCTTTGTATTTCAACTCCATCGAAATGCGGCCATCGTGGCCGCGAATATATCCCGCGCCTTCGATCGAGCATAACGGCGCGACACCATGCATGCTATGCTAGCACGGTGATTTGCTTGATCAACGTCCGCGTGTACACATACCGCGGGCTGGGCATACATACAGCGGCATGAAAACGTTGACGCCGCTACCCCTTGCCTCTTACTTTTTTTTTACTGCAGTAGTGGGTAGCTGGTATCGATGCAGCACGTACTTATCAATGGAGGTTTGTGAGCCTGCACTAGCTTGACACAAATCCCAATACGCAACCAGAAAATGGCGACGACGGAGTCGCCACCACGGCACAGCGCTGTCTCTTCAACGCCGTATGTACAGACGTAGTCTGCTTTGCAAAGCTTCTCTCCGTTTTCCGGTGCTTTTATGAGAAAGTAGCCTTTAGACAAAGGTATTTTTTTCTAAACCATAGAGCAGTATTACTGGCGCAATGGCTGCTCGAGCTGTTCGCGCCAAAATGAAGCACGGGAACAGCGCACGCGCGTGCGCTCACCGTAGTACAGTGCGGCCGGTCGTCTGAGCGCGAGCGGCATGGCCTCCGAGATTAGCCGGCGGCGCGGAGGCCATGCGAGCGGCTGAGTTATATCACGACTCCCCGCCAGGCGCCCTTTTAAATTCGAAGCATTTCTTAGCGAACCTCAGGCACTTTGGGCGTTTCTATCTACGTATCTATCTATCTATCTATCTATCTATCTAGCCGCCTACGTCTGGGCACTCTCCTGGTCGTCTCCATAACTTCTAATGTACCAAAATTGGCATAGCATTGCATCAGTGTATGGTGAACACGATTCACTGGTCATGACATGAATAACGCAAAATACCTGTCGCGTACGTCACGAAACCCTTTCTCTCAGTCACGTGTGGCACATACCCGCATACCAGAGTTTACATTATGCGGGTATGTGCCACAGGTGATACAAAGTCTCAACCAACACAGTAACCGCGAACACACACATTGACACGCAAGGAAAGTGATAATAATAATAATTGTAGGGGCTTTAATTTTGACCATCTGGTATTCTTTAACGTGCACCGAGATCGCACAGTACACGGGCATATGGCATTTTGCATCCAACGAAATGCGACCGCCGCGGCCGGGATCGAACCCGCGACCTTCGGGTCAGCAGCCGAGAACCGTAACCGCTACACCACCGTGGCGGACACAAGGAAAGTGAGGAAGGTGCAAGCAGAAGACCCCTGGAAGACGCTCAACTACCATGCACTCGTTCACGTGGTCCGCAACGTGGACCACGTCGATTACGCAAAAACCGGGGTCAATGCTTCCTACAATAGACAGATTTAGTTGGGCGTCCGCAATAACGTACGGACGCAGCCTGCCAGCCATTTCCTATGGCAGGCTGCGTCCGATGTTGTTGCGGACGCTCAACTAAATCTGTCCAATAAATCTGCCGAGAGAACCAGGCCGCTCATCATTATCGGTGAATTCAAGATTGATTGATCAAGACCCGACAACGCCTGGTATTTATACTGCATGAAAGACGGCTTGAATGTAGACAGGGCATCAAAAGACCTCGCTGCCACGTGCAGGACAGGAGGCGTTATAGATCATTTCATCGTAAAAGGCATCCAGGATTTCCACCACCTGTGCTATATACCTCGCACTTCACTACACTTAGACCTCTCGTAGCCGCGATCACGAACGGATCCCATTAACAAGTCCGGTCGAGCTGCTGGTGCTCACTGATCACGGTGATAATGAACTTGTTCAAGAACTGTCAAGAACCCCTTCTACACATACACACGGGTTCGTGAAACATGCGTGCATTCCCGTCATAACAGATAAGTATAAGCATAACAACTGTAACGCAACTGCAACTGTGACTGTAACGTACATGCAGTGCGTCTGCGTGTGCCACTTGGCTGTCTGTATATCTAGGGGAACTTTTCTGAATGAAGCTTTGTTGCGAGTAACGCCTGTCCTGTGCATTTGTGTTTCCTCTTTGTGCAGTTCGGATTCGCGCTTTCCAGTATTGAAGAATATAAGCACTACATATCAGCTTACCGCGTCTGGTGTTGGTAACACCCATATTGCTGTTTGCATCGCTACGCAACTGTAAACAACTGGTTATATAATGCATATGCGACTCATCAGCATATGAGTGTGCGTTACCACTTCCACATTTCTCTAGCGTCATTTCGTACCGTTTCGCTCAATGTGAAAAATTACGCCAAAGTCACCATCCCGCTCATGCTTCGCATAACATCGACTCCAACGGTACGTGGGATCTGCCGAATTTTTTCGGCGCGCCACCTATCCAGCGCTGGTCTCCCATTGCATGACGGAGCACAAGCTGCCGATAGCTGAAATAGCTTCACTAGAAAGAGAACGAAGAGAGCGCGTGCCGGCTCATGATGATGAAAACTTTACAAGTTTCAATAACTTTACAAGATTCAATAACTTTACAAGTTATTGAATCTTTCTATTCCTGTTTCGTCTTTTTTTTTTTTTTGAAGAATCGTTTTCACATACTGGAAGTTTCGGGGTTACAGAAAATCACAACCTCAAAGTTTTTACTCAGACAACAAGTATTTTGAAACCTTCAATGGGTGCTGTAACAGTAAAGCACACGAGGAATTCTCTGCGACAGGCCTGTAAACACAGGGCCAGTACTGTTGTGTCGCGGAGGCGCAGAGCTGTACTCCTGCCAGAAAGTGCCGCTATCCAGTCCCCGTAGTGATGGCACTGAGAACAATGGACAAACAAAGAAATGAGGCAGGCTTCTGGGTATCAGCCGCAAGAAAGAACCAAATGAAGCAAAAATAATAATAATGAAGCTATTGTTCTATCTCTAGAGGCAATAAGATAAAGAATGCCAGAAATGATAAGGTGGCCTTCGTCGCGGAGTTCAATAAAACGAATGCTTTAACTTCTGTTTCTCTCAATGATGATTTAAAGGGAAATAAATCATTATACCTCCGCAATCACTACCATGTCGAGGTTCTTTTTCTTTTTCGCCATAACTCGCTCTCCAGTGTCTGGAAGACCTATACTAAATCCAGAGAACCATGACTCCTTCGTAGCTTCCGAGTTGATTATTCAATTGACTTAGAAATAAAGCGCGACCAGTCACAGTTCTCATGGTTACTCAGGTTGGGAGAGTTGTGCTCTCTGTCAACCTAGAAGAAATCGGTTTCGCTGTTCCCATGTATTTAGATAGGAGTCTTGAGCTAAAGCTTCCCATTAAGCATGAAAGCTTACAACTTTCCTATAGACTAGAAAAAAATGTTCACGCCACAAAAGAGTCAAGGTAATGACATGCGATCATTCTTAGGCCTTACGGCGACAGCTAATGCATGGGACTACGTAAAACGAGGTAGCATTCATTGCTTTGACGAGCCTTTGTTATCTTTTGAGATGCAGCTGAAAATACTATCGTTTGGCTCGGTTAGCTGGGCACAACCTAAAGTCTAGCCTAATAATACAGTGTCCAGACAACGTATAATACAGAGAGGAACTGGCGTCTGCGTCGTTGAAAGCTTCTGTCGCAAGCAACCACCGTGAAAAGGAAAAAAAAAGCGGCATTGATTCTTGAGCTAAAGCAGTGCCTTCTGCACTTACACGTTGCAGATAGTATCAAGCATGAAAGCCTATCTGCAAAGTAATGATTTCCTTTCAAGCAGCAATCTTAGACGTAATCGCCAACTCTTCACGTCTAATGGCCTACGTTGGCGCTTCTATCAAAATACTCTGCTTCACGACGAGAACCCTAGTGCTCCATTTCGCCCGGTACTCGTCCGAGGTAAATAATGTTATATCTATCCATCCATGAAGAAGTTTAATTTTTATTTTTTTTGTCTGCGTCAGGATGAGACTCTGCTCTAATGAGATAGTCATTCCTTCAATAGACTATCAATTTCTTCTTGAGCAAACCCAATTATGACAGAGAATGAGCTAATAAATAGGGACTTGCAAACGATATACCTTTTTCTTGCAGAAATGAAATTTACTTTTTTTTTTCGCGGAGTCTTACAGGGAGTGATGAAAGTAAGTCATGTGTACTTTCGCTAAGAGGATAATAGATTAGAGGCGAGGAATAACAGGTCCGTAGGCATGGCTACGAATAATAGCCGGCGACATTTTTTTTTTCGTTCACTCACAGTTCACGCACTGCTGCAGTTTTGGGAACGGCGACCTCGCCGTAGTAGCACTCAGGACAATGTAATACCGTGAGATTTTGTAAGAAACCAAAAGGTGCCCATTCATAACATTGTAACACCTCAATTTCACGCACCGTTGCACCGCTAGCACCTAAAGTTTGTACATGCCAACAAGAAGGGAGGCCGCGGCACCTACCTTAACGAGGAAGAGAAAGGAAAGAGTGGATGTTAACCAAAGAAAATATCCTGTTGGCTACCCCGTACCTGAGAAGGGGAAAGAGGTGTGAAAGAATGACAGTGGACAGTCTGTGACGGCACTACAAAGCTCTTGTTTGAGCTGGATGGTCGTACACACTTTAGCAAACATCTAGGAGCGAAGCAGATAAGGATAACGAAAAGTGCAGACAGGGCGGGCGCCAACTACGAACAGGTTTTATTTGTTGCCGCCGAACAAATGCATATATAAGCAAGCACACCATTGGAACATGCGTAGCAGCCTCATCACAAGAACACCAAAAGCTCTTACATATATGTATGCTCACCACATTCTTCTGTAAGAAGGTATCATATACTGGGCAAATGACTGACCAAAAATGACACCAAAAATGACATGAATGGTTTTCTTATACAATTCGAGCCCTGTTGGTTGATATATAAACCTTCAATCGCCTTTTTTTCAGTCCTGCAACAACTGTTAGCAATGAGTCTTGTAAACTGGAACTTTCGGTAGCAACCACAGCTCTTTACCTGGGCAGCCGCGCAGCCAAGTGGCTGCCATAGCCGTTCTTCACGTAGGCACCATACTTTATTTCCCTCTCATTAAAACACCGACAACTTTGCCATGTTCCGATGGTGCGGTTGCTTATATATGCTTTTGTTCGGCAACAAATAAAACCATTTGGTAGTTGGCGCCCGTCCTCTCTACAGTATTCTTTGTCCTCGTCTGCTTCGCACCCAGGTGTTTCCATAAGTACGCATTATAAAATCACGAAAGTAGCAGTGCCCAAGCTAGACATAAACATCGTGAGGGAGCAGTCACGATTTGTCGTTCAGCTCGGTTTCGCTAAGAAGCCGCAGCAATGCTCTTTTAGCGGCCCGCGTGTAAGTCCCTGTAGGCCAGTGCCCTAGAATTTTCTTTTCTGCCGGAGGGCGGTTGTCCGGCTGGCTCAGTGCGGCTGAGAGGGCTGATCTTTCAGAGTTAAAACGGGTGCACTCGCTGAGAAGACGCTAGATTATTTCACTAATTTGATGCTTGCGGATTAATCGGTGGCTAAAACTTCAACTGAGCATATTTGCCACGATTTTACGCTTATCACTCGGCTACGTTGACAAACGCAAATGATCTCTACTTTTTCCGCAGACACTCAAACAAGCTTTCATACATGGTTGTTTTATGCAGCGTTTTCAAATGGAGGAACAACGGCGTTGCTATGGCACAGCAGCTCCTATTCTAACCAATACTCTATGGGGGGAAAGAAACAATATTATTACGCAGCTAAAGTTGGCGTGAAGCTGTCGAAGAAATTGAGTTCTCGATCCGGCAAACAGCGAGGGTAACATCAGGAGCACCAGCGATGGAAAAGAACTTTGACAGCAACTGCTGTCAAGACGTGGACAGGTCGCGCACTCCAGCGCAGTTTTGCGCGGCAGTTACCCGAGCTTACTTTCAGTTCAATCTCATCTCTTTTTTTCTTGGTAGTCGATTACTGTCATCATCCAGATGGGAAAGTTTCCTCTTTGGCAACCCCTTGCCACTGTGGGACAAACATCGAAGCCCGTTCCAATTTCCCACGCTCCGTCCCAGAGGAATCTCGGATTTCGTGCGTCGAGAAAACGCGATTGTGGAAGCATTGGTTTTGCGACGGCATTGGACGGTGTTCTTTGCAGTACGTTCTAGAACAAGTCGCCTTGACATGTTCTCAGCTGAGTCATGAAAATAAGGTTTGCAATGACTTGCGATGGGTGCGCGAAAAAAAAAGAAATCAGGTAATTCCAGCTTAGATGGTTGTCTATGTGGTTGTGATTGCAGATAGTGTCAAAGGCGTAATACAGCGTACGTAACTCTTCTTTATTTTGATGCCTTTATTCAACATGCCTTTATTTGCAACTCTCGCGACGGCAAGAATGCGTGAGATGTTATTCAAAAAGATTACGAGTTCGTATAAAACTAGAAGACAAATAAATCATTGGATTGATGTTGAATGAATGCATCGTTGTTGAAACAGCGTATCACTAACTTTGCTCGACATGAGCAAGTGTTTACGATATTTTGCCAACAATAACCATAATTTCAGCCAACTTGTGGCAACACTAGTCGATGTTTGCCAACAGTAAGCCAACAATGGCCAACATTCAGCCAACTCTAGTTAACATTACCCAACACAGTAAACTAGTTTACACCATTAAAGCGGGTTTTACCGGGGCTATAACACCCTTACACCCTAGAAAAACGGCATTTTCACGAGTATCATAAGGTGCTGCCAGTCGTCTGAACGCGCTTATTACTGAAAAACAAAAAAATAAAGACTGCCAGTCAGGGAAACATCCAATTACAGATGACATTAGCGTAGAAGGCGCACGCATTCGCGCCCAACCAAACACACAACATAGCATATAGTAAAATACCTTATGGACGGAGCGCTCGCGCTACACAGCGTTACACCGACCATCTGGTATATATAGCCATGGTATCTTCCGCCGTTCAGTACCGGTGGGGATATTCCTGTTCAGCATAATTAAACATAAATTATTCAAAGAATACGCGTAAATTTATGGTGTTCTTGTAGATAGTCCTAAAGGAGACAGATCTGGTAATCTAAACTCGTCTAATATTCAACGCCCTTTTAATATTCGGGTCGTAATTATCAGCTGGCACTCTATTGTACGGGCCACAGGTGTTTCGATAATCCATAACACCCTTAGCTTCTAAAGGGTGTTACTCTTACGCAAACCAAACGGCTATTTCAGGGAGCAAAACCCCCTTACAACCCCATTTTGGCAAGTTCTGGTTAGGGAAAAGGGTGTTCGGCTTGCTTGACATCGCTTTAAGGGTGCAAAGTAGTTTACAGCGAATGCTTACCAGTGCTTCTGGATCGCGAGTAGATACGGTGAGCTTGGACACCACCGGCTAGTCAACGATCACCACTCATTCATAAAACGCGAGGGAGGGATATACACGCCTCTTGATATGTACTTCTGACGCGTTAAAATTTCAGTAAAAACGCTTCAAAATTCATTTGTCATCGGCCTCTAATGTCGGGTACAGCTAAACAATCGAATTCCTCTCTCCCATTGGAAGCAACTCTCCGTCCAAGACATTAGGAAAGTTGACTGTTAGGCTAGTTGGTGTTTAGACATTGCGGTGAATATTCCAAGAAGGCTGTACTTCACGAAGGAAGCCAGGAAATGCCGTGCACATACTCAGCAGCAGCGTTTCTTTCTTCCTAGGAAAGATTTCGCGGTTGGAGTTAATGCACAGTGGGCCCTTCTTGGGCATAACATAAAAAAAGAAAACATCTGTGCATAGAACCTGTTCGGTCCTTTGTTCTTGTGAAACGTGCACAGAACAAGCTCTTCCTGGTACTTGCACAACGAAAGTATTGGCACTTATTGAGTTGGAAAGAAGAAAATACCACACAAAGCACTTAATGCATGTTCATAAGGAGGAAGAACAAAAATGGATAGACAAAATTTCAGCATCAGTTTGAATTCGACGAAAGAAAAAGCTCGTCACCTCAAACGAATTAGTTCATAGGTGCAGCCACGTAGTTATCCGAAGGTCGCGCGAATTAAGAGGCTGGAGTGAAACAATGGGCTGGAGTGAAACAATTTTCATCATGACTGGAGTTTTCCAAACCCCGGCGACACGCATCTTAAAAGCGTCATATATGCAGCAAAAGCTCATTAATTCGTCACACACGTTAATTCGAAAAATAGGATAATCCGGATGTGCTCTCTGGTCCCGGCCAGCATAAGTATTGTTTTACGGCATCAATCTCTAGTTAATTCGGTCGTGTTTTGCCGCAACGCGGTTACTTCGGACGATTCTCGGAGTGCGCCGAGCGCGAAGCGCCGCAAATGTTCGACGCGAAGGAGCGAAAACGGCGTTCGCGGGCAACCGAAACGAGGCGGCGCAGTCTGCATCGGCATCATCATCAGCCCGAACCGTACGGTAACGACAGTAACGACGTTTCCGGTTAATTTTTGGATTAGTGCGTTTCGGGTTAGATAAGAGAGACAGGTCTTGAGCCGCAGTCACATTGTGAACAAAGTCACGAGTGGCGAAAATTGCGGCTTTTACATTGCTCTTACACGGAGTAAGTGGAGGATTTACATATTCATCAAGAAAAGGAGAGTATTGACGTGATATACATTTTTTATTTTGTTTTGTTGATACTTTCAATAATTCGGAATTCGGTTATTTCGCACATTTTTTGCGGTCTCGTGAAATCCAAATTAACGAGCTTTTGCCGTATTTAGCAAATAAAAGCGATATATTTCGCGTGACGCAGGTGGTGCACCTCGATAACAAAGACGAAACATTTCCTTTGGTTACACCCGCGATTCCTAATCCTTGCGTATATGGATTTCTTGAAAATTAATTGCAGGAACTTTATTATTAAACCTGTAATAATGCTGACAGTGATACTAAACGTGCTTGGCGATAGTACGTTTATTACTATGATTGTGAGATGAAAGTTGATGTGCATGCACCTAATACGCTATTTGGGAGGTTACATTGAGCCCGACCATTTGTCCGCGGCGGCCGACAAATGCCCCACTGCCGTTGTGATCTGACAACAGATTTGGCAGTAAAACTACAGTGTGCTGTGCGATAATGCCTATTGGTTTCCTAGATTATGGATAATGCAGCGGTTATTGGTGACCTTCCGGCTACCAATCAGGTAGCTATCAGATTTCATGGCTACCAATCTTCCATATAATGGAGCAAGAGGTCGATGCGATATTCTCCTTAATCTAGTGCAGTGCACATTCTAAGACACAAACAAATGACCTGTTACTGTTTCTGGTGAGTTACCACTTGTCAAATACACAACCCTAGTTAAAGATACATGTTAACATAGTCTCTTCGTAGAGTCGTGGGAGGCTCGACTCTTCAAAAGGGCGTAACGTGTATCTCTAAAGAGAGTTAGATATGAACACACTATGGACACACCCCCGCAGTTGCGGGAAGATGTATGCCAGAGTCTTCTCTTGCCAACTTTTGTGAACATTACTGTCGGTTGAGCCCGATAGCCAGCTTAGTGAGCCCTGTACTTTGAACTCAACCAAGAACTCGCATTTTTGTGTGCTATGCTCAACACTGCAACAAGCTACGTGGAAAGCACGGCAATAAAAAAATCCGCATAAGCTGATAGCGAACTTCCCTAACCACGAAACGAAGGCACATTCAGCTCACATTATTATGAAGTCGAGTATTCGATTACGACAACTCCGCAATTTGGCAATCTCTACTAATGACCGCGTCAAATCCCCTTTTTTATTCGGTATTCCGCACTGATGCTCACAGACGCCATCTCCAGCCACCATACACGGCCTTTTAGACTCAAAGACATGTTCGGCGGTTGCCTCATGTTTTCAACGCGTGCTCCCAAAATTAGATCGTCCTCGCATTAATGACGTGAGAGTAAGCGAGCGCGCCGTACTTCGGTGGCACGTCCTTTTATGCGGCATTTCGTCATTACAAGCTGTTTTTGCTGCTGTTGTGCTCTACATCGAGCAATGATTGCACCTACTGCCAACTCATCAGTTTTTCTTTTTTTCTTTCGTTCAGTCACCCGGAGACTCATTACTGGCGGAAGCAGAAACTTTATACCCTGAAGATGAAGCCTCATGAATGCTCCATGAAGTTTCCCGGATTTCAGGTAGAACCCCGGATGTGCGTTGTGAGAATTGCGGCTCGTCTGGGGGCCATCCGAGTGTATAGGAGAGAGAAGCTTTAATTCACTGCGTCACTTAACCACCTCACAGGCTTTCGCTGTCGAAGAGGCTGCGTGCATTTACGACAGGTTTGTACGCTGTAGGTTTTTTTCTTGCTAGTAGCCTTTATTTCTTTTCTCTTTTAGCACTTGCATTCTTGGTGCAGCGGCAGAAACCTCGAGTCCGTACTAATGCTCTTTCGTGCCCTTGGTACGCCCCTCTCTGGTCGATCAATGCAGCTAGCCCACGCACGGCAAGTACTTCAGTGCAATGTTGAAGGAACTTTCCTAAGGGTAATAGGTTTGGCCAGTTGGTTTCTGTTGAGATTCATGTTCGTTAGTGTAGAAAAGGACACAAAGATGAAAGAGGCAAACACTTTGAAAACATGTGGCTCACTGTACTAGAAATCAATGCTCAGTAAGGGTTATAATTAGCGTTATAGGCTCTTTAATCCTTGGGCCCGTTTCAGCGCTAGCGAACTTGAATCTTAACTTTCCCAACATTTCGATACAATTCTTGCGGTAAACAAAATTGAATCTCAACTGTACCGAACAGTTATCAAGTATAAGGTATACCACGGTATAAAACATTGCCTTAGCGTGCACTAAGTTCGGCAAGGTTGAAACAGCAAAATTGGGCGATTCTGAAGTCTAATCTCGTTGGTTCTATAGGTTATTGCTCGGCTTTAGCTAGGTTAGTCATGACACGGTTGTCCGAACTCCCGAGCCGAGCGTTCGTACCTCTCATAGATCTACAGGCACGTCATCGTTAACGTAGGGCTTCCATCGCTTCGGGCTCGTCTAGCAGCCGTTGTCGCCTTTCCAGTTCCCTAGTGTGGCAGCTTCGCACAAGTAGTGCCAAGCCTGAAGGAAGAGCGCAGCTGGGTGGCGTTGTTTGTTTCTCATTGTTTTTAGGTGCGAAGCACTTTAGAGGACCGGCTTGTTGTCCATCCATCTCATGTGGCGTGATCACGCTCACAGTAAAGCGCTAAATACAGGCCATAAAATGCTAGCAATGCTCAAACCCGAGTTAAAATGAATGAACAAGGTCTGAAACAATAAAATTACCAGAAATAGTCAAGAAGTAATGGCATTAGTCAACTCAAAATCGCTAAAACGTTTCGAAAACTTGGGGCCGACCCCGGTGGGGCGCGAGAGAGGGCGCCACCGCCTCGCCGAGCGAGCGAATGCTCCCCCCCCCCACCCCTTGCGCCGCCTCTGCGTCGGCGCGGCGCTGCGTCGCTACGTGACATCTGATGCGGGAAAGAACCTGACGGAACTCGCTGCACACGACGCGTATCTCAGCTGCCGTAACAAGCAGGAAGTCAATAAAGCGCAGCAAAAGGTATCGCACATGTCGCACACCGAGTTTGTGAAACTGCCTAACAAGATTCTACTCGTGCCGGGGAAACCCTGCACGCTTACTTCAATCATCGTTGTCATTAACGCATTGGTAAGGGGAGCAGTGGGAACTCTACGAACAGGAATCGCGGGTTGCCCGCGCGACACACTTCCTCAGCTTTCACAGTAGTGGAGCTGCCACACGTTTTCTTTCGTTCTTCTCTTTCTTCCTCTTTGTTTCTTGTATCTATATTCTGTACCTTTTCTCCTATTCCTTCTTTTCTATTTCTTTCTCTTTCTCCCTCTTTTTGTTTCTCTTTCTTGTCTTTTTTATTGCTGCTTTTTCTCTTCCTCCTTATTTCTATCGTGATCATTTTATTTTTTCTCTCTTTCTCTCTCTGTGTCTCTCTTTCTTTCCCTTTCTCTCTTTTTCTATGTCTTTCTCGGTCTTTTTATCTTTTTATGCCTTTATTCACATTATTTCTCTCCATTTTTTTTTCTATCTCTTTCTTTCTATGGCTTTCAGTGTCTGTTAGTGCACCATTGGTGAGTAGTGGGATTTGCCCAATATCTGTGGCACATACCCGTTCATGATGATGATAGTTTCCTGGTAGACAGCACAAATTAGGGCTAGCTTAAACAGCTTCGCTGTTAGACGTGGAAAAGTAGCAAGAAATGGATTATAATTAGGCATATCGGCTTTTCAAAGTGTTTCTAAATAGCGCGCAGTTCAACAACTATCGTGGTGGTGGATTTGCCAAATATGTTATACCTAGCAGAATGGCCAATCATGCCAGATCAGTGGACGCCGATTGTGCTGGCCGTGTAAGGCGTCGTGCACTCGGTGGCATCACTTATGAAAAAAAAAAAAGCCTGGTCATCATACATTTCGCTAATCTGCTAGCCATATGCGGTTTATCATAACTTAAAAAGCATTTTAACTTATGGAGAAAACGCACCAGATAGTGCGGCGTGGCTTCCCGTTATTACAACACTTTTTTGCGTGTGTGGACACCACGCTAAACAAAAAGCACTTTAACAAAAAATTGGCGCTATGCATTTCTTGAGGAGTCTGAGAACTGAGAACACTGAATAATCTGAGAACACTGTTCCACCATGTGATCAGGCAGGGCTATCAAGAGAGCTCATTAAGGACTTTTTCATTAATAGGCAGGGAACAATTAAGTGGCAGCGACATTTCATTGATGGGTTCGCTTGTTACTTTTGCTGCGATAGAACTGAAGCACTGCGCAAAGAGCCTTACAGTTTTCTCCACCTTCAATCTTCAACCTTGTCCAAACTCTATTACTGCTAACTGTCCTGCAATGTACTCGTAATGACTCTATTTATCTTAATCGCGGGGCAAGTCAGTGGCTCTGCCAAGAAACCTAGGTGAACCAACGTACTAAGGAACAATTAAATGAGAGCGACATGGGTCGATAATCAAAGTAGGTGTAATCTTCTCCACGCGACTATCATTCTGCATAAGTCGCACTAATGATGTTTCACGCTTAAAAAATAAGAACGTTCTTCACTTTCTCGGTGAGTAGCGTTAGTGTGACCTACGCGAAAATTTTAAAGACCGCGAGTGTGTGTGTATCTAAAATAATTTCAGCCTATATTCAATTCAGTGTAGCGGTCGGTTGCCCTTAGTGACTTTGATGTTGTGGAACTCGTGCAACGGGAACGTTCTCTGAAGCCCCCAATAAGCGCAGATTAAGCTGTTCTAGTACGAAATTGATGTTTGTGCAACTCTAAAATGAGGCGAGACCTGTAACGTCGGCTTGTCCGCAGCGTCTGCTGTCATACATATTAATTTTATACAGACTAATAGTGTTCCTAATAAGCTTAAATGTCACGAATAAAAACCTTATATTAGAAGAGAGGGATCACTAGACTCTTAGGATTCCTGAATATTGGGTTCGCTTTACCGATTCTTTGTAACCTCACGTAGCATGTCGACAAACTGTTCTCTGTTTTGTACTCAGCTTTGGCGTTCCGGGGCGAAGATTGCCAATCTTGACTAGTAGATTAAGCCCCACAATTGCAACAGATCTCAGTTATTTATCTGGCGGTGAAAGCAGTGCAATGTTGTACTAGCTTTAACCACTGATACCGTCAAACTTCTAAGGGATATCTAATCGCCCCGAGATCCTTGAGCGGCGCCGTCTCGCGTGTGACATCATTGCGGGGACTCGGGTGTCGCTCTAGGCAACGTTACTTGAGGTAATCTAGTAACGTTGCGTAGAGCGGCACCCGAGTCTCCACGATGACGTCACACGCGAGCGGGCACCACTGCGCGCGTGCGCTCGCTACGTGAAGGCTGCTCGACGCTGCATGCCGGTCTATCCTGCTCGAGTTATTGAAACATTAGTGGCAATGTTCATAAAACAATTCGCATTGAATGCTCAAGCAAAATGCTCCGCGAAATCGAGAGGAGTTGCCGTCAGGAGCTCGTTTAATGCCAATTGCTCCTGGTGTTGTCTCCTAGCCATCAATGTGTATCCGCATGTATTGCGTGGATTTCCTTTTTTTTTTCTTTTCCGTGGCCATGGCGCACTCAAAATAATTTTCGGGCCCGTTTCCGATTACTGACTTCAGCGTTTCTGCTTCGGCTTGCGCGTCTGCGTTATCGCGCACTGTACCGATACAGCGTGCGGCGCGTGTTCAGTAGCCTAACTTGCTCCTTCCATTCAGTACCGTTGTTCGGAGTTTTAAGCGCATGACAATAGACATGTGATGTCATTCAAAGAAATTAAGTGATCGTTACAGGCAACAACCATTGATTAAATCCGAGTTTCAGCAGCTGCTGTGTAAGCGCGTCGTAGGTACTTAACATTTAAACAAGAAATAAACAGGTTGAGAACACGAGGAAAAAGGGGATGCACGACGGTGACGCGAAACAATGACAGGTTGTGCGGAGTTCGCTTACGCAACATATTTTAATCCCGACGTTAATAAATCGACGTTTGCTGACTGGTTCACGGTCGTCTGAAAGTATTCTGAACAGAAGTAGTGTTATCATACTAACGCAGATAACTACAAAGCTTTCGAATCGGGAAGTCGTAATAAGATCCATAAGCTAGTGTAAATCACTCTCAACGGTTGACACCTGATAAGGCGTGGCGCGATCATTGTACTAAAAAAACTCACAGGGTCCCGTATGAATTTACCTATGACCCGAAAGTGAAAGCCATCTTTTTATTTTTCTTCAGTCGATGTATTGTTCCTTTCCCGCACCTGCCCTCTGAAAGCTTTCTGGACCTAATGTTGGTTTGCATTGCCTCCAGGATCGTAGGCATTGCAAGCTTTCTACACCTCACCTGGTATTGCACTGCCTCTGCGATCGGTGGGACGATCACGGAGTCAGTGCAAAGCGACGATCTGATGTGATAACGTCATGATGTGACGCCACACCATGTGACGTACCATGACGTCACAAATTCGTGTCATCTGTACGTCATAATGGCGTGATACGGTGACGTCATCAGGCGGTCATTATTTTTTACATCACTCGTGTTCGCGCCGCCGACGCGGTACGCCTATGGTCAATTTTCCCGTTGGATGAGGAATCGAAGGCTTTCGCCTTCAAATATTCAATCTTATTACAGCGTGGTGAAGAATAGCAATAGTCAGCCAAAGGGGCCAAAAGGATGGTGGGAAAGAGCGCTCTTTCTTCTCTTCCTGGCCCCTCTCACCGGTTGTTCCCACTGTTTACCAAGCTGTACTATCGGTGTCAAATGAAACACGAACGGCGGAGCGCGTTGCCCATGCATTAGGAACTCTACAGGGGCCGTGGCGGCCGCATTTCTGATGGGGGCGAAATTGCTTGAGGACCGTGTACTTACATTTAGGTGCACGTTACACAACCCCAGGTGGTCGGAATTAACGGAGCCCTCCACTACGGCGTCTATCATAATCATATGGTGGTTTTGGGACGTTAAACGTCAACAGCTATTATAGGAATTGTATAGTGCGCGGCGTCCTGTCATTACCATTAACAGGCGCCCACCCCCGATTGGGCAGCACTGCGCGATCGAAAGCATGAATGTCGCTCACGAGCCGCATCAGCGTATCTTTCTCTAATCATAAGGGTGTTAACTGTACCGCGCACACCACTGTTGGCGTTTCATTCAGCGCCGATAGTACGTGTAATATGTTTTAATGTGCATACAACTCACCCAATCCACGCTAGTTGTCCGCAATGACCCGCTGGTCAGTGAACTTATGAATTTTATTTCGCCGGCAAACGTTTTGTGTACATGGGTATGACTGCAACTGGGAGTGAAGTGTGAATTTTTATTCAACTCAAGTTCATTTACACAACGCTATGTTTTGCGAATTAGCCCTAAAATTGATTACGCTTCCCTTCCAAAGCAGCGTAGACTCTCGATAACTCGCTTGGCGAGACGTTCGCGCTTTCACGTATGATATTTCAACGCCATCCAGCCCAGTGAATAACGCTGCTAACGCCGGGGCATGATCCTGACCGCGATGGCTGTGGGTACATAGAAGATACGATAACTGTAAACGTTTCTTAACCTCCTGTAATACTGGCCGCCATCTATAGAATTATCACTAGAAGAAAATACAACCAGTAGTCGAGGAGCGCCGTGCGGCACGAGCGAACTATAGCGAAAATGCTGCTGTTCTAGCCAGAGCGTAGCCGACAACAAAAGCCGAATGCTCCCAATTGCGTCACCGGAGTGCCGTTCGCAGCGCCACCATCGGTGGCGCACGAGGCGAATAGTCTATGACAAACGAACTACGTCGTGCATGTCTTTTGAATTATTGCCACCGAAATATCTGTCCAGACGTAACCACTGTGTGCGACGTCGACACCTGGCATAAACTAACGGGTGGTAATATAACTTACGAGTGCTTCTCTCACTGTAAAAGCATTTTATCGATCAAGTAGACACTCTTAAATGTTAGCCTTATATAGTAGCGTACTTGCGTCTTCTACCATTGTGACGTCAAAAAAAACAATAGAAATAACGCAGCAACCACGGAGTGTCTGCTCCAGAGCGGAAAGGGCTATAAATATATAGGATAAGGAAAATAAGAACGTCTCTTGGAAAAAGCACATAAGCATGTATTCGTCAAAACACGTGTAGGAGAAAATACTCTGTTTACCTGCATATGCCAGATTTGGTTGATAATCTGCAAACTGATTCATGCGACCTATCTTTAGTAGCATTCAGTTTCTCTTTTTTTTTTTCGAACCTCAAGTATAAAGAGCATCCCCTGTTTCATAAAACTGCTACTAGCCCGCAGGGGTGCGGTGACACGCGACGCCCTCTGAAACGGAGAGCATCTGCGGCTGACGTAGCCTTATTGCACATAGGAACGGCGTCTCTGAGCAGCCAGGGACCTGCATTATTGAAGATTTGTACTCTACTTCTTTCATTGGCCAAGTTTTCTCAAGGCCTCGCCGGGCTTAAGACAAGAACACAGTGATCTCTAATAAAGGAACGTTGGCTAATGTTGCCGTTCTTCTAATTTTGCTTACGTTCCTTAAAATTAAGTCAGCTCAGCGGTTGGGGTATTCAATGATTATTTCTAGGGCAGCTTGCTTAACATGTCCGTTTTAATGCATTTTAATAGTTATAAAAGAACAACAAAACTAACCTTCTTGTGTATATAAAAGCAGATATTACTATTGAGTTAACCCATATATGCCAAGTGTCCTACATATAGGACGCTTCTTTGATACACTCTAACATCGCTATTTCTTTAGCTGATGACTAGCGCCATCTACAGCACATGAAGGAGGCCTCATTCTCAACGTGCGCAAGCCTACACATTGCTTGCTTTTCATGCTGCCACGTGCCGACCGTTTTCTCCGGGCAAACGCGTGCTTTGTATGAAAGACGTCATGCAGAGGAAGAAGTGCAACGTCGGTGTGCACGTGAAATGTTTCAAGGCTTACCGCACCTGCACATAGCACCCTAATTCCTAGTGCCCTATATGTATAGGACGGCTTGAAAAACCGTGTTACGTTTAGCTGGCAGTACATAAAGAACTTGTGCTTTCTTTTGAGGGCAAAAGTACACTTTCTGTGAAAAAAAAATTTTCTTTTGTCATTTTTTCTGACTTTGGACATATATGGGTTAATTCAGTGGCGCCTGACGGCATCAACATTGCGAAAGTCAGTGCTGCGAAAGCGGGTTCCGTCAAAACACTGCGAGCTAAGCCGTTCGCTTGCTACACGTACGTGATTTCGCAGTAACATTCACGCAGCAGTGAAAACATCGCTCACTGCTTGGCCTCAAGAAGCGACAGGAGATTTTTTTCTGAAACTTCACTTGATCAGGCAAGGTCTGTAACGAAAATGTTGTCAGGTTTTGCCGAATTTCAAATACCTATCATTCCGTATCCTACAATTGCATCTTGGTGCATTCGTAAATTATTTACGTACGTGTGAAGGGCTCATTTACCTGCGGTATGGGTTGTTTCAGTACTGCTTCTCCGTGTTCCATAATCAAGAAATGTTACCCATTTCTTGGCACGGCACTTCGCTTAAGTTTTACTTTCTTTAAATTTCGTACTGGTTAACAGTGTAATGAGGCATATGGCTTTGTACAAGACGACAATTGGCAATTATTTATTTATTCGGAGCAAACAAGACTTAATGCATGCGTGTAATGGAAACCGTGATTGGCCAAAGTGACGTTTAGAGACGTTGACTAAAAGCGGCAACTTTGTGCAAACTTTGAGTTTGCGTATAAACTATTTTCAAATAGAAAATACCTTTTATTTGCTCTGGCTGCTTTGCTATGTCTGCAGTAATTCACCATTCTGTCGGCCTTATGGCATTTAGCAGGTTTGATTTTGCTCACGGAATAATTCTTTTTTGTATTTCCGGGAGCCGTGTTTACAATAATCAAATATATCAGTTATATGAACTAGTATATTGTTACAACGGAATAATTGCGTAATTGAGGCAGGTCAAAATAAACAGCAATGTTCTCGAATGTCGCTTTTGAGCATATATTCTACATTTGTTATTAATAAATACCAGGCTTGTTATTTTGTGCGGCTGCATTCATTAAAAAAATACTGCGTCAGAGTATAAGGTTGTAGCGAAATTGCGTTTAGCAGGCAAAGCAATGTAATTATTTAGTAGCAGTAGGGTTCTTGTTTAAAGCTCGCGGTTTTCAAGATGAGTTGTAAACTACAAAATCGCATATGCTTTAATGTTTTCTTCCACCAACCGCCGGATTATCGTGGTGTTGCTTCATATCTGTTTCTTGTATCCTCTGCTGTGAAACGTCTCCTAACGTTGCAGAGCTAACTCGGCTTTTGTTCAACTTGCGCACATTGCGGTAACTATACTGCGTCAGTCATGAATCATCACGAAACCAAAGCACAAACTTTCGGGAATAAAAACTGATTAAAGTAATAATGTCTGGGCGTATTTTGTCACCATATGACCGTGCGTTTTAACGATATGAAAGTATGTCGGGCATCCTCCCTAAGAAAAAAAAAATACCGTTTCAACAACAACACGCTTCTCGAACTTATATATATATTTTTCAATTACCAGCGCTGTCACGCTAAAGACATATGAAGTCCCGAGTGTTATAACTGCCCTTTTAAAGTGGCACAGCAGACTGGATGACGCAACAATGCCTGAACAGTAAATCATGAATTATTTTTTTTTCTTCACCGTTGCCGCGTGAAGGTATAGTAGAGAGTCTCACGTTCAAGGCTAAATGGATAGAAAAAAAGTGACATGAACTTTGCTCCAAGAGCCGTTGCTGCGTTAAGGTTCGCATTCCCTCGAGTGCCGACAGTCTATTGTACTTATGATTTTTCTAGCAATGTCGTGCACATATACTTGCCTTCAAGTCAGCACATTTTGAAATATGAAAGAAAAAAAAAAGTCCATGATAAAGGCATATTGTATGGAAGTTTATACGGCCGCGCGACTTCTCGTACAATTTTCGCGGTCATTAAGTTTACGGGCCACAAGTGAAAATGCTTTTCTCAACATGAGGTCGGCGGTTGCTTAAGCGGTACGCATAGGCTTTGTAAGGAGGCTAGTCGCTAACAAAAAGCGCCACTAGTTATACGAACAGAACTTGTTACCGCTATGTTGCAGCGTATGAAACGACGATTACAGTAGAAACTCAGTAGAGGGAATATAACTGGATATCACGTTTAGTTAAAAACAGGAAAAGCGCCTTGTCAATACATTATGGCAGTGCATAATCATTGACCTATTGGGCTTTGCCTCAGTTTTGTAGCTTTAGCTACACTAGCCGAGCAGAGCCAGTTTCGCGTGGCTCCTCAAGAGCCGTGCTGCGCATGCGCGAGGATCAGTGATGCCACATAGCTGGCGCATCGGAGCTGGCACCTCCCGCGCACTCCGCCGCTGCCGCGCTCGACTCGCTGCCGCCGGTCTGCGCTTTCCGGAGGAATGACGTCGTGGCCTTTGCAGACGTATTGGCGCCGGCGCGCGCGCAGCTATTCGCCTTCGCTGTGCAGTCGCCGTCTGACACTGCGCTGGAGCCGCTTGATAGCGCCTCTGACTGGCGTTTGCCAGTGTAGTATATAGCCAAGGAGAAGGAGAGCGCAAATGCTGCTCAATGGCGCAGAAGAGCGGGGAAGCTTAACTCATCGGATCCCGAAGTAGTTGCCTGGCAAAATAAATGTGCATGTGCCACATACCATGTGAGTGTCATCGGAGGAGCAGTAAGCATGATAATCAAGCTAATCTTAGACAATCAGGAAAGTTAACAACAATCAGCTGAACCTTTACTAACGCTACGTTATCTTGGCATAGCCGAGCTAAGCCACTACAACATTTTTCTTTACTGGTTTTTTTAATTTTTATCTTTTGCCATAAGACCAATAGTAGTCAATAAGGACTCGCACCGCACATATATAGCCGCTGTCCGCAAGGCCACAAAAAACGATTCCAGCTATGCGGAATGACCACAGGCGTAATTCCGTCCTAACAATTTGCAATACCGGGTCTATATTGGTCTACAAAATAAAAAGTGAGAGCACAATACACTGACTCGCTCGAATGGATGCAATAAACCCCGCCTCATCCTTGCTCATCTGGTCGCACCTTTGTTCTTTTGTTTTACTTTCATTTTTCGGGGAGCAAAGGTTCAAGAGCAACCCGCATAATGTCAGATTGCCCTTCTACGAGAGGGTGCTGGGGACCCGTATCTCAGGTCCTTAATCACACGTATATAGATGCCCTCAAGAGGCGAAGGTTGGGAGGGGAGAGGGGAAGCGGGAACTGTCGCCTCACGGACGAGCGACGGAGAGCCATTTCGCTTTTAGATTGGCGCCGAAGGACCCGACTCTCTTGCCGAGTCTTCGCTATCGTTACCCGCCCACCTTCCGTCACATGTCGCTGGTCTCGATGCTTACGCGCTCCACTTGTCTTCCGATAGCGCGTCATTATCGTGTGGAGCAGGTATTCGTCTGCAGTAGCCGACCCATCTTTGCACCCATGGACGGTAGTAGAAACCTCCCGGCCGGCTGAGCACGTAAGAACGCCCTCGCGTTATTAATCGCGGCTACAGTGCGAAGAAGGAAGATAGCGCCTTATATATAGACGCGCAGTCTGGGCAAGTGTGTGAAGGTGTCCGTGCGCGAAGAGCGTGGTCTATATATCGAACACCCAAAAACCGCGAGACATATTCATTTATTTATTTACGATACTTGAAAGGTCTCAGTGATGGGGTTTTACGTGAGATGTTACCTATTACAATGCGTGAAACGTGTAGATGCTCGATCGCTGCTTCGATGTTGATGATGCTGGAGTGGCGCACAACGTCAGGAGGACGGCCATTCCAATCTTAGGCTGTCTTTACAGCAAAAAAGAAGAAGAAAGATAAAAGGTGCGCAGTGGTCGGATCAGTTGGCGGGTACACAACTTTCCCGTGACTGATGCGGTCTGAATGACGATGGGGTGGCTTGAGAGCGGGATATATACGACATGATGGCGCGAGACGCGCCACTGACGCCACCTACTTATTCGCTGAGCTTGTATGAGAGGCACGCGCTCAGGCTGTTTCGAAACCTAGAATGACGCAAAGCGTCTTCCGGCGAGACAGTTCAGAGTTTCAGCGGAAGAGCAAAAGAGAGAGAGAGACAAAAATAAAAAAAAAAACGACACCGTCTCAGCTAAATTGAGTTCGCAGTTCTTGGGGAGAGTATGTGGTACGGTCTAGTCGTGAAACCTCATAAAATCTTAACTATTTTGGGCGCTTGCAGGCAGCCAGCTGCCAGATGCGCTCGAAGAAACGAGCTTGGTGCTTAAGTAAAGCGTTTCGTAAGAGTTAGTAACGTCGAGAATGGTTCAGTTTCCAATAGATCTATGCATGTTTCGAAACACTGTTACAGTTGTGTAAAGTTTAGTACGATGGGAATGAGCGCTGGCTAGCCTGTCGGGCATCATGCATAGGCGTTTTCGTATCAGTTGGCAGTTATTCGTTGCTGGTCTTAAACGGACGTGCATGTAGAAACATTTTCATTAGAACTTCGTTAATGATTGCTTGATTGCGCCTCAACGGTTTATCTTGTACTTATATTGGGGCACTTATAGTGGGGCACATGAAGTGTTGCAGTCCATTACCTACTATTGAAAACTCCCACTGGTCACAGCTCGCTTTACTTCTATTGTACGAGAAGTATCACGACTCGACTCACGTCTACACCGACGGCTCCGTCCTACCGAGCAGTTCAACAGCGGCGGTCGTGATTCCAACGATCGCCACAACTATCAAGTTCAGGACGGCTCACCCAACAACATCGACGGCTGCAGAGCTCACAGCGCTTCGCGCCGCGCTGCTTTTCATTAACGACCAAATGAGAAAAAGGTGGACGATTTTCTGCGACTTCAAGGTGGCACTGCAGTCTCTACTGTCGACTTTGCCGCGGTCCGCACGAACAGTTGGTATTTGAGAGTGCCGAGATGTTCCACCACCTCACCGAGCAAGGACACCGCATTACATTTCAATGGCTACCAAGTCACTGTGGGATTATCGCCAATGAACAGGCCGATCAAGCTGCCTGTTCAGCCCATACAGAGGACCGCGACCTGTCGATACCTCTTTCTAGGACAGACGCTGCTCGGAAGCTCCGCATGCTCGCTCGCCAATGCACCATGTCAAATTGGAATGAGCCACATTTCATGCATGCACGACTACACTCCTTTGATTCCACGTTAAGCCTTCGACTGCCATCAAGACCTCGCCGACGGGAAGCTACCGTTCTGTGTAGATTATGGCTGGGCGTCGCGTTTACCCATGCGTATGCATTCCGCATAGGGATGGCCGACACCACCGCCTGTGAACACTGCGCCGACGAAGAAACAATTCGGCATGTTCTGTGTGACTGTCCGAAGTATAGCACACAGAGACAACCCCTTTGCCATGCTTTCAACAAGATAGACGACCAGCCTCTATCTGAAGAAAGACTTTTACGCCATCGTCCGGACATAACGTCGCAGAAGAAGGCTTTACAAGCACTACTAGCCTTCCTGCGATCCACTGGCCTGTCAGAGCGCCTCTGAGCGCAACGCTCTCGTGTGTGTGTGTGGTTGTGATTGTTTTTTTTTCCTTATTTATTACTTATTTTCTCTCTCTCGCTTTCAACCCCCTATTCCCCAACCCCAGTGCAGGGTAGCATACCGGATACAAACTTCTGGTTAACCTCCCTGCCTTTCTCTGCTATTTCTCTCTCTCTCCCACTGGTCCAATTTCTTAGCCCGTATTTGTTAGCTTCTGGACAGCCGGTAAAACTTCGAAGATCGTTAAGCTTCAAGGAGGGAACTTTTGAGAACTCCGTTATGTTGCGTACCTTTACACAGCCTGCTTAATTCCAACCATCAGCAGATTCAGGGTAATAGACCGATCTCACCGCGAGTTGCACTATACGCCACCGCCGCCGCAGTGTATGCGGGTACTTGTAGTACTCGGTACGTTCAGCTGCCTACAGATGGTGGATCAGCGAACTGCATTAACGTGCTTTAGTGGCTCTATTTGGATGAATTGCGATGGTTGCCTTAACGTGCTGCGTGCTGGAATGCTACACCAGCAGCCAGCAGCAAAATGACTCCGATTTTACGTGTTCTCAAATGATTTCAAGCTCCGACAGGAATGTGGGCGACAGTCAACGAAGTCTGACAGAGAGGCAACTACCGCGCACTTTCTTGTTCAACGTGTTTGTGAATTCCTTGTGCATGATGCATCGTGGTTAAGCAGTGCCCTACTGCGTCATAACAACCTTGCTGCGCGACCGCTAGACCGATCAGCCACAGCAAAATTTCATATAACGCCTGCTCGATCTCCTTGCTGGGGCGATCGCCGCCAACAGCAACAAAATGGATACAACGCGTTTCCCGGGCAAAACAGAGATCGCTTTAATACATAGGGAGACCTAAACCGACCTCTCACCAAATGCGATAACGACTGTCAAGTGTCTATAGCATGAACGAGATCTGTGATATGAACCAAGCTTATAACTGCATGCTGTGTACAGCTCGCGCCATGGAGCGCACGGTGAAAACTCGGCCGTGCCGGCATCGCAGCCAACTTCGCCACCGGGATTTCCCTATTCCTTTCAGTATGTAATATTATCGTGAACGCATCGTAAAGCGGCCGACAGTGGTAGCAAAGCCGAACTTCTTTATGAGCGTAGGCTATTAACCGTACACTGCACTTTCGAAGCGGTAGGCCTAGCGACGATACGTCGAGCCACCGGCTGAGGCCGCCGCCGCCACCCGTAGCGAGCTACTGCTTATCCGCCGCATTTCGTGTGTCGCCGAAATCTCTTACTGACTCATACATCTCTTGTGCAGCAGGAAATATTGTGCCGTTGACGAGATTTCGGTGATATAAACCTTTCGTAAACGACATGAGCGGCCAGTAATCGCTCAGTGGACGCGCCTCTAACCTCCTTCGCGGCGACCGTTTCATCTTCATTCACGTTTGACTCATTTCTGTGATCGAACTCCTGCGTTGACAACACAGTCTACATGAAAAGTGTTACTTCGAGAAGAAAAATCGCAATAAGCTTTCTTTTATTGCGTCCCTTCGGCTTTTCTTGTTTTTTTCCTCCTGTTGTCGTAGTCGCGGAGAGCTCTAACTCAGTTTGGGCAAGTTATTTTTTTCGATACTGTATAGCTTGTGTCGCTTGCGTGCTGAAGTTTACTGAAGAAGATATTTGCTCTCATGACGGCGGGAACATGATTTCCTTTTTTTTTATTACGAATATTTATTCAGCAAAGAGACGCAAGTTCATCAAGATGACGATACGACCTCGTCACATGTAAGCACTATCGAATGTTCTTTTTCTTTTAGCGCTAGGGTGCAGTTTAACCTGAAAGAAAATAACATACATTGGAGGTGCGCACACAGTTTTCTACCGCGTTCAATCGTCTTGCGTGTCGACGATTGGTGCATAACGCCAATATACTTGAAACACGCTGCAAGTTGCCGCACCAGCATCGCGCCGAGAATTACAACTAAGATGGGCGCAGAGCCGCAGTCGGAAACTCGAGCATGCGCAGATGGTCCGGTGCGATCGGTCTATTGTCGAGATAGTGATTTCACGTACGAATAAAATGGCGTCAGAACACATCTGAAAGTATGAATGAGAGAGTGAAATGCGATTATTTATAGCAAACCTAGACCTTAACGAAAAGGCCAGGCGGCGAGGCAATCGTCGTTGCTACTTGTTCTTCTAATGCACGTGCGAGGAGACTAGCAGAAAGGAATTCTCAGCGCTAGCACACACTGGCTAGTCGCCAGCGCCGTCTATCCAAAATAAAGGGGACTTCGCCGTGGCGCTATTAGATCGCACAGAATGTCTACATGGGAGCGTTTCGCGACTGGCTAATCAATCGGACCACGCGATAAGAAATCACAGGTGGTGCATTATCTCCTCAGCCACCAAGCTACATGCGCACTGTAACGCTATTCTCCTAAATTTCGGTGCATACGTACGCTACGACGCTTCTGAAGTTAAGACATATTCGATGTCAGCAAGAAGCGAACGCACACACAAGTAGAATTACACTCTTAACCTTGAAACCCAGAGCTCCAGGGTACATCAATTCGCTTCGTATAGCGTGCATTACACCGTTGTGTTGACTCGTCTACAGCTCTTCGACTAAACGCCTGTGAATATACAGCACTAGCTTTTAAACGTTACACTCTGAATTGCCTGTGGTTAAGGATGGCGCAGTACAGGTTAGCGCTAAAGGCATTTTCTGGTGCGCGCGGATGAGCTAACTTCAAACTTCGCGAATGTTTACTGTATCCTGCTATAGTTCCGCGTTTCTTCCGAAAGTTTAACACGACTGTGCATAACTTAATGCTACGTTGTACTCCAAGCGCTTTATAACCACTTCCTTGAATGCATCATGCAGGAAGACTGATTAGACCAGGAAATGCTTTCAGACGATCTAACAGTGAAGCCAGGAAGTCCACGTTCCCAAGAGATAAAATATACGACTAAGTTAATTTACATGCAAATTCCTCACGCGCACAACTTGTGCAAGGTGTTTTAGTTAGGAGCAGGATAACTTTGGCATGGCCTATGTTTACAACGATTCCTACGCACCGAAACAACTCCACTGACTGCCAACGCTTAATCTTTGCTCTGTATAAATTCGTAAATATTTGATGCATAGTAATACAGCTGGAGCAACATTAGTAACGCGTGAATCTTTGCAAAACAGTCTTAGCAGCGTTCTTGAGCTCTGTTTCTTCCGCATAAACGAAAACATATTTTTCTGTACACCAAAAAAGGAATAGGTATACTTCTTTTTTAATGCGAAGCATTGCTTAGCGAACCTCTGGCACTTTGAGCGTATCTATCTATCTATCTATCTATCTATCTATCTATCCGCCTACGTCTGGCGGCTAGATAGATGATTTCATGATCGCCTCCTTAGCTTGGTGTAGACCAAATTGGCATGGGAGGGTAAGAGGATTTGACGAATATGACTGTGGGGTCATGACATGAATAACGTGAAAATCCTGTCGCATACGTGGTCAAACCTTTGCTCCAGACACGTGTGGCACATACCCGTTTACCACGGGCCGTGGTGTGCGCCAGATGTGATTGACACTTTATATCTACCCAGGAACGGCGAGAACAGACATCGGTAATTTAAATGACAGAGCGTTAAGAAAAAACGACATCGGCAGCGTTGACCCCAGGCATGGAAAGAATAAGAATTAGGATCCCAGCGCAAGTCGAACCCAAGCATTCTGCGTGGCAATCAGGTATTCTACCACTGAGCCACGCCAGGTCTGTAAACTGGTTTGGAAAAACAGCCTACGCAGGCGTAATGTCGGTGCAACGTCACGTGTGTTTGTGCTGCTGGCTATCTAATTTTACAAGAAAGCAATAAACACTACATTTGTGCTCCTACGACCCAGGCGTCGTATCAGATCAACGTCTGTGGTTCCAGTGTTGGCTCCGCTTTTATAGCAGTTTTATAGCAGTTATAACATTACATTTGTATTCATAAGATTCAGCAAGCTGGTAAGCCAGGTAAGCGTGCCTGGTAAGCCCACAATGTGCACACACCTATCACACTTACAAAAATACGTCGATCCACCTCGTAACGCTTTGTTCAAAGCCATAAAATACAGCATAGCAGTACTCGCTGACTGCTTCGGATGAAACCGATTCCCACAACGAGTGGGATCTGCCGAATTTTTTTTTCTTGAAAGAACGACCTGCCTTTTCTTGAGGTGCGTATTATCGGCAAGCGCTATTTTGTTTCTGGTGAGTGAGCATGTGTCAATGTTTGCGTATAAATAGAGAAACTCACTTCATACATCCCTCAAAAGATTCCCGATTATGCTTATTGAGCACATAATTCCTACGATGCTGTTAACGAAGCCCTCGCATGAAGCTCATTCTCACTTATTACACAGTGTGAGTATACTGCAAGCAGCAATCATGGAATAAAGTGGTCGCACAATACCCGCAAGTGCAAACAGCTGTATATCCTTGTAATACCACCGAAAACAGACCGACAGCTAATGCAAGTACTTGAGTAACTCGAGTAATTGGGTATATAAGTTTCTTAAAAGCACCTTAAAGTATCTCGGTATTTGTTGCATTCCTGAATTTAGTGCGGAGTACGGCAAAAAGAATGATGTAGGTACAGGCGGATGTACCTCTATGTTAATCAGCATTCCTCGGCTGCCTTTCTCTAAAATTTGCGACATCGTGCGCAATGCTGCATTCGTGGCTCTCTCTTTATCTCGCGTAAAATTAGTGTCTTGATATACGAGAATAATGAGCGGGAAGCAAAACCGAAGGCGATGTCTCCGCGTGTCCGCCATGCCAAGTCGTGTAGGAAATGGTCCTTTCACTGAATGCCTTTGCCGCATCTCGTTGCTGGGCAGCATTATCCCGGTCGCAGGGGACAGCGAAGAACGAGTAATTAAGAGAACCCCCGTCCTAATGCGGCTCACGGAGACTGCCTGCCACGCAGCAGCCTCCTTGTCTTGCGCTGCGGTGATGAAATCTGGGGCAAGATAATTAACGGTGAATGCTGCCTTCAACGTCGCAATAACTTACCGTCGTTTAAATGCGGAAGGTATGCTGAAGGGCAACGGATATAAGAAGACGCCACGGTGTTCCCATTTTCAAGTGAAAGAAATTTTGAAGGCTGGAATGAAGTTAAATGAAGACGCGATCAAGTGTCACACACATCAAGTAACACACAAGAGCAATAGAATCAAGTAAAACGTAGGGCCAAGAGCTATGAATTACCAGAAAGTATGAGTGTTTCAATATCACTTTTCTTGCTAACCAAATACTTTAGACAACCTTAATGCTCCATACAGGTGTCATTATTTGCGCTAGCTTCTAGCGTTCGGTCAACGTTTGGTTCCCTTGGATAGACTTTAGAGTGAAAGAAGACTGTTCTGTACTGAATACGTGTAATATTTAAGGCACACACGGAAGAAAAACAGTCTACTCTTTCTATGAACGCATTCAATTAATTAACAATCCTGACAGATAATTGAACATTATCTTAGTAAAGCTCATGCTCCAACATCATGTGTATCCTATAGAGCTCTTGACTTGAACCATTACCTCCTTTAATTGAGCTCTAACAGCGGAGCGTTTCTGCGGCTGCTAAGCCTGACGACAGCTGAGTGTCCGCGTTGCATGTCACGCTCGGGTTCCCAAACACACCCATAGATGACGTAACTGCCTCGGTCGCGGTAGAGTCACTGTATATGCTACCTTTAGGTAGCAGAGTAGCGCATAGGTCCGGCTAGCAACCACAGCTATGCGGTGAAGTCGCACTCCATTTTTGCAGGCGACATGCCTACCGCGTCGCCGATAAACATGTCTCGCGTGTCGAAGGCCGGCGATAAACATTGGCTCTCGATGACTAGTGTTAATTGAGTGAGCTGCAGCGGCGGCGTCGAGAAATACAAAAATTGGCCCGAGCGTCAGCTTCTCCGCAATGCATGGTTGCTAGCGGCGTTGGAAAACAGATGCGCAACTCTGCTACCTAAAGGTAGCATATACAGTAACTCTAGGTCGCGGCAATGCGGTAGCCGTACAATGAAACGGAGAAGGGCGGCTCGAGCGTGAATAGGGCCTAAAGCCACTGTAGCAGGGGCGGGTGTGGCAGGGGCAGCCACATGTCCTTTCCCGTGCATTTCTACTCTACAAATAACGTAATAATAGGCGCCGACATAACTTCGCAAAACATCACAGAAAGTCATAAGGGAAACACAAGAGAACCGCAGCTGCGCCGTTTCTGCAGTTTTCACACTAGGGGGGGGGGGTACTGTTTTTAATTTTTTATTGGAACTTGTTCACATTCTAGCCAACGCTCAGCTTCCGGTCGGCTGGAGGCGAATTCCGGTGTGATAATTGAAAAACATAACGTAACTAGGCGCTAGCGCCACAAAATCTCTGAACAAGTTTATTTTCCACTTCAACAAGAAGCGGATGGCATCAGAAGAAAAGTTCCACTGAGCTTGTTACAGCTTCTGAGCCCGATGCAGTTGAGCAGCGTAGTAACGTAATATGCAATCTGAACCTTAAGTAAACTTTTTAATAATTTTACTTTGAAATCTTGCCCTTAGGCAGAGTGGAACATACTGCCAAAGATACACAAAGAGGTTTACTTTGTGCAGAGAGTCTGAGTCAGCGATGAAATTGTCCATGACTCCAACGATCGATTTCGGGCAGTCGGCCACTTGTGAAACTTGTTGCATCCTTATGAAAAACAGCCTTTCAGATGAAGGCTCGTGAACGACGTTGAGATGCGCATTTTTAGGTGCATTATCTGCTCTGAAATTTATTTCCTGTACTCTACAGTAAAACATTCTCGTTCAAGAAATCTTGGGCCCAGTACTTGTTTCGCTAGTATTATACCCAAGAGACTTGCAAAATAAATATAAATGCGAGATGACTAACGCGCAGCAAAAGTACCATTCCGAATATTTCACACATTCTCCCCGTAACGATAATATCGGCGCGTATTATAAACCTGGTAAAAACCGCAAATCCAATAAGATTAACGGGAAAGTATACAAATGAGAAACAGGAGACTTTTGTGAGCGAGAACACACAACGAATGCGCCAAGCAGACGACCGGCTTTAGTTATGTTAGTTTAAATTCAAAGATATTTCATTATGGTAAGTTTGCGCCATCTTCAGTTATTAAAGCAGGTATCGGAAACGTGCAGCACCTACAGGTAGCGCCACAGTGACTGCGCCAGTGCGCCGCCAGCGCCACGGCGGCCACTTCAGTTTCCACCCGCGTGCTACAAATTGCCTTCTCTCCGTCTGCTACGCCCGCTTTGCGTGTAACTGCGTGTGCGCGAAGGCGAGAGGAGTGGCAAAGTGGGTAGGCTGTAAGAAAATTAAGTGCCGATTTTTTAGGGCCTCAAACGAAGAGAAAGGCCATAAATTATACCGAAGAAATCATGTTTGCAATGTGACAGAAACAGGGACGTGCGACAGTGTGTGTTGATATGGCGATCTGTGCGGCAGCCTAGCTTAAACCTGGAAGTATACTTCGTCGCCACAGAGGTTTGCATGGATTATTCCTTATCCTTTTCCTGCTTATTTCTGAGTGAGCGATCGCGTTTGCGCCAGACATGTGCTGAAACCTATTGAGATGGGCGCAAGAAAAAAGCATTTTCGCCGAATCGTGTTGCAATCAGTGATGCAGTGTAGTATTTGCGCGAAGTTTTCTGTGCTGTGGTTTAGTTCCGTTTGAGGTCGTTGCTCGGGCTGCTTTAGTGACTGCACTCATGGGCTGGCTGCTCCACGGAACACGCGAGGCGCTTTCGCTCACTCCCTCACCGCGGCGCCACCGGCTCATTGCACGTTTCCTGTAATATTTATACTTTCATCCCATTGAAATTTTGGAGCAGTAATATTGACATTGTTCATATTGTTACGCATATGGACAAAGAAAACGAAGGCCGGTGAACGTGCTTGCCGCTCCGAGGCAACTAGGAAGAAGACGACGACGCTGGGAGATCCAACCTGTTGGCCGCTCCTGCGCTCACCTTCGCGACCAAATAAACGGCCCCTCCAGTCGTACACGTCTCGGTCTCCTTCGAGCGTAACAGAGTGGTGGAGGTGCTGGGTACGCGCTCAGGACGACGGAACCATCACTGCTGCAGCTTCGTCGAAGCCGTCGACTCGCCGGCCTCCCGCCATCTGACGAGATTGTCTCCGACATGCCCGAAGAAGGAGATGCTCCCAGGGCAGCACCTTGCGGTCCGTTGCAGTACTACCGAGTCCCACCGCCCTTCGGAGGAAAAGCGGGTGAAGACGTCGACGCGTGGCTCATCCAGTACAAGCGAGTGAGCAAGTCCAACGGATGGGACACAGCCGCTCAGCTCACCAACGTGGTCTTCTCCTTGACCGACACCGCACTTGTGTGGTACGAAAACCACGAGGATGCGCTTACAACGTGGGATCTTTTCGTTGAGGAGCTAAAGGCGTGTTTCGGAGACTCCGTCGCGAAAAAGAAGCGTGCTGAGCAGACGCTGTCGCAAAGAGCGCAGCTACCAGGTGAGACGTGCACGACATATATCGAAGAAGTATTAAGGCTGTGCAAGATAGTCAGCGCTAATATGTCGGAGGAAGATAAAGTCGGGCATTTGCTAAAAGGAGTGGCTGAGGATGTCTACACTTTTCTAATCGGAAAAGATACCCTCAGTTCTGTGTCCGACTTCATTCGGCACTGCAGAACTTTTGAAACGTTGAAGATGCGTCGGATCACGCCAAAGTTTGGTCGGCTGGCTAACGTTACAACTGTTGCCAGTGTAGACCCGAGCCCTTGCCTTGACATTTCCTCGACCATTCGACAGATTGTCCGCGAGGAACTCGCCCGCCAAGAAATGTTGCGTTCAACTGCCGACCATCATGAGGTGTACACGCCACGTGATGCTACAACTGCGCCTCTTTCGGCCCCTTGGCAACCGATGATTAGCGCAGCGGCTGTAGAGTACAGCCCAGCCCCACAGTCAAGGGTGACAACGCGCGTTCCAGCTCCGCGCTATGATCGACGCGCTCAGCGCACGCCTCCCCGACGACCGACGTATCGTCATGACATCCCCGACGAACCCATCCGCTATACACGAGCGAATGATGACATTCATTTCACTGAAGAGCAACCAAGGTTTCGACCTCTGCCGGTGTGTTACTCCTGCGGTGTTCCGGGCCATATATCACGGTTTTGCAACCGTCGTGTAGCTCCGCGATATGGCCCACCGTCAGAGTTCTCACGACCCTCCGAACGGCCTCGCGGTGTCCCGCGGCCGCCACCACCTGGCAACGATTATTGGCCAAGCAACTTCCGGAATCACTCCCCGGCATCTGACAGGAGTTTGACGCCTCCACCGCGACCGCGTGCTCCTCGTTCTCCCTCACCGCTGCGTCGCACCACGTCCCCTTCGCCACCGGAAAACTAGCTAGCGCGGCCGATGGAGGTGAGGTCGCTGGAGATGTGCTAATGCCAGAAATACCTCCTGTGTGGATGCTCAAAAACAAAGTGCGTGTTCTTGTGGATGATGTGCCTGTGATGGCCCTGGTGGACACAGGGGCGGCGATTTCCGTAATGAGTGTTCTTTTTAAAGACGTGTTAGGGCGCAAAGTTGTTTTTAAGTGGGACGAAACTTCAAAGTTCTGCGGAGTGAGTGGCGAGCCGTTGCGTCCTATTGGCGTGTGCAGTGCTGACGTGTCTTTGGGAGGTCATGTTATTACGACGGAATTCGCGATTATTCCCCGGTCGACCCATGACGTTATTCTGGGCATGGACTTTTTGCGGGAGTGTGGTGCCACTGTCGACTGCCGCACAGGGAAGCTATTTGTGAGTGGTCTTCCATCAGGGCTCCTGGAAAACCCTGTAGAAGGCGAAACTACATTGTGTGTTTGTGGCGATACTGTCATACCCGCGTCATCTACCGTTCGTGTGCCTGTTGTCTGTAGCGGCGCCGATTGCGACAGCTTCGACGCAAGCGTAGAGCCGGTACACGTTAACTGCGTGAAGAAGAATGTGTTGGTTCCCCATTGTGTGGTGTCTATCAACAGCGGACGCACTGGCTTATGGACTGTAAACTGTTCTTCAGAGCCCGTGATGTTACCAGACGGTTTGAAATTGGCCTGGGTCAGCAGAGACCACGCGCCCTTATCGGTGGCCGAACTAACAGATGTGCCGGAAGAACCTGGAGGTCACAGTTCGGAAACGGCCCTTTTGTCCATGATAAATAAGTCCCTTAGCACAAGCGAACGGCGAACATTAGTGGGTGTGCTTTCGAAGCATGTTTCGGTATTTGACTTTGCGCAGATGGACAACATACCCTCAATCCCTGCGTCTCGAACACGCCATACCATCAACACGGGTTCGGCCAATCCGATTCGACAAAAGCCATATCGTGTTTCACCATCAGAGCGCCAAATTATCAACGATCAAGTGCAGGAGATGGTGAAAAAGGGAGTCATACAAGAGTCAGCCAGTCCGTGGGCAGCTCCAGTGATTCTCGTTAAGAAGAAAGATGGATCTTGGAGATTTTGCGTGGACTATCGCCGGTTGAATGCCGTAACAAAAAAGACGTGTACCCACTCCCACGTATTGATGATGCAATAGACAGCCTACATTCGGCCTCTTACTTTTCCTCAGTAGACTTACGATCCGGCTACTGGCAAATTCCGATGCATCCTGAGGACAAGGAAAAGACTGCCTTCGTGACCCCTGACGGGCTCTTTGAATTTAATGTGATGCCTTTTGTCCTGTGCAACGCTCCAGCGACGTTCGAGAGATTTATGGACACCATTCTACGCGGCTTGAAGTGGAACATCTGCATGTGCTACCTCGACGACGTCGTCATCTTTGGCCGGACATTCAGTGAGCACAACTCGCGTCTGGATATAGTTCTGAACTGCATCCGAAACGCTGGCCTAGTTTTAAACTCGAAGAAGTGCCACTTCGGAGACCGCCAAACCCTCGTTCTCGGGCATCTCGTCGATAAGGATGGCATACGCCCCGATCCCCAGAAGACAGCAGCCGTTGAAGCGTTCAAAGCACCGCGCTCTGTCAAGGAGCTCCGCAGTTTTCTGGGGCTTTGCTCCTATTTCCGCCGCTTTATTCCCAAATTTGCTGACGTCGCGCACCCCCTCACATGCCTGCTACGAAAGGACATTCCCTTTGAGTGGACTCCGGAGTGCCAGTCTTCTTTTCGTCAACTGAAGTTTCTGCTGACGTCACGACCTGTCCTTCAGCACTTCAATCCGTCGGCCCCAACAGAACTTCACACGGATGCCAGTGGCGTAGGTATTGGTGCCGTCCTAGTCCAGCGCTACGGTGACCGCGAACACGTCATTGCATACGCAAGTCGCTCACTAAGCCGGCCCGAACAGAATTACACTGTCACGGAACAAGAATGCCTGGCAGTAATATTTGCGATCCAGCGGTTTCGTTCTTACCTATATGGGCGACCATTCACAGTCGTCACCGACCACCACTCGTTGTGTTGGCTTGTCAACCTTCGCGACCCTTGTGGCCGCCTTGCGCGCTGGGCGCTTAGGCTGCAAGAATACAGCTTCACCGTCTCTTACAAGAGCGGCCGACGACACGCCGATGCGGACTGCCTCTCGCGTATGCCACTCAGCACTACGGACTGTGACGCCGATGACTTTGACCACGTTATAGCTTCTGTGTCGCCTAATTTTCCAGACCTCGACAGTTTCAAAGTAGAGCAGCGAAAGGACGCAAAATTAGCACCACTCTTCAACACCACGTCCGCCTCTACTAATGCGCGCCATTTCTGCATGCGCGATGGACTCTTGTACAAGAAGAACCTTTCCGGCAATGGCGTACGTTTTCTTCTGGTGGTGCCGGAGAGCCTTCGCACAGCCATTATGGGTGCCATGCACGACGACCCTACGTCTGGACATTTAGGTTCTGCGCGGACGCTCCACCGGACTAAGGAACGTTTTTATTGGCCTGGAATGCAAAAGTCTGTTGAGATGTATGTGGCCAGCTGCATGCAATGTCAGCGCCATAAACGCCCATCTACTGCTCCAGCTGGTCTCCTCCAGCCGGTGCCACCTCCAAGCACACCTTTCCAACAAGTGGGCATCGACTTCCTGGGCCCTTTCCCAAAAACGGCTAAGGGCAACCGTTGGATAATAGTTTGTGTCGATTACCTGACACGCTATTGCGAGACGGCGGCCGTCCCCTCCGCAACGGCCAATGACGTCTCATTGTTCCTGCTGCAACACGTCATACTCCGACATGGCCCACCTCGCGTGATCATCAGCGACCGTGGACGACAATTCACAGCGGATGCCGTGGAGGAGCTTCTTCGTTTATGTGAGTCCCGCTTGCGTCACTCGACACCCTACCATCCACAAACGAATGGGCTTACGGAGCGCACCAACCGGACAATTATCAACATGTTGTCTATGTATGTCTCATCCGACCATAAGAACTGGGATGACGTGCTACCTTTCATCACATATGCATTCAACACCGCCAAGCACGAGACTACCGGCTACAGCCCTTTCTTTTTGCTGTACGCTCGTCCACCCCGGCACACAATCGACACTGTTTTCCCTTTCTGTAATCACGAAAACGTCACAGTCGCCGAGACCCTCTGCCTTGCTGAAGAGGCGCGTCGTATAGCTCGATTACGCACCTTGGCATCTCAAGACAGAGCGAAGGCACGGTACGACATTCACCACCGACCTGTAACCTATCGACCCGGTGATTTAGTCTGGCTGTGGACTCCTACACGGAAACGCGGCTTATGTCAAAAGTTTTTAGCCACATACGATGGACCATTCGTTATCATCACCAGACTCACAGAGGTCACCTATACTATCGCTCGCCTTACGGCGAGTGGTAGACGAGCTGCCAAGACCCAAGTGGTCCATGTCGCCCGCTTGAAATTTTTCACGCCGCGACAACCCGACTGACTCGCCCGGCGGCCTTCGTCTGCGAGGAGAGGAATGTTACGCATATGGACAAAGAAAACGAAGGCCGGTGAACGTGCTTGCCGCTCCGAGGCAACTAGGAAGAAGACGACGACGCTGGGAGATCCAACCTGTTGGCCGCTCCTGCGCTCACCTTCGCGACCAAATAAACGGCCCCTCCAGTCGTACACGTCTCGGTCTCCTTCGAGCGTAACAATATTAATGACAACTAAACACAGCAGTTACTCGTAGGAAGCAATACGAGTCTACTAAATATGAAATCATTTGAGTTCATCGACCTCCAGCTGTTAATGAAGCTCTTTCCCATCGTTGAATGCGCGTTAGGTAAAAATAAATCTTATGGTTCTACAGCGGAATAATTCGGGTTAAATGGCTTTTGCAAACGTGTACAAATTTGGCATGCAGGCAGATGTAATTCTTGACGCGGTTGCGGCACTTAATTTTGAACGCTATCATTTCATTAATCACGTATTGAAAGTTGAAAGAACTGCGAAATTTTTTTGAAAAGCGTTTGTTTCCTTGTTCGTGGCAACGCACTCAATATTCCGTATCAGCATTTCTTAAGAATTCTTACACTCGTAAATGACTATCTTGCAAGAAATTGCAGGCTATACGTAAACTGGTAGGCCGTGTCGGCAATGTTCATCGTGACCTTCACAGCTTCGCACCAGGAGTACAGTGACGAAGTCAACCGGATCGAAGGCCTCTACGACGAACAGCACTGACAAGACTGATCGCAAGGGCGCGAATCGCGGGAGTTTAGTAGCGGCAATTTATCTGCCACCACAGGAAAGACGGAGTAGCTAAGCCTTCATTTCGCGAATCCCGCATACCAGCGAGCCTCCCCAGCTCGAGTGGAGGAAATCTCTTTAGGAGTGCTGCCCAGCTCTCCAAGGGTTTTCGTGAAGTAGGTCGGTTGGAAAGGCCGCGTGCTCAGCTTGCAAATCTGCGACATCTGTCTGGATCTTGCGAAAGAAATAGAGCGACCGGATTTTCTTAGTAGGCGTACAAAATCCTGCTTCCTGTCTGCCCGCAATAACGAAAGAACTTACCGAGTTCCGGAAGTGGGAACCGAACCCTATCACGCAGGCCCCTTGGACATTCTGCGTACGCTTTCCATTGGTTCACGTTGCCTTCTGCGAAGCAAGTAGTTGATCGTGCGATGAATTCTTGGCGAATAGTGAAATAGCAAGAAAGAAAAGAGAGGAGGATGAAGGAAGGCGATGAGTGTGTCATTGCTGTAGGCTCAGCTACTCTAGCATGAATAGAATTTTGTGAAGCAGGTTCATATAAAATATAGTCGTTGAATAGGTAGTTTTTTATTAATGAATGTATCTTGATTTTTAACTCGACCTCTTTTTCGCATTCGCTCAAGTTTTCTGGGATATCGAAGCATAATTCCCAGACCTTTGAGCACTTACACATGTCATAATCACACTTTCCGCGTCTTCTGAACTTGCCGCTGCGAAATACGCCTATGGAAAACTTTCTGTTGGCTCGCGAGCGTTGAAATGGGGAGACGCGGCAGTTTTTTAATTAGAAACTTGTTCCCTTAATAAAACTGAACTAGGTTTCTGCGGATATTCTTTCCCCCTGGATAAGATGGTTGATGTGGTTGTGAAATTGAAATCCCAGTGCGTGTTTCTTTCTAAAACGACTGGTCGCGGCAATGGGAATAAAATAACACGTGCACGGTGAGGATCATTTTTAAAGCCTGTATAGAAACTTTTATCTCCACGCCCTACACCCCTCCGTTTATACCATTCCACAGAGACGGGTGTTGGGAGCACCGCCGAATACTGGAAATAATCTTGCTCCAGGATTCCTTGATTATTCGCATGTGATGCCTGGCGCCTGTGTGCTCTTGAATATAGTGGATATTCGGCTTATCTCTCTCTCTCTTTTGTTGTTGTTGGCAACGAAGCCTTTACCAATGTTGCTGAGTATATACTAGTGTTGCTGTTGGACATGTGTGTTATTTTTTTTTTCTTGTGGCTACCTTTCAACGTACTCGATTGCCCTATTATTCTACGAAACAGTCGTGCCACCTGTAGCGATCACTAACTAAATAATAGCATGCCATGCTTATTTAAGCTAAAGTGTTGGGCTCCTATACTGGAGAGCACCGGCTCAATTCCACAGCGATTTCATTTTGTTTGGGGTGAAAGTCAAAGAAAACAGATGCACTTGTATTCACGCATGCGCTGAAGATCCCTGTGTGGCATAAGTGTATTCCTAGGTTCCCAACTGCAGCTTTCTCCATAATCGCATCACGGTTCTGGCACGCAAAAGCGCAGAAATTAGCAAAGCTAGATAAGTTCTCCTGGCTGTACGTTTTAAGAGTAAGCTAATATAATACACGACAACGCAAGGTTGAAACATACCGTCAGATCCCACGCATTGTGAAAATCGATTTTGTGCGAAGCAGTCGGCGAGTAGCTGCTTATGCAGTAGTTCGAGCAAAGTCTTACTAGGTGCACTGACGTCTTTGTTTTATTGGAGTAGTTGAGTGCATATTGTGGGTTTACCAGGCACGTCGATTACACTGGCGCCTGGAGGGTAGCTGATTGTCTGACATAACGCCGGCACTCACTTCGCAGCACAGATGTCACTTTCAGTGTAAGAAGCGTTCCGTGGCGTATTCCTACGGGATCGAGCATAGACATGTGCGCCGGACACAAGATCACCGGCGGCGGCGCGCCGGTGTTTCCACCGCCGGCGGCGGCGCGTGAACGGCGCGGGGTTCATCGGACCGGCGGCGGCGCGGCGCGGGGGGGGGGGGGGGGGGGGCAGGGGCGGGAGGGCGAAGCAGTGAATTCGATAAGTACACGCCGTAATGTTTCATGAATGAGGGCTAGCAGCTAACTCTTCTTGCTCCCATCTCACTTAAGTCTACAAAACGCTGGTGTATGGCAATACGGCCGCTCCCGAGAGGGAAGCGGTTTTCAGTCAGTTTGTCGTATCCGCGGTCCGAGCGCGAAGCAGTGAAATCACAGCACTCACAGCGCGCAGAAGGTATACGAGCCGTTCGCTGGGGGATGTCTGCCGAAGTAGCGCGCGTGCCAGCGCTCTCGACCGCGCCCTTATAGTCAAACTTCTCAGTTGCTGCTCGAGTTACGCAGTCCCTCTCCCCAGACATTCCTTCCTGCCCCTTCGCCCAGCAAATGACGGGCGGGGCGTTTCCTTCTGCTTGAGGAGCAATCGACGGCAGACCTCCCACGCAGGTTGATGTTATTTCGTGTGACAGAGATGGCCAGCTTGTTTCATCTCTGCTTTTGCCATGTTCCTTGCCAACGCTCGCGAGCTTTTACTCGCGGGTAGAACATAGAATGCGCAGAGCAATGTTATCGATTTACAGTTTATACGGAACATGACGGCGACGGTGAAAACATGTCCTGAGTGTTCATATAAAAAATATACAAAAAACCGTCGAAGCGGGCTCGCCTTTTTCTGGAAAGCTGCATCGTCTCCGCTGTAAAAAGAGTGCGTACGTTGGGAGAACCATATAATCCGGCACTTTTTCCATTGGTTTCGTTCTCGCCTTCAATACCCTTCTTACAGGGGACATCTCCTCGCCACTTAATTCTTCATATATCACGCGTACAATGTCAACACTAAGCGTTGAACCTATCATGACTTGGCGCTTGTCGGCTACAGTCTGTTATCACTGCATGCGCGGTCGCAAACGCACAAAATGGAGCGAAGTCAGTTAATCTCACACGATAGTCGTGCGAGAGAAGCAAGATCGGGTGGGCGGCTGCATAGCAAAGGAGTACGGGAGACAATTCACAACTGTTATTTCTCGTATATGGACCAGTCGAGAGTATGTACCCTGATGATGTCACGTGAATCACTGTCCTGGCATCGAGAAGTGCACCAAAAGACAAGGAACGCCAAGAGAAAATAACGCGCTCGTTGTTTTTGTTTTTTGTTGTATTTGCAGAGGCTGTTAGGGGCCCTTTATAAAAATAGGGCGTGCAAACACGGACACGGAAGAGTAGTCAAGACGCCAGAAACGCCGCTAACAACTGAAAAATCAAACAGCTGCGGAACCGAAGGTAGACACAAATATTTATCTGCGCATTCCCACGTATAAGAGGTCATACCTATCATCAAGTGCGAGAGGTGGTCTACGTGAGAGATAGCTGTTCACTCTCTCGACTTTTCTCTTATGTCCGTGTTGCCACGGCATGTCTTCTTAACATGAATACCTACCAACTAGCTCAGCTGTATTCTAAGTTTGCCATTCTCTTTACCTCTGCATTTATTTATCGATTTACTCGATAAGAATAAAACGAAAAAGTGTGCTAAAGCGCCGAGATATATATATTACTTATCGATTTTATTTATTTATGCACAGTGTACTAGATCCAAGACTCCAAGAATATGCTATCCAGTGAGTTGGGTCGTCGCCCTTTAAGGCTGGAGGACGCGGCAGCGTTAAGGTCAGGCAATAGTCATGATATTTCTGAAGACGAAAAATATACTACAACTTCCGGGGAGCTATTCGCGATGCGTTCATCCAAAGGAGATATCCGCAGTCCATTTCGGCAGAGCGCATTCAGTGATTCAAAAAAGCGGCGAGCCGTGATGTCACCTCGCTCTTGACCACGTCGCCGAACCGAACCCGCCAGCACATTCCTAGCGTAAGAAGAGATTGGGCCAAAGCAACAGAAACAGGAACTTCTCACGCCTGAATATGCATATGAATATCTTCCAGATGTTTGAGAACGATGCAGGGAATGCGTACCGACTTTACAGCTGCGTTAGACGAGTGGCCGCATTAAACATAAATCCATGGCTAACACGATCAAAAGACATGTGCACTGAAAATCGGATCTCTGAGGGCTGCGTTAGTTGCATTGAAGCACATTCCGTCCCTATCATTTTTGGCGAGAGTGTTTGAAAGCTTCGTGATGTCACTCATGATGACGCTGCAAAACAAGGAGCGGAAACAGGGGGCGCGCTTCTCGCCCAGCTCCCGCTGTTCAGAGGCCGCTGAAATGGACAGTTCATTACATGGACACATCGAGAAAAGCTCCTCCGGCGAAGTGCTGTATTTTATTTCCAGATTCCACATTCGAATTGAAAGAAAAGACTAGCGGCGGCGCGCCGCAATTATTGCACGGCGGCGGCGGCGGCGTGATCTCTCTTGGGACTTCGGCGGCGGCGCGAGCGGCGTGACCAAAAACAGGCGGCGGCGGCGGCGCGGCGCGGCGGCGCACACCTCTAATCGAGCATGACTAGACTGTAGCTTAATGAGACATAGAAATACATATCTTAGAGTTTGTGTGCTACATTAAATTCACCAACTATGACATACTTTATCTTAATCCACGCACAGTGTCTTATAAAGTTCTCAATGTCCGTTTTCGCGGTCATGGGTTGATATAGACTGTCAGTCATCTGTGGTGCATACCATAGGGAATACTAGAGATCGAATAAATGCTTAACGAAGCTGACCGGCCAATCTCTTATTTCCTTCTAATGCGCCAAAATGTACGTACGTAAGTGTGCAGTGCTGACAGGCTACATAGTGCTGGGATGCCAATATTGTTATCGCTAGTGATGGAGAAGTATATTTCCTATTTGCAAGCTATTTGCGAATGTATTCGGTACATCAGTCTTCTTTATTTTGGCATTATTTGATCGTATTTCATTTCCGTTTGAAAAATTGGAATTTGCGCTCTCTTAACATAAAACACTCACGTGCCTTGATATATCGTAACGCTCATGTGTGACTATTGTAAATGTCAAGAGACAATCGAACGCGCAGTGTGTTTCAATAATCATTTTAACGTCGAAGGCGACATTCTTAACACTGTCTGCAGCTCGTTACTGAGACACGAAAACGCATGAAAAAGATTACGGCAGCTTCGCTCTAGGGGTGCCAAGCCAGACGAAAGTGCGGAGCTGGCCGGCCTATCCTTGTTTCTCTTTATTTTTATTTCTTTCGCTCTTCCTTTCATCTTCTCTCATCTCTCTCTTGTTCCTGTATCTTTTGTCTCTGCTTATTTCTATATGTCTCATTTTCTCTTTCTCGCTCTTTCTATCTTGATTTTTCTTTTTTGCCTTTCTTTCTTTCTCTCTTTATTTCTCACTTCCTCTTTCCTTCTATCTGTTTCTCTCTGTCTCTTTATTTGTTTCTCTCTCTTTTTTGGTTAAGTAAAGTGGACGAAAAGACAACTTGCCGCCAGCAGGGACCGAACCTGCGACCTTATTTATTACTTTCTGCACATCTATATCAAAATTGTTATAATACACCCAAAACACTACAATTAACGTCCCCTATATCTTCCTTGGCTTCAATATCTGCTGCTTTTTATTAAGGTCGCGTCAAACAAAAAAGCGAGCCCTCCATAATTCACATCCATAAATTCAGAAGAAATTTTTTTCTTGTGCGAAAGAAACAAGTCCTCGTTTCAGGTGCAAGGAAAACTCAATCAAATGTATCGTCTTGTGCACAGATGCGCCTTGAAGACTCGCTGTTTCGTCGCATTTTGCGATATTACTCTAAGGTATACTTATCTATTTCTTCTTACATACCACTATATTACCTGCCCACGTTTTCTGTTTGCATCTTCCCACATAGCCATGGTCCTGACTTCCTTGTTGCGTTTCCCTGCGTTTTAGGGGCGAAGAACCTTGGGGTCTCGGCGTGTCGACGTGCATCTTGCATCGTCATCTGCTGTCGGAACGGTCCATTTACTTGAGCGCGAGAGACGCCGCCACCGTCCCAGCGCTCGCCGTGTGGCGAGTGCGAGCGAACGGGGCACGTTGACTATGAAAACGCTCTTTCTGTGATGAACGCTGAACTACCAGCTCGCAAGGAACGAGAACGCGCCCTCGCCCGCGAGAGACAACGCTGCCGCAGGCAGCGTCTGCTGCCGAGTTTCTTGATTGAAAAAACCGACTGCTCCCGCTGCACAACCGCTCACCGGCCACCCCGTACATAAAGGTACAGGACCTTGACCTGCAATGTAGTGCCGGTGGGAGATTTCTCTTGTGCGTAGTTGAACAACAGAGATTCGCAGCGTGCACTAAATAAATGTGGACTGCGCGTCTCTGTGTCTAATCTTTCCTCAGTCTCTCATTGCCCATTAGCAGGGATTTTGCTGCGGGAAGCACTGGCGCACACCGCATGCTTCGCTCTCCCCTTCCCCCTCTCCACTTCACCTCTCCCCTCCCCCTCTGAAACTCGGGCTCGACATGCCGAAAAGCTGCTTCGCATTTCCTCATGGTCTCCTTTAGCGGGAGATGGTGTGATTTTTGCTTTGATTTGCCTCAGCGTATCGAAGTATCCAACATACCCAATTCCCGTCGCTTCTAGGTATAGTAGATAAACTAGAGGGTGTACCTGATCTTAAGATGAAGCGAATGTGTTCTTTCGTCTAATATTTACGATATATTTATGTTTCTTCCGGGCAATACTCATAAAAAATATTCCGGCAGAAAAGTAACACTCATCCTCTAAAAGAGTCTATTACAAGGGACAAACAAATAACAGACGTAATATCGCTCGTGAGTCTCTTTTATCAATAAAGAAAGAGTGAGAAAAAGTCACAGGACAAAATGTCTAGCCAATGAGAAGTGAATCAGAGGCCACATCCCGCACAGGTGTTCAAGTCATTAGCGGCACGGCAGCTTAAACAAAAATACGCTCTTGCGGCACGTCGTGCAGGGAATCAACTTTTCCTCCATCTAGTTGAAGAAAACACATACATGCTCCTCCAACAGAGTTGCTACATATCAAGTAGGCCTATAGGCGCCGAAGGACGCAAGAGAGGTCCCAGAGCAAATATTGAACTTGAGTTTGATAAACTGATATGTCCCAGTGAAATGATGCCGAAAAAAAAAAAGGTAACCTAAAAGTCGAGTTCGGGAGGCAGGGCTTAAGGTTTTATGTGCAAAGTTGGGGCGATGAGGTATTGAAATGCGTTATTTATTCCTTTTTTACCTACCAGCGTGTACAACCAATGTACAACCAATCTTGCCGCAGCATCATATACGGCAACCAAAGGGCCATTCATCATCTCACATAGAAAAACTTTTTATCTCCTCATTTATAAATGTCGGCATAGTCGTAAAATACCAAGATGTGCTGCGAGCGCGGTGTATCTTCCCTCCCCCTGCCCCCCATGGTAGTTTTCACACGTGTAAATGCCTTCAAGAGAATATTTATTATGTTTACAAGTACAAATATAGGAGGCTCCACATGAGTTTGTTCGCTTCAAGGAGAACCCCTGCTAGCCAGGAGATGCCAGGAAAGCTTAAATGCATGGTTATGCTTTTGCTTCAACACGTGCTGCGTCCATCCGAGTCTCCGTAGCTATGGAGACTGGGAGGAGTGCATGGGAACCTTCGCTATGGCACGCCACTGCTGAGGAGGACACGGGGACTACCGTACGAATGGTGCACTTCCCGATGTGAAATAGCAGCATGGGCTTCTAAAAACTGTAGTCTTCTTTTGCTACGCTGTTCGTTACAGCACTGCGGTTGCCACTTTAGCGCTCATGGGCCATATCTGACTATTGCGCGATAAAATACCATGCAGCATGATGCTGTTCTCGCTCGAAGTTTCATGCTGTTGACGATTAATTGAATGCGATTAACTGAACGAAGTGAAGTAAATGGCACTTACGACTGATTGAGGCTACCTGTGCGTGGGAACCTTGAAGCGGTGTTCTTGCTTTAAATTGTTCCTTTTTTGGAGTTGTCATGGATTTAAACAGAAAAAAGTTACCATATTTACTCGAATCTAGGCCAAACCCCGGAAATTCGCAAGGCCAGAAAAAAAAACTTATTAATTGTACTCGAATCTAAACCGACCCCCCCCCCACTTTCGCACATCGTTTTTTCGAAATAAAAATATCGGCTTAGATTAGAATAAATATGGTATCTGCACCTGTATAGGTTTAATATATTTGCGGGATGAGATATCATAATACAAAGTACCCTTGCGTCCTCACTAACACTTGAAGTTCTACAGCTTTTAAAACGAAAGCTTTACTGGCCTAGTCGAACGAGTTTCGCCATGTATCTCCGCTTGGCCTTGAAGCGAAGAACCAGGGGCGTAGCCAGAAATTTTTTTTGTGGTGGGGGGGCGGTTTCAACCAAGCTTTAATGTATGTTCGCGCGTGCGTTTGTATACATGCGTGTATATATACGCAAGCAAAACTAAACAATTTCGGGGGGGGGGGGGGGGGGAGGGGTTGAACAACCCCAACTCCCCACCCTTGGCTACGCCCCTGCGCAGAGCGCATACCGCGTGACTAGCCGCTTCCGCCGCCGCCTCTGCTGCTCCAACCGCTGCTAGGATGACAAACGCTGCCTCGCCAGCCGTGTCCATGTGATTAACCACGTGACTCGCCACTCTCTCTGCTACGTCGGGTCAGCGCGCGAGTGCTTCAGTTCTGCCGTTGTGCCACGGTCGCACGATTGAAGGAGGGAGCGAGGACTCTGGTCCACCTGTGCCGAAGTTGTCTGCGCGAAAGCGGCAAGCTGCGTCGGACCATCCTGCGTATGTCGCTCGGCTTGCTAATGAGTTGAAGCGGAAACATGAGTACCAACGCGCAAAGTCGAAGGCTGAAACGAGTGACGAACGGGAACTTTGGCGAGCTAAACGTCGGGAGAAGGATGCAGAAAGACGACACCGACGAGCTTTAGCGGCGGTAATGAACGCCTCACGTTCGACTTTGGTGACTGCTGCGGAAACTGACGAAACGACGCTATTGAGCGCTTGCAGTACGACACGATCGACTAGCCATATCGTTCGGCTGGCAAACTGTGCTTCGGCTACGAAGGTAAACAAGCATAACCAAGTGTAACAAGCTTTCGCTTGCATACCCAGGCTTAGTCGAGCTAAGGCGCAGCCATTTTTTTTTTTGAAATTTATACAAAGAGAACATGTACATGTTTATTGATTGAATGATTCCTGCTTTCAAAACAATAGGCTTAGAAAGTAAATGAGGACATATTGTTGATTTTGCAACGGCACGTAATATGCGTGTCATCCGCATTGTCAAGAATGAATAACGCTGCATCGAAGTAAGCAATCTTGCTCTAAAATTTTATCCTATTGTGTTCAGCTATTTCTTATGATCGCAGCGTTAAAGTATTGTGCGTCGTTGCGGGGCTCCAGTATTTCATTTTATGACGTCGATTGTCACGTGGTCCCTTTAAAGCGAAAGCCTTAAGTGCCTCGTTGCGTGGCCCCTGAGCGAAACACGGCATCGAATGAAGAGGTACAAAAACACACGGGACCTGAGTCATTGATGACGTCATAATGACTTGAAACATTGCTGTGAGTCGGCCTGTAGCTGGAATGGATTCATCTTCGTACTTTTGCCGCAGAAAAGGCAGGGACAAAAACGTCGGAGGCTATAGTGACGTCATAGATTGCTGACATGTGTAACATCATCGTGATGTCGCACGGTGACGTCATCACATTTCATCATCGCTTCGTCATAGGTGGTGCAATACCCTCGGAGGTGGTGCAATACCACGTGAGGTGGAGAAAGCTCCATGGGTGAAGGAGCACTGTGATCGAGTGAGAACGCCAGGGTAACTTAACGCGTGCCTTTCATACTGTAGCTCGGTATGTTCTTAAAGGAAATCTGGTCCCTGTCTGTATAACTTAATGCCTTACCAAGAGTACAGCAGGCTTTCGCTTTTAAGCGTTACGCAGAGCAAACATGCTGCCGACGTTATAAATAACGAAGCTGTTTAAGCTATTGGTAACTTGTGCTCCGTTGTAAAAACTCCACCGGTGGGTGTGCGCCACAGGAATTGGGCAAGTCCCACTAACGAGCGCGGCAGGTGCGAGCGTTAAACGAAAACTCTGTTCGGCGAAGTGGAGCACATGAAACACGTGAAAGAGATAGAGAGAGAAAGAAAAAAAGAAAGTTGAGAGAAGAAGAGAAAGAGAAGGATAGAGAAAGCTATAGAGATAATGAGAAAACTAGAGAGAAATAAAGGCAATAAAGACATAAAAAAATTCGGCAGATCCCACGTACCGTGGGAATCGATGCAATGCGAAGCATGCGCAGGAAGGTGACTGTGTCGAAATTTTTCACATTGAGCAAAACGTTACGGAATGACGCTAGAGAAATATGCAAAGGTATACGCACACACATATTTTGAATAGTCGCACATGCGTAATATAACCGGTGATTTATAGTTGCTTAACGATGCCAACAGCAACATAGGTGTTACCAACACCAGACGCAGTAAGCTGATATGTAGTGCTTATATTCTTCAATGCTCGATAGCATGAATTCAAATAGGACAATGAAGGAACGCAGATGCACAGGAGCGGCGCTACTCGCATCTAAGTCAACTAAGCTTTATTCAGGAAAGTTTCCCTAGATATATACACAGCCGAGTGGCACGAGCAGGCGCACTGCACGTACAGTGCTCGTCAAATGAAACCCGAGCAGCGGCAAGCCCTCGCATGGTATAGGGCGCGCCGTCTAGTTTTCACCATTGACAGGCGCGCGCATCCGGTTTGACCGCACTGCGCATATGCGCGCCTGTCCATGGTGATAACTGGACGGCGCGCACTATACCATGCGAGGGCTTGCCGCTGTTCGGGTTTCATTTGACGAGCATTGTACGTTGCTGTCACAGCTCCAGTTGTTACAGTTGCTTTACACTTGTTATGCTTATACTTATCCGGTATGACGGAGAACGCACGCACGTTTCAGGAACCCATGAACATGTGTGGAAGGGGCTCTTGGCAGTTCTTGAATAAGGTCATCATAAGCGTGATCAGAGAGCACTAGCAGCTGGACAGGACTTGTTATCGAATCGGAAATGCGAGGTATAGTAGAGCTAGTGGAAACCGCGGATGGCTCTTGCGAAGAAATCTATGATACCTCTTGTCCTGGACGTGGCACCGAGGTCTTGTGATGCCCTGTCCACATCCAAGCCGTATTTCATGCCGTCTAAGAACGAGGTGTTGTTGGGTTTTGATAAATCAATGCCGAAGTCACCGGTAATCATGAGGGACACGGTCCTCTCACCAGAGTTATTGTAGGAAGCACTGACCCCGGTTTTTGCATAATCCACATGGTCGACGTTGCTGACCACGTGGACGAGTGTATGGTAGCCCAGCGTATCCCAGGGGTGTTCTGTCTCCAGCTCCCTAACTTTCCTTGCGTCCGCCGCTGTGGTGTTGTGGTTACGGTGCTCGGCTGCTGACCCGAAGGTCGCGGGTTCGATACCGGCCGCGGCGATCGCATTTCGATGGAGGCGAAATGGTAGAGGCCCATGTACTGTGCCATATCAGTGCACGTTAAAGAATACCAGATGGTCAAAGTTACCGGAGCCCTTCACTACGGCGTCTCTCGTAATCATATCGTGGTTTTGGGACGTACAACTCCAACAATTACTATTATTATCACTTTCTTCCATGTCAGTGTGTATGTTCGCGATTACTACATTGATTGAGGCTTTGTTCAGCTGTGGCACATACACGCATAACATGAACCCTGGTACGCAGGTATGTGCCTCACGTGACTGAGGGAGAGGGTCTCATCACGTACGCGACAGATATTTTGCGTTATTCATGTCATGACCAGCGAATCGTGCTCGTCATACACTCATGCTATGCTCTTTAAATTTTGGTATATTAAAACCTATGGAGACGACCAGGAGAGCGCCCAGACGTAGGCGGCTAGATAGATAGATAGATAGATAGATAGATAGATAGATAGATAGATAGGTAGATAGATAGAAACGCCCAAAGTGCCTGACGTTCGCTAAGAAATGTTTCGCATTTAAAATATAGAAATACAGAGAACGACATAGAAAGAGAGAGAAAGAAGAAACAGAGAGCAAGATAGAAAGAGAAAGAAAGAGAGAAGTAAAGAGAAACAAAGAAAGAGAGAGAAAGAAGTACAAAGAGAGACAAAGAAAGAAATAGAAAGAAACATAGAAAAGGGAGATACAAGAAATACAGAGACAAGGAAAGAGAAGAACGAAAGAAAAAAAATGAAGCGACACAGGCAACAGCACCCAGCTGCGCTCTTCCTTCATGCTTAGCACCACTATAGTGCGAAGCTGCCATAATTTTTGGTATTATACGTGTGTAATATGAACGTATTAAGTCAACGCGCCAGTACAAATCTGTTTACTTAATTTTGATGGGACCCGAGCCGGAAATATTCATGGAAGGGGGGAAAACCATTAAGATGACTCGAAAATGTAATTGCGTCGTCCTACATTGCAAAACCACATCGTAGCCAGGCTGTAGTGTGGAATGTATCGCTATCTTTAACCAGCGGGACTTTTCTGACATATGTGCACGCGCATTCTTGCATATTGAACCATGTGAAATGCGGTCGCGATGGCCGGAGATGAAACCACGCAGGTACGAGCTTACCAACTTTTTAGACAAATAAACTGCACTTCAAGTGCCGCATAGAAATAAACCATGCGAGATAAAGATTAACTAAACCACAGATATGAGTGTGTCAGAAAATTATCTATGGTAGGTTGAAAAATCATTAAACAAGGCGTGCATCTGGAGCCAACGTTTCGACAAATGTGGCGTAGAGCCAAGGCCACTTTCACTGAAACTGAGAAAAACGCAGTTTTTTTTTTGCTGCTGAAATTATGGCCTGCTCCGACAATTTTTTGCCAGCGTGCTTGTGTCCTCAGAACTATATTGCAGTTAAAATGTACAGATAATAATAATATCTGCGGTTTAACGTCCCAAAACCACGATATGATTATGAGAGACGCCGTAGTGGAGGGCTCCGGAAATTTTGACGACCTGGGGACAGATAGCCCACTATCGTCAATATTCAGGAGTAAAATTTGGATTTGGCTCTTATAGATTGGAACATTTCATTTGGGCTTGAATTGGCTATGCAAACGATGTCTAAATGGCAGTGAATGAGCGACATAGCAATATTTTGCGACAATATTACCACAATCCCTATGGGAGCTGGATGGAGACTGGAAGACAGTGCCAGAGGAAGGCACAGGCTCGAGAACGCAAGAAAAAAAAATTGGCCGCATATCTGCGTGCTCCTCTACAAATGCCGTGTAAAGACGATAGACGAGGCGCTGCGTTAATGTTACTGGATATGTTACCTTCAGAAAGGTTGCATATACAGTAACTCTACGCTGCGTGAGATATGGACGCCATCTGGCAATACATCGGGAAACATGAGCTTGTGCAGAGGGTTTCCTTCCTCCGTGGCAGAGGGCGTTCGTCGGCGCGCATAGGCATTTTCAGCGCAGCTTAAGAAACTAGGGTCTTTAGAATTACGTATCTACGTACTTTCTATTAAAGGAACACACCGCCTAATACTTACCTAATGATCTCGCGCCTCAGATATGCGTAATATTTACTTTTTGATCGACAACGCTCACAAGTATGAACAGCCGTACCAGCTCAAGATAGGTGGGCGGTAAGCAAGTGGTTCAACTTTGGCCGGGTGGTTGAATCGGGTGACAGACAAACAGAAAGACAGACAGATAGAAATTTCTGCGTTTAAGTTCCCCAAGAAAGACTATCGTCTTTAAAAATTACACCATCTCCCCGCCGTCCCCGCTGCTTCGCATCCACACATGGTTCCCTTTAGCGGGAGATGGTGTAATATTTTTTGTTTTTTTTTTTAGCCTGTTGGCACACATGTCACCACCTCGTTATAAAGGGGACGCTCATAGCATCCATCATGCCATCCATGCAACAGCACTGTGAGAGGAATGTGTGAAAGATAAAAGGCACGTTCACGTAGCCTTGGTTATGTGTCTGGCGGTAGCTCAGTGGGGTAAATGCCCGCCAGCCATCGTCTCGGACCGAGAGGTCATGGGTGCGAATCCTGTCAACGGAACTTTTTCTTATAGTTTTTTTCTTCGCTATTTGATTTCGTCAGGTCAGGTCAGGGGCTGGCCTCCTGGCTACGCCTGTGGTTCACTGTCAGGGGATAAGGCGGCTCTGCGTGATTCGACCCGGCCAATAGGAGGAATCCCTCCCTTCTGGTCCTTTAGCGATCTGGCTCTCTGCTCCTGTTCTGTTCTTCTCAGTCGTGCCGAAAAGACACACATGAGTATGTTGATTCGACAGTGGACACTTGACTCAATTTGCAGAACACAGGATGATGATGAAAAACATTTATTATATAAAGAAAAAAGAAAGAGAGTTTGGGGGAGAGACCGTGTTCTGCGAACCGTGCGGGACAAAATACGATTGCACGGCTGTGTTTAACTGGTGGTGCCTTTGTGCCATCTTAAGGAATAGCATTGTTGTTCTCCTGTCGTAGATAGAGGTTCGCGCACACCTTCCTTTGAAATTATTCGCATTTATTTGAAAGTTTATTGTGCCTATGTTTTCGATATCGGAGGCCTAGAACGTTGTTTCGGCCGCCTATTTTTGGCTCCTGAAACGTGCTTTTTAATGCCTAAAAATCCGGCCTCTAGTTATTACATGATGATGTTTTTTACATCACCCGTGTTGACGTCGACGCCGCCTATGCCTACGGTCACTCTTCGCGTCTGATGGGGCATCTGAGGCATTTTCCTTAGCATACACGCGCACGCATGAATATTCGGGTCACATCGGTGGCTCGCCATTCTTGGGCAGGTATTTGCCAATAGATGACTATAAAGAACATCCGTACTACCATAGCGTAGTTATGGGCACGGAGGGAAATAAAAGATAGGAGAGAGCGTTCCTAGCGTACACAAGCCAACCGCCTCTAAACCCGCTACCTCCTCGTGTTCATATCACGATTGCCATCATGCTCCTGCTTCATTTTTTTTAGATGCGAAAGCATCTTATGCTCGGGACAGTGTCCGTTCTGCGGCGTCCGCACCCATACTGCGCATGCGCCAACTCTTCCCCTCTCCTCGCGTGAGCGTGAGGAGGTGGGAGGAGGTGGCGTGAGCACTGCCTCCGCTTCATTTCTCCTCTCCCGTTTCTCTCTCTCCGCCACAGCTGTGCGCTCGTGTATAATGCGGCACGCACTCGCTCCAGTTGCACTCTCCATCGCAACGGCTCTATGGACGCTCGCGAAGCTGAGCGTAAACGGCAACGCCGGCAAGCGTTGCACTCTCCTTCGCAACGGCGGTATGAACGCTCGCGAAGTTGAACGTAAACAGCAACGCCGGCAAGCGAATCTCGAAGCTGCGAGGCTGCAAAAGCGCGCGTTCGGTGTGCTTCAGTCATTCTCTCTCTGTGAAACGGTGTGCGAAACGCCATGAACAACGTCAATGTCGATTTGCAGCGGCAGCGTCATCGCCGGGGAGCAGAAGAAGGCTCGGGAAGCCGAACGTAAACGTCAGCGTTGGCAAGCGGTAACTCAAACGCCTCGACAACCACCGTCTCATAAGTCACATAAGAGAAACGGAAACTCGGTGCGCATCCCCCGCGATGCTTTCGCATCCCACCATGGTTGCCTGTAGTGGGAGAAAATCTGAACTCTTTTTTTAGGGGCGAAGCTCCTTAAGGCGGCACCCGTTCGTCCCTCGTAGTCGTAGTCGTAGTAACCAGTCTTACGCTTTGACCTCCAAGGTGGTGCCGGTGGGAGATTTTTCCTGTGCGTTGTTGAACAATAAAAAATTCGCAGCGTGCGCGTTAACTAAAAGCCGAATTCTTCTGTCTCTCATTCCCCATTAGCAGCCATTGGCATGTTCCAGCAGGAAACGTTAGTAGAAGTAGAAGTGTAAGTGTTAGCTAAAAGCCGACTTCTTCTGTCTCTCATTCCCATTAGCAGCCATTGTTTACCTCCAAGGTAGTGCCTGGTGAGATTTCTCCTGTGCGTGATTAAACAATAAAGCTTTTGTTCAAAACGCCGTTGATTGATGAAATACACCAACGAAAGAAGCCAGATGTTTTGTAAAAGCAAAACGAAAGAACGCCAGATGTTTCTAAAGCAAAACGAAAGACGCCAGCTGCTTAACGAAAGACGCCAGATGTATTCTAAAGCAATGGTTTTCTAAACAATGAAAATTCACAGCGTACAGGTAAAATTAAAGTGAGCTGCAAGTCGTCATAACTCATCGAACCTTTAGTATAAACGCGCCCGATCTCTCGTCGGTGATGATGTACTGGGCAGAATTCACGGAAGATTCACGGTTTACCGATGAACTTCCGCAGCTTCGCCCACTCATCATCATTCACTCCGTGGATATGCTGTGATTTTTTTGCGGCTGAGCTTCAAGATTGTCACGTGACGCTGCCTCCTTGTTATTTTTTCGTCCATGCTTTTGGGCCTCCGCTGCTCATTGGACTGGACACCCACTACTGCAAAATTTGAATATATCTGAACCATTTGAATGTGCTGCATACGTTGTGCAAAACAAGCGAAAACGAGAACACTTTCGGTCAACGCTTCATCGAATTTCGTGGTAGTGAAATAATAGCCCGCTCAAGGACACCGACATGGAGAAATTTTACGCATCAGAATTATTTACATATAGCGAAAACTTGATGTCAAAGTATCGGCGGTCGCAGGATGCAGCTTGCGGTGCTGTTCCACACGCTGTCGAACGCCGAGAAGAATGTGAAACGCGTCCTGTCCAAGGAGGTTTAACTCCTTGGTCCTGTCGATGACCCCTGAAATGAACGTTTTAGGGAAAGCTGCAACTCACCATAAAGTTCTGCCCTTACGCGCCACTTAGACAACTTCGCAGAGGTGAAATAAACCTCCTCGGAGGTCCGGTGTGTTTTTTCATTCATTCATTCATTCATTCATTCATTCATTCATTCATTCATTCATTCATTCATTCATTCATTCATTCATTCATTCATTGCTATGGATATTAGTGCTTCTTTTGGGGCACCCCGCCCCTTGTTTGGGGATGAATTCGTAGCAGCCATTTAAACAGCACCATTCCAAGCATTTTCTTTACGCGGTAGTCGCTTGCTTAAAAGATAAAATGGAAACACAAGTTATTTTTGGTAGTAGATTTTAGTATGCGGGTTGGAAGTAAACATATTTTACATAGGCAGCCGAACTCTGAAATGTAACCAGATCTAGCACGGAAGCATTTCAGGATGGCGTAGGCTGGGTGTGTTCTTTTAAATTTGGCCCCTCTGACAGTACAAACCACTTCCTTGCCCAGTGTACTGTGCTGCCGGCTTAAAGGCACCATGTTATGGCCCATACAAGGAAAAAAATCACAGCATATCCACGGGGTGAATGATGATGAGTGGGGCGAAGCTACGGAGGGAATCATCTGTAAACCGTGAAACTCTTCCGTGAAATGCGCCCAGTACATAATATAAAGAGTGTGAAACATCGTGTATATATTAAACATCAAACTTTTATTGTACTGTTGGTTTACGTGGTCCCTTCATTATCACTTGTGATCGGTGAAATGCAAGGAAGAAGTCCGCTCCCGAGCGAAAGAGCGCCAAGAGCGACCGCATTCCCCGCTAGCCCTGTGCGAATTAAAGGCAAGGCTGGAGGGAAGACAGGACGCGCGTTCCACGACGCGAGGTCGGTAGCATGCCCAACGAAAGTCAACGGAACGCGATCGTGCAAGTGCTCCGGCTTCGCATCGCCTCATGGTTCCATTTAGCGTCCCAAAACCAAATATATTGCTCAAGGTGTGCCTTGCGTTTTTCGTAGAAATAATTTCTTTATCATGTACATTAAGACAAAAAGTTGAAAGCTCACTAGAGTGTATCGCCCGCAAAGTATGTCTTTTAGTGTGATTTAACTCTCGTACGGCAGGGTCCTCGCGCCGTTGCCGGTCCACCTCGCCCGTTGACGATCGGGCGAGGTGGCTACATACAACTACTACTACTACACTTTAAGAAAAACATCTGGCGTTCTTTCGTTCTGCTTTTACAAAACATCTGGCGTCTTTCGTTGGTTTATTTCATCAATCAACGGCGTTTTGAACAAAATTTTTATTGTTTAATCACGCACAGGAGAAATCTCACCAGGCACTACCTTGGAGGTAAACAATGGCTGCTAATGGGAATGAGAGACAGAAGAAGTCGGCTTTTAGCTAACACTTACACTTCTACTTCTACTAACGTTTCCTACTGGAACATGCCAATGGCTGCTAATGGGGAATGAGAGACAGAAGAATTCGGCTTTTAGTTAACGCGCACGCTGCGAATTTTTTATTGTTCAACAACGCACAGGAGAAATCTCCCACCGGCACCACCTTGGAGGTCAAAGCGTAAGACTTGTTACGGACTACTACGATGACGACGACTACGAGGGACGAACGGGTGCCGCCTTAAGGAGCTTCGCCCCTAAAAAATTACAGCATATCCACGGAGTGAATGATGATGAGTGGGCGAAGCTGCGGAGGTTCATCGGTAAACCGTGAATCTTCCTTGAATTCTGCCCAGTACATCATCACCGACGTGAGATCGGGCGCGTTTATACTAAAGGTTCGATGAGAGTTATGACGACTTGCAGCTCACTTTAATTTTACATGTACGCTGTGAATTTTCATTGTTTAGAAAACCATTGCTTTAGAAAACATCTGGAGTCTTTCGTTAAGCAGCTGGCGTCTTTTCGTTTTGCTTTAGAAACATCTGGCGTTCTTTCGTTTTGCTTTTAGAAAACATCTGGCTTCTTTCGTTGGTTTATTTCATCAATCAACGGCGTTTTCAACAAAATTTTTATTGTTTAATCACGCACAAGAGAAATCTCACCAGGCACTACCTTGGAGGTAAACAATGGCTGCTAATGGGAATGAGAGACAGAAGAAGTCGGCTTTTAGCTAACACTTACACTTCTACTTCTACTAACGTTTCCTAGTGGAACATGCCAATGGCTGCTAATGGGGAATGAGAGACAGAAGAATTCGGCTTTTAGTTAATGCGCACGCTGCGAATTTTTTATTGTTCAACAACGCACAGGAAAAATCTCCCACCGGCACCACCTTGGAGGTCAAGATCTGGTACTAGCGTTACGACTGGTTACGCACTACTACGAGGGACGAACGGGTGCCGCTTTAAGAAGCTTCTCCCCTAAAATAGTTCATTTGAGGCGGCATACTTGCAAGTTATAGGCGGTGCCACGTATGTTCACCATATTCTCGAGCACACAGGTGGCAACCGTTCCCAACTACTGTAAGTGCATGTGCGTATGGCGTTTTTAACAGCGGAGCTATTTAAGGCCAAGCTTCGCTACGAGTTGTTAACAAAAACTATCATCATAATGAAAGGCCTCTCTACCTTATATGGCATCTTGTGCCACCTAGCTCCTGGCAAAGCGGCGCCTAGCACGTGCAAGGCAGCAACTCGCCGGCGCGCTCTCTCTTTCTCCACTTCGCTCCCCGAACACGTGCGCCCGGCGCGCGCTCTCCCACCGCGCCGATTTTTCCGGCGTGGGATGCAGTAAGTCGAATGGGCGAGAGAAAGAGTGCAGAAAGATAGAAAGACAAGGAAAGATATAGACAGAGATAGAAAGAAAGAGACACAAAAAAGATATTCGAACAACAGAGAGTAAAAAAGGCACAGGAAGAAATATATAGAGAGCGATGGAAAGAAAGAATAAGCTAACAATTGATAGAAAGAAATAGATAGGGAAATAACGAAAGAAATAGAACGAAACAGCGACGAAAAAGAGATAAAACAATAGAGGGAAAAAGCGAAAGAGAAAGAAAGAGGAGAAGAAAGCGAGACAAAAATAAACAGAAAAAAGAAAGGCCGCCCAGCTCTGTTTCTTTACGCTTGGCACCAGCACTGCGAAGCTGCCTTATTTTTTTAATGCGAAGCATTTCTTAGCCAACAAAAGGCACACGGACTGTTTCTGTCTACCTAGCCGCCTATAGTCTGGGCGCTGTGGTGGTCGTCTCTTTAACTTTGCATGTACAAAAATTGGCATAGGAGGACATGTTTGTATAATAAAACCAATTCAAAGGTCACGACACGAATAATCCGAATTGCCTGCCCCGTACACCACGGAGCCCGTTCCGCGAGTGACGTGTTGCACTTACCCGCGAAACACGGCCTGTGCCGTCGAGTATGCCAGCCACAGGTTATTCACAGTATATATGAACCAAGAACAGCGAGAATTGACTTGGGAAACGTTAACGTGAAAGCGTATGGGGCTCGTGTCACATAAAATCCGGTGCCCGCGCTGATGGTGTTTTTGATCAGCGAGAAATCCCGACGGAAGGAAAGAATAAACATCACAGTTCGAGCGTGGTTCGAGCTTAGACGCTCTGCACGGCAGTCAAGTATTCTACCACCGACCCACGCCCGTTCTTCAAACGTCTTAGGGACAACACCCGGCACAAGGATCTGCAGTGTTGGGTATCCTATTTTATACTCCACCAAAATGTTACGGGGAAAAGGCGTCTGAGAAATATGTTTACTATCGATAAAACAGGCAGGCATACAAGATGGAACCCAGTCTGCACGAGAGCTCAGACATCGTCTTCTTCCCTATCGTGTTTCGAGTTATCTGTGGCGCCACGTAGCAATACCTATGTAATAAACAATGATTATGCAAGCTCTAGCCAATCATTGCACGAATACGCCGAGGACCGCTGCTTATCATACGCGCATCATCCGACCATAGCATGCTCTTCGTTGCGATAAAATCTACATCTCTGCTCTAAAGGGAGTGCTGTCGTTACGTTGGGCCAATGAGGATTAAAAAATGCTTGTGTCGAACCATGGCTACCCTCTACACGCCGATGTAGTCGACGTGTATCCAAGGGCTTTTTATCCTCCTTGATCCGACGTAACGCCAGCACTCACTTTAGAGCAGATATGTAGATTTTATCGCAACGAAGAGCATGCTACGATCCGATGATGTGCGTATGATAAGTAGTGGTCGTCGGCGTATTCGTCGCCGATGCCTGACAAGCCCGCGATAGGCGGACAGCTACTAAATTTACACGAGGACGTCGATCCACCTCGTAACGCTTGGCACAAAGCGAAAAATGTATATGCTGCTATTCGCTGACTGCTTCACATGAAGTCGATTCCCACAATGCTTGGGATCTGCCGGAATTTTTAACAGGGTGTTCTAGAGCGGCCGCCAAAATTAGGGTAGCTCCGCACTAGGGGCGCCAAGCCTGAACGGAGTGCGGAGTTGGGCAGCCTTCTTTGTTTCTCTTCGGTTTTCTCTTTCTTTCTTTCTCTTTTTCTCTTTTATTCGATTCTTTTTTTTCTCCTTATTTCTATTTATTTCTTCCTCTCTCATTATCTATTTCGTTCTCTTTCTTGCGCTTTCTATTTTTCTTCCTACTTTTCTCTTTTTTTTTGTCTCTCTTTCTTGCTTCCTCTTTTTTTCTAATTTTATACGAGGTTTTGCTTGTGTTACGCCAAGCGAGGACAGCATACGACCGCCCGGGCCCCTAAAGTGCTCCGCACTTATCATCATGAAGGCGCTCGCAGAACAAGAAGAAGAAGGCTTCTCCTTGGCGCGAGCACGCGCTCTATATTCTACAGATGCCTATGCTATTCGTGGTTTTCTCTGCGTTACGCCAAGCTACGACAGCATACGATGACAGCATGCGACAGCATATCTCAACCACATGAATGAGCTGTGTACGCTGTGCAAAACAAATGCGAACGAGGAACGCTTTCGGTAAAGGCTTCAATGAATTCCGTGGCAGTGGAATAATAACCTGCTGAAGGACACCGACATGGAGGAACTTTACACATCAGAAATATTTAGATATTGCGAAAATTTGGTGTCAAGGTCTCGGCGGTCGTAGGATGCAGATGGTAGTGCTGTTCCAGACGCTGGTGAACGCTAGGAAGAATGTCAAACGCGCCGTGTTGATGCCGCCCGAAATGAACTTTCCAGGGAAAGCTGTTATAAGCGTAGATATAAACTCGAAGGCCACAGCGTGATTCGGGGAGGCTGCTGAGAGTGAGGTCGTGCTCCAAACTGTCGAAGGCCGACTTAAGGTCCAGCTCAAGGAAAGCGCGGGCTTGGGACCCCCGCGATGGACCCAAGACCGGCTCTTTCAACTAGAGTAACACATCGTGCGTTGATAAATGCCGGCGAAAGCTGAACCGCGTATGCGAGAGAAAAGACTGAGCTTCCAGAAACGGCTGCAAGTGTCGCAGGACAGTGTGTTCCATGAGCTTGGCTATACATGATTTGAGACCGGTCTTAGATTTTCGATGGAGATGGGCTTCTCCGGTTTTGGGATGAGGGAAATATCCGCATGCCGCCATGCCTGAGGCAGCGTGCCGTTCCGCCAATGCTGGTTAAACGTGTTCACCAGGCGCGTAAGATCTGCATCGTTCTGGTTTCGAAGGGTCGTGTATCGGATGTGGTCCATACCTGGCGCTGAATTCTAGCGGATATCCTCTAACACGGAGCGGACCTCTTCAATCGTAATTTCAGTGTCTAGAGCGTCGGGCGTATCTGTAACGTACGAGTACGGTTGCTACTGGGGACTCACACCGGAAGGGATATACCGCGCCTGCCGCTCCTGCAAGAGTCGGCCAGGAGAGACCTGAAACGAGTGGGTAAGAGCGTGCAACTGCTTTTGTGGCTACGTCTTGGTGCCCGAGGGGTCTGTAGGTGATCGGAACATGCTCCATGTCTTAGCAGTACTCAGGGTGCTGGACAGACTGTTACAAAATCCCCTACATTTGATACTCGTGTGAGCCTGAGAGTATTCCTGAGCTTCTCGCGTGATAAGCGCAATCCGAAGTTTCATTCTACGATTCCGGCGCAGCCGCTTCCAACGCTTCGTCAATCCCCTTCTAGCGTCCCACAAGTGGAGCAGGTACGGGTTGACGTCGGGATTGATAGGCGTAGGGGTGATCGACCGCCTGGTGGCTTCGAGGTCTGCCGTAAGGGCCTCGAGCCAGTCGTCGTAGCCATCCACTTCTTTACTGGCCGTCCGAAGTTCTCGAAATTTAGCCCAATTCGTTATACGAACGTTACACTTAGGACGGCGCGAACTGAGGTGAGGAACGGCGGTTGCGACGATGTAGTAGTCAACCTAGAGTCTAGTCTAAGGGCCCACTAGATATGACCGCTCCGGTACCGCGGATCATCGTGAAATCGGGACACGTATCTCGCGAGACGCTGTTCTCGACGCGGGTGGGTTGTGCTGGGTCAGAAAGTAATTTGAAGCGCGTATCACATATATTGTCCCACAGTTTCAATCCTTCTGTGCTCATAGGATATCCCCATGCCGAGTGCGTGGCGTTGAAGTCCCCGCAGATCAACAACTTATAATGCATAGCTGTGCTAAAAAACACGGACAATGAAGAGACGTACACAGGACGTGCGCCCGTCCTGTGTACATCTCTTCATTATCCGTGTTTCTTAGCGCAGCCATGCATTATGCTCCAAGTATACACCAAATAGCCCAAACGAAAGCGTTACTGCAACAACTTACCCCGAGCTTTCTAAATTCTGTAAAGAGATGATAAAAATTGTGTGTACGGGCCAAAGGGGAAGTGTAAAGATTGAAAATGAACAGGCCGTTCCTACGCTTGGTGTACGTGATTGCTTCCATAATTTGATGGGGGATGTCAGTGGCTACCGAATGGATGCGTACCATTAAGCAGTTAGACACAAGTGCTCCTATGAAACCCGAATCACTGCCGTACGCTTCGAATCCCGCAAGGGAAGGGGTGCCGTTTGGCACGTGAAGGCCTATGACGTCGGGAGCCATTGGGGTCATGGCTATGTAATGCGGCAGTGGCCACTGCTTGCGGCGGAACCTCCTGCAGTTCCAATGTCAGACCACAAGACCCCTTCTTCACTCCTGAGAGGGGTAGGCTGTGTGTATGGGTGGGAGCGCTTTGTGTTCGCTGAAAATTTCAGGGCAAGGGCGAAATCTTGGTGCACTTGTTGCATGTTTCGATCAGTTTGCTGCTGTATATCGGTGGTTAGAGTGGAGGTACTGCTACTGATTAAGGTGTGGAGCGTCGTTACTGTGTTGTTGTGTATCCTTGAGCAGAGACACAGGTCCCAGTGCGGGACCTGTGTTACACAATCCTCTCCAGTGGCACAGGATGGCTTTGGATCATTCTGAGGCAAATAGGTGGTAAAAGGGGGCGTGGTTCGTCCCTTTGGGGATTAATGGGGCAGCCACAACCATTAATCTCTTTAAGGACTAACGGAACCGGGTCTAACCGTTAGTCCCCAAGCAGCTAACTGTTAGTGCCCACAGATCACCTCAATGGACTAACATTTAGTCCTCACATTTACACCTTACCGGGAATCCGTTAGTCCCCGTAGTTGCACCTCGCCGGACGAATGGTCTGTCCACTCAAATGCTCCATTCACATGGACTTTTTATCCCCAGTTCAAATAACTTTCTGGGACGATTTTCTGCAGTTACTATCCACAAGGCATAATACCTTTATCGCCTTTTTTTTCCGCGGTGAGCAACAGATGGCGCGGTAAAGAACACGCGAAATATGTAGTCATGCGTGTATCAGTCAATGCAGCAACGAAAAACAAAAGTGAGACAATAAAACGCTTTATTTTTTTATATATATGTGAAGTTTCTGCTTTCTTTCATTTAATTCACTGTAAAATGTCCAGTACAGGTCCAACCGCATTGTCATGTCTCGTACATTCCTTTTTGTAGAGCTGCTCCAACGGAAGCAATAGATCACTTGTATTGCACGCGCCAGCGCACACGGCATTCTGCACGCTGTGGACGAGGGCTGCATCCTACAAAAAACAAAAAGATTGCAAATAGTTAGTCACACGTTACAAAGAGGATGAAGATGCACGCATATGGTAAATACGCGCAAGGTGAAATAAAAGCACACGTCTAAACTATGGCACGCAAATAATTTCACCGTGATATCAGACATCATCAAAGACGCATTTCGAGCCATATAGCGCAACAGCTCAAGTGCGGCCGCCGTAGCCATCACGCCGAGGCGCCGCCAACCGCCGTCCCGTCAACGAGTCGGCGAGTTTTCTACGAGCGGCGTCGTACAGGTCGAATCAGCCGCCGCTGCCGCCAGCGAATCTCGAGCACAAGGGCGAGCGAACGCGGGCCCACTTTCACGAACGGCGGCAGGCTGCTAGCGAGCGAGCGTCGAGGAAGCCGACGGTAATCACGACCGATTTCCAGAGTTCCGAAGCGCCACTAAAGTCTGCTAGCTAAAGCACCCGACATCCCATGCCGGTGCACTTCAAGCGGGCGACATGCCATCGAGCTCGTTGCCGCCGACCGCACTGCGTTTTAGGCGAATCGCAGAACAGCGGCGAGGCCTCTACCCAATATCGCGAGCTCGCAGCTCATCACCACGGCGAATCCTCGGCGAGCGAGCGTCCGGGCGGCCGACGACAATGGCGGCCAATGAACAGGCGGTCACGAAGCATAGGCGAGCAGACGCCCAAGCCGGCCCTCACGATGCATTTCGAGCGAATGTTATACAACACGATCAAGTCCGTTACTGGCAATTGCGATCAGTTTCGCGCACGCGATAGGGACGGCAGAAAATTACACCATCTCCCGCTAAAGGGGACCATGAGGCGATGCGAAGCCGGAGCACTTGCACGATCGCGTTCCGTTGGCATTCGTTTGGCATGCTACCGACCTCGCGTCGTGGAACGCGAAGAGGGACGCTACGCGCGCCGTATCTTCCATCTAGCCTGGCCGTTAATTCTCACAGGGCGAGCGGGGAACGCGGTCGACAGGCGGGCGAGAGGGGGGCAGCGTAGGAGAGGAGAGAGAGGGGGAGGGGACGCGCATGCGCTCGAGCTCATCGCGGTGTTGCGCAGGAGAGAATTTCGGCATGTCTAGCCCGCGTTTCAGAGGAAGAGTGGAAAGGGGGAGGGGAGAGGGAAAGTGGAGAGGGAATGTGGGGAGGGGAAGTGGAGAGGGAAAGTGGGGAGGGGAAGGGGAGAGGGAAGGTAGAGAGGGGAGGGGGAGAGGGTGAGTGGAGAGGAGGTGTGTGGAGAGGGTATGCGCATGCGCAGTAAGGGTGGTCACGCCGCACACCACCACCACCACCACCGCCGGATTGAGCTCGACCTTAAGATACTTCGCATCTAATAAAGAGCGATCACTTGCTTGTGAAAGAATGCAGCGCTGATTTGTGCCCAGAGTCAGATTAAAATCATGGATACGATAGGTCTACTGTCTTCTCGGCCGCCATTCCTAGCCGGTGGCGACGCAGGGCCGTTACTATGCCGAAGATACAAAGCTCGGCGTCGCGACGTGTCGAGACAAGCTCCAGATTTCATGGGTGCAGCGGCACCACACCCTCATCCACGCACACGTGTATATCGAAGGCACCGCGGCGTAGTTCTAAGATTGCCGAACTCTCCGAGCGCGACACAACCGCTAACACGCCACCACGAAAACAAGTGGGAAGACTGACCCAAGAGTGAGGAGGATGGTTATTTCCTTTGACAACGGTTTGCACATGGAACATATCTCTGCGCACGGCCTGCATCTCCTGCGCGGTTGATCTCTTCGCAGACTTACTTTTTTTGCATACAGCACGCATCCCACTGTGGTTGCTCCTCAACAGTCTATCCGTTCATCGCGCGCGCCTATTCGCCTCCGTTACTCCTCTTCGGGTAATTCGGCCTTAGAGTGATAGTTGTGAAGAGGCAGGGGTGGCGGCCGCGATGTCGTTGCCGTACGTTGAGTTGTCTTGCCTTGAAGTTCGCTGGTCTTAGTGCCTTGCTTCGGCTGAAAGACCAACAAGTCGGCTTCCGTGCGTCTTTTCTTCAACACCAGCACACAAGCAGAGCCGTCTTCGTTGGAGGGGGACGTTTCGTAATCATTGGTTGGATCAGGTGGAGTCGTGTCCATAGTTGCTGCCGCAGTCATGTTGACAGCGTCCTCCGTAACTTTCTCTGGCGGATCGGTTGCGTTTTCCATGGCGATAATGTACGTGCCGTCGGCGTGTACGAGGAGAGGCACGCTATATAATGACAGAATGATTCATAATCGGCAGCGACGCTAGCAAGATCCTGACCTCTGAACATTGATCAAGAAACGCTACTGTCTTCAGTCACAGTCACAGTCACAGCCACCGTCCAACGCCGACGGCTTGCCGATGGTAGAGACGCACGTCGGCTTAAGGAACTCTATGTGCGTCTCTGGCCGCCGCCGTTCTGAAGATTGCAGCAGGCGAAAAATGATCAATATCGTACTCACAGGTGTCGGGGTGGCCTCAAAATAATCCAGACGACTTGATGCGTGAAGGGTAACCCACGACAGGGATGATGAGTTGGCTAGAACTCCGACTTACGGGTAGAAAGTGGGAGCCCATGTGGAGCACGTCCAATGGCGTCGGTGTTCACGTGGACGATCTCAGACAAGTCCGAAGAGGTCAAATAAACCTCCCTGAATATTCTGTGTGAATTCATTCATTCATTCATTCATTCATTCATTCATTCATTCATTCGTTGCTATGGATATCAGTGCTTATTTTGGTGCACCTGCTCCTCGTTTGGGGTCGAATTCGTAGCAGCCATTCAAACAGTACCATTCTAAGCATTTTCTTTACACGGTATACGCTTGCCTAAAGGATAAAATGGAAGCCTAAGTTATTTTTTGTAGTAGATTTTATTATGCGGGTTGCAAGTAAACATATTTTACATAGGCAGCCGAACTCTGAAATGTAACCAGATCTAGCACGGAAGCTTTCCGGGACGACTTAAGCGGGGTGTGTTCTTTTAAATTTGGCTCCATTGACAGTCCTCGTTTGCAGCTTGTAGAGTGTACTGTGCTGCCGCCTTCAAGGCAATGTTTTATGGCCCGTAGAAGGAAAAATCGTGAATTTATTTGACGCCGCATATATGCCAACAATAGGTGGCGCCACGTGTGTTCGCCACATGCTCGACACAGGTAGCAAGAGTTCCCAACTGATATGAGCGCATGTGTGTAACGGCGCCTTCAACAGTGCAGCGGCTTAACCCTTCCGGCCCTGGCGGTGTCAGCTGACCCCATCACACAACATTTCCCCTACCAACTCGGAAACTAAACCAAGAGTGCTAATTCCAGGGGGAGTATTTCTTCAATAATCCCCACTGTGATCGACACCACCACCACCATTGTTTATTTTCCGGAACTGGGAGCCAAAAAGTAGACGCCTGGCCGAAGTCATGGGTGACGCCGAGGCAGGTAAACGCCATTTTCGGGACGACGTCCTGAAGTTGTTTCAAAGACTTCCACAATGCCGAATAAGACGCTGGTTCAGATTCTGTGTACTCTAGTGAGTAGCCGATAGAAAGAAACCATTTTAACGCGATAGCGTTAAAGAGCTCGTATCGCAGAAATTCCGCCGTCGGCGCCGTTGGTTGTGAGCGAAAAATCATCATCATATCCGTGACCGAAAAATCGAAAAAGCTGCAAATAAAACAAATTATAAAAATGCTGGGTCCGAATAAGAATCGAACCCAGGCCGTCTGCGTGGCAAGCAGGTGTTCTGCCGCACAACCACGCCTCTTTTTTTTTCTTTAATTCATGGAAATATGACCCGTTATAACTGTGACCTACACACTACATACTTCATCACATTAGAATTACCTTATCATTCAGAACATCCACATTGTTGCCTACAGTAAGAGGCTGTTCAAAAGTCAGGCAAACACACACAAGCGTCCAGAAGTGCAAGCCACTCCGGAACGGGCTCAAAAGTCTCAACAACACTGCGCACTTGAGCAGCTTCTTCTCGGAAGACTGACCTCGTCGATCGTGGTGGCTCGGCGTGCCTGTCGATCATGCGACTTTTCCATAGCGCATAAAGTCCTAGCTGCACTGAAAGTAACTTTCATGCTTCCCAAAAATACGCGTCCTGTATACAGGTGTCACAGTACGAGACGTAATAGCGAGTTTTAGTATAGCGGATAACAGCAAACGCAAGGCTTTAGCGTTAGCGTTAGCGTTGCGTGCTCCTAACTGCGCATGAGCAGAACGTAAACGTAGCCCGAGCTCTTACGTACGAACGCTATTTCTGGAATGTAGCGTTCAACGCTAACGCACGCAAGAGATCCCGTACGTAGGGCAAGATGGCGGTGCCTGTTGAAAGACAGCCACCCATTACAAAAGGCGCACACATTACTGCGCGTATTCCCTTAAGACCACGTAGTGGGTGCATTGCAACTTCGAAAATGTTTCTCGCGCATAATTGCTCCTGGTTTAAACCATGCTACCCATGACATAAGGCACACACCTTAGTGCTCGCATTCTGTTGAGCACTCGTAGTGTTCGAAGTGCGCACTAGGGGCAGGATATCGCTATTGCGTTCAACTCTTATAGGCGAAGCTTAAGCGTCCCCCAATTTTTTTCTCATTTCACAACCACTCAGCCCATATGACCTAATATTCTATGTGCGTAAATCCATAAATAATTGTGCCAGAGGCTCAGTTTCTTGTTTGTGGTGTTCTGAGGCCCTAACTATAGGACAACACACACAATTACTTCCTCCGGCCAAAATAAAAAAATCCAGGGCTTAAAGGGTTGGTTAAGCTTGAGGTTCGCTACGAGTTGTTAACAAAAACTATCGTCATCATGAACGTCCTCTACCTTTTAGGGCATCTCGCGTCGACCAGCAGCTGGCGCAGCTGTGCCTGGCGCGTGCGACACAAAAACTCGGCCGGCGCACGTTCTCTTCATCATCCGCTTCGCTCCCCGAACACGTGCGCCCGGCGCGTGCTTTGCCGCAGTGCCAATTTTTCCGGCGTGGGATGCAATAACTCGAACGGGCGAGAGAAAGAGTACAGAAAGAGAGCGAAAGAAAGAGATAGAGTGAAAGGGCAGAAAAATAAAAAAAAGATAGAAAGAAAAGGAATTAACAAGACAGAAATAGAAAGAGATAGAAACAGACACAAAAAAGAGATTCAAAGAACAAAGAACAAGACAGAACAAGAAACAAAGAGAGAAAGAAATAAAGAGAAAGAGAACGAAAGAAAAAGAAAGAAACGGAGAGAAAAAAAGATAGAACAACACAGGGAAAAAGAGAAGGAGAAACAAAGAGAAGAAAGAGAGACAAAAATTCGGCAGATTCCGGGTACCGTGGGAATCGATGTTATGCGAAGCATGCGCGGGATAGTGACAGTGGCGTAAATTTTCACATTGAGCGAAACGTTACGGAATGACGCCAGAGAAATCTGGAAGTGGTATACGCACACTCATATGTTGAAGGGTCGCATATGTATTATATAAGCAGTTGTTTACGGTTGCGCAACGATGCCAAAAGCAACATGGTTGTAACCAACACCAGATGCGGTAAGCTAATTTGTAGTGCTTATATTCTTCAATACCGGATAGCGGAATCCGAACAGGACAAAGAAGGAAAACAGATGCACAGGACAGGCGTTACTCGCAACTAAGCTTCATTCAGGAAAGTTTCCCTAGATATGTGGTACGCAGCCGAGTGGCACGCGCAGGCGCACTGCACGTACGCTACCGTCACAGTTGCAGATGTTACAGTTGCGTTACAGTTATGCTTATACTTGTCCGCTATAACGGAGAGCACACGCACGTTTCACGAACCTGTATGTGTAGGAGGGGTACTTGGCAGTTCTTGAACAAGGTCATCATCACAGTGATCAGTGAGGACCAGCAGCTGGACCGGACTTTTTATCGGATCCGTTCGTGATCGCGGCTACGAGGGGTCTAAGGCCCGTATTCACAAACAAACCTTATCCTTATCTTTTGCCCTCCTTACCTTTTCGGCACCTTAACGCGTTTCATAAACAAACCTTATGCCTAAGTCCAACCTTTCCTTAACCTTATCGCCGTGAAAAGGTGGCGTTCGATAAGGTAGCCCGGCAGGTACCTTACGGCGCCACTTATGCGGCGCGCTGTGGCTGATTACGCAAGAAACTTTACAAAATCATTAAAAAAAGGAGGCGTACGGTACCGGCGTCCATATATGCAATGTACGCTGCGACTGCGAGTGCTCGGCAACCATCAAAATTGCATGGAAGAGTTCAGCGACGGTGTTGCTGGCCAGATTCTCGAAGCGAGCACTTGATGTCCCCAACCTTGCCGCTGCAAACAGCCCTCACTACGTCGGTTTTCCCGTGCCACCACTCCTTCAGCTGCTGGAGGCGCTCTGTTTCTACGGCGCAGGTACTTTTCAAATTGTGAATGGGGACTTCCACACTGACCCGCATTATTAAACGTGTGAAAAAATCAGTCAGGGTCACTGCAGGATGGGATATCTTTTACCCATTTTTGCACTCACGTAGCCGCTGCTCGGTGCGCACGTCGCTCTTGATGCTTTGAGCTGCTCCCACTTTCTTGTGTCGTCGTTCATTAACACCGCGTGCTAACACAATTTTTCGCTATCACAACGCGACGCTTTCAAGTCGATTACAAGCGCTGGATCTTCAGTGAATTTCAGTTTTCAACTTTCTGTCGCACTGAATAACAAGCGTATACGTATGACGCAAGCAAACAGCCACACACGCACACACGGAGGCAGACGGAGAAAAAACCGCTCGCAACTTCACGCGCCGGTCGGTGCCCTCGTAGAAACCCGCGCTTCGTGGACCGGCGCGTCTGTCTCCGCATGTGCCGGCGCGTCTACGCGTGCCGCCGGTTGCTATGACAACGGTAAAAGGTTAACAAAGAAAAGGAGCAAACGGCGCGGCAAGACGAGGCGCGTTCTTACCGAAACTTGCACGGGTATGCGTTCCTGCGTTTTTCTTATTGTTCTGAGGAGCATACAGCCTTTTCTTCTTGCTAATAAACCAACAATGAGCCAGTAAAAGTTCATAGCCTCGCTCCCATACTCGTTCCTTATGACGACAACGCCGCCTTTCGTAAGGTTACCTTAAAACCGAATAAGGCGAGTTTACGAAACGAAGTGAGACCTTTTCTTATCCTTATACTTTTCCCTTCCTTACGAAATGCCGCCTTATAGCGTTAAGATAAGGATGGTTTCTGAATACGGGCCTAAGTGTAGTTAAGTGCGAGGTATAGTGCAGATGGTGGAAATGCTAGATAATTCTTACGATGAAATGATCTATGATGCCTCTTGTCCTGGATGTGGCAGCGAGGTCTATTAATGCTCCGTCCACATCCAAGCCGTCTTTCACGCAGTACAAGGACCAGGCGTTGTTGGGTCTTGATAAGTCAATGTTGAAGTCACCGGTAATGATGACAGGCCTGGTTCTCTCGGCAGATTTATTGTAGGGAAGCACTGACTCCGGTTTTATTGTAACCCACGAGGTCCCCGTAGCGGACCATGTGGCCGAGTGGATGGTAGTTCAGCGTCTTCCAGGGCTGTTCTGTCTTCCGCTCCCTCACTTTCCTTGCGTGCGCCGCGGTGGTGTAGCGGTTACGGTGCTCGGCTTCTAACCCGAAGGTCGCGGGTTCGATCCTGGCTGCGGCGGTCGCATTTCGATGGAGGCAAAATGCTAGATGCTCGTGTACTATGCAATCTCGGTGCGCGTTAACGAATACGTGATGGTCAACATTTCCGGAGCCTCTCGCTATGGCGTCTCTTATAATCATATCGTGGTCTTGGGACATAAAACGCCAACAATTATTATTATTTTCACTTTCCTTGCGTGCCAATGTGTGTTCGCCGTTACTGTGTTGATTGAGACTCTGTATCGCCTGTGGCACATACCCGCATAACATGAACTCTGGTATGCGGGTATGTGCCACACGTGACTGAGAGAAAGGGTTTCATGACGTACGCGACAGGTATTTTGTGTTATTCATGTCGTGACCAGTGAATCGTGTTCGAGGTATTTTGTGTTATTCATGTCGTGACCAGTGAATCGTGTTCGTTATACACTGATCCCCTGCTCTGCCAAATTTGGTGTAGTACAAGTTATGGAGGCGACCAGGAGAGCGCCCAGACCTAGGCGGCTAGATAGATAGATAGATAGATAGATAGATAGATAGATAGATAGATAGATAGATAGATAGATAGATAGATAGATAGATAGATAGATACAAACGGCCAAAGTGCCTGAGGTTCGCTAAGAAATTCTTCGCATTTAAAAAACAAGGAAGGCCGTCTAGCTCCACTGCTCCTTCAGGCTTGGCACCACCAGTGCGAAGCTGCCCTAAAGGAGTACTGACACGAATTTTAAAAATTTTCGGATTGTTGCTCTAAATAAAAATACTGGTGTCGAGAAACCTAAAACGAGTATTGTGATGCCTGGGAATGCATCGTATATATTTTAATTACCGCTACCTTAAAAAGACACTTTCGGTTTCGATATCGAGGGGCGGCTTCTCAGTGACGTTTCATGTCAGTATGACGTCACGGGGATACAGAAACTCGCGACGTACTAGCGGCTAATCCATCATCTGCTCGTGGTGGACGTAAACAACGATGAGTGAACTGTCGTCCAGTGACCCTGACAGTGGTTTCTACGATTTAGGCTGCATGCAGGACGCAGAACTCGCAAACTCGGGGGAACTGTCTTGACTCGTCGGGATAATGTCCATTGCAGTGGGGCTGGCTCGCAGATGCTCAGCGACGAAAACTTCAAAGTCAAATTAAAACAATTTATACGTGTTCTTCGACACCAGTGTGTGGACAGTGTTGACACATACCAAGGAAACGGAAAATGTAACCTTTGCGATGTCTCAAAATCGTGTCAGTACTCCCTAAATTTTGAAATGCGAAGCATTTCTTAGCCAACAAAAGGCACTCGGACTTTTCTATCTGCCTAGGCTCCTATAGTCTAGGCGCTGTTGTGACCGTCTTCTTAACATTGCATGTACAAAAATTGGCATAGGAGGACATGTGTGCATGAAGAACACGATTCACAGGTCATGACATCAATAATTTGAATTGCCTGCCGTGTACGTCATGAAATACTTTCCACCAGTGACGTGTCGCACATACCCGCATATCAGGGCACGTGGCATCGGGTGTACGAGCCACAAGTTATTCACAATATATGTGAACCGAGAAACATCGAGAATTGACCTGGGAAATCCTAACGGGAAAGCGTAAAGAGCTCGTGTTGCAGAAAACCCGGTGCCGGCGTTAACGGTGTTTTTGATGAGCGAAAAATCCCAATGGAAGGAAAGAATAAAAATAACATTTCGAGCGGGGCTCGAAGTTAGATGCTCTACATGGCAGTCAAATATTACAGAGCCATGGCCATTGTTCAAACGTCTTAGAGAAATGACCCTGCACAAGTATCTGCAGTGTTGGTTGTCTGTTTTTATACCTATGTAATAAGCAATGACTACGCAAGCTCTTGCCAATCATTGCACTAATACCCCGACGACCGCTACTTTTCATACGCACATCATCGGACCGTAGCACGCTCTTTGTTGCTATAAATGTTTCATCCCTGCTCTAAAGTGAGTGCTGGCGTTACGACAGACCAAGGAGGATAAAAACAATGCTTGTGTAGGACCATGAGTACATCAATCTACCTCGTAACCCTTGACATAAAGCGAAAAATGTATAGGCTGCTACACGCTCACTGCTTCACGTGAAGTCGATTCCCACAATGCGTGGGATATGCCGGAATTTTTATCTGGGAGATCTAGAGGGGCCGCCAAAATCCTGGAGCGACCACTCGGATGACACCAAAGTGAATCTGCCAATCAAACACGGGAGTGCTTCGTATGGGATCCCGCTGGAAGTTCCTTACGCACACGTCACGTGAACCAGTTCCGGAAATTATTCCGGCTACCGCTCTGCCCATTTTCATGGCAAGCTTGGGCGCTGCGAACTGCGACTGCAGATTCTTGCAAACTACAGGAAAGGACCTATGCCGCTTTTTCGATTTCTGATCGAATCCGCAACTTGAAGGCGTAGCAGATGAGAGCGATCCCCTGCGGAGTGAGTTGATCTGAAACCACCAGTGCAACGCGCGGATCCGTTCCAGATCGACCAGTGAAAAATGCCAAAAGTTTTGTCTATATGTTTTAAGTGCGGAACTCTTTAGGGGCTCGGCTTGTCGTAGGTCCTTGCATCTGATGTGGGGCGACCACGCTCACAATAAAGCGCTCATTACAGGCCATAACTATGCTAGCGATGCTGAAAACCAAGTCAGAATGAACGAACAAGGTCTAAAATAATATAATTATTAATTAACTAAAATTGCTGAACACGTTTCGGAAACCTGCGGCTGACGCCAGGGCCGTGCAAGAGAGGGCGCCACCGCCTCGCCGAGCAAGCGAATGCCCCTCCCCCTACGCTTCGCTTGCGCTACGTCGCTACATCTGATGGGGGAAACAACCATAAGGAACTCGATGCAGACGATGCGTATCTCAACTGCCGTAGGAAGCAGGCAGTCGATAATGCACAGCAAAAAGCAGCGCACATGTCGCACTCCGATTTTGCGAACCTCTCTAACAATTTTTTTACTCGTGCCGGGGAAACCCTAGATGCTTACCTCAAGCATTGGCGTCTTCGTCGAATTGGTAAACGGAGCAGTCGGAACTCTACGAACGGGAATCGCTAGGTGGCCGTGCTACGCTCTTCCGCAGGTTTCACTGTAGTAGAGCAGCCATGCGTTTTTTTTTTCCTGCGACTAACTACAGACTAACGGTCGCTTTTTTGAAATCCTAGGGTCTTTTTGGCACTGGAGCTCTTGTTTGTCTCAACCGCACCATTGGAAGCAGTGATCCACCGAAGGATTTCGATAGGCAATCTATTATACTAGCGTATGTACGGCGCAGTAGCCCTTGGACAGGGAAGTGCGCTGTACGCGCTGAAAACAAGTTAGTAAAAGGTTAGTAACTACAAGCAAACAGGCTGTAACAGCTGTTGTTGCTACCTTCTTTCGACCATCATCAATTTATTGCTCTCTGTTTACTACCTACGTTACTAAACAGTTAACAGCTGCAACGGTTACTACCTCGCGCCTGCCTTTACTAACTTTCTGCTATGCACTCGTTTACTACGAAGGAAATTAATCACTACCCAGTGTGTTACGCTAGTAACCTTATTCATCTTGAAATGTCAAATTTTTGCGAAACCGAATGAAGAAAATATCCCAGGTGCTCAAAATTATTCTGGTTTCCCTCACTGCGGCGCGCATCATAATGATCCCGAGGTGATGGCATGTAAAACCCCAGAAATTGCTACTCTGAGTATTTTGCAACTTATTTAATATCTCGGGGGATCCATTGAAGTGCATCAGGACTATTTTACTAAGTGTAGCGCCTCGTCCTCGCTTTTGGGCACTGGGCCTTGTTGTGGCATTAGTATGATATACAGACGTAACATACTGTTTTCTTTATTGAGCTTGATTAACAGTCGTGCGCTACGTCACCACGCAAACCTAATCAGATTGTGCGATATATAAATGTAGGCGCATAGACTTAGTTCTTTATTCTGAAGCCTACCTGCTCACGGGCACCAGCTGTTTCCTAGAGGTAGGGCTATAAATGCTCCTGGAACTACTTATACAGTATACGTGTCACATAGCATTGTGGTTATATATGTGTGCTGTTCTCATGCATGATATTCCGTACTTCCCGATCTTATGGCGTACTGTTCACGCTCGCGAATTAGACCGCTGTAACAATTGGCCATTCGTAAGGCAAAATGACCTCGTCAGTAGCGGTTACAGTCGAACCCACATATATCGAACTCGCGGAAACACATAGATTACTTCAATATATCGTTTAGTTCGAGATAAAACATTTAAATATTTCACCGTATTTTCGATGCGAATTTGTGGCGTAAATTGGCTTCACAGCACTGCTTCACGATTACGTAAGGAAAGCCGTTTACGGCTGGCAAGCGCTTTACGGTTTGTAGTTCTCGATGCAGGCTACATGCAGGCACAGGTTGTAGGCAATAAAATACGGTATCATTGCAAACAGTGACTCATCAATTTCATACAAAGCTGAGCATACTCGTCGGGCGCCAAAAGCATTTAGTCTGCCTTGGGTCTAATGTTGGTATTGTTTTCAAATATCATACTCCGCGTGCTTCTTGCGATGCTGTGCGCAGCAGCGACGCCAGACTTCTCTCTGCGTTCGACTGTGTTGATTATCACCAGCTTTGCGGAGAACAGCCATCATAGGGGAGCCATTGCGTTGGTAAAGAGAACTGAGTTGTGAACTGTGAAAGTCATCTTCTTTTAAGAGCGGAGCTCCTTATAGCATCACCTGGGCGGTCGTCGCTCCATCCGGCGTGTCCCCGCCGTCGTGTCTCCCGTCAATAGATGGCGCTGTCCCATAGAGAGAGAAAATAAGATAAAATAAAATAGATAAAAATAAAAATATACAAATAAAATAAAAAATAAAAAGTAAAAACAAACATAAAAAATAAAATTACAAGAAATAATAAAATAAAATAAAAATAAAGAAGAAGAAAACGCGGAAAAAGGAAAAATAATCAAAGCGGCGTATCGCTTTTTACAGCTGGGCGAAACCACTGAAGATTTCACGGTGTAACCATGATTGCTTCAGGAGCTTCGCCCAAGCTCTTCATCATTCACCCGTGGATATGCTGTAGTTTTTTTTTTTCTTTTCAGTCTATGTGCTGATGCTCATGCACATGCATTACGTCGCGCAGCCAAGACTGGCTGCGCGACGTAATGCATGTGCAATGGGATGGAAGAGAGGGCAAGCTCTTGACTTCAACGGCTGCACCATTAATCTGGACTCGAGAAAGCAGTCGACAGTATAGAGAGGCGCTCTCATTCGCCCACCACGCACTGACCGCAGCATCACAGTCGCGGCTCTTGCTGAGCATTCTAATAATATTTCAGAATTTTTGCGTCGCTCCTGTCACCGTCTGCAAAGCGACTAGTCGAAAACGTTTGTTCGATTATGTCAATTAAATGAAAGGCGGATATCAGTGACGATTAATCGTTTTGCGGGATACTTTTTATCGATTAATTATTCATCGATATTGCCATCCCTATCTTTACGAAGACTGCCTGACATATGTTGCCTTGAAGAACACAAGACCACTTGCCGAAACGTTGGCTCTAGCGAAAGCCTTAGATCGTCTGCGGCGACGTCCCGTGGCGGTGGCGTCAACGCGAGTGGTGCTAAAAATCATTATCACATAATGACTTCACCATATGACGTCTTCATGACGCCACAAGTCGCCAAAATGTGACGTGACGTCATATGACGTCACCACATGACAACGTCACTTGATCAAAGGTGGGCCGATCCCGGAGGCAGTGTGAAACCAAGTTAGGTGCAGAAAGCTTTCGAAACAGGGCAGGGGAGGATCAATACATCGACTGGGAAGAAAAATAAGAAGATGGCTTTCGCCTTCGACTCGTATTACGTGAATGCATAGGGACCCTGGAAGTACGTCATGTCTTCAAGCACCAATGTTATCCTAAATTTCGGCCGTCTATGGTAGGTTGGCATCTTATACACCTCCGATTACAACTTGATTACCGTATGCATTGAAGGAAAGCTAATAATCATTGTACTCATTTCATTTGATGCTATCTCCTACGTTCGAGGTCATCAAGAAGTACAATGCATAATTTAAACTTTTTTAGCGCGCACAAAAGACAAGGACAAGCAAGATATATGTATCGTTCCTTTGAAAAAATAAACAGTTGAGAGTTAGCGCTCGTGTGTCTCTTGCTTGTCCTTGTCTTTTGTGCGCGCTAAAAAAGTTTAAATTATGGATCCATACCAACTTGCCCAGTTATCTGTCTTACTGAAGTACAATGCTCCTGAAAGCAGCCTAACCCTATCGAGCTAAACATTTGGAAAAATGCGGTCGTAAATTACGATGTACTTAAATTAGACAATGTCCTCTTTGTGACATGATACAATCATGGAAGGTAAGCTTCTGCAGCATAGCCGGACTAGGCAGGCGCTGGTCTGGCTATGCTACAGGAAGGTCGCGGCGCCCCGCGTGGTCAACAGTGGTGTTACCCGCGAAGAAAGGCTACTATTGCGACCGAAGCGGTAGCGAAGGCCCTAGAATAGAACGCCCGCGCGCCTCTCCAGTGCGGTCATGGCCCAACATAGCGGTTTGTCTGAGCTCGCAGCATCCATCAGTTGCATTGCGAGTATTGACACGCTTTAAGAGCCAGAATTTGCATGACGCCTTTTATCACGCTGGCAAGTACCCATCATGCATTTTCCGCGACACCTTAGCAATTTGCATGGGGCTGATCAGGTCCAGGATAAGCCTATTCCGGGTCCCCTAGCCCATTGTTCGTTGCTTGTTCAGCACAAACTCATGCATAATTTGCATCACTCGCTGTGTTTGCTGCAAATAAAAGCGTAACATCTGCACGTACTAGATAGAGTTGGAAGATATCTATAGATGCACCTGTCGTCCGACGGCGACAAGAAGCCGCTTGGGACGTTCCAACATTGCGCGCGATGGTAATTTGCGGGAGGCAGAGAAACGAAAGAGACCATAAAACGTCATTCGAACATTTCGTTCCACCTTCTCGTGTTGCTGTTGTTGCGTGCCAGTGAGTGTTGTCGACGCCTGGTGGCGCCACGGGTTTACGAATACGAACGATATCTCAATAATGCCGGGCGTTTTCCTGCGCTCCGAAGAATAATAACGACCCATCTCGGACTCAGTCGACATCGTTTTCCCTTACCTTCTACTTAATCTACCACATCGAGTTTCGTTCCATCAAATTGGTAGCCCGCATGAAATGACCGAAATGTGTAGTTTTCTAAGTGGCTTCATATCTGCTCGTGATTGCACCTGGAGTGTGACCCTGTCTAGAGTTCCCGCAAATGTGTACTGGTATGAACACGCAAGGATCGAAGAAGAAAACTCGTGCGGTCCCTCATACGTTCACCCAAGACGACACGAAGACGAAAGCCATCCGGTGTGGCTATTTGTCGGTGCACTTTATATCACGCGAACGCCGCTTTTTATGTTATTTTAGTAACGCGAACGGCGGAACGTCGAAGTGAACGCGTACCTCGCACGCGTCGATCCGCGAATAACGGGTCTGACACTCTAGCAATTCAGTTACGCCGGAAGTAGTCCTCCCGTACACGTTATCGAGTGTTTATGTGCGAGCGAACCTATAAGTGTTAGTCAGCGCCGCTCGTAGCCATGACGGCGAGCATGAGATACTCTTTCTTTGCCGGTTGGCTTCGCATCGCACGTGATCATTTAACGAGTGTACTGCTGACCAATAAGCCATCGCATACTCCCTGAAGGCATCAAATCGGCCAGAACGAGACCCTTGCTATGAATAAACGGAAGAAGGTGAATTTAAGGACTCGTTTCCTTCGTGAGAAACAACATCAATGACCACCGACAGACAATAAAGCAAAGGAGAGTGTAGGGGACGTTATTTACTGTAATTACGATATAAATGTGAAGAAATCAAAGTCGACGGAAAGGCAAATTGCCACCGGTAGGGACCGAACTTGCAACTTTCTTGCTTAGTAGTGAGCGCGAGACCGTGACAGCTAAGTCTTAGACCAATATGTTCAGGTGTACGATAGCATGATGAATGTTGGCTCGTGAGTTTAGCGCTAGCAAACACGCATAGAATAGAGGAAGACAAGACGAAACGCACACTCACACGCAAGACGGGTGATGTGAGAAATCGTAAAAATGTGTCAAACGCATATTTTGTTTCTTCTTGTGTTTAAAGTGCTTGTTAAATGCTTATGAACACATGACTGTGTTCATAAGCGCATACATTGGTGCAAGGAGGTCATGATGCAGTTAAAGTTCAGTACCTATGTTTCTGTGTCGCGATTAATGTTTAATTTGAATGCCTCGTTTTGGGTGGAGACAGCTGGATACCTTTTTATTTTCGTTGAACCATTTGTCATCTCTAGTTGTAAGGTTCTGGAGAAGCCTGTGATACACTGTAACTACGAACAACGTTCCGGCTCAAAATTAAAGAAAGCAAATAAAAAATCCAAAACAAAATGTAATGTTCTGCTGTTTTGAACAAGCCATCCAAGGAGCATGTACAGCGAAGGTACTTGGCCTAAGCTTTTGGCCAAAAAGCTATGAATGAAAAGTTCAAATGCCCTGTCAAGCTGTAGGTTTTAACCATTAAATTGTTCTGGCTTAGTAGTAGTGGGAGACGGAGAGCGATAAAGCGCGACCGTGAAGGTAGCTTGAGTTGAACAACTTGGGCCGCTAAATCATAAAGAAAAAGAACTAGCGTATACCGCGAAAACGAATTCTGAACTGCTTTAGCTAATCTGCTGTCTTTTTCATTTTTATATTGCCATTTCCCATTCCCTCAACGTAGGGTAACCAGCCGGACACTTGCCTGTTTAAACTCTCTGCCGTTTTCCTTTCTGTTTCTTTCGTTCATTTCTTCCTTCACGCAATCATAATTATTTTTTACGATAATCGTAAAAAATCCTCTTCTCATATTCGTACTTCAATTTATGCACTTTCAGATGACCACACACCTTCGCCCTGTATGACCGTGATATAATATCTGGCCTTGTCTCAGTTTTCCATATTAGATGGACATAAATGTTTGATGAGGAAGAAGATAGGCAAAAAGAAAAAGAAGAGCGATTTCATCATCGCTATGAGAAAAAATTGCTGGGATGTTAAACAAGTTGAAGCCCGAAATAATTGCTGCTGTCCGCTCACTTTTTTTTTCTTTTGCACGAGCGTATATGATTAAGTGTAATGTAAATGGCAGACATCGGAGCCGTTGAGGGTTCGGCCAGGCTTACACGCAGAATTCCCCTGCGTATCTAAGCGCATACATAAAGTTAAGCTTTATTCATGAACGTTACTGGCATAAAAAGAGAAATATTCATATTTTCACTCAATTTGTGATTGTTTGATTCGTGACGATGCATAGTTCCTCTCAGTTAAGAAAATTCTTACTAATGAACAATCGAAACAACTAGAAGCAGAGGCTAGCTTGGTTAACGAGTATTCGTTCTTACAGAGCAGAGAAAAGCGAGGGTGTTTAATACAAGCTTCAATTTATCTTTTGCTCGGGGGGGGGGGGGGTGTGACCATTAAAGCATCTGGAGTTACAACGGCTTACTTATCGCTGTAACCTCATTAGGGGCGTTAACGGTCGGCTTATGAAGTGGTGCAATCACTTAGACCGTTCATCAAATTAACGCGCACACAAGAAAGACATTTTTTGTTTAACTATGCAATAATGAAGAAGCCTTCGCACCCTTCTAATTATAACTACATCGTTCAGGTTATGTAATAGTGATCGAGGTCCGTATTTTTATTCGTAGAGCCCAGCCAGCACACAATTTTTTTTTCTGTCGGTAGCAATGACCATCAATACATTTTATTATCAGATGCTATCTTTGGGTTGCTCGTCCTTTAGAATCGGACCATAGTGCACCAGTCGCTGTAAGGTTGAAATTACTCTAACGTACTAGGATCACGTGTGCAAGTACGCGAAAGTATATGTAATGGGCAGAAGAAAATTTATCGTCACGTTTGTTAGAATATAACGAATTTGCGTGCTGGCTTTCTAGGTATAAAGACATGATGTGTGCCTTGTCTCTATGGTATGATGAACTTTATTCGGGTCCTGAAGATGAACACTTAGGCTGACGCAGGCGACTCCCACGTCGGAACAGTAAGTTATGTCCAACTGAATTACGTCAAGCATCTCAAATACATCACCTGATTAATTTCACCTATACTCTGGCAGAATTCACTTTTCGTAACATGTCAGCACGTTTTAACAGGCAGCAAGATGGCCTTAAATTTCTTAAAACCAAACTGAACAAAAACTTTGTGCATTTTCTTTTTTGGACGAAGGACCACATGAATAGTTGTTACTTAAATTAAGAGGTCTCTCTTTGTCTGTTTTTCTCACGCGAACTTTAATAGTTAACGTTGCACCTTGTTAAAACAGCCTGTTAGCATAACCTTTGAACCTCTTGAACATAACGAAAGAAGAAAGTTGCTGATGTCTTGTCAAGGCTCTTGTAAACGTGCTAGGTAAGTGGTATCGCACTGTATGCAGGAGGAAATTTAAAAATTTCCTGTCCGGAACAAACATAAGCCACTTGCTCCTTCGTTCGATGTCTTGTCGCCAACCATGCAGCAAGTGGGCACGACAAGAATTTGTATGCTTCTTGGTCGCAGTTGCAAGGACAGCAGTATTCCTAATCTTAAGTTAAGTAATTGGAAAAGTAATAAAAATGTCTCGAGTTTTATGTGCCAAAACCACGATATGATTATGAGACAAGCCCTAGTGGAGGACTTTGGAAATTCCGACTATATCGGCGTTTAGCGTGTGCCTCAATCTATGTACACGAATCTCTACTAGCATTTCACCTCCGTCGAAATACGATAGTTCCTCAGGAGTTTATGGAAATATGTGACAACTATATAGAAAACATGTGGACTGTGCATGGATTTCGTAAGGAAACATACAGAATTATTCGAATGGCTTATATAACATTTCAGTAGGGATGTGAGCGATACAAGATCGACACAGTCTGCTTCTAATAGCTGACGCAACTGTGGGTATTGTTTCATAAAGTAAAAGAAAAACTATTCGTGCTAAGCAGCCCTTCAGTTCACCTCAACATGTCCCATTACGTTCCATCTGTTCGGTGCATCGACACACCGTTCAAACGTCTGTTGGTACAGGGTAGAAATGTGACTAAGGCAATGTATAAGCGGCGAAGAGCAGTGCTAAACAAAGAAATAAATAAACCACCAAAATTCACAGAACGCTGCGCTCCAGCGCTTTCTATTTAACGTAGAAGAGAAAGGAATTCTGCCAATAAAAATATCTGCAGCAGTTTATCACTAAGTTGCCAATCATGAGCTGCATTTTCTCAAGCGAAATGTAGAAGGCTTTCGCACGCATTAGTAGATGCATATGTCGCTGGGACGTGCCGAGAACTCGGCCAGAAAGAAGAAAGCAGCGCGCTTTATGACAAAGAGCGCTTACTGACAGTCAGAAAATATGCACGTGGGTGCGCAGCAGACATCTACTGAATTTTTGTGTATAGCACTGTGCTTCCTGTATGCGTGGATTGAGCAAATTTATTTTTTTACAAGCGTACGGCGCCTTGGCATCGTACTTTGATATATCTGTGATCCCTTGCTCTCACCTCAGAAATTCATACGCTCAAGTAGAGCTCTACTTTCGCCATCTACCCCCCCCCCCCCCAACCAAAAACGAGAAAAGAAACGAGTAGAGAAGAGGGGAAGGGGTGAGTCACTACACAAACTCCTTCTGACAAGTTTGCAACGTTTGTTATTCCAAGTAACATCGTGCCGGCCCAGATATCATGGGAGTTGAGTGGCCTTTCTGCCCTCACGAATTGAAACAAATGGATCATTACGATTCAGTGTTACAGTTTCGAGCTTGACATAACGCATGGCAGGCGATTCATATTCATATATTGGAAATTTGAAGTTGACGGAAAAAATTGGTTAGGTACATGTTTCTTCTTACTACACATGTTATGTTATCTTCAATCAAAACAGGCAGCTGTGTAATTTTTGAGACGCCTCCGCGGCGCAGCAATATCACGGGGACGATTGTCGAGAAAAGAACGGTAATTTCAAGGTTATACATGTAGATTTTCTTACTAAATTCTTAAAGTGCTAAATTAAAATTATTTCGAAGAATCCAGAATTTTTCGTTAGTAACCGTGTTTGCATGTTCTAAACTATTTGATCTTCCTCGATTCTTCACCAATCTTCAGAAGTAAACGGGACCCTTTCTCACAGGAAAACAACGACAACAGCTCGTTGTATTTGTAGGATGCATCGCGCTATTTCAAGAAAGAAGTCGATGCGCTTCAGAGATACCAAGCAGCCGAGAGTATCTGTTCGTGTCCTGGAAAGTCACCTCTGTGAAATCCCTTCTGCCATAGCAAGATTCGCGAAAGAATGTCGTCAACCCGTTCGTAGTACCATAATACAACATAAACCCGCGTGGGTTTCTAAGAGAGAGCTTCGCAGGGGAAGGGATCAATTCGTGCTGGTCTTCGATTTGAACTCGGGGACAACGCCTTTCCGAAGCTATCGTTATACTATCTGAAAGTAACCGGGAGGCTCATGGTTACGTTAGATGGCCGGGTGCTTTCCGCGGAAAGGCAATTGTCTCAAGTTTAAATCCCAGACAAGGACGACTTCGTCTTCCCCTGCAAACCTTTCTTTCTCCTAAATCCGTATGGCTTCGTCTTGTAGCTTAGTGCCACCGAGAGATTTTTCCTATTCATGTGAGGTATACATTTTTATATGCTGAAGGGAAAAAGCGCGTGAAATAAAAAAGCAATTTGTTCCGGTTGTTGCTGCATTGCATGCTCACTTTCAACGCGGGTCTCGTATTGGCAATCAGTCCGATACAATGCCTCCCTGGGAATTCACCACCATCACATCTAATAAGACAACCAAGTTACGGCGTAGCGATACATCAGGCATTATTGACGAACGCTCTATCATCGATGCACCATGCGCTAACATCTGCAAAGTCTATACAGATGCTGCCATCCTACAAGACGGCGGAAAGACATCATTCCTAAGCACCACGCATAATTTCATCAGTGGTCACCAGCATTATCTATCTACGGAAGCCAGTCCTCTTGTAATGGAACTTCAAGCCATTCATGACGCAGTGCGGGATGTCACCTCTAAGCTGTCTACAATTCAGCAACTTGACGTATTCACCGATTCTTTAGCGGCTATCCAGGAACTCAAGAAAGCTCACAAGGAGATGGAAATCTGCGAGGCGATACATAAGATGAACCGCAATACAGCCACTTGCATCAGGGTACACTAGATTCAAGGCCATGCTTCGAACCCTCACAATATTGCTGCTGACCAACAGGCACACTGCCCTCCTAATACAGACCTCCCATCTATTCCCCTTCCACCTCAACCCCTAAATACACTCCGTGCCCGTAAAAATGTTCTCCGGCAGGATACACGCGCTCTTATCCCACCGTGTGTCTGCTCTCTCCCCCTTCACCTTACTAGGGCGGAGGAAGTTGTGCTTAGGAGGCTTCGGGCAGGGGTGGCCCTTACACCGGCTGTTATTTCAACATGGAACTGGTCGCATTTACCAGTTGGTTCTACATGCCCGTACTGTTCTGTTCCGGTGATACAAGCAGATGCATACCACCTTATATGGACATGCCAAGGATTACAGTCGGAACGCTCCCGTCATCTCCTGCAAGCTGGTCTTCGCTACAGTGACACAAACAGTTATGACCGATGGATACATGACAACACATTCCA